>NW_027211726.1:30615000-31815000 GCF_022749685.1 Semicossyphus pulcher
CTTGCTGGGGGGCTGGCTACATGCTACTGGCTAAGCTGCAGGTCCTCGTAAGGAACACTCTGCAGGTGAAGGGGGAAACTGGCTACTTGCTACTGGCTAAGCTGGAGGTCCTCGTCAGGAACAGTTTGCAGGCAGAGGGGAGATACTGGCTATTTCATAGCCCGCAGGTCCTCATCTGTGGAAGGAAAAGGATTGAGACTGGGTACTCACCAGGGCATAGGTCCTCTTAAAAAACAGTCTGCACTTTGTGCTTGCTGGGGGGCTGGCTACATGCAACTGGCTAAGCTGCAGGTCCTCGTAAGGAACACTCTGCAGGTGAAGGGGGAAACTGGCTACTGGCTAAGCTGCAGGTCCTCATCAGGAACAGTTTGCAGGTAGATGGGAGATACTGGCTATTTCATAGCCCACAGGTCCTCATCTGTGGAAGGAAAAAGATTGACACTGGGTACTCACCAGGCCATAGGTCCTCTTCGGAAACAGTCTGCACTTTGTGCTTGCTGGGGGGCTGGCTACATGCTACTGGCTAAGCTGCAGGTCCTCGTATGGAACAGTTTGCAGGTAGAGGGGAGATACTGGCTATTTCATAGCCCGCAGGTCCTCATCTGTGGAAGGAAAAGGATTGAGACTGGGTACTCACCAGGCCATAGGTCCTCTTCAGAAACAGTCTGCACTTTGTGCTTGCTGGGGGGCTGGCTACATGCTACTGGCTAAGCTGCAGGTCCTCGTAAGGAACACTCTGCAGGTGAAGGGGGAAACTGGCTACTTGCTACTGGCTAAGCTGCAGGTCCTCGTCAGGAACACTCTGCAGGTGAAGGGGGGAAACTGGCTACTGGCTAAGCTGCAGGTCCTCGTATGGAACAGTTTGCAGGTAGAGGGGAGATACTGGCTATTTCATAGCCCGCAGGTCCTCATCTGTGGAAGGAAAAGGATTGAGACTGGGTACTCACTAGGCCATTGGTCCTCTTCAGAGACAGTCTGAACTTTGTGCTTGCTGGGGGGCTGGCTACATGCTACTGGATAAGCTGCAGGTCCTCGTAAAGAACAGTCTGCAGGTGAAGGGGGGAAACTGGCTACTTGCTACTGGCTAAGCTGCAGGTCCTCCTAAGAAACAGTCTGCAGGTGAAGGGGGGAAACTTGCTACTGGCTAAGCTGCAGGTCCTCGTATGGAACAGTTTGAAGGTAGAGGGGACATACTGGCTATTTCATAGCCCGCAGGTCCTCATCTGTGGAAGGAAATGGATTGAGACTGGGTACTCATCAGGCCATAGGTCCTCTTCAGAAACAGTCTGCACTTTGTGCTTGCTGGGGGGCTGGCTACATGCTACTGGCTAAGCTGCAGGTCCTCGTATGGAACAGTTTGCAGGTAGAGGGGAGATACTGGCTATTTCATAGCCCGCAGGTCCTCATCTGTGGAAGGAAAAGGATTGAGACTGGGTACTCACCAGGCCATAGGTCCTCTTCAGAAACAGTCTGCACTTTGTGCTTGCTGGGGGGCTGGCTACATGCTACTGGCTAAGCTGCAGGTCCTCGTGAGGAACACTCTGCAGGTGAAGGGGGGAAACTGGCTACTGGCTAAGCTGCAGGTCCTCGTCAGGAACAGTTTGCAGGTGAAGGGGAGATACTGGCTATTTCATAGCCCGCAGGTCCGAATCCTTGGAAGGAAAAGGATTGAGACTGGGTACTCACCAGGCCATAGGTCCTCTTCAGAAACATTCTGCACTTTGTGCTTGCTGGGGGGCTGGCTACATGCTACTGGCTAAGCTGCAGGTCCTCCTAAGGAACAGTCTGCAGGTGAAGGGGGGATACTGGCTACTGGCTAAGCTGAAGGTCCTCTTCAGAAACAGTCTGCACTTTGTGCTTGCTGGGGGGCTGGCAACATGCTACTGGCTAAGCTGCAGGTCCTCACAAGGAACAGTCTGCAGGTGAAGGGGGGATACTGGCTACTGGCTAAGCTGCAGGTCCTCTTCAGAAACAGTTTGCACTTTGTGCTTGCTGGGGGGCTGGCTACATGCTACTGGCTAAGCTGCAGGTCCTCCTAAGGAACAGTCTGCAGGTGAAGGGGGGATACTGGCTACTGGCTAAGCTGAAGGTCCTCTTCAGAAACAGTCTGCACTTTGTGCTTGCTGGGGGGCTGGCAACATGCTACTGGCTAAGCTGCAGGTCCTCATAAGGATCAGTCTGCAGGTGAAGGGGGGATACTGGCTACTGGCTAAGCTGCAGGTCCTCTTCAGAAACAGTTTGCACTTTGTGCTTGCTGGGGGGCTGGCTACATGCTACTGGCTAAGCTGCAGGTCCTCGTAAGGAACACTCTGCAGGTGAAGGGGGAAACTGGCTACTTGCTACTGGCTAAGCTGGAGGTCCTCGTCAGGAACAGTTTGCAGGTAGAGGGGAGATACTGGCTATTTCATAGCCCGCAGGTCCTCATCTGTGGAAGGAAAAGGATTGAGACTGGGTACTCACCAGGCCATAGGTCCTCTTCAGAAACAGTCTGCACTTTGTGCTTGCTGGGGGGCTGGCTACATGCTACTGGCTGAGCTGCAGGTCCTCGTAAAGAACAGTTTGCAGGTAGAGGGGAGATACTGGCTATTTCATAGCCCGCAGGTCCTCATCTGTGGAAGGAAAAGGATTGAGACTGGGTACTCACCAGGCCATAGGTCCTCTTCAGAAACAGTCTGCACTTTGTGCTTGCTGGGGGGCTGGCTACATGCTATTGGCTAAGCTGCAGGTCCTCGTAAGGAACAGTTTGCAGGTAGAGGGGATATTCTGGCTATTTCATAGCCCGCAGGTCCTCATCTGTGGAAGGAAAAGGATTGAGACTGGGTACTCACCAGGGCATAGGTCCTCTTCAGAAACAGTCTGCACTTTCTGCTTGCTGGGGGGCTGGCTACATGCTACTGGCTAAGCTGCAGGTCCTCGTAAGGAACACTCTGCAGGTGAAGGGGGGAAACTCGCTACTTGCTACTGACTAAGCTGGAGGTCCTCGTCAGGAACAGTTTGCAGGTAGAGGGGAGATACTGGCTATTTCATAGCCCGCAGGGTCTCATCTGTGGAAGGAAAAGGATTGAGACTGGGTACTCACCAGGGAATAGGTCCTCTTCAGAAACAGTCTGCACTTTGTGCTTGCTGGGGGGCTGACTACATGCTACTGGCTAAGCTGCAGGTCCTCGTAAGGAACACTCTGCAGGTGAAGGGGGAAACTGGCTACTGGCTAAGCTGCAGGTCCTCATCAGGAACAGTTTGCAGGTAGATGGGAGATACTGGCTATTTCATATCCCGCAGGTCCTCATCTGTGGAAGGAAAAAGATTGACACTGGGTACTCACCAGGCCATAGGTCCTCTTCAGAAACAGTCTGCACTTTGTGCTTGCTGGGGGGCTGGCTACATGCTACTGGCTAAGCTGCAGGTCCTCGTAAGGAAGAGTTTGCAGGTAGAGGGGATATTCTGGCTATTTCATAGCCCGCAGGTCCTCATCTGTGGAAGGAAAAAGATTGAGACTGGGTACTCACCAGGCCATAGGTCCTCTTCAGAAACAGTCTGCACTTTGTGCTTGCTGGGGGGCTGGCTACATGCTACTGGCTAAGCTGCAGGTCCTCCTAAGGAACAGTCTGCAGGTGAAGGGGGGAAACTGGCTACTGGCTAAGCTGCAGGTCCTCTTCAGAAACAGTTTGCACTTTGTGCTTGCTGGGGGGCTGGCAACATGCTACTGGCTAAGCTGCAAGTCCTCCTAAGGAATAGTCTGCAGATGAAGGGGGGAAACTGGCTACTTGCTACTGGCTAAGCTGGAGGTCCTCGTCAGGAACAGTTTGCAGGTGGAGGGGAGATACTGGCTACTGGCTAAGCTGCAGGTCCTCTTCAGAAACAGTCTGCACTTTGTGCTTGCTGGGGGGCTGGCTACATGCTATTGGCTAAGCTGCAGGTCCTCGTAAGGAACAGTTTGCAGGTAGAGGGGATATTCTGGCTATTTCATAGCCCGCAGGTCCTCATCTGTGGAAGGAAAAGGATTGAGACTGGGTACTCACCAGGCCATAGGTCCTCTTCAGAAACAGTCTGCACTTTGTGCTTGCTGGGGGGCTGGCTACATTCTACTGGCTAAGCTGCAGGTCCTCGTAAGGAACACTCTGCAGGTAAAGGGGGGAAACTGGCTACTTGCTACTGGCTAAGCTGGAGGTCCTCACAAGGAACAGTCTGCAGGTGAAGGGGGGATACTGGCTACTGGCTAAGCTGCAGGTCCTCTTCAGAAACAGTCTGCACTTTGTGCTTGCTGGGGGGCTGCCTACATGCTATTGGCTAAGCTGCAGGTCCTCGTAAGGAACAGTTTGCAGGTAGAGGGGATATACTGGCTATTTCATAGCCCGCATGTCCTCATCTGTGGAAGGAAAAGGATTGAGACTGGGTACTCACCAGGCCATAGGTCCTCTTCAGAAACAGTCTGCACTTTGTGCTTGCTGGGGGGCTGGCTACATGCTACTGGCTAAGCTGCAGGTCCTCCTAAGGAACAATCTGCAGGTGAAGGGGGGAAACTGGCTACTGGCTAAGCTGCAAGTCCTCGTCAGGAACAGTTTGCAGGTGGAGGGGAGATACTGGCTATTTCATAGCCCGCAGGTCCTCATCTGTGGAAGGAAAATGATTGAGACTGGGTACTCACCAGGCCATAGGTCCTCTTCAGAAACAGTCTGCACTTTGTGTTTGCTGGGGGGCTGCCTTCATGCTATTGGCTAAGCTGCAGGTCCTCGTCAGGAACAGTTTGCAGGTAGAGGGGATATACTGGCTATTTCATAGCCCGCAGGTCTTCATCTGTGGAAGGAAAAGGATTGAGACTGGGTACTCACCAGGCCATAGGTCCTCTTCAGAAACAGTCTGCACTTTGTGCTTGCTGGGGGGCTGCCTACATGCTTTTGGCTAAGCTGCAGGTCCTCGTAAGGAACAGTTTGCAGGTAGAGGGGATATACTGGCTATTTCATAGCCCGCATGTCCTCATCTGTGGAAGGAAAAGGATTGAGACTGGGTACTCACCAGGCCATAGGTCCTCTTCAGAAACAGTCTGCACTTTGTGCTTGCTGGGGGGCTGGCTACATGCTACTGGCTAAGCTGCAGGTCCTCGTAAGGAACACTCTGCAGGTGAAGGGGGAAACTGGCTACTTGCTACTGGCTAAGCTGGAGGTCCTCGTCAGGAACAGTTTGCAGGTAGAGGGGAGATACTGGCTATTTCATAGCCCGCAGGTCCTCATCTGTGGAAGGAAAAGGATTGAGACTGGGTACTCACCAGGCCATAGGTCCTCTTCAGAAACAGTCTGCACTTTGTGCTTGCTGGGGCTGGCTACATGCTACTGGCTGAGCTGCAGGTCCTCGTAAGGAACAGTTTGCAGGTAGAGGGGAGATACTGGCTATTTCATAGCCCGCAGGTCCTCATCTGTGGAAGGAAAAGGATTGAGACTGGGTACTCACCAGGCCATAGGTCCTCTTCAGAAACAGTCTGCACTTTGTGCTTGCTGGGGGGCTGGCTACATGCTATTGGCTAAGCTGCAGGTCCTCGTAAGGAAGAGTTTGCAGGTAGAGGGGATATTCTGGCTATTTCATAGCCCGCAGGTCCTCATCTGTGGAAGGAAAAAGATTGAGACTGGGTACTCACCAGGCCATAGGTCCTCTTCAGAAACAGTCTGCACTTTGTGCTTGCTGGGGGGCTGGCTACATGCTACTGGCTAAGCTGCAGGTCCTCGTATGGAACAGTTTGAAGGTAGAGGGGAGATACTGGCTATTTCATAGCCCGCAGGTCCTCATCTGTGGAAGGAAAAGGATTGAGACTGGGTACTCACCAGGGCATAGGTCCTCTTCAGAAACAGTCTGCACTTTGTGCTTGCTGGGGGGCTGGCTACATGCAACTGGCTAAGCTGCTGGTCCTCGTCAGGAACAGTTTGCAGGTAGAGGGGATATACTGGCTATTTCATAGCCCGCAGGTCTTCATCTGTGGAAGGAAAAGGATTGAGACTGGGTACTCACCAGGCCATAGGTCCTCTTCAGAAACAGTCTGCACTTTGTGCTTGCTGGGGGGCTGCCTACATGCTTTTGGCTAAGCTGCAGGTCCTCGTAAGGAACAGTTTGCAGGTAGAGGGGATATACTGGCTATTTCATAGCCCGCATGTCCTCATCTGTGGAAGGAAAAGGATTGAGACTGGGTACTCACCAGGCCATAGGTCCTCTTCAGAAACAGTCTGCACTTTGTGCTTGCTGGGGGGCTGGCTACATGCTACTGGCTAAGCTGCAGGTCCTCGTAAGGAACACTCTGCAGGTGAAGGGGGAAACTGGCTACTTGCTACTGGCTAAGCTGGAGGTCCTCGTCAGGAACAGTTTGCAGGTAGAGGGGAGATACTGGCTATTTCATAGCCCGCAGGTCCTCATCTGTGGAAGGAAAAGGATTGAGACTGGGTACTCACCAGGCCATAGGTCCTCTTCAGAAACAGTCTGCACTTTGTGCTTGCTGGGGCTGGCTACATGCTACTGGCTGAGCTGCAGGTCCTCGTAAGGAACAGTTTGCAGGTAGAGGGGAGATACTGGCTATTTCATAGCCCGCAGGTCCTCATCTGTGGAAGGAAAAGGATTGAGACTGGGTACTCACCAGGCCATAGGTCCTCTTCAGAAACAGTCTGCACTTTGTGCTTGCTGGGGGGCTGGCTACATGCTATTGGCTAAGCTGCAGGTCCTCGTAAGGAAGAGTTTGCAGGTAGAGGGGATATTCTGGCTATTTCATAGCCCGCAGGTCCTCATCTGTGGAAGGAAAAAGATTGAGACTGGGTACTCACCAGGCCATAGGTCCTCTTCAGAAACAGTCTGCACTTTGTGCTTGCTGGGGGGCTGGCTACATGCTACTGGCTAAGCTGCAGGTCCTCGTATGGAACAGTTTGAAGGTAGAGGGGAGATACTGGCTATTTCATAGCCCGCAGGTCCTCATCTGTGGAAGGAAAAGGATTGAGACTGGGTACTCACCAGGCCATAGGTCCTCTTCAGAAACAGTCTGCACTTTGTGCTTGCTGGGGGGCTGACTACATGCTACTGGCTGACCTGCAGGTCCTCGTAAGGAACAGTTTGCAGGTAGAGGGGAGATACTGGCTACTGGCTAAGCTGCAGGTCCTCTTCAGAAACAGTTTGCACTTTGTGCTTGCTGGGGGGCTGGCTACATGCTACTGGCTAAGCTGCAGGTCCTCGTAAGGAACACTCTGCAGGTGAAGGGGGAAACTGGCTACTTGCTACTGGCTAAGCTGGAGGTCCTCGTCAGGATCAGTTTGCAGGTACAGGGGAGATACGGGCTATTTCATAGCCCGCAGGTCCTCATCTGTGGAAGGAACAGGATTGAGACTGGGTACTCACCAGGCCTTAGGTCCTCTTCAGAAACAGTCTGTACTTTGTGCTTGCTGGGGGGCTGACTACATGCTACTGGCTAAGCTGCAGGTCCTCGTAAGGAACACTCTGCAGGTGAAGGGGGAAACTGGCTACTGGCTAAGCTGCAGGTCCTCATCAGGAACAGTTTGCAGGTAGATGGGAGATACTGGCTATTTCATAGCCCGCAGGTCCTCATCTGTGGAAGGAAAAAGATTGACACTGGGTACTCACCAGGCCATAGGTCCTCTTCAGAAACAGTCTGCACTTTGTGCTTGCTGGGGGGCTGGCTACATGCTACTGGCTAAGCTGCAGGTCCTCGTATTGAACAGTTTGCAGGTAGAGGGGAGATACTGGCTATTTCATAGCCCGCAGGTCCTCATCTGTGGAAGGAAAAGGATTGAGACTGGGTACTCACCAGGCCATAGGTCCTCTTCAGAAACAGTCTGCACTTTGTGCTTGCTGGGGGGCTGGCTACATGCTACTGGCTAAGCTGCAGGTCCTCGTAAGGAACACTCTGCAGGTGAAGGGGGAAACTGGCTACTTGCTACTGGCTAAGCTGCAGGTCCTCGTCAGGAACAGTTTGCAGGTAGAGGGGAGATACTGGCTATTTCATAGCCCGCAGGTCCTCATCTGTGGAAGGAAAAGGATTGAGACTAGGTACTCACCAGGCCATAGGTCCTCTTCAGAAACAGTCTGCACTTTGTGCTTGCTGGGGTCTGGCTACATGCTACTGGCTGAGCTGCAGGTCCTCGTCAGGAACAGTTTGCAGGTAGAGGGGAGATACTGGCTATTTCATAGCCCGCAGGTCCTCATCTGTGGAAGGAAAAGGATTGAGACTGGGTACTCACCAGGCCATAGGTCCTCTTCAGAAACAGTCTGCACTTTGTGCTTGCTGGGGGGCTGGCTACATGCTATTGGCTAAGCTGCAGGTCCTCGTAAGGAACAGTTTGCAGGTAGAGGGGATATTCTGGCTATTTCATAGCCCGCAGGTCTTCATCTGTGGAAGGAAAAGGATTGAGACTGGGTACTCACCAGGCCATAGGTCCTCTTCAGAAACAGTCTGCACTTTGTGCTTGCTGGGGGGCTGGCTACATTCTACTGGCTAAGCTGCAGGTCCTCGTAAGGAACACTCTGCAGGTAAAGGGGGGAAACTGGCTACTTGCTACTGACTAAGCTGGAGGTCCTCGTAAGGAACAGTTTGCAGGTAGAGGGGATATACTGGCTATTTCATAGCCCGCATGTCCTCATCTGTGGAAGGAAAAGGATTGAGACTGGGTACTCACCAGGCCATAGGTCCTCTTCAGAAACAGTCTGCACTTTGTGCTTGCTGGGGGGCTGGCTACATGCTACTGGCTAAGCTGCAGGTCCTCGTAAGGAACACTCTGCAGGTGAAGGGGGAAACTGGCTACTGGCTAAGCTGCAGGTCCTCGTCAGGAACAGTTTGCAGGTAGATGGGAGATACTGGCTATTTCATAGCCCGCAGGTCCTCATCTGTGGAAGGAAAAAGATTGACACTGGGTACTCACCAGGCCATAGGTCCTCTTCGGAAACAGTCTGCACTTTGTGCTTGCTGGGGGGCTGGCTACATGCTACTGGCTAAGCTGCAGGTCCTCGTATGGAACAGTTTGCAGGTAGAGGGGAGATACTGGCTATTTCATAGCCCGCAGGTCCTCATCTGTGGAAGGAAAAGGATTGAGACTGGGTACTCACCAGGCCATAGGTCCTCTTCAGAAACAGTCTGCACTTTGTGCTTGCTGGGGGGCTGGCTACATGCTACTGGCTAAGCTGCAGGTCCTCGTAAGGAACACTCTGCAGGTGAAGGGGGAAACTGGCTACTTGCTACTGGCTAAGCTGGAGGTCCTCGTCAGGAACAGTTTGCAGGTAGAGGGGAGATACTGGCTATTTCATAGCCCGCAGGTCCTCATCTGTGGAAGGAAAAGGATTGAGACTGGGTACTCACCAGGCCATAGGTCCTCTTCAGAAACAGTCTGCACTTTGTGCTTGCTGGGGGGCTGGCTACATGCTACTGGCTGAGCTGCAGGTCCTCGTAAGGAACAGTTTGCAGGTAGAGGGGAGATACTGGCTATTTCATAGCCCGCAGGTCCTCATCTGTGGAAGGAAAAGGATTGAGACTGGGTACTCACCAGGCCATAGGACCTCTTCAGAAACAGTCTGCACTTTGTGCTTGCTGGGGGGCTGGCTACATGCTATTGGCTAAGCTGCAGGTCCTCGTCAGGAACAGTTTGCAGGTAGAGGGGATATTCTGGCTATTTCATAGCCCGCAGGTCCTCATCTGTGGAAGGAAAAAGATTGAGACTGGGTACTCACCAGGCCATAGGTCCTCTTCAGAAACAGTCTGCACTTTGTGCTTGCTGGGGGGCTGGCTACATGCTACTGGCTAAGCTGCAGGTCCTCGTATGGAACAGTTTGCAGGTAGAGGGGAGATACTGGCTACTGGCTAAGCTGCAGGTCCTCTTCAGAAACAGTTTGCACTTTGTGCTTGCTGGGGGGCTGGCTACATGCTACTGGCTAAGCTGCAGGTCCTCGTTAGGAACACTCTGCAGGTAAAGGGGGGAAACTGGCTACTTGCTACTGACTAAGCTGGAGGTCCTCGTCAGGAACAGTTTGCAGGTAGAGGGGATATACTGGCTATTTCATAGCCCGCATGTCCTCATCTGTGGAAGGAAAAGGATTGAGACTGGGTACTCACCAGGCCATAGGTCCTCTTCAGAAACAGTCTGCACTTTGTGCTTGCTGGGGGGCTGGCTACATGCTACTGGCTAAGCTGCAGGTCCTCGTAAGGAACACACTGCAGGTGAAGGGGGAAACTGGCTACTGGCTAAGCTGCAGGTCCTCGTCAGGAACAGTTTGCAGGTAGATGGGAGATACTGGCTATTTCATAGCCCGCAGGTCCTCATCTGTGGAAGGAAAAAGATTGACACTGGGTACTCACCAGGCCATAGGTCCTCTTCGGAAACAGTCTGCACTTTGTGCTTGCTGGGGGGCTGGCTACATGCTACTGGCTAAGCTGCAGGTCCTCGTATGGAACAGTTTGCAGGTAGAGGGGAGATACTGGCTATTTCATAGCCCGCAGGTCCTCATCTGTGGAAGGAAAAGGATTGAGACTGGGTACTCACCAGGCCATAGGTCCTCTTCAGAAACAGTCTGCACTTTGTGCTTGCTGGGGGGCTGGCTACATGCTACTGGCTAAGCTGCAGGTCCTCGTGAGGAACACTCTGCAGGTGAAGGGGGGAAACTGGCTACTGGCTAAGCTGCAGGTCCTCGTCAGGAACAGTTTGCAGGTGAAGGGGAGATACTGGCTATTTCATAGCCCGCAGGTCCGAATCCTTGGAAGGAAAAGGATTGAGACTGGGTACTCACCAGGCCATAGGTCTTCTTCAGAAACAGTCTGCACTTTGTGCTTGCTGGGGGGCTGGCTACATGCTACTGGCTAAGCTGCAGGTCCTCGTAAGGAACACTCTGCAGGTGAAGGGGGAAACTGGCTACTTGCTACTGGCTAAGCTGCAGGTCCTCGTAAGGAACACTCTGCAGGTGAAGGGGGAAACTGGCTACTTGCTACTGGCTAAGCTGCAGGTCCTCTTCAGAAACAGTTTGCACTTTGTGCTTGCTGGGGGGCTGGCTACATGCTACTGGCTAAGCTGCAGGTCCTCGTAAGGAACACTCTGCAGGTGAAGGGGGAAACTGGCTACTTGCTACTGGCTAAGCTGGAGGTCCTCGTCAGGGACAGTTTGCAGGTAGAGGGGAGATACTGGCTATTTCATAGCCCGCAGGTCCTCATCTGTGGAAGGAAAAGGATTGAGACTGGGTACTCACCAGGCCATAGGTCCTCTTCAGAAACAGTCTGCACTTTGTGCTTGCTGGGGGACTGGCTACATACTACTGGCTGAGCTGCAGGTCCTCGTAAGGAACAGTTTGCAGGTAGAGGGGAGATACTGGCTATTTCATAGCCCGCAGGTCCTCATCTGTGGAAGGAAAAGGATTGAGACTGGGTACTCACCAGGCCATAGGTCCTCTTCAGAAACAGTCTGCACTTTGTGCTTGCTGGGGGGCTGGCTACATGCTACTGGCTAAGCTGCAGGTCCTCGTATGGAACAGTTTGAAGGTAGAGGGGAGATACTGGCTATTTCAAAGCCTGCAGGTCCTCATCTGTGGAAGGAAAAGGATTGAGACTGGGTACTCACCAGGCCATAGGTCCTCTTCAGAAACAGTCTGCACTTTGTGCTTGCTGGGGGGCTGGCTACATGCTATTGGCTAAGCTGCAGGTCCTCGTAAGGAACACTCTGCAGGTGAAGGGGGAAACTGGCTACTTGCTACTGGCTAAGCTGGAGGTCCTCGTCAGGAACAGTTTGCAGGTAGAGGGGAGATACTGGCTATTTCATTGCCCGCAGGTCCTCATCTGTGGAAGGAAAAGGATTGAGACTGGGTACTCACCAGGCCATAGGTCCTCTTCAAAAACAGTCTGCACTTTGTGCTTGCTGGGGGGCTGGCTACATACTACTGGCTAAGCTGCAGGTCCTCGTAAGGAACAGTTTGCAGGTAGAGGGGAGATACTGGCTATTTCATAGCCCGCAGGTCCTCATCTGTGGAAGGAAAAGGATTGAGACTGGGTACTCACCAGGCCATAGGTCCTCTTCAGAAACAGTCTGCACTTTGTGTTTGCTGGGGGGCTGGCTACATGCTACTGGCTAAGCTGCAGGTCCTCGTAAAGAACAGTCTGCAGGTGAAGGGGGGAAACTGGCTACTTGCTACTGGCTAAGCTGCAGGTCCTCCTAAGAAACAGTCTGCAGGTGAAGGGGGGAAACTTGCTACTGGCTAAGCTGCAGGTCCTCGTATGGAACAGTTTGAAGGTAGAGGGGACATCCTGGCTATTTCATAGCCCGCAGGTCCTCATCTGTGGAAGGAAATGGATTGAGACTGGGTACTCATCAGGCCATAGGTCCTCTTCAGAAACAGTCTGCACTTTGTGCTTGCTGGGGGGCTGGCTACATGCTACTGGCTAAGCTGCAGGTCCTCGTATGGAACAGTTTGCAGGTAGAGGGGAGATACTGGCTATTTCATAGCCCGCAGGTCCTCATCTGTGGAAGGAAAAGGATTGAGACTGGGTACTCACCAGGCCATAGGTCCTCTTCAGAAACAGTCTGCACTTTGTGCTTGCTGGGGGGCTGGCTACATGCTACTGGCTAAGCTGCAGGTCCTCGTAAGGAACACTCTGCAGGTGAAGGGGGAAACTGGCTACTTGCTACTGGCTAAGCTGGAGGTCCTCGTCAGGAACAGTTTGCAGGTACAGGGGAGATACGGGCTATTTCATAGCCCGCAGGTCCTCATCTGTGGAAGGAACAGGATTGAGACTGGGTACTCACCAGGCCTTAGGTCCTCTTCAGAAACAGTCTGCACTTTGTGCTTGCTGGGGGGCTGGCTACATGCTATTGGCTAAGCTGCAGGTCCTCGTAAGGAACACTCTGCAGGTGAAGGGGGAAACTGGCTACTTGCTACTGGCTAAGCTGGAGGTCCTCGTCAGGAACAGTTTGCAGGTAGAGGGGAGATACTGGCTATTTCATTGCCCGCAGGTCCTCATCTGTGGAAGGAAAAGGATTGAGACTGGGTACTCACCAGGCCATAGGTCCTCTTGAAAAACAGTCTGCACTTTGTGCTTGCTGGGGGGCTGGCTACATACTACTGGCTAAGCTGCAGGTCCTCGTAAGGAACAGTTTGCAGGTAGAGGGGAGATACTGGCTATTTCATAGCCCGCAGGTCCTCATCTGTGGAAGGAAAAGGATTGAGACTGGGTACTCACCAGGCCATAGGTCCTCTTCAGAAACAGTCTGCACTTTGTGCTTGCTGGGGGGCTGGCTACATGCTACTGGCTAAGCTGCAGGTCCTCGTAAAGAACAGTCTGCAGGTGAAGGGGGGAAACTGGCTACTTGCTACTGGCTAAGCTGCAGGTCCTCCTAAGAAACAGTCTGCAGGTGAAGGGGGGAAACTTGCTACTGGCTAAGCTGCAGGTCCTCGTATGGAACAGTTTGAAGGTAGAGGGGACATACTGGCTATTTCATAGCCCGCAGGTCCTCATCTGTGGAATGAAATGGATTGAGACTGGGTACTCATCAGGCCATAGGTCCTCTTCAGAAACAGTCTGCACTTTGTGCTTGCTGGGGGGCTGGCTACATGCTACTGGCTAAGCTGCAGGTCCTCGTATGGAACAGTTTGCAGGTAGAGGGGAGATACTGGCTATTTCATAGCCCGCAGGTCCTCATCTGTGGAAGGAAAAGGATTGAGACTGGGTACTCACCAGGCCATAGGTCCTCTTCAGAAACAGTCTGCACTTTGTGCTTGCTGGGGGGCTGGCTACATGCTACTGGCTAAGCTGCAGGTCCTCGTAAGGAACACTCTGCAGGTGAAGGGGGAAACTGGCTACTTGCTACTGGCTAAGCTGGAGGTCCTCGTCAGGAACAGTTTGCAGGTACAGGGGAGATACGGGCTATTTCATAGCCCGCAGGTCCTCATCTGTGGAAGGAACAGGATTGAGACTGGGTACTCACCAGGCCTTAGGTCCTCTTCAGAAACAGTCTGCACTTTGTGCTTGCTGGGGGGCTGACTACATGCTACTGGCTAAGCTGCAGGTCCTCGTAAGGAACACTCTGCAGGTGAAGGGGGAAATTGGCTACTTGCTACTGGCTAAGCTGGAGGTCCTCGTCAGGAACAGTTTGCAGGTAGAGGGGAGATACTGGCTATTTCATAGCCCGCAGGTCCTCATCTGTGGAAGGAAAAGGATTGAGACTGGGTACTCACCAGGCCATAGGTCCTCTTCAGAAACAGTCTGCACTTTGTGCTTGCTGGGGGGCTGGCTACATGCTACTGGCTAAGCTGCAGGTCCTCGTAAGGAACACTCTGCAGGTGAAGGGGGAAACTGGCTACTGGCTAAGCTGCAGGTCCTCGTCAGGAACAGTTTGCAGGTAGATGGGAGATACTGGCTATTTCATAGCCCGCAGGTCCTCATCTGTGGAAGGAAAAAGATTGACACTGGGTACTCACCAGGCCATAGGTCCTCTTCGGAAACAGTCTGCACTTTGTGCTTGCTGGGGGGCTGGCTACATGCTACTGGCTAAGCTGCAGGTCCTCGTATGGAACAGTTTGCAGGTAGAGGGGAGATACTGGCTATTTCATAGCCCGCAGGTCCTCATCTGTGGAAGGAAAAGGATTGAGACTGGGTACTCACCAGGCCATAGGTCCTCTTCAGAAACAGTCTGCACTTTGTGCTTGCTGGGGGGCTGGCTACATGCTACTGGCTAAGCTGCAGGTCCTCGTAAGGAACACTCTGCAGGTGAAGGGGGAAACTGGCTACTGGCTAAGCTGCAGGTCCTCGTCAGGAACAGTTTGCAGGTAGATGGGAGATACTGGCTATTTCATAGCCCGCAGGTCCTCATCTGTGGAAGGAAAAAGATTGACACTGGGTACTCACCAGGCCATAGGTCCTCTTCGGAAACAGTCTGCACTTTGTGCTTGCTGGGGGGCTGGCTACATGCTACTGGCTAAGCTGCAGGTCCTCGTATGGAACAGTTTGCAGGTAGAGGGGAGATACTGGCTATTTCATAGCCCGCAGGTCCTCATCTGTGGAAGGAAAAGGATTGAGACTGGGTACTCACCAGGCCATAGGTCCTCTTCAGAAACAGTCTGCACTTTGTGCTTGCTGGGGGGCTGGCTACATGCTACTGGCTAAGCTGCAGGTCCTCGTAAGGAACACTCTGCAGGTGAAGGGGGAAACTGGCTACTTGCTACTGGCTAAGCTGGAGGTCCTCGTCAGGAACAGTTTGCAGGTAGAGGGGAGATACTGGCTATTTCATAGCCCGCAGGTCCTCATCTGTGGAAGGAAAAGGATTGAGACTGGGTACTCACCAGGCCATAGGTCCTCTTCAGAAACAGTCTGCACTTTGTGCTTGCTGGGGGGCTGGCTACATGCTACTGGCTGAGCTGCAGGTCCTCGTAAGGAACACTTTGCAGGTAGAGGGGAGATACTGGCTATTTCATAGCCCGCAGGTCCTCATCTGTGGAAGGAAAAGGATTGAGACTGGATACTCACCAGGCCATAGGTCCTCTTCAGAAACAGTCTGCACTTTGTGCTTGCTGGGGGGCTGGCTACATGCTATTGGCTAAGCTGCAGGTCCTCGTAAGGAAGAGTTTGCAGGTAGAGGGGATATTCTGGCTATTTCATAGCCCGCATGTCCTCATCTGTGGAAGGAAAAGGATTGAGACTGGGTACTCACCAGGCCATAGGTCCTCTTCAGAAACAGTCTGCACTTTGTGCTTGCTGGGGGGCTGGCTACATGCTACTGGCTAAGCTGCAGGTCCTCGTAAGGAACACTCTGCAGGTGAAGGGGGAAACTGGCTACTGGCTAAGCTGCAGGTCCTCGTCAGGAACAGTTTGCAGGTAGATGGGAGATACTGGCTATTTCATAGCCCGCAGGTCCTCATCTGTGGAAGGAAAAAGATTGACACTGGGTACTCACCAGGCCATAGGTCCTCTTCGGAAACAGTCTGCACTTTGTGCTTGCTGGGGGGCTGGCTACATGCTACTGGCTAAGCTGCAGGTCCTCGTATGGAACAGTTTGCAGGTAGAGGGGAGATACTGGCTATTTCATAGCCCGCAGGTCCTCATCTGTGGAAGGAAAAGGATTGAGACTGGGTACTCACCAGGCCATAGGTCCTCTTCAGAAACAGTCTGCACTTTGTGCTTGCTGGGGGGCTGGCTACATGCTACTGGCTAAGCTGCAGGTCCTCGTAAGGAACACTCTGCAGGTGAAGGGGGAAACTGGCTACTTGCTACTGGCTAAGCTGGAGGTCCTCGTCAGGAACAGTTTGCAGGTAGAGGGGAGATACTGGCTATTTAATAGCCCGCAGGTCCTCATCTGTGGAAGGAAAAGGATTGAGACTGGGTACTCACCAGGCCATAGGTCCTCTTCAGAAACAGTCTGCACTTTGTGCTTGCTGGGGGGCTGGCTACATGCTACTGGCTGAGCTGCAGGTCCTCGTAAGGAACACTTTGCAGGTAGAGGGGAGATACTGGCTATTTCATAGCCCGCAGGTCCTCATCTGTGGAAGGAAAAGGATTGAGACTGGGTACTCACCAGGCCATAGGTCCTCTTCAGAAACAGTCTGCACTTTGTGCTTGCTGGGGGGCTGGCTACATGCTATTGGCTAAGCTGCAGGTCCTCGTAAGGAACAGTTTGCAGGTAGAGGGGATATTCTGGCTATTTCATAACCCGCAGGTCCTCATCTGTGGAAGGAAAAAGATTGAGACTGGGTACTCACCAGGCCATAGGTCCTCTTCAGAAACAGTCTGCACTTTGTGCTTGCTGGGGGGCTGGCTACATGCTACTGGCTAAGCTGCAGGTCCTTGTATGGAACAGTTTGAAGGTAGAGGGGAGATACTGGCTATTTCATAGCCCGCAGGTCCTCATCTGTGGAAGGAAAAGGATTGAGACTGGGTACTCACCAGGCCATAGGTCCTCTTCAGAAACAGTCTGCACTTTGTGCTTGCTGGGGGGCTGACTACATGCTACTGGCTGACCTGCAGGTCCTCGTAAGGAACAGTTTGCAGGTAGAGGGGAGATACTGGCTACTGGCTAAGCTGCAGGTCCTCTTCAGAAACAGTTTGCACTTTGTGCTTGCTGGGGGGCTGGCTACATGCTACTGGCTAAGCTGCAGGTCCTCGTAAGGAACACTCTGCAGGTGAAGGGGGAAACTGGCTACTTGCTACTGGCTATGCTGCAGGTCCTCCTAAGAAACAGTCTGCAGGTGAAGGGGGGAAACTTGCTACTGGCTAAGCTGCAGGTCCTCGTATGGAACAGTTTGAAGGTAGAGGGGAGATACTGGCTATTTCATAGCCCGCAGGTCCTCATCTGTGGAAGGAAAAGGATTGAGACTGGGTACTCACCAGGCCATAGGTCCTCTTCAGAAACAGTCTGCACTTTGTGCTTGCTGGGGGGCTGGCTACATGCTACTGGCTAAGCTGCAGGTCCTCGTAAGGAACAGTTTGCAGGTAGAGGGGAGATACTGGCTATTTCATAGCCCGCAGGTCCTCATCTGTGGAAGGAAAAGGATTGAGACTGGGTACTCACCAGGCCATAGGTCCTCTTCAGAAACAGTCTGCACTTTGTGCTTGCTGGGGGGCTGGCTACATGCTACTGGCTAAGCTGCAGGTCCTCGTAAGGAACACTCTGCAGGTGAAGGGGGGAAACTGGCTACTGGCTAAGCTGCAGGTCCTCTTCAGAAACAGTTTGCACTTTGTGCTTGCTGGGGGGCTGGCAACATGCTACTGGCTAAGCTGCAAGTCCTCCTAAGGAACAGTCTGCAGATGAAGGGGGGAAACTGGCTACTTGCTACTGGCTAAGCTGGAGGTCCTCGTCAGGAACAGTTTGCAGGTGGAGGGGAGATACTGGCTATTTCATAGCCCGCAGGTCCTCATCTGTAGAAGGAAAAGGATTGAGACTGGGTACTCACCAGGCCATAGGTCCTCTTCAGAAACAGTCTGCACTTTGTGCTTGCTGGGGGGCTGGCTACATGCTACTGGCTAAGCTGCAGGTCCTCGTATGGAACAATCTGCAGGTGAAGTGGGAAACCGACAACTTGCTACTGGCTAAGCTGGAGGTCCTCGTCAGGAATAATTTGCAGGTAGAGGGGAGATACTGGCTATTTCATAGCCCGCAGGTCCTCATCTGTGGAAGGAAAAGGATTGAGACTGGGTACTCACCAGGCCATAGGTCCTCTTCAGAAACAGTCTGCACTTTGTGCTTGCTGGGGGGCTGTCTACATGCTACTGGCTAAGCTGCAGGTCCTCCTAAGGAACACTCTGCAGAAGAAGGGGGGAAACTGGCTACTGGCTAAGCTGCAGGTCCTCTTCAGAAACAATCTGCACTTTGTGCTTGCTGGGGGGCTGGCTACATGCTACTGGCTAAGCTGCAGGTCCTCGTAAGGAACACTCTGCAGGTGAAGGGGGGAAACTGGCTACTTGCTACTGACTAAGCTGGAGGTCCTCGTCAGGAACAGTTTGCAGGTAGAGGGGAGATACTGGCTATTTCATAGCCCGCAGGTCCTCATCTGTGGAAGGAAAAGGATTGAGACTGGGTACTCACCAGGCCATAGGTCCTCTTCAGAAACAGTCTGCACTTTGTGCTTGCTGGGGGGCTGGCTACATGCTACTGGCTGAGCTGCAGGTCCTCGTAAGGAACAGTTTGCAGGTAGAGGGGAGATACTGGCTATTTCATAGCCCGCAGGTCCTCATCTGTGGAAGGAAAAGGATTGAGACTGGGTACTCACCAGGCCATTGGTCCTCTTCAGAAACAGTCTGCACTTTGTGCTTGCTGGGGGGCTGGCTACATGCTACTGGCTAAGCTGCAGGTCCTCGTAAGGAACACTCTGCAGGTGAAGGGGGAAACTGGCTACTTGCTACTGGCTAAGCTGGAGGTCCTCGTCAGGAACAGTTTGCAGGTAGAGGGGAGATACTGGCTATTTCATAGCCCGCAGGTCCTCATCTGTGGAAGGAAAAGGATTGAGACTGGGTACTCACCAGGGCATAGGTCCTCTTCAGAAACAGTCTGCACTTTGTGCTTGCTGGGGGGCTGGCTACATGCAACTGGCTAAGCTGCAGGTCCTCGTAAGGAACACTCTGCTGTTGAAGGGGGAAACTGGCTACTGGCTAAGCTGCAGGTCCTCATCAGGAACAGTTTGCAGGTAGATGGGAGATACTGGCTATTTCATAGCCCGCAGGTCCTCATCTGTGGAAGGAAAAAGATTGACACTGGGTACTCACCAGGCCATAGGTCCTCTTCGGAAACAGTCTGCACTTTGTGCTTGCTGGGGGGCTGGCTACATGCTACTGGCTAAGCTGCAGGTCCTCGTATGGAACAGTTTGCAGGTAGAGGGGAGATACTGGCTATTTCATAGCCCGCAGGTCCTCATCTGTGGAAGGAAAAGGATTGAGACTGGGTACTCACCAGGCCATAGGTCCTCTTCAGAAACAGTCTGCACTTTGTGCTTACTGGGGGGCTGGCTACATGCTACTGGCTAAGCTGCAGGTCCTCGTAAGGAACACTCTGCAGGTGAAGGGGGAAACTGGCTACTTGCTACTGGCTAAGCTGGAGGTCCTCGTCAGGAACAGTTTGCAGGTAGAGGGGAGATACTGGCTATTTCATAGCCCGCAGGTCCTCATCTGTGGAAGGAAAAGGATTGAGACTGGGTACTCACCAGGCCATAGGTCCTCTTCAGAAACAGTCTGCACTTTGTGCTTGCTGGGGGGCAGGCTACATGCTACTGGCTGAGCTGCAGGTCCTCGTGAGGAACAGTTTGCAGGTAGAGGGGAGATACTGGCTATTTCATAGCCCGCAGGTCCTCATCTGTGGAAGGAAAAGGATTGAGACTGGGTACTCACCAGGGCATAGGTCCTCTTCAGAAACAGTCTGCACTTTGTGCTTGCTGGGGGGCTGGCTACATGCAACTGGCTAAGCTGCTGGTCCTCGTATGGAACAGTTTGAAGGTAGAGGGGAGATACTGGCTTTTTCATAGCCCGCAGGTCCTCATCTGTGGAAGGAAAAGGATTGAGACTGGGTACTCACCAGGCCATAGGTCCTCTTCAGAAACAGTCTGCACTTTGTGCTTGCTGGGGGGCTGGCTACATGCTACTGGCTAAGCTGCAGGTCCTCGTAAGGAACACTCTGCAGGTGAAGGGGGAAACTGGCTACTTGCTACTGGCTAAGCTGGAGGTCCTCGTCAGGAACAGTTTGCAGGTAGAGGGGAGATACTGGCTATTTCATAGCCCGCAGGTCCTCATCTGTGGAAGGAAAAGGATTGAGACTGGGTACTCACCAGGCCATAGGTCCTCTTCAGAAACAGTCTGCACTTTGTGCTTGCTGGGGGGCTGGCTACATGCTACTGGCTAAGCTGCAGGTCCTCGTGAGGAACACTCTGCAGGTGAAGGGGGGAAACTGGCTACTGGCTAAGCTGCAGGTCCTCGTCAGGAACAGTTTGCAGGTAGAGGGGAGATACTGGCTATTTCATAGCCCGCAGGTCCTCATCTGTGGAAGGAAAAGGATTGAGACTGGGTACTCACCAGGCCATTGGTCCTCTTCAGAGACAGTCTGCACTTTGTGCTTGCTGGGGGGCTGGCTACATGCTACTGGCTAAGCTGCAGGTCCTCGTAAAGAACAGTCTGCAGGTGAAGGGGGGAAACTGGCTACTTGCTACTGGCTAAGCTGCAGGTCCTCCTAAGAAACAGTCTGCAGGTGAAGGGGGGAAACTTGCTACTGGCTAAGCTGCAGGTCCTCGTATGGAACAGTTTGAAGGTAGAGGGGACATACTGGCTATTTCATAGCCCGCAGGTCCTCATCTGTGGAAGGAAATGGATTGAGACTGGGTACTCATCAGGCCATAGGTACTCTTCAGAAACAGTCTGCACTTTGTGCTTGCTGGGGGGCTGGCTACATGCTACTGGCTAAGCTGCAGGTCCTCGTATGGAACAGTTTGCAGGTAGAGGGGAGATACTGGCTATTTCATAGCCCGCAGGTCCTCATCTGTGGAAGGAAAAGGATTGAGACTGGGTACTCACCAGGCCATAGGTCCTCTTCAGAAACAGTCTGCACTTTGTGCTTGCTGGGGGGCTGGCTACATGCTACTGGCTAAGCTGCAGGTCCTCGTGAGGAACACTCTGCAGGTGAAGGGGGGAAACTGGCTACTGGCTAAGCTGCAGGTCCTCGTCAGGAACAGTTTGCAGGTGAAGGGGAGATACTGGCTATTTCATAGCCCGCAGGTCCGAATCCTTGGAAGGAAAAGGATTGAGACTGGGTACTCACCAGGCCATAGGTCCTCTTCAGAAACAGTCTGCACTTTGTGCTTGCTGGGGGGCTGGCTACATGCTACTGGCTAAGCTGCAGGTCCTCGTAAGGAACACTCTGCAGGTGAAGGGGGAAACTGGCTACTGGCTAAGCTGCAGGTCCTCATCAGGAACAGTTTGCAGGTAGATGGGAGATACTGGCTATTTCATAGCCTGCAGGTCCTCATCTGTGGAAGGAAAAAGATTGACACTGGGTACTCACCAGGCCATAGGTCCTCTTCAGAAACAGTCTGCACTTTGTGCTTGCTGGGGGGCTGGCTACATGCTACTGGCTAAGCTGCAGGTCCTCGTAAGGAACACTCTGCAGGTGAAGGGGGAAACTGGCTACTTGCTACTGGCTAAGCTGCAGGTCCTCGTCAGGAACAGTTTGCAGGTAGAGGGGAGATACTGGCTATTTCATAGCCCGCAGGTCCTCATCTGTGGAAGGAAAAGGATTGAGACTGGGTACTCACCAGGCCATAGGTCCTCTTCAGAAACAGTCTGCACTTTGTGCTTGCTGGGGTCTGGCTACATGCTACTGGCTGAGCTGCAGGTCCTCGTCAGGAACAGTTTGCAGGTAGAGGGGAGATACTGGCTATTTCATAGCCCGCAGGTCCTCATCTGTGGAAGGAAAAGGATTGAGACTGGGTACTCACCAGGCCATAGGTCCTCTTCAGAAACAGTCTGCACTTTGTGCTTGCTGGGGGGCTGGCTACATGCTATTGGCTAAGCTGCAGGTCCTCGTAAGGAACAGTTTGCAGGTAGAGGGGAAATTCTGGCTATTTCATAGCCCGCAGGTCCTCATCTGTGGAAGGAAAAGGATTGAGACTGGGTACTCACCAGGCCATAGGTCCTCTTCAGAAACAGTCTGCACTTTGTGCTTGCTGGGGGGCTGGCTACATGCTACTGGCTAAGCTGCAGGTCCTCGTAAGGAACACTCTGCAGGTGAAGGGGGGAAACTGGCGACTTGCTACTGACTAAGCTGGAGGTCCTCGTAAGGAACAGTTTGCAGGTAGAGGGGATATACTGGCTATTTCATAGCCCGCATGTCCTCATCTGTGGAAGGAAAAGGATTGAGACTGGGTACTCACCAGGCCATAGGTCCTCTTCAGAAACAGTCTGCACTTTGTGCTTGCTGGGGGGCTGGCTACATGCTACTGGCTAAGCTGCAGGTCCTCGTAAGGAACACTCTGCAGGTGAAGGGGGAAACTGGCTACTGGCTAAGCTGCAGGTCCTCGTCAGGAACAGTTTGCAGGTAGATGGGAGATACTGGCTATTTCATAGCCCGCAGGTCCTCATCTGTGGAAGGAAAAAGATTGACACTGGGTACTCACCAGGCCATAGGTCCTCTTCGGAAACAGTCTGCACTTTGTGCTTGCTGGGGGGCTGGCTACATGCTACTGGCTAAGCTGCAGGTCCTCGTATGGAACAGTTTGCAGGTAGAGGGGAGATACTGGCTATTTCATAGCCCGCAGGTCCTCATCTGTGGAAGGAAAAGGATTGAGACTGGGTACTCACCAGGCCATAGGTCCTCTTCAGAAACAGTCTGCACTTTGTGCTTGCTGGGGGGCTGGCTACATGCTACTGGCTAAGCTGCAGGTCCTCGTAAGGAACACTCTGCAGGTGAAGGGGGAAACTGGCTACTTGCTACTGGCTAAGCTGGAGGTCCTCGTCAGGAACAGTTTGCAGGTAGAGGGGAGATACTGGCTATTTCATAGCCCGCAGGTCCTCATCTGTGGAAGGAAAAGGATTGAGACTGGGTACTCACCAGGCCATAGGTCCTCTTCAGAAACAGTCTGCACTTTGTGCTTGCTGGGGGGCTGGCTACATGCTACTGGCTGAGCTGCAGGTCCTCGTAAGGAACAGTTTGCAGGTAGAGGGGAGATACTGGCTATTTCATAGCCCGCAGGTCCTCATCTGTGGAAGGAAAAGGATTGAGACTGGGTACTCACCAGGCCATAGGTCCTCTTCAGAAATAGTCTGCACTTTGTGCTTGCTGGGGGGCTGGCTACATGCTATTGGCTAAGCTGCAGGTCCTCGTAAGGAAGAGTTTGCAGGTAGAGGGGATATTCTGGCTATTTCATAGCCCGCAGGTCCTCATCTGTGGAAGGAAAAAGATTGAGACTGGGTACTCACCAGGCCATAGGTCCTCTTCAGAAACAGTCTGCACTTTGTGCTTGCTGGGGGGCTGGCTACATGCTACTGGCTAAGCTGCAGGTCCTCGTATGGAACAGTTTGAAGGTAGAGGGGAGATACTGGCTATTTCATAGCCCGCAGGTCCTCATCTGTGGAAGGAAAAGGATTGAGACTGGGTACTCACCAGGCCATTGGTCCTCTTCAGAAACAGTCTGCACTTTGTGCTTGCTGGGGGGCTGAGTACATGCTACTGGCTGACCTGCAGGTCCTCGTAAGGAACAGTTTGCAGGTAGAGGGGAGATACTGGCTACTGGCTAAGCTGCAGGTCCTCTTCAGAAACAGTTTGCACTTTGTGCTTGCTGGGGGGCTGGCTACATGCTACTGGCTAAGCTGCAGGTCCTCGTAAGGAACACTCTGCAGGTGAAGGGGGAAACTGGCTACTTGCTACTGGCTAAGCTGGAGGTCCTCGTCAGGAACAGTTTGCAGGTACAGGGGAGATACGGGCTATTTCATAGCCCGCAGGTCCTCATCTGTGGAAGGAACAGGATTGAGACTGGGTACTCACCAGGCCTTAGGTCCTCTTCAGAAACAGTCTGCACTTTGTGCTTGCTGGGGGGCTGACTACATGCTACTGGCTAAGCTGCAGGTCCTCGTAAGGAACACTCTGCAGGTGAAGGGGGAAACTGGCTACTTGCTACTGGCTAAGCTGGAGGTCCTCGTCAGGAACAGTTGCAGGTAGAGGGGAGATACTGGCTATTTCATAGCCCGCAGGTCCTCATCTGTGGAAGGAAAAGGATTGAGACTGGGTACTCACCAGGCCATAGGTCCTCTTCAGAAACAGTCTGTACTTTGTGCTTGCTGGGGGGCTGGCTACATGCTACTGGTTGAGCTGGAGGTCCTCGTAAGGAACAGTTTGCAGGTAGAGGGGAGATACTGGCTATTTCATAGCCCGCAGGTCCTCATCTGTAGAAGGAAAAGGATTGAGACTGGGTACTGACCAGGCCATAGGTCCTCTTCAGAAACAGTCTGCACTTTGTGCTTGATGGGGGGCTGGCTACATGCTACTGGCTAAGCTGCAGGTCCTCGTGAGGAACACTCTGCAGGTGAAGGGGGGAAACTGGCAACTTGCTACTGACTAAGCTGGAGGTCCTCGTAAGGAACAGTTTGCAGGTAGAGGGGATATACTGGCTATTTCATAGCCCGCATGTCCTCATCTGTGGAAGGAAAAGGATTGAGACTGGGTACTCACCAGGCCATAGGTCCTCTTCAGAAACAGTCTGCACTTTGTGCTTGCTGGGGGGCTGGCTACATGCTACTGGCTAAGCTGCAGGTCCTCGTAAGGAACACTCTGCAGGTGAAGGGGGAAACTGGCTACTGGCTAAGCTGCAGGTCCTCGTCAGGAACAGTTTGCAGGTAGATGGGAGATACTGGCTATTTCATAGCCCGCAGGTCCTCATCTGTGGAAGGAAAAAGATTGACACTGGGTACTCACCAGGCCATAGGTCCTCTTCAGAATCAGTCTGCACTTTGTGCTTGCTGGGGGGCTGGCTACATGCTACTGGCTAAGCTGCAGGTCCTCGTATTGAACAGTTTGCAGGTAGAGGGGAGATACTGGCTATTTCATAGCCCGCAGGTCCTCATCTGTGGAAGGAAAAGGATTGAGACTGGGTACTCACCAGGCCATAGGTCCTCTTCAGAAACAGTCTGCACTTTGTGCTTGCTGGGGGGCTGGCTACATGCTACTGGCTAAGCTGCAGGTCCTCGTAAGGAACACTCTGCAGGTGAAGGGGGAAACTGGCTACTTGCTACTGGCTAAGCTGCAGGTCCTCGTCAGGAACAGTTTGCAGGTAGAGGGGAGATACTGGCTATTTCATAGCCCGCAGGTCCTCATCTGTGGAAGGAAAAGGATTGAGACTGGGTACTCACCGGGCCATAGGTCCTCTTCAGAAACAGTCTGCACTTTGTGCTTGCTGGGGTCTGGCTACATGCTACTGGCTGAGCTGCAGGTCCTCGTCAGGAACAGTTTGCAGGTAGAGGGGAGATACTGGCTATTTCATAGCCCGCAGGTCCTCATCTGTAGAAGGAAAAGGATTGAGACTGGGTACTCACCAGGCCATAGGTCCTCTTCAGAAACAGTCTGCACTTTGTGCTTGCTGGGGGGCTGGCTACATGCTATTGGCTAAGCTGCAGGTCCTCTTATGGAACAGTTTGCAGGTAGAGGGGATATTCTGGCTATTTCATAGCCCGCAGGTCCTCATCTGTGGAAGGAAAAGGATTGAGACTGGGTACTCACCAGGCCATAGGTCCTCTTCAGAAACAGTCTGCACTTTGTGCTTGCTGGGGGGCTGGCTACATGCTACTGGCTAAGCTGCAGGTCCTCGTAAGGAACACTCTGCAGGTGAAGGGGGAAACTGGCTACTTGCTACTGGCTAAGCTAGAGGTCCTCGTCAGGAACAGTTTGCAGGTAGAGGGGAGATACTGGCTATTTCATAGCCCGCAGGTCCCCATTTGTGGAAGGAAAAGGATTGAGACTGGGTACTCACCAGGCCATAGGTCCTCTTCAGAAACAGTCTGCACTTTGTGCTTGCTGGGGGGCTGGCTACATGCTACTGGCTGAGCTGCAGGTCCTCGTAAGGAACACTTTGCAGGTAGAGGGGAGAAACTGGCTATTTCATAGCCCGCAGGTCCTCATCTGTGGAAGGAAAAGGATTGAGACTGGGTACTCACCAGGCCATAGGTCCTCTTCAGAAACAGTCTGCACTTTGTGCTTGCTGGGGGGCTGGCTACATGCTATTGGCTAAGCTGCAGGTCCTCGTAAGGAACAGTTTGCAGGTAGAGGGGATATTCTGGATATTTCATAGCCCGCAGGTCCTCATCTGTGGAAGGAAAAAGATTGAGACTGGGTACTCACCAGGGCATAGGTCCTCTTCAGAAACAGTCTGCACTTTGTGCTTGCTGGGGGGCTGGCTACATGCTACTGGCTAAGCTGCAGGTCCTCGTATGGAACAGTTTGAAGGTAGAGGGGAGATACTGGCTATTTCATAGCCCGCAGGTCCTCATCTGTGGAAGGAAAAGGATTGAGACTAGGTACTCACCAGGCCATAGGTCCTCTTCAGAAACAGTCTGCACTTTGTGCTTGCTGGGGGGCTGGCTACATGCTACTGGCTAAGCTGCAGGTCCTCGTAAGGAACACTCTGCAGGTGAAGGGGGAAACTGGCTACTGGCTAAGCTGCAGGTCCTCATCAGGAACAGTTTGCAGGTAGATGGGAGATACTGGCTATTTCATAGCCCGCAGGTCCTCATCTGTGGAAGGAAAAAGATTGACACTGGGTACTCACCAGGCCATAGGTCCTCTTCGGAAACAGTCTGCACTTTGTGCTTGCTGGGGGGCTGGCTACATGCTACTGGCTAAGCTGCAGGTCCTCGTATGGAACAGTTTGCAGGTAGAGGGGAGATACTGGCTATTTCATAGCCCGCAGGTCCTCATCTGTGGAAGGAAAAGGATTGAGACTGGGTACTCACCAGGCCATAGGTCCTCTTCAGAAACAGTCTGCACTTTGTGCTTGCTGGGGGGCTGGCTACATGCTACTGGCTAAGCTGCAGGTCCTCCTAAGGAACAATCTGCAGGTGAAGGGGGGAAACTGGCTACTTGCTACTGGCTAAGCTGGAGGTCCTCGTCAGGAACAGTTTGCAGGTACAGGGGAGATACTGGCTATTTCATAGCCCGCAGGTCCTCATCTGTGGAAGGAAAAGGATTGAGACTGGGTACTCACCAGGCCATAGGTCCTCTTCAGAAACAGTCTGCACTTTGTGCTTGCTGGGGGGCTGACTACATGCTACTGGCTAAGCTGCAGGTCCTCGTAAGGAACACTCTGCAGGTGAAGGGGGAAACTGGCTACTTGCTACTGGCTAAGCTGGAGGTCCTCGTCAGGAACAGTTTGCAGGTAGAGGCGAGATACTGGCTATTTCATAGCCCGCAGGTCCTCATCTGTGGAAGGAAAAGGATTGAGACTGGGTACTCACCAGGCCATAGGTCCTCTTCAGAAACAGTCTGCACTTTGTGCTTGCTGGGGGGCTGGCTACATGCTACTGGCTGAGCTGGAGGTCCTCGTAAGGAACAGTTTGCAGGTAGAGGGGAGATACTGGCTATTTCATAGCCCGCAGGTCCTCATCTGTAGAAGGAAAAGGATTGAGACTGGGTACTCACCAGGCCATAGGTCCTCTTCAGAAACAGTCTGCACTTTGTGCTTGCTGGGGGGCTGGCTACATGCTACTGGCTAAGCTGCAGGTCCTCGTGAGGAACACTCTGCAGGTGAAGGGGGGAAACTGGCTACTTGCTACTGACTAAGCTGCAGGTCCTCGTCAGGAACAGTTTGCAGGTGAAGGGGAGATACTGGCTATTTCATAGCCCGCAGGTCCGAATCCTTGGAAGGAAAAGGATTGAGACTGGGTACTCACCAGGCCATAGGTCCTCTTCAGAAACAGTCTGCACTTTGTGCTTGCTGGGGGGCTGGCTACATGCTACTGGCTAAGCTGCAGGTCCTCCTAAGGAACAGTCTGCAGGTGAAGGGGGGATACTGGCTACTGGCTAAGCTGACGGTCCTCTTCAGAAACAGTCTGCACTTTGTGCTTGCTGGGGGGCTGGCAACATGCTACTGGCTAAGCTGCAGGTCCTCACAAGGAACAGTCTGCAGGTGAAGGGGGGAAACTGGCTACTGGCTAAGCTGCAGGTCCTCTTCAGAAACAGTTTGCACTTTGTGCTTGCTGGGGGGCTGGCTACATGCTACTGGCTAAGCTGCAGGTCCTCGTAAGGAACACTCTGCAGGTGAAGGGGGAAACTGGCTACTTGCTACTGGCTAAGCTGCAGGTCCTCGTCAGGAACAGTTTGCAGGTAGAGGGGAGATACTGGCTATTTCATAGCCCGCAGGTCCTCATCTGTGGAAGGAAAAGGATTGAGACTGGGTACTCACCAGGCCATAGGTCCTCTTCAGAAACAGTCTGCACTTTGTGTTTGCTGGGGGGCTGCCTTCATGCTATTGGCTAAGCTGCAGGTCCTCGTCAGGAACAGTTTGCAGGTAGAGGGGATATACTGGCTATTTCATAGCCCGCAGGTCTTCATCTGTGGAAGGAAAAGGATTGAGACTGGGTACTCACCAGGCCATAGGTCCTCTTCAGAAACAATCTGCACTTTGTGCTTGCTGGGGGGCTGCCTACATGCTTTTGGCTAAGCTGCAGGTCCTCGTAAGGAACAGTTTGCAGGTAGAGGGGATATACTGGCTATTTCATAGCCCGCATGTCCTCATCTGTGGAAGGAAAAGGATTGAGACTGGGTACTCACCAGGCCATAGGTCCTCTTCAGAAACAGTCTGCACTTTGTGCTTGCTGGGGGGCTGGCTACATGCTACTGGCTAAGCTGCAGGTCCTCGTAAGGAACACTCTGCAGGTGAAGGGGGAAACTGGCTACTTGCTACTGGCTAAGCTGGAGGTCCTCGTCAGGAACACTTTGCAGGTAGAGGGGAGATACTGGCTATTTCATAGCCCGCAGGTCCTCATCTGTGGAAGGAAAAGGATTGAGACTGGGTACTCACCAGGCCATAGGTCCTCTTCAGAAACAGTCTGCACTTTGTGCTTGCTGGGGGGCTGGCTACATGCTATTGGCTAAGCTGCAGGTCCTCGTAAGGAACAGTTTGCAGGTAGAGGGGATATTCTGGCTATTTCATAGCCCGCAGGTCCTCATCTGTGGAAGGAAAAGGATTGAGACTGGGTACTCACCAGGGCATAGGTCCTCTTCAGAAACAGTCTGCACTTTGTGCTTGCTGGGGGGCTGGCTACATGCTACTGGCTAAGCTGCAGGTCCTCGTAAGGAACACTCTGCAGGTGAAGGGGGGAAACTGGCTACTTGCTACTGACTAAGCTGGAGGTCCTCGTCAGGAACAGTTTGCAGGTAGAGGGGAGATACTGGCTATTTCATAGCCCGCAGGTCCTCATCTGTGGAAGGAAAAGGATTGAGACTGGGTACTCACCAGGCCATAGGTCCTCTTCAGAAACAGTCTGCACTTTGTGCTTGCTGGGGGGCTGACTACATGCTACTGGCTGACCTGCAGGTCCTCGTTAGGAACAGTTTGCAGGTAGAGGGGAGATACTGGCTACTGGCTAAGCTGCAGGTCCTCTTCAGAAACAGTTTGCACTTTGTGCTTGCTGGGGGGCTGGCTACATGCTACTGGCTAAGCTGCAGGTCCTCGTAAGGAACACTCTGCAGGTGAAGGGGGAAACTGGCTACTTGCTACTGGCTAAGCTGGAGGTCCTCGTCAGGAACAGTTTGCAGGTACAGGGGAGATACGGGCTATTTCATAGCCCGCAGGTCCGAATCCTTGGAAGGAAAAGGATTGAGACTGGGTACTCACCAGGCCATAGGTCCTCTTCAGAAACAGTCTGCACTTTGTGCTTGCTGGGGGGCTGGCTACATGCTACTGGCTAAGCTGCAGGTCCTCCTAAGGAACAGTCTGCAGGTGAAGGGGGGATACTGGCTACTGGCTAAGCTGCAGGTCCTCTTCAGAAACAGTCTGCACTTTGTGCTTGCTGGGGGGCTGGCAACATGCTACTGGCTAAGCTGCAGGTCCTCACAAGGAACAGTCTGCAGGTGAAGGGGGGAAACTGGCTACTGGCTAAGCTGCAGGTCCTCTTCAGAAACAATTTGCACTTTGTGCTTGCTGGGGGTCTGGCAACATGCTACTGGCTAAGCTGCAGGTCCTCGCAAGGAACACTCTGCAGATGAAGGGGGGAAACGGGCTACTGGCTAAGCTGCAGGTCCTCGTCAAGAACAGTTTGCAGGTAGAGGGGAGATACTGGCTATTTCATAGCCCGCAGGTCCTCATCTGTGGAAGGAAAAGGATTGAGACTGGGTACTCACCAGGCCATAGGTCCTCTTCAGAAACAGTCTGCACTTTGTGCTTGCTGGGGGGCTGGCTACATGCTACTGGCTAAGCTGCAGGTCCTCGTAAGGAACACTCTGCAGGTGAAGGGGGGAACTGGCTACTTGCTACTGGCTAAGCTGGAGGTCCTCGTCAGGAACAGTTTGCAGGTAAAGGGGAGATACTGGCTATTTCATAGCCCGCAGGTCCTCATCTGTGGAAGGAAAAGGATTGAGACTGGGTACTCACCAGGCCATAGGTCCTCTTCAGAAACAGTCTGCACTTTGTGCTTGCTGGGGGGCTGGCTACATGCTACTGGCTAAGCTGCAGGTCCTCGTAAGGAACACTCTGCAGGTGAAGGGGGAAACTGGCTACTTGCTACTGGCTAAGCTGGAGGTCCTCGTCAGGAACAGTTTGAAAGTAGAGGGGAGATACTGGCTATTTCATTGCCCGCAGGTCCTCATCTGTGGAAGGAAAAGGATTGAGACTGGGTACTCACCAGGCCATAGGTCCTCTTCAAAAACAGTCTGCACTTTGTGCTTGCTGGGGGGCTGGCTACATACTACTGGCTAAGCTGCAGGTCCTCGTAAGGAACAGTTTGCAGGTAGAGGGGAGATACTGGCTATTTCATAGCCCGCAGGTCCTCATCTGTGGAAGGAAAAGGATTGAGACTGGGTACTCACCAGGCCATAGGTCCTCTTCAGAAACAGTCTGCACTTTGTGCTTGCTGGGGGGCTGGCTACATGCTACTGGCTAAGCTGCAGGTCCTCGTAAAGAACAGTCTGCAGGTGAAGGGGGGAAACTGGCTACTTGCTACTGGCTAAGCTGCAGGTCCTCCTAAGAAACAGTCTGCAGGTGAAGGGGGGAAACTTGCTACTGGCTAAGCTGCAGGTCCTCGTATGGAACAGTTTGAAGGTAGAGGGGACATACTGGCTATTTCATAGCCCGCAGGTCCTCATCTGTGGAAGGAAATGGATTGAGACTGGGTACTCATCAGGCCATAGGTCCTCTTCAGAAACAGTCTGCACTTTGTGCTTGCTGGGGGGCTGGCTACATGCTACTGGCTAAGCTGCAGGTCCTCGTATGGAACAGTTTGCAGGTAGAGGGGAGATACTGGCTATTTCATAGCCCGCAGGCCCTCATCTGTGGAAGGAAAAGGATTGAGACTGGGTACTCACCAGGCCATAGGTCCTCTTCAGAAACAGTCTGCACTTTGTGCTTGCTGGGGGGCTGGCTACATGCTACTGGCTAAGCTGCAGGTCCTCGTGAGGAACACTCTGCAGGTGAAGGGGGGAAACTGGCTACTGGCTAAGCTGCAGGTCCTCGTCAGGAACAGTTTGCAGGTGAAGGGGAGATACTGGCTATTTCATAGCCCGCAGGTCCGAATCCTTGGAAGGAAAAGGATTGAGACTGGGTACTCACCAGGCAATAGGTCCTCTTCAGAAACAGTCTGCACTTTGTGCTTGCTGGGGGGCTGGCTACATGCTACTGGCTAAGCTGCAGGTCCTCCTAAGGAACAGTCTGCAGGTGAAGGGGGGATACTGGCTACTGGCTAAGCTGCAGGTCCTCTTCAGAAACAGTTTGCACTTTGTGCTTGCTGGGGGGCTGGCTACATGCTACTGGCTAAGCTGCAGGTCCTCGTAAGGAACACTCTGCAGGTGAAGGGGGAAACTGGCTACTTGCTACTGGCTAAGCTGGAGGTCCTCGTCAGGAACAGTTTGCAGGTAGAGGGGAGATACTGGCTATTTCATAGCCCGCAGGTCCTCATCTGTGGAAGGAAAAGGATTGAGACTGGGTACTCAACAGGCCATAGGTCCTCTTCAGAAACAGTCTGCACTTTGTGCTTGCTGGGGGGCTGGCTACATGCTACTGGCTGAGCTGCAGGTCCTCGTAAAGAACAGTTTGCAGGTAGAGGGGAGATACTGGCTATTTCATAGCCCGCAGGTCCTCATCTGTGGAAGGAAAAGGATTGAGACTGGGTACTCACCAGGCCATAGGTCCTCTTCAGAAACAGTCTGCACTTTGTGCTTGCTGGGGGGCTGGCTACATGCTATTGGCTAAGCTGCAGGTCCTCGTAAGGAACAGTTTGCAGGTAGAGGGGATATTCTGGCTATTTCATAGCCCGCAGGTCCTCATCTGTGGAAGGAAAAGGATTGAGACTGGGTACTCACCAGGGCATAGGTCCTCTTCAGAAACAGTCTGCACTTTGTGCTTGCTGGGGGGCTGGCTACATGCTACTGGCTAACCTGCAGGTCCTCGTAAGGAACACTCTGCAGGTGAAGGGGGGAAACTCGCTACTTGCTACTGACTAAGCTGGAGGTCCTCGTCAGGAACAGTTTGCAGGTAGAGGGGAGATACTGGCTATTTCATAGCCCGCAGGTTCTCATCTGTGGAAGGAAAAGGATTGAGACTGGGTACTCACCAGGGCATAGGTCCTCTTCAGAAACAGTCTGCACTTTGTGCTTGCTGGGGGGCTGACTACATGCTACTGGCTAAGCTGCAGGTCCTCGTATGGAACAGTTTGAAGGTAGAGGGGAGATACTGGCTATTTCATAGCCCGCAGGTCCTCATCTGTGGAAGGAAAAGGATTGAGACTGGGTACTCACCAGGCCATAGGTCCTCTTCAGAAACAGTCTGCACTTTGTTCTTGCTGGGGGGCTGACTACATGCTACTGGCTGACCTGCAGGTCCTCGTAAGGAACAGTTTGCAGGTAGAGGGGAGATACTGGCTACTGGCTAAGCTGCAGGTCCTCTTCAGAAACAGTTTGCACTTTGTGCTTGCTGGGGGGCTGGCTACATGCTACTGGCTAAGCTGCAGGTCCTCGTAAGGAACACTCTGCAGGTGAAGGGGGAAACTGGCTACTTGCTACTGGCTAAGCTGGAGGTCCTCGTCAGGAACAGTTTGCAGGTACAGGGGAGATACGGGCTATTTCATAGCCCGCAGGTCCTCATCTGTGGAAGGAACAGGATTGAGACTGGGTACTCACCAGGCCTTAGGTCCTCTTCAGAAACAGTCTGCACTTTGTGCTTGCTGGGGGGCTGACTACATGCTACTGGCTAAGCTATAGGTCCTCGTAAGGAACACTCTGCAGGTGAAGGGGGAAACTGGCTACTTGCTACTGGCTAAGCTGGAGGTCCTCGTCAGGAACAGTTTGCAGGTAGAGGGGAGATACTGGCTATTTCATAGCCCGCAGGTTCTCATCTGTGGAAGGAAAAGGATTGAGACTGGGTACTCACCAGGCCATAGGTCCTCTTCAGAAACAGTCTGCACGTTGTGCTTGCTGGGGGGCTGACTACATGCTACTGGGTAAGCTGTAGGTCCTCGTAAAGGAACACTCTGCAGGTGAAGGGGGAAACTGGCTACTTGCTACTGGCTAAGCTGGAGGTCCTCGTCAGGAACAGTTTGCAGGTAGAGGGGAGATATTGGCAATTTCATAGCACACAGGTCCTCATCTGTGGAAGGAAAAAGATTGACACTGGGTACTCACCAGGCCATAGGTCCTCTTCAGAAACAGTCTGCACTTTGTGCTTGCTGGGGTCTGGCTACATGCTACTGGCTAAGCTGCAGGTCCTCGTCAGGAACAGTTTGCAGGTAGAGGGGAGATACTGGCTATTTCATAGCCCGCAGGTCCTCATCTGTGGAAGGAAAAGGATTGAGACTGGGGACTCACCAGGCCATAGGTCCTCTTCAGAAACAGTCTGCACTTTGTGCTTGCTGGGGGGCTGGCTACATGCTATTGGCTAAGCTGCAGGTCCTCGTAAGGAACAGTTTGCAGGTAGAGGGGATATTCTGGCTATTTCATAGCCCGCAGGTCCTCATCTGTGGAAGGAAAAGGATTGAGACTGGGTACTCACCAGGCCATAGGTCCTCTTCAGAAACAGTCTGCACTTTGTGCTTGCTGGGGGGCTGGCTACATGCTACTGGCTAAGCTGCAGGTCCTCGTAAGGAACACTCTGCAGGTGAAGGGGGGAAACTGGCTACTTGCTACTGACTAAGCTGGAGGTCCTCGTAAGGAACAGTTTGCAGGTAGAGGGGATATACTGGCTATTTCATAGCCCGCATGTCCTCATCTGTGGAAGGAAAAGGATTAAGACTGGGTACTCACCAGGCCATAGGTCCTCTTCAGAAACAGTCTGCACTTTGTGCTTGCTGGGGGGCTGGCTACATGCTACTGGCTAAGCTGCAGGTCCTCGTAAGGAACACTCTGCAGGTGAAGGGGGAAACTGGCTACTGGCTAAGCTGCAGGTCCTCGTCAGGAACAGTTTGCAGGTAGATGGGAGATACTGGCTATTTCATAGCCCGCAGGTCCTCATCTGCGGAAGGAAAAAGATTGACACTGGGTACTCACCAGGCCATAGGTCCTCTTCGGAAACAGTCTGCACTTTGTGCTTGCTGGGGGGCTGGCTACATGCTACTGGCTAAGCTGCAGGTCCTCGTATGGAACAGTTTGCAGGTAGAGGGGAGATACTGGCTATTTCATAGCCCGCAGGTCCTCATCTGTGGAAGGAAAAGGATTGAGACTGGGTACTCACCAGGCCATAGGTCCTCTTCAGGGGGAAACTGGCTACTGGCTAAGCTGCAGGTCCTCGTAAGGAACACTCTGCAGGTGAAGGGGGAAACTGGCTACTTGCTACTGGCTAAGCTGGAGGTCCTCGTCAGGAACAGTTTGCAGGTAGAGGGGAGATACTGGCTATTTCATAGCCCGCAGGTCCTCATCTGTGGAAGGAAAAGGATTGAGACTGGGTACTCACCAGGCCATAGGTGCTCTTCAGAAACAGTCTGCACTTTGTGCTTGCTGGGGGGCTGGCTACATGCTATTGGCTAAGCTGCAGGTCCTCGTAAGGAAGAGTTTGCAGGTAGAGGGGATATTCTGGCTATTTCATAGCCCACAGGTCCTCATCTGTGGAAGGAAAAAGATTGAGACTGGGTACTCACCAGGCCATAGGTCCTCTTCAGAAACAGTCTGCACTTTGTGCTTGCTGGGGGGCTGGCTACATGCTACTGGCTAAGCTGCAGGTCCTCGAATGGAACAGTTTGAAGGTAGAGGGGAGATACTGGCTATTTCATAGCCCGCAGGTCCTCATCTGTGGAAGGAAAAGGATTGAGACTGGGTACTCACCAGGCCATAGGTCCTCTTCAGAAACAGTCTGCACTTTGTGCTTGCTGGGGGGCTGACTACATGCTACTGGCTGACCTGCAGGTCCTCGTAAGGAACAGTTTGCAGGTAGAGGGGAGATACTGGCTACTGGCTAAGCTGCAGGTCCTCTTCAGAAACAGTCTGCACTTTGTGCTTGCTGGGGGGCTGGCTACATGCTACTGGCTAAGCTGCAGGTCCTCGTAAGGAACACTCTGCAGGTGAAGGGGGAAACTGGCTACTTGCTACTGGCTAAGCTGGAGGTCCTCGTCAGGAACAGTTTGCAGGTAGAGGGGAGATACTGGCTATTTCATAGCCCGCAGGTCCTCATCTGTGGAAGGAAAAGGATTGAGACTGGGTACTCACCAGGCCATAGGTCCTCTTCAGAAACAGTCTGCACTTTGTGCTTGCTGGGGGGCTGGCTACATGCTACTGGCTAAGCTGCAGGTCCTCGTATGGAACACTTTGCAGGTAGAGGGGAGATACTGGCTATTTCATAGCCCGCAGGTCCTCATCTGTGGAAGGAAAAGGATTGAGACTGGGTACTCACCAGGCCATAGGTCCTCTTCAGAAACAGTCTGCACTTTGTGCTTGCTGGGGGGCTGGCTACATGCTACTGGCTAAGCTGCAGGTCCTCGTGAGGAACACTCTGCAGGTGAAGGGGGGAAACTGGCTACTGGCTAAGCTGCAGGTCCTCGTCAGGAACAGTTTGCAGGTGAAGGGGAGATACTGGCTATTTCATAGCCCGCAGGTCCGAATCCTTGGAAGGAAAAGGATTGAGACTGGGTACTCACCAGGCCATAGGTCCTCTTCAGAAACAGTCTGCACTTTGTGCTTGCTGGGGGGCTGGCTACATGCTACTGGCTAAGCTGCAGGTCCTCGTAAGGAACACTCTGCAGGTGAAGGGGGAAACTGGCTACTTGCTACTGGCTAAGCTGCAGGTCCTCGTAAGGAACACTCTGCAGGTGAAGGGGGAAACTGGCTACTTGCTACTGGCTAAGCTGCAGGTCCTCTTCAGAAACAGTTTGCACTTTGTGCTTGCTGGGGGGCTGGCTACATGCTACTGGCTAAGCTGCAGGTCCTCGTAAGGAACACTCTGCAGGTGAAGGGGGAAACTGGCTACTTGCTACTGGCTAAGCTGGAGGTCCTCGTCAGGAACAGTTTGCAGGTAGAGGGGAGATACTGGCTATTTCATAGCCCGCAGGTCCTCATCTGTGGAAGGAAAAGGATTGAGACTGGGTACTCACCAGGCCATAGGTCCTCTTCAGAAACAGTCTGCACTTTGTGCTTGCTGGGGGGCTGTCTACATGCTACTGGCTGAGCTGCAGGTCCTCGTAAAGAACAGTTTGCAGGTAGAGGGGAGATACTGGCTATTTCATAGCCCGCAGGTCCTCATCTGTGGAAGGAAAAGGATTGAGTCTGGGTACTCACCAGGCCATAGGTCCTCTTCAGAAACAGTCTGCACTTTGTGCTTGCTGGGGTCTGGCTACATGCTACTGGCTGAGCTGCAGGTCCTCGTCAGGAACAGTTTGCAGGTAGAGGGGAGATACTGGCTATTTCATAGCCCGCAGGTCCTCATCTGTGGAAGGAAAAGGATTGAGACTGGGTACTCACCAGGCCATAGGTCCTCTTCAGAAACAGTCTGCACTTTGTGCTTGCTGGGGGGCTGGCTACATGCTACTGGCCGAGCTGCAGGTCCTCGTAAGGAACAGTTTGCAGGTAGAGGGGAGATACTGGCTATTTCATAGCCCGCAGGTCCTCATCTGTAGAAGGAAAAGGATTGAGACTGGGTACTCACCAGGCCATAGGTCCTCTTCAGAAACAGTCTGCACTTTGTGCTTGCTGGGGAGCTGGCTACATGCTATTGGCTAAGCTGCAGGTCCTCGTAAGGAACACTCTGCAGGTGAAGGGGGGAAACTGGCTACTTGCAACTGACTAAGCTGGAGGTCCTCGTCAGGAACAGTTTGCAGGTAGAGGGGAGATACTGGCTATTTCATAGCCCGCAGGTCCTCATCTGTGGATGGAAAAGGATTGAGACTGGGTACTCACCAGGCCATAGGTCCTCTTCAGAAACAGTCTGCACTTTGTGCTTGCTGGGGGGATGACTACATGCTACTGGCTAAGCTGCAGGTCCTCGTAAGGAACACTCTGCAGGTGAAAGGGAAACTGGCTACTTGCTACTGGCAAAGCTGCAGGTCCTCTTCAGAAACAGTCTGCACTTTGTGCTTGCTGGGGGGCTGGCAACATGCTACTGGCTAAGCTGCAGGTCCTCACAAGGAACAGTCTGCAGGTGAAGGGGGGATACTGGCTACTGGCTAAGCTGCAGGTCCTCTTCAGAAACAGTTTGCACTTTGTGCTTGCTGGGGGGCTGGCTACATGCTACTGGCTAAGCTGTAGTTCCTCGTAAGGAACACTCTGCAGGTGAAGGGGGAAACTGGCTACTTGCTACTGGCTAAGCTGGAGGTCCTCGTCAGGAACAGTTTGCAGGTAGAGGGGAGATACTGGCTATTTCATAGCCCGCAGGTACTCATCTGTGGAAGGAAAAGGATTGAGACTGGGTACTCACCAGGCCATAGGTCCTCTTCAGAAACAGTCTGCACTTTGTGCTTGCTGGGGGGCTGACTACATGCTACTGGCTGACCTGCAGGTCCTCGAAAGTAACAGTTTGCAGGTAGAGGGGAGATACTGGCTACTGGCTAAGCTGCAGGTCCTCTTCAGAAACAGTTTGCACTTTGTGCTTGCTGGGGGGCTGGCTACATGCTACTGGCTAAGCTGCAGGTCCTCGTAAGGAACACTCTGCAGGTGAAGGGGGAAACTGGCTACTTGCTACTGGCTAAGCTGGAGGTCCTCGTCAGGAACAGTTTGCAGGTACAGGGGAGATACGGGCTATTTCATAGCCCGCAGGTCCTCATCTGTGGAAGGAACAGGATTGAGACTGGGTACTCACCAGGCCTTAGGTCCTCTTCAGAAACAGTCTGCACTTTGTGCTTGCTAGGGGGCTGACTACATGCTACTGGCTAAGCTGCAGGTCCTCTTAAGGAACACTCTGCAGGTGAAGGGGGAAACTGGCTACTGGCTAAGCTGCAGGTCCTCATCAGGAACAGTTTGCAGGTAGATGGGAGATACTGGCTATTTCATAGCCCGCAGGTCCTCATCTGTGGAAGGAAAAAGATTGACACTGGGTACTCACCAGGCCATAGGTCCTCTTCAGAAACAGTCTGCACTTTGTGCTTGCTGGGGGGCTGGCTACATGCTACTGGCTAAGCTGCAGGTCCTCGTATTGAACAGTTTGCAGGTAGAGGGGAGATACTGGCTATTTCATAGCCCGCAGGTCCTCATCTGTGGAAGGAAAAGGATTGAGACTGGGTACTCACCAGGCCATAGGTCCTCTTCAGAAACAGTCTGCACTTTGTGCTTGCTGGGGGGCTGGCTACATGCTACTGGCTAAGCTGCAGGTCCTCGTAAGGAACACTCTGCAGGTGAAGGGGGAAACTGGCTACTTGCTACTGGCTAAGCTGCAGGTCCTCGTCAGGAACAGTTTGCAGGTAGAGGGGAGATACTGGCTATTTCATAGCCCGCAGGTCCTCATCTGTGGAAGGAAAAGGATTGAGACTGGGTACTCACCAGGCCATAGGTCCTCTTCAGAAACAGTCTGCACTTTGTGCTTGCTGGGGTCTGGCTACATGCTACTGGCTGAGCTGCAGGTCCTCGTCAGGAACAGTTTGCAGGTAGAGGGGAGATACTGGCTATTTCATAGCCCGCAGGTCCTCATCTGTGGAAGGAAAAAGATTGAGACTGGGTACTCACCAGGCCATAGGTCCTCTTCAGAAACAGTCTGCACTTTGTGCTTGCTGGGGGGCTGGCTACATGCTATTGGCTAAGCTGCAGGTCCTCGTAAGGAACAGTTTGCAGGTAGAGGGGATATTCTGGCTATTTCATAGCCCGCAGGTCCTCATCTGTGGAAGGAAAAGGATTGAGACTGGGTACTCACCAGGCCATAGGTCCTCTTCAGAAACAGTCTGCACTTTGTGCTTGCTGGGGGGCTGGCTACATTCTACTGGCTAAGCTGCAGGTCCTCGTAAGGAACACTCTGCAGGTAAAGGGGGGAAACTGGCTACTTGCTACTGACTAAGCTGGAGGTCCTCGTAAGGAACAGTTTGCAGGTAGAGGGGATATACTGGCTATTTCATAGCCCGCATGTCCTCATCTGTGGAAGGAAAAGGATTGAGACTGGGTACTCACCAGGCCATAGGTCCTCTTCAGAAACAGTCTGCACTTTGTGCTTGCTGGGGGGCTGGCTACATGCTACTGGCTAAGCTGCAGGTCCTCCTAAGGAACAGTCTGCAGGTGAAGGGGGGATACTGGCTACTGGCTAAGCTGAAGGTCCTCTTCAGAAACAGTCTGCACTTTGTGCTTGCTGGGGGGCTGGCAACATGCTACTGGCTAAGCTGCAGGTCCTCACAAGGAACAGTCTGCAGGTGAAGGGGGGATACTGGCTACTGGCTAAGCTGCAGGTCCTCTTCAGAAACAGTTTGCACTTTGTGCTTGCTGGGGGGCTGGCTACATGCTACTGGCTAAGCTGCAGGTCCTCGTCAGGAACAGTTTGCAGGTAGAGGGGAGATACTGGCTATTTCATAGCCCGCAGGTCCTCATCTGTGGAAGGAAAAGGATTGAGACTGGGTACTCACCAGGCCATAGGTCCTCTTCAGAAACAGTCTGCACTTTGTGCTTGCTGGGGGGCTGGCTACATGCTACTGGCTAAGCTGCAGGTCCTCGTAAGCAACACTCTGCAGGTGAAGGGGGAAACTGGCTACTTGCTACTGGCTAAGCTGCAGGTCCTCGTCAGGAACAGTTTGCAGGTAGAGGGGAGATTCTGGCTATTTCATAGCCCGCAGGTCCTCATCTGTGGAAGGAAAAGGATTGAGACTGGGTACTCACCAGGCCATAGGTCCTCTTCAGAAACAGTCTGCACTTTGTGCTTGCTGGGGTCTGGCTACATGCTACTGGCTGAGCTGCAGGTCCTCGTCAGGAACAGTTTGCAGGTAGAGGGGAGATACTGGCTATTTCATAGCCCGCAGGTCCTCATCTGTGGAAGGAAAAGGATTGAGACTGGGTACTCACCAGGCCATAGGTCCTCTTCAGAAACAGTCTGCACTTTGTGCTTGCTGGGGGGCTGGCTACATGCTACTGGCTAAGCTGCAGGTCCTCGTATGGAACAGTTTGCAGGTAGAGGGGAGATACTGGCTATTTCATAGCCCGCAGGTCCTCATCTGTGGAAGGAAAAGGATTGAGACTGGGTACTCACCAGGCCATAGGTCCTCTTCAGAAACAGTCTGCACTTTGTGCTTGCTGGGGGGCTGGCTACATGCTACTGGCTAAGCTGCAGGTCCTCGTGAGGAACACTCTGCAGGTGAAGGGGGGAAACTGGCTACTGGCTAAGCTGCAGGTCCTCGTCAGGAACAGTTTGCAGGTAGAGGGGAGATACTGGCTATTTCATAGCCCGCAGGTCCTCATCTGTGGAAGGAAAAGGATTGAGACTGGGTACTCACCAGGCCATTGGTCCTCTTCAGAGACAGTCTGCACTTTGTGCTTGCTGGGGGGCTGGCTACATGCTACTGGCTAAGCTGCAGGTCCTCGTAAAGAACAGTCTGCAGGTGAAGGGGGGAAACTGGCTACTTGCTACTGGCTAAGCTGCAGGTCCTCCTAAGAAACACTCTGCAGGTGAAGGGGGGAAACTGGCTACTGGCTAAGCTGCAGGTCCTCGTCAGGAACAGTTTGCAGGTAGAGGGGAGATACTGGCTATTTCATTGCCCGCAGGTCCGAATCCTTGGAAGGAAAAGGATTGAGACTGGGTACTCACCAGGCCATAGGTCCTCTTCAAAAACAGTCTGCACTTTGTGCTTGCTGGGGGGCTGGCTACATACTACTGGCTAAGCTGCAGGTCCTCGTAAGGAACAGTTTGCAGGTAGAGGGGAGATACTGGCTATTTCATAGCCCGCAGGTCCTCATCTGTGGAAGGAAAAGGATTGAGACTGGGTACTCACCAGGCCATAGGTCCTCTTCAGAAACAGTCTGCACTTTGTGCTTGCTGGGGGGCTGGCTACATGCTATTGGCTAAGCTGCAGGTCCTCCTAAGGAACAGTCTGCAGGTGAAGGGGGGATACTGGCTACTGGCTAAGCTGCAGGTCCTCTTCAGAAACAGTCTGCACTTTGTGCTTGCTGGGGGGCTGGAAACATGCTACTGGCTAAGCTGCAGGTCCTCACAAGGAACAGTCTGCAGGTGAAGGGGGGATACTGGCTACTGGCTAAGCTGCAGGTCCTCTTCAGAAACAGTTTGCACTTTGTGCTTGCTGGGGGGCTGGCTACATGCTACTGGCTAAGCTGTAGTTCCTCGTAAGGAACACTCTGCAGGTGAAGGGGGAAACTGGCTACTTGCTACTGGCTAAGCTGGAGGTCCTCGTCAGGAACAGTTTGCAGGTAGAGGGGAGATACTGGCTATTTCATAGCCCGCAGGTCCTCATCTGTGGAAGGAAAAGGATTGAGACTGGGTACTCACCAGGCCATAGGTCCTCTTCAGAAACAGTCTGCACTTTGTGCTTGCTGGGGGGCTGACTACATGCTACTGGCTGACCTGCAGGTCCTCGTAAGTAACAGTTTGCAGGTAGAGGGGAGATACTGGCTACTGGCTAAGCTGCAGGTCCTCTTCAGAAACAGTTTGCACTTTGTGCTTGCTGGGGGGCTGGCGACATGCTACTGGCTAAGCTGCAGGTCCTCCTAAGGAACAATCTGCAGGTGAAGGGGGGAAACTGGCTACTGGCTAAGCTGCAAGTCCTCGTCAGGAACAGTTTGCAGGTGGAGGGGAGATACTGGCTATTTCATAGCCCGCAGGTCCTCATCTGTGGAAGGAAAATGATTGAGACTGGGTACTCACCAGGCCATAGGTCCTCTTCAGAAACAGTCTGCACTTTGTGTTTGCTGGGGGGCTGCCTTCATGCTATTGGCTAAGCTGCAGGTCCTCGTCAGGAACAGTTTGCAGGTAGAGGGGATATACTGGCTATTTCATAGCCCGCAGGTCTTCATCTGTGGAAGGAAAAGGATTGAGACTGGGTACTCACCAGGCCATAGGTCCTCTTCAGAAACAGTCTGCACTTTGTGCTTGCTGGGGGGCTGGCTACATGCTACTGGCTAAGCTGCAGGTCCTCGTAAGGAACACTCTGCAGGTGAAGGGGGAAACTGGCTACTTGCTACTGGCTAAGCTGGAGGTCCTCGTCAGGAACAGTTACCAGGTAGAGGGGAGATACTGGCTATTTCATAGCCCGCAGGTCCTCATCTGTGGAAGGAAAAGGATTGAGACTGGGTACTCACCAGGCCATAGGTCCTCTTCAGAAACAGTCTGCACTTTGTGCTTGCTGGGGGGCTGGCTACATGCTACTGGCTAAGCTGCAGGTCCTCGTAAGGAACACTCTGCAGGTGAAGGGGGAAACTGGCTACTTGCTACTGGCTAAGCTGGAGGTCCTCGTCAGGAACAGTTACCAGGTAGAGGGGAGATACTGGCTATTTCATAGCCCGCAGGTCCTCATCTGTGGAAGGAAAAAGATTGAGACTGGGTACTCACCAGGCCATAGGTCCTCTTCAGAAACAGTCTGCACTTTGTGTTTGCTGGGGGGCTGGCTACATGCTACTGGCTGAGCTGCAGGTCCTCATAAGGAACAGTTTGCAGGTAGAGGGGAGATACTGGCTATTTCATAGCCCGCAGGTCCTCATCTGTGGAAGGAAAAGGATTGAGACTGGGTACTCACCAGGGCATAGGTCCTCGTCAGAAACAGTCTGCACTTTGTGCTTGCTGGGGGGCTGGCTACATGCTACTGGCTAAGCTGCAGGTCCTCATAAGGAACAGTTTGCAGGTAGAGGGGAGATACTGGCTATTTCATAGCCCGCAGGTCCTCATCTGTGGAAGGAAAAGGATTGAGACTGGGTACTCACCAGGGCATAGGTCCTCGTCAGAAACAGTCTGCACTTTGTGCTTGCTGGGGGGCTGGCTACATGCTACTGGCTAAGCTGCAGGTCCTCGTAAGGAACACTCTGCAGGTGAAGGTGGGAAACTGGCTACTTGCTACTGACTAAGCTGCAGGTCCTCGTCAGGAACAGTTTGCAGGTAGAGGGGAGATACTGGCTATTTCATAGCCCGCAGTTTCTCATCTGTGGAAGGAAAAGGATTGAGACTGGGTACTCACCAGGCCATAGGTCCTCTTCAGAAACAGTCTGCACTTTGTGCTTGCTGGGGGGCTGGCTACATGCTACTGGCTAAGCTGCAGGTCCTCGTTAGGAACACTCTGCAGGTGAAGGGGGAAGCCGGCTACTTGCTACTGGCTAAGCTGGAGGTCCTCGTCAGGAACAGTTTGCAGGTAGAGGGGAGATACTGGCTATTTCATAGCCCGCAGGTCCTCATCTGTGGAAGGAAAAGGATTGAGACTGGGTACTCACCAGGCCATAGGTCCTCTTCAGAAACAGTCTGCACTTTGTGCTTGCTGGGGGGCTGGCTACATACTACTGGCTGAGCTGCAGGTCCTCGTAAGGAACAGTTTGCAGGTAGAGGGGAGATACTGGCTATTTCATAGCCCTCAGGTCCTCATCTGTGGAAGGAAAAGGATTGAGACTGGGTACTCACCAGGCCATAGGTCCTCTTCAGAAACAGTCTGCACTTTGTGCTTGCTGGGGGGCTGGCTACATGCTATTGGCTAAGCTGCAGGTCCTCGTAAGGAACAGTTTGCAGGTAGAGGGGATATTCTGGCTATTTCATAGCCCGCAGGTCCTCATCTGTGGAAGGAAAAGGATTGAGACTGGGTACTCACCAGGGCATAGGTCCTCTTCAGAAACAGTCTGCACTTTGTGCTTGCTGGGGGGCTGGCTACATGCTACTGGCTAAGCTGCAGGTCCTCGTAAGGAACACTCTGCAGGTGAAGGGGGGAAACTGGCTACTTGCTACTGACTAAGCTGGAGGTACTCGTCAGGAACAGTTTGCAGGTAGAGGGGAGATACTGGCTATTTCATAGCCCGCAGGTCCTCATCTGTGGAAGGAAATGGATTGAGACAGGGTACTCATCAGGCCATAGGTCCTCTTCAGAAACAGTCTGCACTTTGTGCTTGCTGGGGGGCTGGCTACATGCTACTGGCTAAGCTGCAGGTCCTCGTATGGAACAGTTTGAAGGTAGAGGGGAGATACTGGCTATTTCAAAGCCTGCAGGTCCTCATCTGTGGAAGGAAAAGGATTGAGACTGGGTACTCACCAGGCCATAGGTCCTCTTCAGAAACAGTCTGCACTTTGTGCTTGCTGGGGGGCTGGCTACATGCTATTGGCTAAGCTGCAGGTCCTCGTAAGGAACACTCTGCAGGTGAAGGGGGAAACTGGCTACTTGCTACTGGCTAAGCTGGAGGTCCTCGTCAGGAACAGTTTGCAGGTAGAGGGGAGATACTGGCTATTTCATTGCCCGCAGGTCCTCATCTGTGGAAGGAAAAGGATTGAGACTGGGTACTCACCAGGCCATAGGTCCTCTTCAGAAACAGTCTGCACTTTGTGCTTGCTGGGGGGCTGGCTACATGCTATTGGCTAAGCTGCAGGTCCTCGTAAGGAACACTCTGCAGGTGAAGGGGGAAACTGGCTACTTGCTACTGGCTAAGCTGGAGGTCCTCGTCAGGAACAGTTTGCAGGTAGAGGGGAGATACTGGCTATTTCATTGCCCGCAGGTCCTCATCTGTGGAAGGAAAAGGATTGAGACTGGGTACTCACCAGGCCATAGGTCCTCTTCAAAAACAGTCTGCACTTTGTGCTTGCTGGGGGGCTGGCTACATACTACTGGCTAAGCTGCAGGTCCTCGTAAGGAACAGTTTGCAGGTAGAGGGGAGATACTGGCTATTTCATAGCCCGCAGGTCCTCATCTGTGGAAGGAAAAGGATTGAGACTGGGTACTCACCAGGCCATAGGTCCTCTTCAGAAACAGTCTGCACTTTGTGCTTGCTGGGGGGCTGGCTACATGCTACTGGCTAAGCTGCAGGTCCTCGTAAAGAACAGTCTGCAGGTGAAGGGGGGAAACTGGCTACTTGCTACTGGCTAAGCTGCAGGTCCTCCTAAGAAACAGTCTGCAGGTGAAGGGGGGAAACTTGCTACTGGCTAAGCTGCAGGTCCTCGTATGGAACAGTTTGAAGGTAGAGGGGACATACTGGCTATTTCATAGCCCGCAGGTCCTCATCTGTGGAAGGAAATGGATTGAGACTGGGTACTCATCAGGCCATAGGTCCTCTTCAGAAACAGTCTGCACTTTGTGCTTGCTGGGGGGCTGGCTACATGCTACTGGCTAAGCTGCAGGTCCTCGTATGGAACAGTTTGCAGGTAGAGGGGAGATACTGGCTATTTCATAGCCCGCAGGTCCTCATCTGTGGAAGGAAAAGGATTGAGACTGGGTACTCACCAGGCCATAGGTCCTCTTCAGAAACAGTCTGCACTTTGTGCTTGCTGGGGTCTGGCTACATGCTACTGGCTGAGCTGCAGGTCCTCGTAAGGAACAGTTTGCAGGTAGAGGGGAGATACTGGCTATTTCATAGCCCGCAGGTCCTCATCTGTGGAAGGAAAAGGATTGAGACTGGGTACTCACCAGGCCATAGGTCCTCTTCAGAAACAGTCTGCACTTTGTGCTTGCTGGGGGGCTGGCTACATGCTATTGGCTAAGCTGCAGGTCCTCGTCAGGAACAGTTTGCAGGTAGAGGGGATATTCTGGCTATTTCATAGCCCGCAGGTCCTCATCTGTGGAAGGAAAAGGATTGAGACTGGGTACTCACCAGGGCATAGGTCCTCTTCAGAAACAGTCTGCACTTTGTGCTTGCTGGGGGGCTGGCTACATGCTACTGGCTAAGCTGCTGGTCCTCGTATGGAACAGTTTGAAGGTAGAGGGGAGATACTGGCTATTTCATAGCCCGCAGGTCCTCATCTGTGGAAGGAAAAGGATTGAGACTGGGTACTCACCAGGCCATAGGTCCTCTTCAGAAACAGTCTGCACTTTGTGCTTGCTGGGGGGCTGGCTACATGCTACTGGCTAAGCTGCAGGTCCTCGTAAGGAACACTCTGCAGGTGAAGGGGGAAACTGGCTACTTGCTACTGGCTAAGCTGGAGGTCCTCGTCAGGAACAGTTTGCAGGTAGAGGGGAGATACTGGCTATTTCATAGCCCGCAGGTCCTCATTTGTGGAAGGAAAAGGATTGAGACTGGGTACTCACCAGGCCATAGGTCCTCTTCAGAAACAGTCTGCACTTTGTGCTTGCTGGGGGGCTGGCTACATGCTACTGGCTGAGCTGCAGGTCCTCGTAAGGAACAGTTTGCAGGTAGAGGGGAGATACTGGCTATTTCATAGCCCGCAGGTCCTCATCTGTGGAAGGAAAAGGATTGAGACTGGGTACTCACCAGGCCATAGGTCCTCTTCAGAAACAGTCTGCACTTTGTGCTTGCTGGGGGGCTGGCTACATGCTATTGGCTAAGCTGCAGGTCCTCGTAAGGAACAGTTTGCAGGTAGAGGGGATATTCTGGCTATTTCATAGCCCGCAGGTCCTCATCTGTGGAAGGAAAAAGATTGAGACTGGGTACTCACCAGGGCATAGGTCCTCTTCAGAAACAGTCTGCACTTTGTGCTTGCTGGGGGGCTGGCTACATGCTACTGGCTAAGCTGCAGGTCCTCGTATGGAACAGTTTGAAGGTAGAGGGGAGATACTGGCTATTTCATAGCCCGCAGGTCCTCATCTGTGGAAGGAAAAGGATTGAGACTGGGTACTCACCAGGCCATAGGTCCTCTTCAGAAACAGTCTGCACTTTGTGCTTGCTGGGGGGCTGGCTACATGCTACTGGCTAAGCTGCAGGTCCTCGTAAGGAACACTCTGCAGGTGAAGGGGGAAACTGGCTACTGGCTAAGCTGCAGGTCCTCATCAGGAACAGTTTGCAGGTAGATGGGAGATACTGGCTATTTCATAGCCCGCAGGTCCTCATCTGTGGAAGGAAAAAGATTGACACTGGGTACTCACCAGGCCATAGGTCCTCTTCGGAAACAGTCTGCACTTTGTGCTTGCTGGGGGGCTGGCTACATGCTACTGGCTAAGCTGCAGGTCCTCGTATGGAACAGTTTGCAGGTAGAGGGGAGATACTGGCTATTTCATAGCCCGCAGGTCCTCATCTGTGGAAGGAAAAGGATTGAGACTGGGTACTCACCAGGCCATAGGTCCTCTTCAGAAACAGTCTGCACTTTGTGCTTGCTGGGGGGCTGGCTACATGCTACTGGCTAAGCTGCAGGTCCTCGTAAGGAACACTCTGCAGGTGAAGGGGGAAACTGGCTACTTGCTACTGGCTAAGCTGGAGGTCCTCGTCAGGAACAGTTTGCAGGTAGAGGGGAGATACTGGCTATTTCATAGCCCGCAGGTCCTCATCTGTGGAAGGAAAAGGATTGAGACTGGGTACTCACCAGGCCATAGGTCCTCTTCAGAAACAGTCTGCACTTTGTGCTTGCTGGGGGGCTGTCTACATGCTACTGGCTAAGCTGCAGGTCCTCCTAAGGAACACTCTGCAGGTGAAGGGGGGAAACTGGCTACTGGCTAAGCTGCAGGTCCTCTTCAGAAACAATCTGCACTTTGTGCTTGCTGGGGGGCTGGCTACATGCTACTGGCTAAGCTGCAGGTCCTCGTAAGGAACACTCTGCAGGTGAAGGGGGGAAACTGGCTACTTGCTACTGACTAAGCTGGAGGTCCTCGTCAGGAACAGTTTGCAGGTAGAGGGGAGATACTGGCTATTTCATAGCCCGCAGGTTCTCATCTGTGGAAGGAAAAGGATTGAGACTGGGTACTCACCAGGCCATAGGTCCTCTTCAGAAACAGTCTGCACTTTGTGCTTGCTGGGGGGCTGGCTACATGCTACTGGCTAAGCTGCAGGTCCTCGTAAGGAACACTCTGCAGGTGAAGGGGGAAACTGGCTACTGGCTAAGCTGCAGGTCCTCATCAGGAACAGTTTGCAGGTAGATAGGAGATACTGGCTATTTCATAGCCCGCAGGTCCTCATCTGTGGAAGGAAAAAGATTGACACTGGGTACTCACCAGGCCATAGGTCCTCTTCAGAAACAGTCTGCACTTTGTGCTTGCTGGGGGGCTGGCTACATGCTACTGGCTAAGCTGCAGGTCCTCGTATGGAACAGTTTGCAGGTAGAGGGGAGATACTGGCTATTTCATAGCCCGCAGGTCCTCATCTGTGGAAGGAAAAGGATTGAGACTGGGTACTCACCAGGCCATAGGTCCTCTTCAGAAACAGTCTGCACTTTGTGCTTGCTGGGGGGCTGGCTACATGCTACTGGCTAAGCTGCAGGTCCTCGTATGGAACAGTTTGAAGGTAGAGGGGAGATACTGGCTATTTCATAGCCCGCAGGTCCTCATCTGTGGAAGGAAAAGGATTGAGACTGGGTACTCACCAGGCCATAGGTCCTCTTCAGAAACAGTCTGCACTTTGTGCTTGCTGGGGGGCTGGCTACATGCTACTGGCTAAGCTGCAGGTCCTCGTAAGGAACACTCTGCAGGTGAAGGGGGAAACTGGCTACTGGCTAAGCTGCAGGTCCTCATCAGGAACAGTTTGCAGGTAGATGGGAGATACTGGCTATTTCATAGCCCGCAGGTCCTCATTTGTGGAAGGAAAAGGATTGAGACTGGGTACTCACCAGGCCATAGGTCCTCTTCAGAAACAGTCTGCACTTTGTGCTTGCTGGGGGGCTGGCTACATGCTACTGGCTAAGCTGCAGGTCCTCGTAAGGAACACTCTGCAGGTGAAGGGGGAAACTGGCTACTTGCTACTGGCTAAGCTGGAGGTCCTCGTCAGGAACAGTTTGCAGGCAGAGGGGAGATACTGGCTATTTCATAGCCCGCAGGTCCTCATCTGTGGAAGGAAAAGGATTGAGACTGGGTACTCACCAGGGCATAGGTCCTCTTAAAAAACAGTCTGCACTTTGTGCTTGCTGGGGGGCTGGCTACATGCAACTGGCTAAGCTGCAGGTCCTCGTAAGGAACACTCTGCAGGTGAAGGGGGAAACTGGCTACTGGCTAAGCTGCAGGTCCTCATCAGGAACAGTTTGCAGGTAGATGGGAGATACTGGCTATTTCATAGCCCACAGGTCCTCATCTGTGGAAGGAAAAAGATTGACACTGGGTACTCACCAGGCCATAGGTCCTCTTCGGAAACAGTCTGCACTTTGTGCTTGCTGGGGGGCTGGCTACATGCTACTGGCTAAGCTGCAGGTCCTCGTATGGAACAGTTTGCAGGTAGAGGGGAGATACTGGCTATTTCATAGCCCGCAGGTCCTCATCTGTGGAAGGAAAAGGATTGAGACTGGGTACTCACCAGGCCATAGGTCCTCTTCAGAAACAGTCTGCACTTTGTGCTTGCTGGGGGGCTGGCTACATGCTACTGGCTAAGCTGCAGGTCCTCGTAAGGAACACTCTGCAGGTGAAGGGGGAAACTGGCTACTTGCTACTGGCTAAGCTGCAGGTCCTCGTCAGGAACACTCTGCAGGTGAAGGGGGGAAACTGGCTACTGGCTAAGCTGCAGGTCCTCGTATGGAACAGTTTGCAGGTAGAGGGGAGATACTGGCTATTTCATAGCCCGCAGGTCCTCATCTGTGGAAGGAAAAGGATTGAGACTGGGTACTCACTAGGCCATTGGTCCTCTTCAGAGACAGTCTGAACTTTGTGCTTGCTGGGGGGCTGGCTACATGCTACTGGATAAGCTGCAGGTCCTCGTAAAGAACAGTCTGCAGGTGAAGGGGGGAAACTGGCTACTTGCTACTGGCTAAGCTGCAGGTCCTCCTAAGAAACAGTCTGCAGGTGAAGGGGGGAAACTTGCTACTGGCTAAGCTGCAGGTCCTCGTATGGAACAGTTTGAAGGTAGAGGGGACATACTGGCTATTTCATAGCCCGCAGGTCCTCATCTGTGGAAGGAAATGGATTGAGACTGGGTACTCATCAGGCCATAGGTCCTCTTCAGAAACAGTCTGCACTTTGTGCTTGCTGGGGGGCTGGCTACATGCTACTGGCTAAGCTGCAGGTCCTCGTATGGAACAGTTTGCAGGTAGAGGGGAGATACTGGCTATTTCATAGCCCGCAGGTCCTCATCTGTGGAAGGAAAAGGATTGAGACTGGGTACTCACCAGGCCATAGGTCCTCTTCAGAAACAGTCTGCACTTTGTGCTTGCTGGGGGGCTGGCTACATGCTACTGGCTAAGCTGCAGGTCCTCGTGAGGAACACTCTGCAGGTGAAGGGGGGAAACTGGCTACTGGCTAAGCTGCAGGTCCTCGTCAGGAACAGTTTGCAGGTGAAGGGGAGATACTGGCTATTTCATAGCCCGCAGGTCCGAATCCTTGGAAGGAAAAGGATTGAGACTGGGTACTCACCAGGCCATAGGTCCTCTTCAGAAACATTCTGCACTTTGTGCTTGCTGGGGGGCTGGCTACATGCTACTGGCTAAGCTGCAGGTCCTCCTAAGGAACAGTCTGCAGGTGAAGGGGGGATACTGGCTACTGGCTAAGCTGAAGGTCCTCTTCAGAAACAGTCTGCACTTTGTGCTTGCTGGGGGGCTGGCAACATGCTACTGGCTAAGCTGCAGGTCCTCACAAGGAACAGTCTGCAGGTGAAGGGGGGATACTGGCTACTGGCTAAGCTGCAGGTCCTCTTCAGAAACAGTTTGCACTTTGTGCTTGCTGGGGGGCTGGCTACATGCTACTGGCTAAGCTGCAGGTCCTCCTAAGGAACAGTCTGCAGGTGAAGGGGGGATACTGGCTACTGGCTAAGCTGAAGGTCCTCTTCAGAAACAGTCTGCACTTTGTGCTTGCTGGGGGGCTGGCAACATGCTACTGGCTAAGCTGCAGGTCCTCATAAGGATCAGTCTGCAGGTGAAGGGGGGATACTGGCTACTGGCTAAGCTGCAGGTCCTCTTCAGAAACAGTTTGCACTTTGTGCTTGCTGGGGGGCTGGCTACATGCTACTGGCTAAGCTGCAGGTCCTCGTAAGGAACACTCTGCAGGTGAAGGGGGAAACTGGCTACTTGCTACTGGCTAAGCTGGAGGTCCTCGTCAGGAACAGTTTGCAGGTAGAGGGGAGATACTGGCTATTTCATAGCCCGCAGGTCCTCATCTGTGGAAGGAAAAGGATTGAGACTGGGTACTCACCAGGCCATAGGTCCTCTTCAGAAACAGTCTGCACTTTGTGCTTGCTGGGGGGCTGGCTACATGCTACTGGCTGAGCTGCAGGTCCTCGTAAAGAACAGTTTGCAGGTAGAGGGGAGATACTGGCTATTTCATAGCCCGCAGGTCCTCATCTGTGGAAGGAAAAGGATTGAGACTGGGTACTCACCAGGCCATAGGTCCTCTTCAGAAACAGTCTGCACTTTGTGCTTGCTGGGGGGCTGGCTACATGCTATTGGCTAAGCTGCAGGTCCTCGTAAGGAACAGTTTGCAGGTAGAGGGGATATTCTGGCTATTTCATAGCCCGCAGGTCCTCATCTGTGGAAGGAAAAGGATTGAGACTGGGTACTCACCAGGGCATAGGTCCTCTTCAGAAACAGTCTGCACTTTCTGCTTGCTGGGGGGCTGGCTACATGCTACTGGCTAAGCTGCAGGTCCTCGTAAGGAACACTCTGCAGGTGAAGGGGGGAAACTCGCTACTTGCTACTGACTAAGCTGGAGGTCCTCGTCAGGAACAGTTTGCAGGTAGAGGGGAGATACTGGCTATTTCATAGCCCGCAGGGTCTCATCTGTGGAAGGAAAAGGATTGAGACTGGGTACTCACCAGGGAATAGGTCCTCTTCAGAAACAGTCTGCACTTTGTGCTTGCTGGGGGGCTGACTACATGCTACTGGCTAAGCTGCAGGTCCTCGTAAGGAACACTCTGCAGGTGAAGGGGGAAACTGGCTACTGGCTAAGCTGCAGGTCCTCATCAGGAACAGTTTGCAGGTAGATGGGAGATACTGGCTATTTCATATCCCGCAGGTCCTCATCTGTGGAAGGAAAAAGATTGACACTGGGTACTCACCAGGCCATAGGTCCTCTTCAGAAACAGTCTGCACTTTGTGCTTGCTGGGGGGCTGGCTACATGCTACTGGCTAAGCTGCAGGTCCTCGTAAGGAAGAGTTTGCAGGTAGAGGGGATATTCTGGCTATTTCATAGCCCGCAGGTCCTCATCTGTGGAAGGAAAAAGATTGAGACTGGGTACTCACCAGGCCATAGGTCCTCTTCAGAAACAGTCTGCACTTTGTGCTTGCTGGGGGGCTGGCTACATGCTACTGGCTAAGCTGCAGGTCCTCCTAAGGAACAGTCTGCAGGTGAAGGGGGGAAACTGGCTACTGGCTAAGCTGCAGGTCCTCTTCAGAAACAGTTTGCACTTTGTGCTTGCTGGGGGGCTGGCAACATGCTACTGGCTAAGCTGCAAGTCCTCCTAAGGAATAGTCTGCAGATGAAGGGGGGAAACTGGCTACATGCTACTGGCTAAGCTGGAGGTCCTCGTCAGGAACAGTTTGCAGGTGGAGGGGAGATACTGGCTACTGGCTAAGCTGCAGGTCCTCTTCAGAAACAGTCTGCACTTTGTGCTTGCTGGGGGGCTGGCTACATGCTATTGGCTAAGCTGCAGGTCCTCGTAAGGAACAGTTTGCAGGTAGAGGGGATATTCTGGCTATTTCATAGCCCGCAGGTCCTCATCTGTGGAAGGAAAAGGATTGAGACTGGGTACTCACCAGGCCATAGGTCCTCTTCAGAAACAGTCTGCACTTTGTGCTTGCTGGGGGGCTGGCTACATTCTACTGGCTAAGCTGCAGGTCCTCGTAAGGAACACTCTGCAGGTAAAGGGGGGAAACTGGCTACTTGCTACTGGCTAAGCTGGAGGTCCTCACAAGGAACAGTCTGCAGGTGAAGGGGGGATACTGGCTACTGGCTAAGCTGCAGGTCCTCTTCAGAAACAGTCTGCACTTTGTGCTTGCTGGGGGGCTGCCTACATGCTATTGGCTAAGCTGCAGGTCCTCGTAAGGAACAGTTTGCAGGTAGAGGGGATATACTGGCTATTTCATAGCCCGCATGTCCTCATCTGTGGAAGGAAAAGGATTGAGACTGGGTACTCACCAGGCCATAGGTCCTCTTCAGAAACAGTCTGCACTTTGTGCTTGCTGGGGGGCTGGCTACATGCTACTGGCTAAGCTGCAGGTCCTCCTAAGGAACAATCTGCAGGTGAAGGGGGGAAACTGGCTACTGGCTAAGCTGCAAGTCCTCGTCAGGAACAGTTTGCAGGTGGAGGGGAGATACTGGCTATTTCATAGCCCGCAGGTCCTCATCTGTGGAAGGAAAATGATTGAGACTGGGTACTCACCAGGCCATAGGTCCTCTTCAGAAACAGTCTGCACTTTGTGTTTGCTGGGGGGCTGCCTTCATGCTATTGGCTAAGCTGCAGGTCCTCGTCAGGAACAGTTTGCAGGTAGAGGGGATATACTGGCTATTTCATAGCCCGCAGGTCTTCATCTGTGGAAGGAAAAGGATTGAGACTGGGTACTCACCAGGCCATAGGTCCTCTTCAGAAACAGTCTGCACTTTGTGCTTGCTGGGGGGCTGCCTACATGCTTTTGGCTAAGCTGCAGGTCCTCGTAAGGAACAGTTTGCAGGTAGAGGGGATATACTGGCTATTTCATAGCCCGCATGTCCTCATCTGTGGAAGGAAAAGGATTGAGACTGGGTACTCACCAGGCCATAGGTCCTCTTCAGAAACAGTCTGCACTTTGTGCTTGCTGGGGGGCTGGCTACATGCTACTGGCTAAGCTGCAGGTCCTCGTAAGGAACACTCTGCAGGTGAAGGGGGAAACTGGCTACTTGCTACTGGCTAAGCTGGAGGTCCTCGTCAGGAACAGTTTGCAGGTAGAGGGGAGATACTGGCTATTTCATAGCCCGCAGGTCCTCATCTGTGGAAGGAAAAGGATTGAGACTGGGTACTCACCAGGCCATAGGTCCTCTTCAGAAACAGTCTGCACTTTGTGCTTGCTGGGGCTGGCTACATGCTACTGGCTGAGCTGCAGGTCCTCGTAAGGAACAGTTTGCAGGTAGAGGGGAGATACTGGCTATTTCATAGCCCGCAGGTCCTCATCTGTGGAAGGAAAAGGATTGAGACTGGGTACTCACCAGGCCATAGGTCCTCTTCAGAAACAGTCTGCACTTTGTGCTTGCTGGGGGGCTGGCTACATGCTATTGGCTAAGCTGCAGGTCCTCGTAAGGAAGAGTTTGCAGGTAGAGGGGATATTCTGGCTATTTCATAGCCCGCAGGTCCTCATCTGTGGAAGGAAAAAGATTGAGACTGGGTACTCACCAGGCCATAGGTCCTCTTCAGAAACAGTCTGCACTTTGTGCTTGCTGGGGGGCTGGCTACATGCTACTGGCTAAGCTGCAGGTCCTCGTATGGAACAGTTTGAAGGTAGAGGGGAGATACTGGCTATTTCATAGCCCGCAGGTCCTCATCTGTGGAAGGAAAAGGATTGAGACTGGGTACTCACCAGGGCATAGGTCCTCTTCAGAAACAGTCTGCACTTTGTGCTTGCTGGGGGGCTGGCTACATGCAACTGGCTAAGCTGCTGGTCCTCGTCAGGAACAGTTTGCAGGTAGAGGGGATATACTGGCTATTTCATAGCCCGCAGGTCTTCATCTGTGGAAGGAAAAGGATTGAGACTGGGTACTCACCAGGCCATAGGTCCTCTTCAGAAACAGTCTGCACTTTGTGCTTGCTGGGGGGCTGCCTACATGCTTTTGGCTAAGCTGCAGGTCCTCGTAAGGAACAGTTTGCAGGTAGAGGGGATATACTGGCTATTTCATAGCCCGCATGTCCTCATCTGTGGAAGGAAAAGGATTGAGACTGGGTACTCACCAGGCCATAGGTCCTCTTCAGAAACAGTCTGCACTTTGTGCTTGCTGGGGGGCTGGCTACATGCTACTGGCTAAGCTGCAGGTCCTCGTAAGGAACACTCTGCAGGTGAAGGGGGAAACTGGCTACTTGCTACTGGCTAAGCTGGAGGTCCTCGTCAGGAACAGTTTGCAGGTAGAGGGGAGATACTGGCTATTTCATAGCCCGCAGGTCCTCATCTGTGGAAGGAAAAGGATTGAGACTGGGTACTCACCAGGCCATAGGTCCTCTTCAGAAACAGTCTGCACTTTGTGCTTGCTGGGGCTGGCTACATGCTACTGGCTGAGCTGCAGGTCCTCGTAAGGAACAGTTTGCAGGTAGAGGGGAGATACTGGCTATTTCATAGCCCGCAGGTCCTCATCTGTGGAAGGAAAAGGATTGAGACTGGGTACTCACCAGGCCATAGGTCCTCTTCAGAAACAGTCTGCACTTTGTGCTTGCTGGGGGGCTGGCTACATGCTATTGGCTAAGCTGCAGGTCCTCGTAAGGAAGAGTTTGCAGGTAGAGGGGATATTCTGGCTATTTCATAGCCCGCAGGTCCTCATCTGTGGAAGGAAAAAGATTGAGACTGGGTACTCACCAGGCCATAGGTCCTCTTCAGAAACAGTCTGCACTTTGTGCTTGCTGGGGGGCTGGCTACATGCTACTGGCTAAGCTGCAGGTCCTCGTATGGAACAGTTTGAAGGTAGAGGGGAGATACTGGCTATTTCATAGCCCGCAGGTCCTCATCTGTGGAAGGAAAAGGATTGAGACTGGGTACTCACCAGGCCATAGGTCCTCTTCAGAAACAGTCTGCACTTTGTGCTTGCTGGGGGGCTGACTACATGCTACTGGCTGACCTGCAGGTCCTCGTAAGGAACAGTTTGCAGGTAGAGGGGAGATACTGGCTACTGGCTAAGCTGCAGGTCCTCTTCAGAAACAGTTTGCACTTTGTGCTTGCTGGGGGGCTGGCTACATGCTACTGGCTAAGCTGCAGGTCCTCGTAAGGAACACTCTGCAGGTGAAGGGGGAAACTGGCTACTTGCTACTGGCTAAGCTGGAGGTCCTCGTCAGGATCAGTTTGCAGGTACAGGGGAGATACGGGCTATTTCATAGCCCGCAGGTCCTCATCTGTGGAAGGAACAGGATTGAGACTGGGTACTCACCAGGCCATAGGTCCTCTTCAGAAACAGTCTGCACTTTGTGCTTGCTGGGGGGCTGTCTACATGCTACTGGCTAAGCTGCAGGTCCTCCTAAGGAACACTCTGCAGAAGAAGGGGGGAAACTGGCTACTGGCTAAGCTGCAGGTCCTCTTCAGAAACAATCTGCACTTTGTGCTTGCTGGGGGGCTGGCTACATGCTACTGGCTAAGCTGCAGGTCCTCGTAAGGAACACTCTGCAGGTGAAGGGGGGAAACTGGCTACTTGCTACTGACTAAGCTGGAGGTCCTCGTCAGGAACAGTTTGCAGGTAGAGGGGAGATACTGGCTATTTCATAGCCCGCAGGTCCTCATCTGTGGAAGGAAAAGGATTGAGACTGGGTACTCACCAGGCCATAGGTCCTCTTCAGAAACAGTCTGCACTTTGTGCTTGCTGGGGGGCTGGCTACATGCTACTGGCTGAGCTGCAGGTCCTCGTAAGGAACAGTTTGCAGGTAGAGGGGAGATACTGGCTATTTCATAGCCCGCAGGTCCTCATCTGTGGAAGGAAAAGGATTGAGACTGGGTACTCACCAGGCCATTGGTCCTCTTCAGAAACAGTCTGCACTTTGTGCTTGCTGGGGGGCTGGCTACATGCTACTGGCTAAGCTGCAGGTCCTCGTAAGGAACACTCTGCAGGTGAAAGGGGAAACTGGCTACTTGCTACTGGCTAAGCTGGAGGTCCTCGTCAGGAACAGTTTGCAGGAAGAGGGGAGATACTGGCTATTTCATAGCCCGCAGGTCCTCATCTGTGGAAGGAAAAGGATTGAGACTGGGTACTCACCAGGGCATAGGTCCTCTTCAGAAACAGTCTGCACTTTGTGCTTGCTGGGGGGCTGGCTACATGCAACTGGCTAAGCTGCAGGTCCTCGTAAGGAACACTCTGCTGTTGAAGGGGGAAACTGGCTACTGGCTAAGCTGCAGGTCCTCATCAGGAACAGTTTGCAGGTAGATGGGAGATACTGGCTATTTCATAGCCCGCAGGTCCTCATCTGTGGAAGGAAAAAGATTGACACTGGGTACTCACCAGGCCATAGGTCCTCTTCGGAAACAGTCTGCACTTTGTGCTTGCTGGGGGGCTGGCTACATGCTACTGGCTAAGCTGCAGGTCCTCGTATGGAACAGTTTGCAGGTAGAGGGGAGATACTGGCTATTTCATAGCCCGCAGGTCCTCATCTGTGGAAGGAAAAGGATTGAGACTGGGTACTCACCAGGCCATAGGTCCTCTTCAGAAACAGTCTGCACTTTGTGATTACTGGGGGGCTGGCTACATGCTACTGGCTAAGCTGCAGGTCCTCGTAAGGAACACTCTGCAGGTGAAGGGGGAAACTGGCTACTTGCTACTGGCTAAGCTGGAGGTCCTCGTCAGGAACAGTTTGCAGGTAGAGGGGAGATACTGGCTATTTCATAGCCCGCAGGTCCTCATCTGTGGAAGGAAAAGGATTGAGACTGGGTACTCACCAGGCCATAGGTCCTCTTCAGAAACAGTCTGCACTTTGTGCTTGCTGGGGGGCAGGCTACATGCTACTGGCTGAGCTGCAGGTCCTCGTGAGGAACAGTTTGCAGGTAGAGGGGAGATACTGGCTATTTCATAGCCCGCAGGTCCTCATCTGTGGAAGGAAAAGGATTGAGACTGGGTACTCACCAGGGCATAGGTCCTCTTCAGAAACAGTCTGCACTTTGTGCTTGCTGGGGGGCTGGCTACATGCAACTGGCTAAGCTGCTGGTCCTCGTATGGAACAGTTTGAAGGTAGAGGGGAGATACTGGCTATTTCATAGCCCGCAGGTCCTCATCTGTGGAAGGAAAAGGATTGAGACTGGGTACTCACCAGGCCATAGGTCCTCTTCAGAAACAGTCTGCACTTTGTGCTTGCTGGGGGGCTGGCTACATGCTACTGGCTAAGCTGCAGGTCCTCGTAAGGAACACTCTGCAGGTGAAGGGGGAAACTGGCTACTTGCTACTGGCTAAGCTGGAGGTCCTCGTCAGGAACAGTTTGCAGGTAGAGGGGAGATACTGGCTATTTCATAGCCCGCAGGTCCTCATCTGTGGAAGGAAAAGGATTGAGACTGGGTACTCACCAGGCCATAGGTCCTCTTCAGAAACAGTCTGCACTTTGTGCTTGCTGGGGGGCTGGCTACATGCTACTGGCTAAGCTGCAGGTCCTCGTGAGGAACACTCTGCAGGTGAAGGGGGGAAACTGGCTACTGGCTAAGCTGCAGGTCCTCGTCAGGAACAGTTTGCAGGTAGAGGGGAGATACTGGCTATTTCATAGCCCGCAGGTCCTCATCTGTGGAAGGAAAAGGATTGAGACTGGGTACTCACCAGGCCATTGGTCCTCTTCAGAGACAGTCTGCACTTTGTGCTTGCTGGGGGGCTGGCTACATGCTACTGGCTAAGCTGCAGGTCCTCGTAAAGAACAGTCTGCAGGTGAAGGGGGGAAACTGGCTACTTGCTACTGGCTAAGCTGCAGGTCCTCCTAAGAAACAGTCTGCAGGTGAAGGGGGGAAACTTGCTACTGGCTAAGCTGCAGGTCCTCGTATGGAACAGTTTGAAGGTAGAGGGGACATACTGGCTATTTCATAGCCCGCAGGTCCTCATCTGTGGAAGGAAATGGATTGAGACTGGGTACTCATCAGGCCATAGGTCCTCTTCAGAAACAGTCTGCACTTTGTGCTTGCTGGGGGGCTGGCTACATGCTACTGGCTAAGCTGCAGATCCTCGTATGGAACAGTTTGCAGGTAGAGGGGAGATACTGGCTATTTCATAGCCCGCAGGTCCTCATCTGTGGAAGGAAAAGGATTGAGACTGGGTACTCACCAGGCCATAGGTCCTCTTCAGAAACAGTCTGCACTTTGTGCTTGCTGGGGGGCTGGCTACATGCTACTGGCTAAGCTGCAGGTCCTCGTGAGGAACACTCTGCAGGTGAAGGGGGGAAACTGGCTACTGGCTAAGCTGCAGGTCCTCGTCAGGAACAGTTTGCAGGTGAAGGGGAGATACTGGCTATTTCATAGCCCGCAGGTCCGAATCCTTGGAAGGAAAAGGATTGAGACTGGGTACTCACCAGGCCATAGGTCCTCTTCAGAAACAGTCTGCACTTTGTGCTTGCTGGGGGGCTGGCTACATGCTACTGGCTAAGCTGCAGGTCCTCGTAAGGAACACTCTGCAGGTGAAGGGGGAAACTGGCTACTGGCTAAGCTGCAGGTCCTCATCAGGAACAGTTTGCAGGTAGATGGGAGATACTGGCTATTTCATAGCCCGCAGGTCCTCATCTGTGGAAGGAAAAAGATTGACACTGGGTACTCACCAGGCCATAGGTCCTCTTCAGAAACAGTCTGCACTTTGTGCTTGCTGGGGGGCTGGCTACATGCTACTGGCTAAGCTGCAGGTCCTCGTAAGGAACACTCTGCAGGTGAAGGGGGAAACTGGCTACTTGCTACTGGCTAAGCTGCAGGTCCTCGTCAGGAACAGTTTGCAGGTAGAGGGGAGATACTGGCTATTTCATAGCCCGCAGGTCCTCATCTGTGGAAGGAAAAGGATTGAGACTGGGTACTCACCAGGCCATAGGTCCTCTTCAGAAACAGTCTGCACTTTGTGCTTGCTGGGGTCTGGCTACATGCTACTGGCTGAGCTGCAGGTCCTCGTCAGGAACAGTTTGCAGGTAGAGGGGAGATACTTGCTATTTCATAGCCCGCAGGTCCTCATCTGTGGAAGGAAAAGGATTGAGACTGGGTACTCACCAGGCCATAGGTCCTCTTCAGAAACAGGCTGCACTTTGTGCTTGCTGGGGGGCTGGCTACATGCTATTGGCTAAGCTGCAGGTCCTCGTAAGGAACAGTTTGCAGGTAGAGGGGAAATTCTGGCTATTTCATAGCCCGCAGGTCCTCATCTGTGGAAGGAAAAGGATTGAGACTGGGTACTCACCAGGCCATAGGTCCTCTTCAGAAACAGTCTGCACTTTGTGCTTGCTGGGGGGCTGGCTACATGCTACTGGCTAAGCTGCAGGTCCTCGTAAGGAACACTCTGCAGGTGAAGGGGGGAAACTGGCTACTTGCTACTGACTAAGCTGGAGGTCCTCGTAAGGAACAGTTTGCAGGTAGAGGGGATATACTGGCTATTTCATAGCCCGCATGTCCTCATCTGTGGAAGGAAAAGGATTGAGACTGGGTACTCACCAGGCCATAGGTCCTCTTCAGAAACAGTCTGCACTTTGTGCTTGCTGGGGGGCTGGCTACATGCTACTGGCTAAGCTGCAGGTCCTCGTAAGGAACACTCTGCAGGTGAAGGGGGAAACTGGCTACTGGCTAAGCTGCAGGTCCTCGTCAGGAACAGTTTGCAGGTAGATGGGAGATACTGGCTATTTCATAGCCCGCAGGTCCTCATCTGTGGAAGGAAAAAGATTGACACTGGGTACTCACCAGGCCATAGGTCCTCTTCGGAAACAGTCTGCACTTTGTGCTTGCTGGGGGGCTGGCTACATGCTACTGGCTAAGCTGCAGGTCCTCGTATGGAACAGTTTGCAGGTAGAGGGGAGATACTGGCTATTTCATAGCCCGCAGGTCCTCATCTGTGGAAGGAAAAGGATTGAGACTGGGTACTCACCAGGCCATAGGTCCTCTTCAGAAACAGTCTGCACTTTGTGCTTGCTGGGGGGCTGGCTACATGCTACTGGCTAAGCTGCAGGTCCTCGTAAGGAACACTCTGCAGGTGAAGGGGGAAACTGGCTACTTGCTACTGGCTAAGCTGGAGGTCCTCGTCAGGAACAGTTTGCAGGTAGAGGGGAGATACTGGCTATTTCATAGCCCGCAGGTCCTCATCTGTGGAAGGAAAAGGATTGAGACTGGGTACTCACCAGGCCATAGGTCCTCTTCAGAAACAGTCTGCACTTTGTGCTTGCTGGGGGGCTGGCTACATGCTACTGGCTGAGCTGCAGGTCCTCGTAAGGAACAGTTTGCAGGTAGAGGGGAGATACTGGCTATTTCATAGCCCGCAGGTCCTCATCTGTGGAAGGAAAAGGATTGAGACTGGGTACTCACCAGGCCATAGGTCCTCTTCAGAAACAGTCTGCACTTTGTGCTTGCTGGGGGGCTGGCTACATGCTATTGGCTAAGCTGCAGGTCCTCGTAAGGAAGAGTTTGCAGGTAGAGGGGATATTCTGGCTATTTCATAGCCCGCAGGTCCTCATCTGTGGAAGGAAAAAGATTGAGACTGGGTACTCACCAGGCCATAGGTCCTCTTCAGAAACAGTCTGCACTTTGTGCTTGCTGGGGGGCTGGCTACATGCTACTGGCTAAGCTGCAGGTCCTCGTATGGAACAGTTTGAAGGTAGAGGGGAGATACTGGCTATTTCATAGCCCGCAGGTCCTCATCTGTGGAAGGAAAAGGATTGAGACTGGGTACTCACCAGGCCATAGGTCCTCTTCAGAAACAGTCTGCACTTTGTGCTTGCTGGGGGGCTGAGTACATGCTACTGGCTGACCTGCAGGTCCTCGTAAGGAACAGTTTGCAGGTAGAGGGGAGATACTGGCTACTGGCTAAGCTGCAGGTCCTCTTCAGAAACAGTTTGCACTTTGTGCTTGCTGGGGGGCTGGCTACATGCTACTGGCTAAGCTGCAGGTCCTCGTAAGGAACACTCTGCAGGTGAAGGGGGAAACTGGCTACTTGCTACTGGCTAAGCTGGAGGTCCTCGTCAGGAACAGTTTGCAGGTAGAGGGGAGATACTGGCTATTTCATAGCCCGCAGGTCCTCATCTGTGGAAGGAAAAGGATTGAGACTGGGTACTCACCAGGCCATTGGTCCTCTTCAGAGACAGTCTGCACTTTGTGCTTGCTGGGGGGCTGGCTACATGCTACTGGATAAGCTGCAGGTCCTCGTAAAGAACAGTCTGCAGGTGAAGGGGGGAAACTGGCTACTTGCTACTGGCTAAGCTGCAGGTCCTCCTAAGAAACAGTCTGCAGGTGAAGGGGGGAAACTTGCTACTGGCTAAGCTGCAGGTCCTCGTATGGAACAGTTTGAAGGTAGAGGGGACATACTGGCTATTTCATAGCCCGCAGGTCCTCATCTGTGGAAGGAAAAAGATTGAGACTGGGTACTCACCAGGCCATAGGTCCTCTTCAGAAACAGTCTGCACTTTGTGCTTGCTGGGGGGCTGGCTACATGCTACTGGCTAAGCTGCAGGTCCTCGTATGGAACAGTTTGCAGGTAGAGGGGAGATACTGGCTATTTCATAGCCCGCAGGTCCTCATCTGTGGAAGGAAAAGGATTGAGACTGGGTACTCACCAGGCCATAGGTCCTCTTCAGAAACAGTCTGCACTTTGTGCTTGCTGGGGGGCTGGCTACATGCTACTGGCTAAGCTGCAGGTCCTCGTATGGAACAATCTGCAGGTGAAGTGGGAAACCGACAACTTGCTACTGGCTAAGCTGGAGGTCCTCGTCAGGAATAATTTGCAGGTAGAGGGGAGATACTGGCTATTTCATAGCCCGCAGGTCCGAATCCTTGGAAGGAAAAGGATTGAGACTGGGTACTCACCAGGCCATAGGTCCTCTTCAGAAACAGTCTGCACTTTGTGCTTGCTGGGGGGCTGGCTACATGCTACTGGCTAAGCTGCAGGTCCTCCTAAGGAACAGTCTGCAGGTGAAGGGGGGATACTGGCTACTGGCTAAGCTGACGGTCCTCTTCAGAAACAGTCTGCACTTTGTGATTGCTGGGGGGCTGGCAACATGCTACTGGCTAAGCTGCAGGTCCTCACAAGGAACAGTCTGCAGGTGAAGGGGGGATACTGGCTACTGGCTAAGCTGCAGGTCCTCTTCAGAAACAGTTTGCACTTTGTGCTTGCTGGGGGGCTGGCTACATGCTACTGGCTAAGCTGCAGGTCCTCGTAAGGAACACTCTGCAGGTGAAGGGGGAAACTGGCTACTTGCTACTGGCTAAGCTGGAGGTCCTCGTCAGGAACAGTTTGCAGGTAGAGGGGAGATACTGGCTATTTCATAGCCCGCAGGTCCTCATCTGTGGAAGGAAAAGGATTGAGACTGGGTACTCATCAGGCCATAGGTCCTCTTCAGAAACAGTCTGCACTTTGTGATTGCTGGGGGGCTGGCTACATGCTACTGGCTAAGCTGCAGGTCCTCGTATGGAACAGTTTGAAGGTAGAGGGGAGATACTGGCTATTTCAAAGCCTGCAGGTCCTCATCTGTGGAAGGAAAAGGATTGAGACTGGGTACTCACCAGGGCATAGGTCCTCTTCAGAAACAGTCTGCACTTTGTGCTTGCTGGGGGGCTGGCTACATGCTACTGGCTAAGCTGCAGGTCCTCGTAAGGAACACTCTGCAGGTGAAGGGGGGAAACTCGCTACTTGCTACTGACTAAGCTGGAGGTCCTCGTCAGGAACAGTTTGCAGTTAGAGGGGAGATACTGGCTATTTCATAGCCCGCAGGTTCTCATCTGTGGAAGGAAAAGGATTGAGACTGGGTACTCACCAGGGCATAGGTCCTCTTCAGAAACAGTCTGCACTTTGTGCTTGCTGGGGGGCTGACTACATGCTACTGGCTAAGCTGCAGGTCCTCGTAAGGAACACTCTGCAGGTGAAGGGGGAAACTGGCTACTGGCTAAGCTGCAGGTCCTCATCAGGAACAGTTTGCAGGTAGATGGGAGATACTGGCTATTTCATAGCCCGCAGGTCCTCATCTGTGGAAGGAAAAAGATTGACACTGGGTACTCACCAGGCCATAGGTCCTCTTCAGAAACAGTCTGCACTTTGTGCTTGCTGGGGGGCTGGCTACATGCTACTGGCTAAGCTGCAGGTCCTCGTATGGAACAGTTTGCAGGTAGAGGGGAGATACTGGCTATTTCATAGCCCGCAGGTCCTCATCTGTGGAAGGAAAAGGATTGAGACTGGGTACTCACCAGGCCATAGGTCCTCTTCAGAAACAGTCTGCACTTTGTGCTTGCTGGGGGGCTGGCTACATGCTACTGGCTAAGCTGCAGGTCCTCGTAAGGAACACTCTGCAGGTGAAGGGGGAAACTGGCTACTGGCTAAGCTGCAGGTCCTCGTCAGGAACAGTTTGCAGGTAGATGGGAGATACTGGCTATTTCATAGCCCGCAGGTCCTCATCTGTGGAAGGAAAAAGATTGACACTGGGTACTCACCAGGCCATAGGTCCTCTTCGGAAACAGTCTGCACTTTGTGCTTGCTGGGGGGCTGGCTACATGCTACTGGCTAAGCTGCAGGTCCTCGTATGGAACAGTTTGCAGGTAGAGGGGAGATACTGGCTATTTCATAGCCCGCAGGTCCTCATCTGTGGAAGGAAAAGGATTGAGACTGGGTACTCACCAGGCCATAGGTCCTCTTCAGAAACAGTCTGCACTTTGTGCTTGCTGGGGGGCTGGCTACATGCTACTGGCTAAGCTGCAGGTCCTCGTAAGGAACACTCTGCAGGTGAAGGGGGAAACTGGCTACTTGCTACTGGCTAAGCTGGAGGTCCTCGTCAGGAACAGTTTGCAGGTAGAGGGGAGATACTGGCTATTTCATAGCCCGCAGGTCCTCATCTGTGGAAGGAAAAGGATTGAGACTGGGTACTCACCAGGCCATAGGTCCTCTTCAGAAACAGTCTGCACTTTGTGCTTGCTGGGGGGCTGGCTACATGCTATTGGCTAAGCTGCAGGTCCTCGTAAGGAAGAGTTTGCAGGTAGAGGGGATATTCTGGCTATTTCATAGCCCGCATGTCCTCATCTGTGGAAGGAAAAGGATTGAGACTGGGTACTCACCAGGCCATAGGTCCTCTTCAGAAACAGTCTGCACTTTGTGCTTGCTGGGGGGCTGGCTACATGCTACTGGCTAAGCTGCAGGTCCTCGTAAGGAACACTCTGCAGGTGAAGGGGGAAACTGGCTACTGGCTAAGCTGCAGGTCCTCGTCAGGAACAGTTTGCAGGTAGATGGGAGATACTGGCTATTTCATAGCCCGCAGGTCCTCATCTGTGGAAGGAAAAAGATTGACACTGGGTACTCACCAGGCCATAGGTCCTCTTCGGAAACAGTCTGCACTTTGTGCTTGCTGGGGGGCTGGCTACATGCTACTGGCTAAGCTGCAGGTCCTCGTATGGAACAGTTTGCAGGTAGAGGGGAGATACTGGCTATTTCATAGCCCGCAGGTCCTCATCTGTGGAAGGAAAAGGATTGAGACTGGGTACTCACCAGGCCATAGGTCCTCTTCAGAAACAGTCTGCACTTTGTGCTTGCTGGGGGGCTGGCTACATGCTACTGGCTAAGCTGCAGGTCCTCGTAAGGAACACTCTGCAGGTGAAGGGGGAAACTGGCTACTTGCTACTGGCTAAGCTGGAGGTCCTCGTCAGGAACAGTTTGCAGGTAGAGGGGAGATACTGGCTATTTCATAGCCCGCAGGTCCTCATCTGTGGAAGGAAAAGGATTGAGACTGGGTACTCACCAGGCCATAGGTCCTCTTCAGAAACAGTCTGCACTTTGTGCTTGCTGGGGGGCTGGCTACATGCTACTGGCTGAGCTGCAGGTCCTCGTAAGGAACACTTTGCAGGTAGAGGGGAGATACTGGCTATTTCATAGCCCGCAGGTCCTCATCTGTGGAAGGAAAAGGATTGAGACTGGGTACTCACCAGGCCATAGGTCCTCTTCAGAAACAGTCTGCACTTTGTGCTTGCTGGGGGGCTGGCTACATGCTATTGGCTAAGCTGCAGGTCCTCGTAAGGAAGAGTTTGCAGGTAGAGGGGATATTCTGGCTATTTCATAGCCCGCAGGTCCTCATCTGTGGAAGGAAAAAGATTGAGACTGGGTACTCACCAGGCCATAGGTCCTCTTCAGAAACAGTCTGCACTTTGTGCTTGCTGGGGGGCTGGCTACATGCTACTGGCTAAGCTGCAGGTCCTTGTATGGAACAGTTTGAAGGTAGAGGGGAGATACTGGCTATTTCATAGCCCGCAGGTCCTCATCTGTGGAAGGAAAAGGATTGAGACTGGGTACTCACCAGGCCATAGGTCCTCTTCAGAAACAGTCTGCACTTTGTGCTTGCTGGGGGGCTGACTACATGCTACTGGCTGACCTGCAGGTCCTCGTAAGGAACAGTTTGCAGGTAGAGGGGAGATACTGGCTACTGGCTAAGCTGCAGGTCCTCTTCAGAAACAGTTTGCACTTTGTGCTTGCTGGGGGGCTGGCTACATGCTACTGGCTAAGCTGCAGGTCCTCGTAAGGAACACTCTGCAGGTGAAGGGGGAAACTGGCTACTTGCTACTGGCTATGCTGCAGGTCCTCCTAAGAAACAGTCTGCAGGTGAAGGGGGCAAACTTGCTACTGGCTAAGCTGCAGGTCCTCGTATGGAACAGTTTGAAGGTAGAGGGGAGATACTGGCTATTTCATAGCCCGCAGGTCCTCATCTGTGGAAGGAAAAGGATTGAGACTGGGTACTCACCAGGCCATAGGTCCTCTTCAGAAACAGTCTGCACTTTGTGCTTGCTGGGGGGCTGGCTACATGCTACTGGCTAAGCTGCAGGTCCTCGTAAGGAACAGTTTGCAGGTAGAGGGGAGATACTGGCTATTTCATAGCCCGCAGGTCCTCATCTGTGGAAGGAAAAGGATTGAGACTGGGTACTCACCAGGCCATAGGTCCTCTTCAGAAACAGTCTGCACTTTGTGCTTGCTGGGGGGCTGGCTACATGCTACTGGCTAAGCTGCAGGTCCTCGTAAGGAACACTCTGCAGGTGAAGGGGGGAAACTGGCTACTGGCTAAGCTGCAGGTCCTCTTCAGAAACAGTTTGCACTTTGTGCTTGCTGGGGGGCTGGCAACATGCTACTGGCTAAGCTGCAAGTCCTCCTAAGGAACAGTCTGCAGATGAAGGGGGGAAACTGGCTACTTGCTACTGGCTAAGCTGGAGGTCCTCGTCAGGAACAGTTTGCAGGTGGAGGGGAGATACTGGCTATTTCATAGCCCGCAGGTCCTCATCTGTAGAAGGAAAAGGATTGAGACTGGGTACTCACCAGGCCATAGGTCCTCTTCAGAAACAGTCTGCACTTTGTGCTTGCTGGGGGGCTGGCTACATGCTACTGGCTAAGCTGCAGGTCCTCGTATGGAACAATCTGCAGGTGAAGTGGGAAACCGACAACTTGCTACTGGCTAAGCTGGAGGTCCTCGTCAGGAATAATTTGCAGGTAGAGGGGAGATACTGGCTATTTCATAGCCCGCAGGTCCTCATCTGTGGAAGGAAAAGGATTGAGACTGGGTACTCACCAGGCCATAGGTCCTCTTCAGAAACAGTCTGCACTTTGTGCTTGCTGGGGGGCTGTCTACATGCTACTGGCTAAGCTGCAGGTCCTCCTAAGGAACACTCTGCAGAAGAAGGGGGGAAACTGGCTACTGGCTAAGCTGCAGGTCCTCTTCAGAAACAATCTGCACTTTGTGCTTGCTGGGGGGCTGGCTACATGCTACTGGCTAAGCTGCAGGTCCTCGTAAGGAACACTCTGCAGGTGAAGGGGGGAAACTGGCTACTTGCTACTGACTAAGCTGGAGGTCCTCGTCAGGAACAGTTTGCAGGTAGAGGGGAGATACTGGCTATTTCATAGCCCGCAGGTCCTCATCTGTGGAAGGAAAAGGATTGAGACTGGGTACTCACCAGGCCATAGGTCCTCTTCAGAAACAGTCTGCACTTTGTGCTTGCTGGGGGGCTGGCTACATGCTACTGGCTGAGCTGCAGGTCCTCGTAAGGAACAGTTTGCAGGTAGAGGGGAGATACTGGCTATTTCATAGCCCGCAGGTCCTCATCTGTGGAAGGAAAAGGATTGAGACTGGGTACTCACCAGGCCATTGGTCCTCTTCAGAAACAGTCTGCACTTTGTGCTTGCTGGGGGGCTGGCTACATGCTACTGGCTAAGCTGCAGGTCCTCGTAAGGAACACTCTGCAGGTGAAGGGGGAAACTGGCTACTTGCTACTGGCTAAGCTGGAGGTCCTCGTCAGGAACAGTTTGCAGGTAGAGGGGAGATACTGGCTATTTCATAGCCCGCAGGTCCTCATCTGTGGAAGGAAAAGGATTGAGACTGGGTACTCACCAGGGCATAGGTCCTCTTCAGAAACAGTCTGCACTTTGTGCTTGCTGGGGGGCTGGCTACATGCAACTGGCTAAGCTGCAGGTCCTCGTAAGGAACACTCTGCTGTTGAAGGGGGAAACTGGCTACTGGCTAAGCTGCAGGTCCTCATCAGGAACAGTTTGCAGGTAGATGGGAGATACTGGCTATTTCATAGCCCGCAGGTCCTCATCTGTGGAAGGAAAAAGATGTACACTGGGTACTCACCAGGCCATAGGTCCTCTTCGGAAACAGTCTGCACTTTGTGCTTGCTGGGGGGCTGGCTACATGCTACTGGCTAAGCTGCAGGTCCTCGTATGGAACAGTTTGCAGGTAGAGGGGAGATACTGGCTATTTCATAGCCCGCAGGTCCTCATCTGTGGAAGGAAAAGGATTGAGACTGGGTACTCACCAGGCCATAGGTCCTCTTCAGAAACAGTCTGCACTTTGTGCTTACTGGGGGGCTGGCTACATGCTACTGGCTAAGCTGCAGGTCCTCGTAAGGAACACTCTGCAGGTGAAGGGGGAAACTGGCTACTTGCTACTGGCTAAGCTGGAGGTCCTCGTCAGGAACAGTTTGCAGGTAGAGGGGAGATACTGGCTATTTCATAGCCCGCAGGTCCTCATCTGTGGAAGGAAAAGGATTGAGACTGGGTACTCACCAGGCCATAGGTCCTCTTCAGAAACAGTCTGCACTTTGTGCTTGCTGGGGGGCAGGCTACATGCTACTGGCTGAGCTGCAGGTCCTCGTGAGGAACAGTTTGCAGGTAGAGGGGAGATACTGGCTATTTCATAGCCCGCAGGTCCTCATCTGTGGAAGGAAAAGGATTGAGACTGGGTACTCACCAGGGCATAGGTCCTCTTCAGAAACAGTCTGCACTTTGTGCTTGCTGGGGGGCTGGCTACATGCAACTGGCTAAGCTGCTGGTCCTCGTATGGAACAGTTTGAAGGTAGAGGGGAGATACTGGCTTTTTCATAGCCCGCAGGTCCTCATCTGTGGAAGGAAAAGGATTGAGACTGGGTACTCACCAGGCCATAGGTCCTCTTCAGAAACAGTCTGCACTTTGTGCTTGCTGGGGGGCTGGCTACATGCTACTGGCTAAGCTGCAGGTCCTCGTAAGGAACACTCTGCAGGTGAAGGGGGAAACTGGCTACTTGCTACTGGCTAAGCTGGAGGTCCTCGTCAGGAACAGTTTGCAGGTAGAGGGGAGATACTGGCTATTTCATAGCCCGCAGGTCCTCATCTGTGGAAGGAAAAGGATTGAGACTGGGTACTCACCAGGCCATAGGTCCTCTTCAGAAACAGTCTGCACTTTGTGCTTGCTGGGGGGCTGGCTACATGCTACTGGCTAAGCTGCAGGTCCTCGTGAGGAACACTCTGCAGGTGAAGGGGGGAAACTGGCTACTGGCTAAGCTGCAGGTCCTCGTCAGGAACAGTTTGCAGGTAGAGGGGAGATACTGGCTATTTCATAGCCCGCAGGTCCTCATCTGTGGAAGGAAAAGGATTGAGACTGGGTACTCACCAGGCCATTGGTCCTCTTCAGAGACAGTCTGCACTTTGTGCTTGCTGGGGGGCTGGCTACATGCTACTGGCTAAGCTGCAGGTCCTCGTAAAGAACAGTCTGCAGGTGAAGGGGGGAAACTGGCTACTTGCTACTGGCTAAGCTGCAGGTCCTCCTAAGAAACAGTCTGCAGGTGAAGGGGGGAAACTTGCTACTGGCTAAGCTGCAGGTCCTCGTATGGAACAGTTTGAAGGTAGAGGGGACATACTGGCTATTTCATAGCCCGCAGGTCCTCATCTGTGGAAGGAAATGGATTGAGACTGGGTACTCATCAGGCCATAGGTACTCTTCAGAAACAGTCTGCACTTTGTGCTTGCTGGGGGGCTGGCTACATGCTACTGGCTAAGCTGCAGGTCCTCGTATGGAACAGTTTGCAGGTAGAGGGGAGATACTGGCTATTTCATAGCCCGCAGGTCCTCATCTGTGGAAGGAAAAGGATTGAGACTGGGTACTCACCAGGCCATAGGTCCTCTTCAGAAACAGTCTGCACTTTGTGCTTGCTGGGGGGCTGGCTACATGCTACTGGCTAAGCTGCAGGTCGTCGTGAGGAACACTCTGCAGGTGAAGGGGGGAAACTGGCTACTGGCTAAGCTGCAGGTCCTCGTCAGGAACAGTTTGCAGGTGAAGGGGAGATACTGGCTATTTCATAGCCCGCAGGTCCGAATCCTTGGAAGGAAAAGGATTGAGACTGGGTACTCACCAGGCCATAGGTCCTCTTCAGAAACAGTCTGCACTTTGTGCTTGCTGGGGGGCTGGCTACATGCTACTGGCTAAGCTGCAGGTCCTCGTAAGGAACACTCTGCAGGTGAAGGGGGAAACTGGCTACTTGCTACTGGCTAAGCTGCAGGTCCTCGTCAGGAACAGTTTGCAGGTAGAGGGGAGATACTGGCTATTTCATAGCCCGCAGGTCCTCATCTGTGGAAGGAAAAGGATTGAGACTGGGTACTCACCAGGCCATAGGTCCTCTTCAGAAACAGTCTGCACTTTGTGCTTGCTGGGGTCTGGCTACATGCTACTGGCTGAGCTGCAGGTCCTCGTCAGGAACAGTTTGCAGGTAGAGGGGAGATACTGGCTATTTCATAGCCCGCAGGTCCTCATCTGTGGAAGGAAAAGGATTGAGACTGGGTACTCACCAGGCCATAGGTCCTCTTCAGAAACAGTCTGCACTTTGTGCTTGCTGGGGGGCTGGCTACATGCTATTGGCTAAGCTGCAGGTCCTCTTAAGGAACAGTTTGCAGGTAGAGGGGAAATTCTGGCTATTTCATAGCCCGCAGGTCCTCATCTGTGGAAGGAAAAGGATTGAGACTGGGTACTCACCAGGCCATAGGTCCTCTTCAGAAACAGTCTGCACTTTGTGCTTGCTGGGGGGCTGGCTACATGCTACTGGCTAAGCTGCAGGTCCTCGTAAGGAACACTCTGCAGGTGAAGGGGGGAAACTGGCGACTTGCTACTGACTAAGCTGGAGGTCCTCGTAAGGAACAGTTTGCAGGTAGAGGGGATATACTGGCTATTTCATAGCCCGCATGTCCTCATCTGTGGAAGGAAAAGGATTGAGACTGGGTACTCACCAGGCCATAGGTCCTCTTCAGAAACAGTCTGCACTTTGTGCTTGCTGGGGGGCTGGCTACATGCTACTGGCTAAGCTGCAGGTCCTCGTAAGGAACACTCTGCAGGTGAAGGGGGAAACTGGCTACTGGCTAAGCTGCAGGTCCTCGTCAGGAACAGTTTGCAGGTAGATGGGAGATACTGGCTATTTCATAGCCCGCAGGTCCTCATCTGTGGAAGGAAAAAGATTGACACTGGGTACTCACCAGGCCATAGGTCCTCTTCGGAAACAGTCTGCACTTTGTGCTTGCTGGGGGGCTGGCTACATGCTACTGGCTAAGCTGCAGGTCCTCGTATGGAACAGTTTGCAGGTAGAGGGGAGATACTGGCTATTTCATAGCCCGCAGGTCCTCATCTGTGGAAGGAAAAGGATTGAGACTGGGTACTCACCAGGCCATAGGTCCTCTTCAGAAACAGTCTGCACTTTGTGCTTGCTGGGGGGCTGGCTACATGCTACTGGCTAAGCTGCAGGTCCTCGTAAGGAACACTCTGCAGGTGAAGGGGGAAACTGGCTACTTGCTACTGGCTAAGCTGGAGGTCCTCGTCAGGAACAGTTTGCAGGTAGAGGGGAGATACTGGCTATTTCATAGCCCGCAGGTCCTCATCTGTGGAAGGAAAAGGATTGAGACTGGGTACTCACCAGGCCATAGGTCCTCTTCAGAAACAGTCTGCACTTTGTGCTTGCTGGGGGGCTGGCTACATGCTACTGGCTGAGCTGCAGGTCCTCGTAAGGAACAGTTTGCAGGTAGAGGGGAGATACTGGCTATTTCATAGCCCGCAGGTCCTCATCTGTGGAAGGAAAAGGATTGAGACTGGGTACTCACCAGGCCATAGGTCCTCTTCAGAAACAGTCTGCACTTTGTGCTTGCTGGGGGGCTGGCTACATGCTATTGGCTAAGCTGCAGGTCCTCGTAAGGAAGAGATTGCAGGTAGAGGGGATATTCTGGCTATTTCATAGCCCGCAGGTCCTCATCTGTGGAAGGAAAAAGATTGAGACTGGGTACTCACCAGGCCATAGGTCCTCTTCAGAAACAGTCTGCACTTTGTGCTTGCTGGGGGGCTGGCTACATGCTACTGGCTAAGCTGCAGGTCCTCGTATGGAACAGTTTGAAGGTAGAGGGGAGATACTGGCTATTTCATAGCCCGCAGGTCCTCATCTGTGGAAGGAAAAGGATTGAGACTGGGTACTCACCAGGCCATAGGTCCTCTTCAGAAACAGTCTGCACTTTGTGCTTGCTGGGGGGCTGAGTACATGCTACTGGCTGACCTGCAGGTCCTCGTAAGGAACAGTTTGCAGGTAGAGGGGAGATACTGGCTACTGGCTAAGCTGCAGGTCCTCTTCAGAAACAGTTTGCACTTTGTGCTTGCTGGGGGGCTGGCTACATGCTACTGGCTAAGCTGCAGGTCCTCGTAAGGAACACTCTGCAGGTGAAGGGGGAAACTGGCTACTTGCTACTGGCTAAGCTGGAGGTCCTCGTCAGGAACAGTTTGCAGGTACAGGGGAGATACGGGCTATTTCATAGCCCGGAGGTCCTCATCTGTGGAAGGAACAGGATTGAGACTGGGTACTCACCAGGCCTTAGGTCCTCTTCAGAAACAGTCTGCACTTTGTGCTTGCTGGGGGGCTGACTACATGCTACTGGCTAAGCTGCAGGTCCTCGTAAGGAACACTCTGCAGGTGAAGGGGGAAACTGGCTACTTGCTACTGGCTAAGCTGGAGGTCCTCGTCAGGAACAGTTGCAGGTAGAGGGGAGATACTGGCTATTTCATAGCCCGCAGGTCCTCATCTGTGGAAGGAAAAGGATTGAGACTGGGTACTCACCAGGCCATAGGTCCTCTTCAGAAACAGTCTGTACTTTGTGCTTGCTGGGGGGCTGGCTACATGCTACTGGCTGAGCTGGAGGTCCTCGTAAGGAACAGTTTGCAGGTAGAGGGGAGATACTGGCTATTTCATAGCCCGCAGGTCCTCATCTGTAGAAGGAAAAGGATTGAGACTGGGTACTGACCAGGCCATAGGTCCTCTTCAGAAACAGTCTGCACTTTGTGCTTGATGGGGGGCTGGCTACATGCTACTGGCTAAGCTGCAGGTCCTCGTGAGGAACACTCTGCAGGTGAAGGGGGGAAACTGGCAACTTGCTACTGACTAAGCTGGAGGTCCTCGTAAGGAACAGTTTGCAGGTAGAGGGGATATACTGGCTATTTCATAGCCCGCATGTCCTCATCTGTGGAAGGAAAAGGATTGAGACTGGGTACTCACCAGGCCATAGGTCCTCTTCAGAAACAGTCTGCACTTTGTGCTTGCTGGGGGGCTGGCTACATGCTACTGGCTAAGCTGCAGGTCCTCGTAAGGAACACTCTGCAGGTGAAGGGGGAAACTGGCTACTGGCTAAGCTGCAGGTCCTCGTCAGGAACAGTTTGCAGGTAGATGGGAGATACTGGCTATTTCATAGCCCGCAGGTCCTCATCTGTGGAAGGAAAAAGATTGACACTGGGTACTCACCAGGCCATAGGTCCTCTTCAGAATCAGTCTGCACTTTGTGCTTGCTGGGGGGCTGGCTACATGCTACTGGCTAAGCTGCAGGTCCTCGTATTGAACAGTTTGCAGGTAGAGGGGAGATACTGGCTATTTCATAGCCCGCAGGTCCTCATCTGTGGAAGGAAAAGGATTGAGACTGGGTACTCACCAGGCCATAGGTCCTCTTCAGAAACAGTCTGCACTTTGTGCTTGCTGGGGGGCTGGCTACATGCTACTGGCTAAGCTGCAGGTCCTCGTAAGGAACACTCTGCAGGTGAAGGGGGAAACTGGCTACTTGCTACTGGCTAAGCTGCAGGTCCTCGTCAGGAACAGTTTGCAGGTAGATGGGAGATACTGGCTATTTCATAGCCCGCAGGTCCTCATCTGTGGAAGGAAAAGGATTGAGACTGGGTACTCACCGGGCCATAGGTCCTCTTCAGAAACAGTCTGCACTTTGTGCTTGCTGGGGTCTGGCTACATGCTACTGGCTGAGCTGCAGGTCCTCGTCAGGAACAGTTTGCAGGTAGAGGGGAGATACTTGCTATTTCATAGCCCGCAGGTCCTCATCTGTGGAAGGAAAAGGATTGAGACTGGGTACTCACCAGGCCATAGGTCCTCTTCAGAAACAGTCTGCACTTTGTGCTTGCTGGGGTCTGGCTACATGCTACTGGCTGAGCTGCAGGTCCTCGTCAGGAACAGTTTGCAGGTAGAGGGGAGATACTTGCTATTTCATAGCCCGCAGGTCCTCATCTGTGGAAGGAAAAGGATTGAGACTGGGTACTCACCAGGCCATAGGTCCTCTTCAGAAACAGGCTGCACTTTGTGCTTGCTGGGGGGCTGGCTACATGCTATTGGCTAAGCTGCAGGTCCTCGTAAGGAACAGTTTGCAGGTAGAGGGGAAATTCTGGCTATTTCATGGCCCGCAGGTCCTCATCTGTGGAAGGAAAAGGATTGAGACTGGGTACTCACCAGGCCATAGGTCCTCTTCAGAAACAGTCTGCACTTTGTGCTTGCTGGGGGGCTGGCTACATGCTACTGGCTAAGCTGCAGGTCCTCGTAAGGAACACTCTGCAGGTGAAGGGGGGAAACTGGCTACTTGCTACTGACTAAGCTGGAGGTCCTCGTAAGGAACAGTTTGCAGGTAGAGGGGATATACTGGCTATTTCATAGCCCGCATGTCCTCATCTGTGGAAGGAAAAGGATTGAGACTGGGTACTCACCAGGCCATAGGTCCTCTTCAGAAACAGTCTGCACTTTGTGCTTGCTGGGGGGCTGGCTACATGCTACTGGCTAAGCTGCAGGTCCTCGTAAGGAACACTCTGCAGGTGAAGGGGGAAACTGGCTACTGGCTAAGCTGGAGGTCCTCGTCAGGAACAGTTTGCAGGTAGAGGGGAGATACTGGCTATTTCATAGCCCGCAGGTCCTCATCTGTGGAAGGAAAAGGATTGAGACTGGGTACTCACCAGGCCATAGGTCCTCTTCAGAAACAGTCTGCACTTTGTGCTTGCTGGGGGGCTGGCTACATGCTACTGGCTGAGCTGCAGGTCCTCGTAAGGAACAGTTTGCAGGTAGAGGGGAGATACTGGCTATTTCATAGCCCGCAGGTCCTCATCTGTGGAAGGAAAAGGATTGAGACTGGGTACTCACCAGGCCATAGGTCCTCTTCAGAAACAGTCTGCACTTTGTGCTTGCTGGGGGGCTGGCTACATGCTATTGGCTAAGCTGCAGGTCCTCGTAAGGAAGAGTTTGCAGGTAGAGGGGATATTCTGGCTATTTCATAGCCCGCAGGTCCTCATCTGTGGAAGGAAAAAGATTGAGACTGGGTACTCACCAGGCCATAGGTCCTCTTCAGAAACAGTCTGCACTTTGTGCTTGCTGGGGGGCTGGCTACATGCTACTGGCTAAGCTGCAGGTCCTCGTATGGAACAGTTTGAAGGTAGAGGGGAGATACTGGCTATTTCATAGCCCGCAGGTCCTCATCTGTGGAAGGAAAAGGATTGAGACTGGGTACTCACCAGGCCATAGGTCCTCTTCAGAAACAGTCTGCACTTTGTGCTTGCTGGGGGGCTGAGTACATGCTACTGGCTGACCTGCAGGTCCTCGTAAGGAACAGTTTGCAGGTAGAGGGGAGATACTGGCTACTGGCTAAGCTGCAGGTCCTCTTCAGAAACAGTTTGCACTTTGTGCTTGCTGGGGGGCTGGCTACATGCTACTGGCTAAGCTGCAGGTCCTCGTAAGGAACACTCTGCAGGTGAAGGGGGAAACTGGCTACTTGCTACTGGCTAAGCTGGAGGTCCTCGTCAGGAACAGTTTGCAGGTAGAGGGGAGATACTGGCTATTTCATAGCCCGCAGGTCCTCATCTGTGGAAGGAAAAGGATTGAGACTGGGTACTCACCAGGCCATAGGTCCTCTTCAGAAACAGTCTGCACTTTGTGCTTGCTGGGGGGCTGGCTACATGCTACTGGCTGAGCTGCAGGTCCTCGTAAGGAACAGTTTGCAGGTAGAGGGGAGATACTGGCTATTTCATAGCCCGCAGGTCCTCATCTGTGGAAGGAAAAGGATTGAGACTGGGTACTCACCAGGCCATAGGTCCTCTTCAGAAACAGTCTGCACTTTGTGCTTGCTGGGGGGCTGGCTACATGCTATTGGCTAAGCTGCAGGTCCTCGTAAGGAAGAGTTTGCAGGTAGAGGGGATATTCTGGCTATTTCATAGCCCGCAGGTCCTCATCTGTGGAAGGAAAAAGATTGAGACTGGGTACTCACCAGGCCATAGGTCCTCTTCAGAAACAGTCTGCACTTTGTGCTTGCTGGGGGGCTGGCTACATGCTACTGGCTAAGCTGCAGGTCCTCGTATGGAACAGTTTGAAGGTAGAGGGGAGATACTGGCTATTTCATAGCCCGCAGGTCCTCATCTGTGGAAGGAAAAGGATTGAGACTGGGTACTCACCAGGCCATAGGTCCTCTTCAGAAACAGTCTGCACTTTGTGCTTGCTGGGGGGCTGAGTACATGCTACTGGCTGACCTGCAGGTCCTCGTAAGGAACAGTTTGCAGGTAGAGGGGAGATACTGGCTACTGGCTAAGCTGCAGGTCCTCTTCAGAAACAGTTTGCACTTTGTGCTTGCTGGGGGGCTGGCTACATGCTACTGGCTAAGCTGCAGGTCCTCGTAAGGAACACTCTGCAGGTGAAGGGGGAAACTGGCTACTTGCTACTGGCTAAGCTGGAGGTCCTCGTCAGGAACAGTTTGCAGGTAGAGGGGAGATACTGGCTATTTCATAGCCCGCAGGTCCTCATCTGTGGAAGGAAAAGGATTGAGACTGGGTACTCACCAGGCCATTGGTCCTCTTCAGAGACAGTCTGCACTTTGTGCTTGCTGGGGGGCTGGCTACATGCTACTGGATAAGCTGCAGGTCCTCGTAAAGAACAGTCTGCAGGTGAAGGGGGGAAACTGGCTACTTGCTACTGGCTAAGCTGCAGGTCCTCCTAAGAAACAGTCTGCAGGTGAAGGGGGGAAACTTGCTACTGGCTAAGCTGCAGGTCCTCGTATGGAACAGTTTGAAGGTAGAGGGGACATACTGGCTATTTCATAGCCCGCAGGTCCTCATCTGTGGAAGGAAAAAGATTGAGACTGGGTACTCACCAGGCCATAGGTCCTCTTCAGAAACAGTCTGCACTTTGTGCTTGCTGGGGGGCTGGCTACATGCTACTGGCTAAGCTGCAGGTCCTCGTATGGAACAGTTTGCAGGTAGAGGGGAGATACTGGCTATTTCATAGCCCGCAGGTCCTCATCTGTGGAAGGAAAAGGATTGAGACTGGGTACTCACCAGGCCATAGGTCCTCTTCAGAAACAGTCTGCACTTTGTGCTTGCTGGGGGGCTGGCTACATGCTACTGGCTAAGCTGCAGGTCCTCGTATGGAACAATCTGCAGGTGAAGTGGGAAACCGACAACTTGCTACTGGCTAAGCTGGAGGTCCTCGTCAGGAATAATTTGCAGGTAGAGGGGAGATACTGGCTATTTCATAGCCCGCAGGTCCGAATCCTTGGAAGGAAAAGGATTGAAACTGGGTACTCACCAGGCCATAGGTCCTCTTCAGAAACAGTCTGCACTTTGTGCTTGCTGGGGGGCTGGCTACATGCTACTGGCTAAGCTGCAGGTCCTCCTAAGGAACAGTCTGCAGGTGAAGGGGGGATACTGGCTACTGGCTAAGCTGACGGTCCTCTTCAGAAACAGTCTGCACTTTGTGATTGCTGGGGGGCTGGCAACATGCTACTGGCTAAGCTGCAGGTCCTCACAAGGAACAGTCTGCAGGTGAAGGGGGGATACTGGCTACTGGCTAAGCTGCAGGTCCTCTTCAGAAACAGTTTGCACTTTGTGCTTGCTGGGGGGCTGGCTACATGCTACTGGCTAAGCTGCAGGTCCTCGTAAGGAACACTCTGCAGGTGAAGGGGGAAACTGGCTACTTGCTACTGGCTAAGCTGGAGGTCCTCGTCAGGAACAGTTTGCAGGTAGAGGGGAGATACTGGCTATTTCATAGCCCGCAGGTCCTCATCTGTGGAAGGAAAAGGATTGAGACTGGGTACTCATCAGGCCATAGGTCCTCTTCAGAAACAGTCTGCACTTTGTGCTTGCTGGGGGGCTGACTACATGCTACTGGCTAAGCTGCAGGTCCTCGTAAGGAACACTCTGCAGGTGAAGGGGGAAACTGGCTACTGGCTAAGCTGCAGGTCCTCATCAGGAACAGTTTGCAGGTAGATGGGAGATACTGGCTATTTCATAGCCCGCAGGTCCTCATCTGTGGAAGGAAAAAGATTGACACTGGGTACTCACCAGGCCATAGGTCCTCTTCAGAAACAGTCTGCACTTTGTGCTTGCTGGGGGGCTGGCTACATGCTACTGGCTAAGCTGCAGGTCCTCGTATGGAACAGTTTGCAGGTAGAGGGGAGATACTGGCTATTTCATAGCCCGCAGGTCCTCATCTGTGGAAGGAAAAGGATTGAGACTGGGTACTCACCAGGCCATAGGTCCTCTTCAGAAAAATTCTGCACTTTGTGCTTGCTGGGGGGCTGGCTACATGCTACTGGCTAAGCTGCAGGTCCTCGTAAGGAACACTCTGCAGGTGAAGAGGGAAACTGGCTACTTGCTACTGGCTAAGCTGCAGGTCCTCGTCAGGAACAGTTTGCAGGTAGAGGGGAGATACTGGCTATTTCATAGCCCGCAGGTCCTCATCTGTGGAAGGAAAAGGATTGAGACTGGGTACTCACCAGGCCATAGGTCCTCTTCAGAAACAGTCTGCACTTTGTGCTTGCTGGGGTCTGGCTACATGCTACTGGCTGAGCTGCAGGTCCTCGTCAGGAACAGTTTGCAGGTAGAGGGGAGATACTGGCTATTTCATAGCCCGCAGGTCCTCATCTGTGGAAGGAAAAGGATTGAGACTGGGTACTCACCAGGCCATAGGTCCTCTTCAGAAACAGTCTGCACTTTGTGCTTGCTGGGGGGCTGGCTACATGCTATTGGCTAAGCTGCAGGTCCTCGTAAGGAACAGTTTGCAGGTAGAGGGGATATTCTGGCTATTTCATAGCCCGCAGGTCCTCATCTGTGGAAGGAAAAGGATTGAGACTGGGTACTCACCAGGCCATAGGTCCTCTTCAGAAACAGTCTGCACTTTGTGCTTGCTGGGGGGCTGGCTACATGCTACTGGCTAAGCTGCAGGTCCTCGTAAGGAACACTCTGCAGGTGAAGGGGGGAAACTGGCTACTTGCTACTGACTAAGCTGGAGGTCCTCGTAAGGAACAGTTTGCAGGTAGAGGGGATATACTGGCTATTTCATAGCCCGCATGTCCTCATCTGTGGAAGGAAAAGGATTGAGACTGGGTACTCACCAGGCCATAGGTCCTCTTCAGAAACAGTCTGCACTTTGTGCTTGCTGGGGGGCTGGCTACATGCTACTGGCTAAGCTGCAGGTCCTCGTAAGGAACACTCTGCAGGTGAAGGGGGAAACTGGCTACTGGCTAAGCTGCAGGTCCTCGTCAGGAACAGTTTGCAGGTAGATGGGAGATACTGGCTATTTCATAGCCCGCAGGTCCTCATCTGTGGAAGGAAAAAGATTGACACTGGGTACTCACCAGGCCATAGGTCCTCTTCGGAAACAGTCTGCACTTTGTGCTTGCTGGGGGGCTGGCTACATGCTACTGGCTAAGCTGCAGGTCCTCGTATGGAACAGTTTGCAGGTAGAGGGGAGATACTGGCTATTTCATAGCCCGCAGGTCCTCATCTGTGGAAGGAAAAGGATTGAGACTGGGTACTCACCAGGCCATAGGTCCTCTTCAGAAACAGTCTGCACTTTGTGCTTGCTGGGGGGCTGGCTACATGCTACTGGCTAAGCTGCAGGTCCTCGTAAGGAACACTCTGCAGGTGAAGGGGGAAACTGGCTACTGGCTAAGCTGCAGGTCCTCGTCAGGAACAGTTTGCAGGTAGATGGGAGATACTGGCTATTTCATAGCCCGCAGGTCCTCATCTGTGGAAGGAAAAAGATTGACACTGGGTACTCACCAGGCCATAGGTCCTCTTCGGAAACAGTCTGCACTTTGTGCTTGCTGGGGGGCTGGCTACATGCTACTGGCTAAGCTGCAGGTCCTCGTATGGAACAGTTTGCAGGTAGAGGGGAGATACTGGCTATTTCATAGCCCGCAGGTCCTCATCTGTGGAAGGAAAAGGATTGAGACTGGGTACTCACCAGGCCATAGGTCCTCTTCAGAAACAGTCTGCACTTTGTGCTTGCTGGGGGGCTGGCTACATGCTACTGGCTAAGCTGCAGGTCCTCGTAAGGAACACTCTGCAGGTGAAGGGGGAAACTGGCTACTTGCTACTGGCTAAGCTGGAGGTCCTCGTCAGGAACAGTTTGCAGGTAGAGGGGAGATACTGGCTATTTCATAGCCCGCAGGTCCTCATCTGTGGAAGGAAAAGGATTGAGACTGGGTACTCACCAGGCCATAGGTCCTCTTCAGAAACAGTCTGCACTTTGTGCTTGCTGGGGGGCTGGCTACATGCTACTGGCTGAGCTGCAGGTCCTCGTAAGGAACACTTTGCAGGTAGAGGGGAGATACTGGCTATTTCATAGCCCGCAGGTCCTCATCTGTGGAAGGAAAAGGATTGAGACTGGATACTCACCAGGCCATAGGTCCTCTTCAGAAACAGTCTGCACTTTGTGCTTGCTGGGGGGCTGGCTACATGCTATTGGCTAAGCTGCAGGTCCTCGTAAGGAAGAGTTTGCAGGTAGAGGGGATATTCTGGCTATTTCATAGCCCGCATGTCCTCATCTGTGGAAGGAAAAGGATTGAGACTGGGTACTCACCAGGCCATAGGTCCTCTTCAGAAACAGTCTGCACTTTGTGCTTGCTGGGGGGCTGGCTACATGCTACTGGCTAAGCTGCAGGTCCTCGTATGGAACAGTTTGAAGGTAGAGGGGAGATACTGGCTATTTCATAGCCCGCAGGTCCTCATCTGTGGAAGGAAAAGGATTGAGACTGGGTACTCACCAGGCCATAGGTCCTCTTCAGAAACAGTCTGCACTTTGTGCTTGCTGGGGGGCTGACTACATGCTACTGGCTGACCTGCAGGTCCTCGTAAGGAACAGTTTGCAGGTAGAGGGGAGATACTGGCTACTGGCTAAGCTGCAGGTCCTCTTCAGAAACAGTTTGCACTTTGTGCTTGCTGGGGGGCTGGCTACATGCTACTGGCTAAGCTGCAGGTCCTCGTAAGGAACACTCTGCAGGTGAAGGGGGAAACTGGCTACTTGCTACTGGCTAAGCTGGAGGTCCTCGTCAGGAACAGTTTGCAGGTACAGGGGAGATACGGGCTATTTCATAGCCCGCAGGTCCTCATCTGTGGAAGGAACAGGATTGAGACTGGGTACTCACCAGGCCTTAGGTCCTCTTCAGAAACAGTCTGCACTTTGTGCTTGCTGGGGGGCTGACTACATGCTACTGGCTAAGCTGCAGGTCCTCGTAAGGAACACTCTGCAGGTGAAGGGGGAAACTGGCTACTTGCTACTGGCTAAGCTGGAGGTCCTCGTCAGGAACAGTTTGCAGGTAGAGGGGAGATACTGGCTATTTCATAGCCCGCAGGTCCTCATCTGTGGAAGGAAAAGGATTGAGACTGGGTACTCACCAGGCCATAGGTCCTCTTCAGAAACAGTCTGCACTTTGTGCTTGCTGGGGGGCTGGCTACATGCTACTGGCTGAGCTGGAGGTCCTCGTAAGGAACAGTTTGCAGGTAGAGGGGAGATACTGGCTATTTCATAGCCCGCAGGTCCTCATCTGTAGAAGGAAAAGGATTGAGACTGGGTACTCACCAGGCCATAGGTCCTCTTCAGAAACAGTCTGCACTTTGTGCTTGATGGGGGGCTGGCTACATGCTACTGGCTAAGCTGCAGGTCCTCGTGAGGAACACTCTGCAGGTGAAGGGGGGAAACTGGCAATTTGCTACTGACTAAGCTGGAGGTCCTCGTAAGGAACAGTTTGCAGGTAGAGGGGATATACTGGCTATTTCATAGCCCGCATGTCCTCATCTGTGGAAGGAAAAGGATTGAGACTGGGTACTCACCAGGCCATAGGTCCTCTTCAGAAACAGTCTGCACTTTGTGCTTGCTGGGGGGCTGGCTACATGCTACTGGCTAAGCTGCAGGTCCTCGTAAGGAACACTCTGCAGGTGAAGGGGGAAACTGGCTACTGGCTAAGCTGCAGGTCCTCGTCAGGAACAGTTTGCAGGTAGATGGGAGATACTGGCTATTTCATAGCCCGCAGGTCCTCATCTGTGGAAGGAAAAAGATTGACACTGGGTACTCACCAGGCCATAGGTCCTCTTCGGAAACAGTCTGCACTTTGTGCTTGCTGGGGGGCTGGCTACATGCTACTGGCTAAGCTGCAGGTCCTCGTATGGAACAGTTTGCAGGTAGAGGGGAGATACTGGCTATTTCATAGCCCGCAGGTCCTCATCTGTGGAAGGAAAAGTATTGAGACTGGGTACTCACCAGGCCATAGGTCCTCTTCAGAAACAGTCTGCACTTTGTGCTTGCTGGGGGGCTGGCTACATGCTACTGGCTAAGCTGCAGGTCCTCGTAAGGAACACTCTGCAGGTGAAGGGGGAAACTGGCTACTTGCTACTGGCTAAGCTGGAGGTCCTCGTCAGGAACAGTTTGCAGGTAGAGGGGAGATACTGGCTATTTCATAGCCCGCAGGTCCTCATCTGTGGAAGGAAAAGGATTGAGACTGGGTACTCACCAGGCCATAGGTCCTCTTCAGAAACAGTCTGCACTTTGTGCTTGCTGGGGGGCTGGCTACATGCTACTGGCTGAGCTGCAGGTCCTCGTAAGGAACAGTTTGCAGGTAGAGGGGAGATACTGGCTATTTCATAGCCCGCAGGTCCTCATCTGTGGAAGGAAAAGGATTGAGACTGGGTACTCACCAGGCCATAGGTCCTCTTCAGAAACAGTCTGCACTTTGTGCTTGCTGGGGGGCTGGCTACATGCTATTGGCTAAGCTGCAGGTCCTCGTAAGGAAGAGTTTGCAGGTAGAGGGGATATTCTGGCTATTTCATAGCCCGCATGTCCTCATCTGTGGAAGGAAAAGGATTGAGACTGGGTACTCACCAGGCCATAGGTCCTCTTCAGAAACAGTCTGCACTTTGTGCTTGCTGGGGGGCTGGCTACATGCTACTGGCTAAGCTGCAGGTCCTCGTAAGGAACACTCTGCAGGTGAAGGGGGAAACTGGCTACTGGCTAAGCTGCAGGTCCTCGTCAGGAACAGTTTGCAGGTAGATGGGAGATACTGGCTATTTCATAGCCCGCAGGTCCTCATCTGTGGAAGGAAAAAGATTGACACTGGGTACTCACCAGGCCATAGGTCCTCTTCGGAAACAGTCTGCACTTTGTGCTTGCTGGGGGGCTGGCTACATGCTACTGGCTAAGCTGCAGGTCCTCGTATGGAACAGTTTGCAGGTAGAGGGGAGATACTGGCTATTTCATAGCCCGCAGGTCCTCATCTGTGGAAGGAAAAGGATTGAGACTGGGTACTCACCAGGCCATAGGTCCTCTTCAGAAACAGTCTGCACTTTGTGCTTGCTGGGGGGCTGGCTACATGCTACTGGCTAAGCTGCAGGTCCTCGTAAGGAACACTCTGCAGGTGAAGGGGGAAACTGGCTACTTGCTACTGGCTAAGCTGGAGGTCCTCGTCAGGAACAGTTTGCAGGTAGAGGGGAGATACTGGCTATTTCATAGCCCGCAGGTCCTCATCTGTGGAAGGAAAAGGATTGAGACTGGGTACTCACCAGGCCATAGGTCCTCTTCAGAAACAGTCTGCACTTTGTGCTTGCTGGGGGGCTGGCTACATGCTACTGGCTGAGCTGCAGGTCCTCGTAAGGAACACTTTGCAGGTAGAGGGGAGATACTGGCTATTTCATAGCCCGCAGGTCCTCATCTGTGGAAGGAAAAGGATTGAGACTGGGTACTCACCAGGCCATAGGTCCTCTTCAGAAACAGTCTGCACTTTGTGCTTGCTGGGGGGCTGGCTACATGCTATTGGCTAAGCTGCAGGTCCTCGTAAGGAAGAGTTTGCAGGTAGAGGGGATATTCTGGCTATTTCATAGCCCGCAGGTCCTCATCTGTGGAAGGAAAAAGATTGAGACTGGGTACTCACCAGGCCATAGGTCCTCTTCAGAAACAGTCTGCACTTTGTGCTTGCTGGGGGGCTGGCTACATGCTACTGGCTAAGCTGCAGGTCCTCGTATGGAACAGTTTGAAGGTAGAGGGGAGATACTGGCTATTTCATAGCCCGCAGGTCCTCATCTGTGGAAGGAAAAGGATTGAGACTGGGTACTCACCAGGCCATAGGTCCTCTTCAGAAACAGTCTGCACTTTGTGCTTGCTGGGGGGCTGACTACATGCTACTGGCTGACCTGCAGGTCCTCGTAAGGAACAGTTTGCAGGTAGAGGGGAGATACTGGCTACTGGCTAAGCTGCAGGTCCTCTTCAGAAACAGTTTGCACTTTGTGCTTGCTGGGGGGCTGGCTACATGCTACTGGCTAAGCTGCAGGTCCTCGTAAGGAACACTCTGCAGGTGAAGGGGGAAACTGGCTACTTGCTACTGGCTATGCTGGAGGTCCTCGTCAGGAACAGTTTGCAGGTAGAGGGGAGATACTGGCTATTTCATAGCCCGCAGGTCCTCATCTGTGGAAGGAAAAGGATTGAGACTGGGTACTCACCAGGCCATAGGTCCTCTTCAGAAACAGTCTGCACTTTGTGCTTGCTGGGGGGCTGGCTACATGCTACTGGCTGAGCTGCAGGTCCTCGTAAGGAACAGTTTGCAGGTAGAGGGGAGATACTGGCTATTTCATAGCCCGCAGGTCCTCATCTGTAGAAGGAAAAGGATTGAGACTGGGTACTCACCAGGCCATAGGTCCTCTTCAGAAACAGTCTGCACTTTGTGCTTGCTGGGGGGCTGGCTACATGCTATGGGCTGAGCTGCAGGTCCTCGTAAGGAACAGTTTGCAGGTAGAGGGGATATTCTGGCTATTTCATAGCCCGCAGGTCCTCATCTGTGGAAGGAAAAGGATTGAGACTGGGTACTCACCAGGCCATAGGTCCTCTTCAGAAACAGTCTGCACTTTGTGCTTGCTGGGGGGCTGCCTACATGCTATTGGCTAAGCTGCAGGTCCTCGTAAGGAACAGTTTGCAGGTAGAGGGGATATACTGGCTATTTCATAGCCCGCATGTCCTCATCTGTGGAAGGAAAAGGATTGAGACTGGGTACTCACCAGGCCATAGGTCCTCTTCAGAAACAGTCTGCACTTTGTGCTTGCTGGGGGGCTGGCTACATGCTACTGGCTAAGCTGCAGGTCCTCGTAAGGAACACTCTGCAGGTGAAGGGGGAAACTGGCTACTTGCTACTGGCTAAGCTGGAGGTCCTCGTCAGGAACACTTTGCAGGTAGAGGGGAGATACTGGCTATTTCATAGCCCGCAGGTCCTCATCTGTGGAAGGAAAAAGATTGAGACTGGGTACTCACCAGGCCATAGGTCCTCTTCAGAAACAGTCTGCACTTTGTGCTTGCTGGGGGGCTGCCTACATGCTTTTGGCTAAGCTGCAGGTCCTCGTAAGGAACAGTTTGCAGGTAGAGGGGATATACTGGCTATTTCATAGCCCGCATGTCCTCATCTGTGGAAGGAAAAGGATTGAGACTGGGTACTCACCAGGCCATAGGTCCTCTTCAGAAACAGTCTGCACTTTGTGCTTGCTGGGGGGCTGGCTACATGCTACTGGCTAAGCTGCAGGTCCTCGTAAGGAACACTCTGCAGGTGAAGGGGGAAACTGGCTACTTGCTACTGGCTAAGCTGGAGGTCCTCGTCAGGAACACTTTGCAGGTAGAGGGGAGATACTGGCTATTTCATAGCCCGCAGGTCCTCATCTGTGGAAGAAAAAAGATTGACACTGGGTACTCACCAGGCCATAGGTCCTCTTCAGAAACAGTCTGCACTTTGTGCTTGCTGGGGGGCTGGCTACATGCTACTGGCTAAGCTGCAGGTCCTTGTATGGAACAGTTTGCAGGTAGAGGGGAGATACTGGCTATTTCATAGCCCGCAGGTCCTCATCTGTGGAAGGAAAAGGATTGAGACTGGGTACTCACCAGGCCATAGGTCCTCTTCAGAAACAGTCTGCACTTTGTGCTTGCTGGGGGGCTGGCTACATGCTACTGGCTAAGCTGCAGGTCCTCGTAAGGAACACTCTGCAGGTGAAGGGGGAAACTGGCTACTTGCTACTGGCTAAGCTGGAGGTCCTCGTCAGGAACAGTTTGCAGGTAGAGGGGAGATACTGGCTATTTCATTGCCCGCAGGTCCTCATCTGTGGAAGGAAAAGGATTGAGACTGGGTACTCACCAGGCCATAGGTCCTCTTCAGAAACAGTCTGCACTTTGTGCTTGCTGGGGGGCTGCCTACATGCTATTGGCTAAGCTGCAGGTCCTCGTAAGGAACAGTTTGCAGGTAGAGGGGATATACTGGCTATTTCATAGCCTGCATGTCCTCATCTGTGGAAGGAAAAGGATTGAGACTGGGTACTCACCAGGCCATAGGTCCTCTTCAGAAACAGTCTGCACTTTGTGCTTGCTGGGGGGCTGGCTACATGCTACTGGCTAAGCTGCAGGTCCTCGTAAGGAACACTCTGCAGGTGAAGGGGGAAACTGGCTACTTGCTACTGGCTAAGCTGGAGGTCCTCGTCAGGAACACTTTGCAGGTAGAGGGGAGATACTGGCTATTTCATTGCCCGCAGGTCCTCATCTGTGGAAGGAAAAAGATTGAGACTGGGTACTCACCAGGCCATTGGTCCTCTTCAGAGACAGTCTGCACTTTGTGCTTACTGGGGGGCTGGCTACATGCTACTGGCTAAGCTGCAGGTCCTCGTAAAGAACAGTCTGCAGGTGAAGGGGGGAAACTGGCTACTTGCTACTGGCTAAGCTGCAGGTCCTCCTAAGAAACAGTCTGCAGGTGAAGGGGGGAAACTTGCTACTGGCTAAGCTGCAGGTCCTCGTATGGAACAGTTTGAAGGTAGAGGGGAGATACTGGCTATTTCATAGCCCGCAGGTCCTCATCTGTGGAAGGAAAAGGATTGAGACTGGGTACTCACCAGGCCATAGGTCCTCTTCAGAAACAGTCTGCACTTTGTGCTTGCTGGGGGGCTGGCTACATGCTACTGGCTGAGCTGCAGGTCCTCGTAAGGAACAGTTTGCAGGTAGAGGGGAGATACTGGCTATTTCATAGCCCGCAGGTCCTCATCTGTGGAAGGAAAAGGATTGAGACTGGGTACTCACCAGGCCATAGGTCCTCTTCAGAAACAGTCTGCACTTTGTGCTTGCTGGGGGGCTGGCTACATGCTATTGGCTAAGCTGCAGGTCCTCGTAAGGAAGAGTTTGCAGGTAGAGGGGATATTCTGGCTATTTCATAGCCCGCATGTCCTCATCTGTGGAAGGAAAAGGATTGAGACTGGGTACTCACCAGGCCATAGGTCCTCTTCAGAAACAGTCTGCACTTTGTGCTTGCTGGGGGGCTGGCTACATGCTACTGGCTAAGCTGCAGGTCCTCGTAAGGAACACTCTGCAGGTGAAGGGGGAAACTGGCTACTGGCTAAGCTGCAGGTCCTCGTCAGGAACAGTTTGCAGGTAGATGGGAGATACTGGCTATTTCATAGCCCGCAGGTCCTCATCTGTGGAAGGAAAAAGATTGACACTGGGTACTCACCAGGCCATAGGTCCTCTTCGGAAACAGTCTGCACTTTGTGCTTGCTGGGGGGCTGGCTACATGCTACTGGCTAAGCTGCAGGTCCTCGTATGGAACAGTTTGCAGGTAGAGGGGAGATACTGGCTATTTCATAGCCCGCAGGTCCTCATCTGTGGAAGGAAAAGGATTGAGACTGGGTACTCACCAGGCCATAGGTCCTCTTCAGAAACAGTCTGCACTTTGTGCTTGCTGGGGGGCTGGCTACATGCTACTGGCTAAGCTGCAGGTCCTCGTAAGGAACACTCTGCAGGTGAAGGGGGAAACTGGCTACTTGCTACTGGCTAAGCTGGAGGTCCTCGTCAGGAACAGTTTGCAGGTAGAGGGGAGATACTGGCTATTTCATAGCCCGCAGGTCCTCATCTGTGGAAGGAAAAGGATTGAGACTGGGTACTCACCAGGCCATAGGTCCTCTTCAGAAACAGTCTGCACTTTGTGCTTGCTGGGGGGCTGGCTACATGCTACTGGCTGAGCTGCAGGTCCTCGTAAGGAACACTTTGCAGGTAGAGGGGAGATACTGGCTATTTCATAGCCCGCAGGTCCTCATCTGTGGAAGGAAAAGGATTGAGACTGGGTACTCACCAGGCCATAGGTCCTCTTCAGAAACAGTCTGCACTTTGTGCTTGCTGGGGGGCTGGCTACATGCTATTGGCTAAGCTGCAGGTCCTCGTAAGGAAGAGTTTGCAGGTAGAGGGGATATTCTGGCTATTTCATAGCCCGCAGGTCCTCATCTGTGGAAGGAAAAAGATTGAGACTGGGTACTCACCAGGCCATAGGTCCTCTTCAGAAACAGTCTGCACTTTGTGCTTGCTGGGGGGCTGGCTACATGCTACTGGCTAAGCTGCAGGTCCTCGTATGGAACAGTTTGAAGGTAGAGGGGAGATACTGGCTATTTCATAGCCCGCAGGTCCTCATCTGTGGAAGGAAAAGGATTGAGACTGGGTACTCACCAGGCCATAGGTCCTCTTCAGAAACAGTCTGCACTTTGTGCTTGCTGGGGGGCTGACTACATGCTACTGGCTGACCTGCAGGTCCTCGTAAGGAACAGTTTGCAGGTAGAGGGGAGATACTGGCTACTGGCTAAGCTGCAGGTCCTCTTCAGAAACAGTTTGCACTTTGTGCTTGCTGGGGGGCTGGCTACATGCTACTGGCTAAGCTGCAGGTCCTCGTAAGGAACACTCTGCAGGTGAAGGGGGAAACTGGCTACTTGCTACTGGCTATGCTGGAGGTCCTCGTCAGGAACAGTTTGCAGGTAGAGGGGAGATACTGGCTATTTCATAGCCCGCAGGTCCTCATCTGTGGAAGGAAAAGGATTGAGACTGGGTACTCACCAGGCCATAGGTCCTCTTCAGAAACAGTCTGCACTTTGTGCTTGCTGGGGGGCTGGCTACATGCTACTGGCTGAGCTGCAGGTCCTCGTAAGGAACACTTTGCAGGTAGAGGGGAGATACTGGCTATTTCATAGCCCGCAGGTCCTCATCAGTAGAAGGAAAAGGATTGAGACTGGGTACTCACCAGGCCATAGGTCCTCTTCAGAAACAGTCTGCACTTTGTGCTTGCTGGGGGGCTGGCTACATGCTATTGGCTGAGCTGCAGGTCCTCGTAAGGAACAGTTTGCAGGTAGAGGGGATATTCTGGCTATTTCATAGCCCGCAGGTCCTCATCTGTGGAAGGAAAAGGATTGAGACTGGGTACTCACCAGGCCATAGGTCCTCTTCAGAAACAGTCTGCACTTTGTGCTTGCTGGGGGGCTGCCTACATGCTATTGGCTAAGCTGCAGGTCCTCGTAAGGAACAGTTTGCAGGTAGAGGGGATATACTGGCTATTTCATAGCCCGCATGTCCTCATCTGTGGAAGGAAAAGGATTGAGACTGGGTACTCACCAGGCCATAGGTCCTCTTCAGAAACAGTCTGCACTTTGTGCTTGCTGGGGGGCTGGCTACATGCTACTGGCTAAGCTGCAGGTCCTCGTAAGGAACACTCTGCAGGTGAAGGGGGAAACTGGCTACTTGCTACTGGCTAAGCTGGAGGTCCTCGTCAGGAACACTTTGCAGGTAGAGGGGAGATACTGGCTATTTCATAGCCCGCAGGTCCTCATCTGTGGAAGGAAAAAGATTGAGACTGGGTACTCACCAGGCCATAGGTCCTCTTCAGAAACAGTCTGCACTTTGTGCTTGCTGGGGGGCTGCCTACATGCTTTTGGCTAAGCTGCAGGTCCTCGTAAGGAACAGTTTGCAGGTAGAGGGGATATACTGGCTATTTCATAGCCCGCATGTCCTCATCTGTGGAAGGAAAAGGATTGAGACTGGGTACTCACCAGGCCATAGGTCCTCTTCAGAAACAGTCTGCACTTTGTGCTTGCTGGGGGGCTGGCTACATGCTACTGGCTAAGCTGCAGGTCCTCGTAAGGAACACTCTGCAGGTGAAGGGGGAAACTGGCTACTTGCTACTGGCTAAGCTGGAGGTCCTCGTCAGGAACACTTTGCAGGTAGAGGGGAGATACTGGCTATTTCATAGCCCGCAGGTCCTCATCTGTGGAAGGAAAAAGATTGACACTGGGTACTCACCAGGCCATAGGTCCTCTTCAGAAACAGTCTGCACTTTGTGCTTGCTGGGGGGCTGGCTACATGCTACTGGCTAAGCTGCAGGTCCTTGTATGGAACAGTTTGCAGGTAGAGGGGAGATACTGGCTATTTCATAGCCCGCAGGTCCTCATCTGTGGAAGGAAAAGGATTGAGACTGGGTACTCACCAGGCCATAGGTCCTCTTCAGAAACAGTCTGCACTTTGTGCTTCCTGGGGGGCTGGCTACATGCTACTGGCTAAGCTGCAGGTCCTCGTAAGGAACACTCTGCAGGTGAAGGGGGAAACTGGCTACTTGCTACTGGCTAAGCTGGAGGTCCTCGTCAGGAACAGTTTGCAGGTAGAGGGGAGATACTGGCTATTTCATAGCCCGCAGGTCCTCATCTGTGGAAGGAAAAGGATTGAGACTGGGTACTCACCAGGCCATAGGTCCTCTTCAGAAACAGTCTGCACTTTGTGCTTGCTGGGGGGCTGGCTACATGCTACTGGCTAAGCTGCAGGTCCTCGTAAGGAACACTCTGCAGGTGAAGGGGGAAACTGGCTACTTGCTACTGGCTAAGCTGGAGGTCCTCGTCAGGAACAGTTTGCAGGTAGAGGGGAGATACTGGCTATTTCATTGCCCGCAGGTCCTCATCTGTGGAAGGAAAAGGATTGAGACTGGGTACTCACCAGGCCATAGGTCCTCTTCAGAAACAGTCTGCACTTTGTGTTTGCTGGGGGGCTGCCTACATGCTATTGGCTAAGCTGCAGGTCCTCGTAAGGAACAGTTTACAGGTAGAGGGGATATACTGGCTATTTCATAGCCTGCATGTCCTCATCTGTGGAAGGAAAAGGATTGAGACTGGGTACTCACCAGGCCATAGGTCCTCTTCAGAAACAGTCTGCACTTTGTGCTTGCTGGGGGGCTGGCTACATGCTACTGGCTAAGCTGCAGGTCCTCGTAAGGAACACTCTGCAGGTGAAGGGGGAAACTGGCTACTTGCTACTGGCTAAGCTGGAGGTCCTCGTCAGGAACACTTTGCAGGTAGAGGGGAGATACTGGCTATTTCATTGCCCGCAGGTCCTCATCTGTGGAAGGAAAAAGATTGAGACTGGGTACTCACCAGGCCATTGGTCCTCTTCAGAGACAGTCTGCACTTTGTGCTTGCTGGGGGGCTGGCTACATGCTACTGGCTAAGCTGCAGGTCCTCGTAAAGAACAGTCTGCAGGTGAAGGGGGGAAACTGGCTACTTGCTACTGGCTAAGCTGCAGGTCCTCCTAAGAAACAGTCTGCAGGTGAAGGGGGGAAACTTGCTACTGGCTAAGCTGCAGGTCCTCGTATGGAACAGTTTGAAGGTAGAGGGGAGATACTGGCTATTTCATAGCCCGCAGGTCCTCATCTGTGGAAGGAAAAGGATTGAGACTGGGTACTCACCAGGCCATAGGTCCTCTTCAGAAACAGTCTGCACTTTGTGCTTGCTGGGGGGCTGGCTACATGCTACTGGCTAAGCTGCAGGTCCTCGTAAGGAACAGTTTGCAGGTAGAGGGGAGATACTGGCTATTTCATAGCCCGCAGGTCCTCATCTGTGGAAGGAAAAGGATTGAGACTGGGTACTCACCAGGCCATAGGTCCTCTTCAGAAACAGTCTGCACTTTGTGCTTGCTGGGGGGCTGGCTACATGCTACTGGCTGAGCTGCAGGTCCTCGTAAAGAACAGTTTGCAGGTAGAGGGGAGATACTGGCTATTTCATAGCCCGCAGGTCCTCATCTGTGGAAGGAAAAGGATTGAGACTGGGTACTCACCAGGCCATAGGTCCTCTTCAGAAACAGTCTGCACTTTGTGCTTGCTGGGGGGCTGGCTACATGCTACTGGCTGAGCTGCAGGTCCTCGTAAGGAACAGTTTGCAGGTAGAGGGGAGATACTGGCTATTTCATAGCCCGCAGGTCCTCATCTGTGGAAGGAAAAGGATTGAGACTGGGTACTCACCAGGCCATAGGTCCTCTTCAGAAACAGTCTGCACTTTGTGCTTGCTGGGGGGCTGGCTACATGCTATTGGCTAAGCTGCAGGTCCTCGTAAGGAAGAGTTTGCAGGTAGAGGGGATATTCTGGCTATTTCATAGCCCGCATTTCCTCATCTGTGGAAGGAAAAGGATTGAGACTGGGTACTCACCAGGCCATAGGTCCTCTTCAGAAACAGTCTGCACTTTGTGCTTGCTGGGGGGCTGGCTACATGCTACTGGCTAAGCTGCAGGTCCTCGTAAGGAACACTCTGCAGGTGAAGGGGGAAACTGGCTACTGGCTAAGCTGCAGGTCCTCGTCAGGAACAGTTTGCAGGTAGATGGGAGATACTGGCTATTTCATAGCCCGCAGGTCCTCATCTGTGGAAGGAAAAAGATTGACACTGGGTACTCACCAGGCCATAGGTCCTCTTCGGAAACAGTCTGCACTTTGTGCTTGCTGGGGGGCTGGCTACATGCTACTGGCTAAGCTGCAGGTCCTCGTATGGAACAGTTTGCAGGTAGAGGGGAGATACTGGCTATTTCATAGCCCGCAGGTCCTCATCTGTGGAAGGAAAAGGATTGAGACTGGGTACTCACCAGGCCATAGGTCCTCTTCAGAAACAGTCTGCACTTTGTGCTTGCTGGGGGGCTGGCTACATGCTACTGGCTAAGCTGCAGGTCCTCGTAAGGAACACTCTGCAGGTGAAGGGGGAAACTGGCTACTTGCTACTGGCTAAGCTGGAGGTCCTCGTCAGGAACAGTTTGCAGGTAGAGGGGAGATACTGGCTATTTCATAGCCCGCAGGTCCTCATCTGTGGAAGGAAAAGGATTGAGACTGGGTACTCACCAGGCCATAGGTCCTCTTCAGAAACAGTCTGCACTTTGTGCTTGCTGGGGGGCTGGCTACATGCTACTGGCTGAGCTGCAGGTCCTCGTAAGGAACACTTTGCAGGTAGAGGGGAGATACTGGCTATTTCATAGCCCGCAGGTCCTCATCTGTGGAAGGAAAAGGATTGAGACTGGGTACTCACCAGGCCATAGGTCCTCTTCAGAAACAGTCTGCACTTTGTGCTTGCTGGGGGGCTGGCTACATGCTATTGGCTAAGCTGCAGGTCCTCGTAAGGAAGAGTTTGCAGGTAGAGGGGATATTCTGGCTATTTCATAGCCCGCAGGTCCTCATCTGTGGAAGGAAAAAGATTGAGACTGGGTACTCACCAGGCCATAGGTCCTCTTCAGAAACAGTCTGCACTTTGTGCTTGCTGGGGGGCTGGCTACATGCTACTGGCTAAGCTGCAGGTCCTCGTATGGAACAGTTTGAAGGTAGAGGGGAGATACTGGCTATTTCATAGCCCGCAGGTCCTCATCTGTGGAAGGAAAAGGATTGAGACTGGGTACTCACCAGGCCATAGGTCCTCTTCAGAAACAGTCTGCACTTTGTGCTTGCTGGGGGGCTGACTACATGCTACTGGCTGACCTGCAGGTCCTCGTAAGGAACAGTTTGCAGGTAGAGGGGAGATACTGGCTACTGGCTAAGCTGCAGGTCCTCTTCAGAAACAGTTTGCACTTTGTGCTTGCTGGGGGGCTGGCTACATGCTACTGGCTAAGCTGCAGGTCCTCGTAAGGAACACTCTGCAGGTGAAGGGGGAAACTGGCTACTTGCTACTGGCTATGCTGGAGGTCCTCGTCAGGAACAGTTTGCAGGTAGAGGGGAGATACTGGCTATTTCATAGCCCGCAGGTCCTCATCTGTGGAAGGAAAAGGATTGAGACTGGGTACTCACCAGGCCATAGGTCCTCTTCAGAAACAGTCTGCACTTTGTGCTTGCTGGGGGGCTGGCTACATGCTACTGGCTGAGCTGCAGGTCCTCGTAAGGAACAGTTTGCAGGTAGAGGGGAGATACTGGCTATTTCATAGCCCGCAGGTCCTCATCTGTAGAAGGAAAAGGATTGAGACTGGGTACTCACCAGGCCATAGGTCCTCTTCAGAAACAGTCTGCACTTTGTGCTTGCTGGGGGGCTGGCTACATGCTATTGGCTGAGCTGCAGGTCCTCGTAAGGAACAGTTTGCAGGTAGAGGGGATATTCTGGCTATTTCATAGCCCGCAGGTCCTCATCTGTGGAAGGAAAAGGATTGAGACTGGGTACTCACCAGGCCATAGGTCCTCTTCAGAAACAGTCTGCACTTTGTGCTTGCTGGGGGGCTGCCTACATGCTATTGGCTAAGCTGCAGGTCCTCGTAAGGAACAGTTTGCAGGTAGAGGGGATATACTGGCTATTTCATAGCCCGCATGTCCTCATCTGTGGAAGGAAAAGGATTGAGACTGGGTACTCACCAGGCCATAGGTCCTCTTCAGAAACAGTCTGCACTTTGTGCTTGCTGGGGGGCTGGCTACATGCTATTGGCTAAGCTGCAGGTCCTCGTAAGGAAGAGTTTGCAGGTAGAGGGGATATTCTGGCTATTTCATAGCCCGCAGGTCCTCATCTGTGGAAGGAAAAAGATTGAGACTTGGTACTCACCAGGCCATAGGTACTCTTCAGAAACAGTCTGCACTTTGTGCTTGCTGGGGGGCTGGCTACATGCTACTGGCTAAGCTGCAGGTCCTCGTATGGAACAGTTTGAAGGTAGAGGGGAGATACTGGCTATTTCATAGCCCGCAGGTCCTCATCTGTGGAAGGAAAAGGATTGAGACTGGGTACTCACCAGGCCATAGGTCCTCTTCAGAAACAGTCTGCACTTTGTGCTTGCTGGGGGGCTGACTACATGCTACTGGCTGACCTGCAGGTCCTCGTAAGGAACAGTTTGCAGGTAGAGGGGAGATACTGGCTACTGGCTAAGCTGCAGGTCCTCTTCAGAAACAGTTTGCACTTTGTGCTTGCTGGGGGGCTGGCTACATGCTACTGGCTAAGCTGCAGGTCCTCGTAAGGAACACTCTGCAGGTGAAGGGGGAAACTGGCTACTTGCTACTGGCTAAGCTGGAGGTCCTCGTCAGGAACAGTTTGCAGGTACAGGGGAGATACGGGCTATTTCATAGCCCGCAGGTCCTCATCTGTGGAAGGAACAGGATTGAGACTGGGTACTCACCAGGCCTTAGGTCCTCTTCAGAAACAGTCTGCACTTTGTGCTTGCTGGGGGGCTGACTACATGCTACTGGCTAAGCTGCAGGTCCTCGTAAGGAACACTCTGCAGGTGAAGGGGGAAACTGGCTACTTGCTACTGGCTAAGCTGGAGGTCCTCGTCAGGAACAGTTTGCAGGTAGAGGGGAGATACTGGCTATTTCATAGCCCGCAGGTCCTCATCTGTGGAAGGAAAAGGATTGAGACTGGGTACTCACCAGGCCATAGGTCCTCTTCAGAAACAGTCTGCACTTTGTGCTTGCTGGGGGGCTGGCTACATGCTACTGGCTGAGCTGGAGGTCCTCGTAAGGAACAGTTTGCAGGTAGAGGGGAGATACTGGCTATTTCATAGCCCGCAGGTCCTCATCTGTAGAAGGAAAAGGATTGAGACTGGGTACTCACCAGGCCATAGGTCCTCTTCAGAAACAGTCTGCACTTTGTGCTTGATGGGGGGCTGGCTACATGCTACTGGCTAAGCTGCAGGTCCTCGTGAGGAACACTCTGCAGGTGAAGGGGGGAAACTGGCAATTTGCTACTGACTAAGCTGGAGGTCCTCGTAAGGAACAGTTTGCAGGTAGAGGGGATATACTGGCTATTTCATAGCCCGCATGTCCTCATCTGTGGAAGGAAAAGGATTGAGACTGGGTACTCACCAGGCCATAGGTCCTCTTCAGAAACAGTCTGCACTTTGTGCTTGCTGGGGGGCTGGCTACATGCTACTGGCTAAGCTGCAGGTCCTCGTAAGGAACACTCTGCAGGTGAAGGGGGAAACTGGCTACTGGCTAAGCTGCAGGTCCTCGTCAGGAACAGTTTGCAGGTAGATGGGAGATACTGGCTATTTCATAGCCCGCAGGTCCTCATCTGTGGAAGGAAAAAGATTGACACTGGGTACTCACCAGGCCATAGGTCCTCTTCGGAAACAGTCTGCACTTTGTGCTTGCTGGGGGGCTGGCTACATGCTACTGGCTAAGCTGCAGGTCCTCGTATGGAACAGTTTGCAGGTAGAGGGGAGATACTGGCTATTTCATAGCCCGCAGGTCCTCATCTGTGGAAGGAAAAGTATTGAGACTGGGTACTCACCAGGCCATAGGTCCTCTTCAGAAACAGTCTGCACTTTGTGCTTGCTGGGGGGCTGGCTACATGCTACTGGCTAAGCTGCAGGTCCTCGTAAGGAACACTCTGCAGGTGAAGGGGGAAACTGGCTACTTGCTACTGGCTAAGCTGGAGGTCCTCGTCAGGAACAGTTTGCAGGTAGAGGGGAGATACTGGCTATTTCATAGCCCGCAGGTCCTCATCTGTGGAAGGAAAAGGATTGAGACTGGGTACTCACCAGGCCATAGGTCCTCTTCAGAAACAGTCTGCACTTTGTGCTTGCTGGGGGGCTGGCTACATGCTACTGGCTGAGCTGCAGGTCCTCGTAAGGAACAGTTTGCAGGTAGAGGGGAGATACTGGCTATTTCATAGCCCGCAGGTCCTCATCTGTGGAAGGAAAAGGATTGAGACTGGGTACTCACCAGGCCATAGGTCCTCTTCAGAAACAGTCTGCACTTTGTGCTTGCTGGGGGGCTGGCTACATGCTATTGGCTAAGCTGCAGGTCCTCGTAAGGAAGAGTTTGCAGGTAGAGGGGATATTCTGGCTATTTCATAGCCCGCATGTCCTCATCTGTGGAAGGAAAAGGATTGAGACTGGGTACTCACCAGGCCATAGGTCCTCTTCAGAAACAGTCTGCACTTTGTGCTTGCTGGGGGGCTGGCTACATGCTACTGGCTAAGCTGCAGGTCCTCGTAAGGAACACTCTGCAGGTGAAGGGGGAAACTGGCTACTGGCTAAGCTGCAGGTCCTCGTCAGGAACAGTTTGCAGGTAGATGGGAGATACTGGCTATTTCATAGCCCGCAGGTCCTCATCTGTGGAAGGAAAAAGATTGACACTGGGTACTCACCAGGCCATAGGTCCTCTTCGGAAACAGTCTGCACTTTGTGCTTGCTGGGGGGCTGGCTACATGCTACTGGCTAAGCTGCAGGTCCTCGTATGGAACAGTTTGCAGGTAGAGGGGAGATACTGGCTATTTCATAGCCCGCAGGTCCTCATCTGTGGAAGGAAAAGGATTGAGACTGGGTACTCACCAGGCCATAGGTCCTCTTCAGAAACAGTCTGCACTTTGTGCTTGCTGGGGGGCTGGCTACATGCTACTGGCTAAGCTGCAGGTCCTCGTAAGGAACACTCTGCAGGTGAAGGGGGAAACTGGCTACTTGCTACTGGCTAAGCTGGAGGTCCTCGTCAGGAACAGTTTGCAGGTAGAGGGGAGATACTGGCTATTTCATAGCCCGCAGGTCCTCATCTGTGGAAGGAAAAGGATTGAGACTGGGTACTCACCAGGCCATAGGTCCTCTTCAGAAACAGTCTGCACTTTGTGCTTGCTGGGGGGCTGGCTACATGCTACTGGCTGAGCTGCAGGTCCTCGTAAGGAACACTTTGCAGGTAGAGGGGAGATACTGGCTATTTCATAGCCCGCAGGTCCTCATCTGTGGAAGGAAAAGGATTGAGACTGGGTACTCACCAGGCCATAGGTCCTCTTCAGAAACAGTCTGCACTTTGTGCTTGCTGGGGGGCTGGCTACATGCTATTGGCTAAGCTGCAGGTCCTCGTAAGGAAGAGTTTGCAGGTAGAGGGGATATTCTGGCTATTTCATAGCCCGCAGGTCCTCATCTGTGGAAGGAAAAAGATTGAGACTGGGTACTCACCAGGCCATAGGTCCTCTTCAGAAACAGTCTGCACTTTGTGCTTGCTGGGGGGCTGGCTACATGCTACTGGCTAAGCTGCAGGTCCTCGTATGGAACAGTTTGAAGGTAGAGGGGAGATACTGGCTATTTCATAGCCCGCAGGTCCTCATCTGTGGAAGGAAAAGGATTGAGACTGGGTACTCACCAGGCCATAGGTCCTCTTCAGAAACAGTCTGCACTTTGTGCTTGCTGGGGGGCTGACTACATGCTACTGGCTGACCTGCAGGTCCTCGTAAGGAACAGTTTGCAGGTAGAGGGGAGATACTGGCTACTGGCTAAGCTGCAGGTCCTCTTCAGAAACAGTTTGCACTTTGTGCTTGCTGGGGGGCTGGCTACATGCTACTGGCTAAGCTGCAGGTCCTCGTAAGGAACACTCTGCAGGTGAAGGGGGAAACTGGCTACTTGCTACTGGCTATGCTGGAGGTCCTCGTCAGGAACAGTTTGCAGGTAGAGGGGAGATACTGGCTATTTCATAGCCCGCAGGTCCTCATCTGTGGAAGGAAAAGGATTGAGACTGGGTACTCACCAGGCCATAGGTCCTCTTCAGAAACAGTCTGCACTTTGTGCTTGCTGGGGGGCTGGCTACATGCTACTGGCTGAGCTGCAGGTCCTCGTAAGGAACAGTTTGCAGGTAGAGGGGAGATACTGGCTATTTCATAGCCCGCAGGTCCTCATCTGTAGAAGGAAAAGGATTGAGACTGGGTACTCACCAGGCCATAGGTCCTCTTCAGAAACAGTCTGCACTTTGTGCTTGCTGGGGGGCTGGCTACATGCTATGGGCTGAGCTGCAGGTCCTCGTAAGGAACAGTTTGCAGGTAGAGGGGATATTCTGGCTATTTCATAGCCCGCAGGTCCTCATCTGTGGAAGGAAAAGGATTGAGACTGGGTACTCACCAGGCCATAGGTCCTCTTCAGAAACAGTCTGCACTTTGTGCTTGCTGGGGGGCTGCCTACATGCTATTGGCTAAGCTGCAGGTCCTCGTAAGGAACAGTTTGCAGGTAGAGGGGATATACTGGCTATTTCATAGCCCGCATGTCCTCATCTGTGGAAGGAAAAGGATTGAGACTGGGTACTCACCAGGCCATAGGTCCTCTTCAGAAACAGTCTGCACTTTGTGCTTGCTGGGGGGCTGGCTACATGCTACTGGCTAAGCTGCAGGTCCTCGTAAGGAACACTCTGCAGGTGAAGGGGGAAACTGGCTACTTGCTACTGGCTAAGCTGGAGGTCCTCGTCAGGAACACTTTGCAGGTAGAGGGGAGATACTGGCTATTTCATAGCCCGCAGGTCCTCATCTGTGGAAGGAAAAAGATTGAGACTGGGTACTCACCAGGCCATAGGTCCTCTTCAGAAACAGTCTGCACTTTGTGCTTGCTGGGGGGCTGCCTACATGCTTTTGGCTAAGCTGCAGGTCCTCGTAAGGAACAGTTTGCAGGTAGAGGGGATATACTGGCTATTTCATAGCCCGCATGTCCTCATCTGTGGAAGGAAAAGGATTGAGACTGGGTACTCACCAGGCCATAGGTCCTCTTCAGAAACAGTCTGCACTTTGTGCTTGCTGGGGGGCTGGCTACATGCTACTGGCTAAGCTGCAGGTCCTCGTAAGGAACACTCTGCAGGTGAAGGGGGAAACTGGCTACTTGCTACTGGCTAAGCTGGAGGTCCTCGTCAGGAACACTTTGCAGGTAGAGGGGAGATACTGGCTATTTCATAGCCCGCAGGTCCTCATCTGTGGAAGAAAAAAGATTGACACTGGGTACTCACCAGGCCATAGGTCCTCTTCAGAAACAGTCTGCACTTTGTGCTTGCTGGGGGGCTGGCTACATGCTACTGGCTAAGCTGCAGGTCCTTGTATGGAACAGTTTGCAGGTAGAGGGGAGATACTGGCTATTTCATAGCCCGCAGGTCCTCATCTGTGGAAGGAAAAGGATTGAGACTGGGTACTCACCAGGCCATAGGTCCTCTTCAGAAACAGTCTGCACTTTGTGCTTGCTGGGGGGCTGGCTACATGCTACTGGCTAAGCTGCAGGTCCTCGTAAGGAACACTCTGCAGGTGAAGGGGGAAACTGGCTACTTGCTACTGGCTAAGCTGGAGGTCCTCGTCAGGAACACTTTGCAGGTAGAGGGGAGATACTGGCTATTTCATAGCCCGCAGGTCCTCATCTGTGGAAGAAAAAAGATTGACACTGGGTACTCACCAGGCCATAGGTCCTCTTCAGAAACAGTCTGCACTTTGTGCTTGCTGGGGGGCTGGCTACATGCTACTGGCTAAGCTGCAGGTCCTTGTATGGAACAGTTTGCAGGTAGAGGGGAGATACTGGCTATTTCATAGCCCGCAGGTCCTCATCTGTGGAAGGAAAAGGATTGAGACTGGGTACTCACCAGGCCATAGGTCCTCTTCAGAAACAGTCTGCACTTTGTGCTTGCTGGGGGGCTGGCTACATGCTACTGGCTAAGCTGCAGGTCCTCGTAAGGAACACTCTGCAGGTGAAGGGGGAAACTGGCTACTTGCTACTGGCTAAGCTGCAGGTCCTCGTAAAGAACAGTCTGCAGGTGAAGGGGGGAAACTGGCTACTTGCTACTGGCTAAGCTGCAGGTCCTCCTAAGAAACAGTCTGCAGGTGAAGGGGGGAAACTTGCTACTGGCTAAGCTGCAGGTCCTCGTATGGAACAGTTTGAAGGTAGAGGGGAGATACTGGCTATTTCATAGCCCGCAGGTCCTCATCTGTGGAAGGAAAAGGATTGAGACTGGGTACTCACCAGGCCATAGGTCCTCTTCAGAAACAGTCTGCACTTTGTGCTTGCTGGGGGGCTGGCTACATGCTACTGGCTGAGCTGCAGGTCCTCGTAAGGAACAGTTTGCAGGTAGAGGGGAGATACTGGCTATTTCATAGCCCGCAGGTCCTCATCTGTGGAAGGAAAAGGATTGAGACTGGGTACTCACCAGGCCATAGGTCCTCTTCAGAAACAGTCTGCACTTTGTGCTTGCTGGGGGGCTGGCTACATGCTATTGGCTAAGCTGCAGGTCCTCGTAAGGAAGAGTTTGCAGGTAGAGGGGATATTCTGGCTATTTCATAGCCCGCATGTCCTCATCTGTGGAAGGAAAAGGATTGAGACTGGGTACTCACCAGGCCATAGGTCCTCTTCAGAAACAGTCTGCACTTTGTGCTTGCTGGGGGGCTGGCTACATGCTACTGGCTAAGCTGCAGGTCCTCGTAAGGAACACTCTGCAGGTGAAGGGGGAAACTGGCTACTGGCTAAGCTGCAGGTCCTCGTCAGGAACAGTTTGCAGGTAGATGGGAGATACTGGCTATTTCATAGCCCGCAGGTCCTCATCTGTGGAAGGAAAAAGATTGACACTGGGTACTCACCAGGCCATAGGTCCTCTTCGGAAACAGTCTGCACTTTGTGCTTGCTGGGGGGCTGGCTACATGCTACTGGCTAAGCTGCAGGTCCTCGTATGGAACAGTTTGCAGGTAGAGGGGAGATACTGGCTATTTCATAGCCCGCAGGTCCTCATCTGTGGAAGGAAAAGGATTGAGACTGGGTACTCACCAGGCCATAGGTCCTCTTCAGAAACAGTCTGCACTTTGTGCTTGCTGGGGGGCTGGCTACATGCTACTGGCTAAGCTGCAGGTCCTCGTAAGGAACACTCTGCAGGTGAAGGGGGAAACTGGCTACTTGCTACTGGCTAAGCTGGAGGTCCTCGTCAGGAACAGTTTGCAGGTAGAGGGGAGATACTGGCTATTTCATAGCCCGCAGGTCCTCATCTGTGGAAGGAAAAGGATTGAGACTGGGTACTCACCAGGCCATAGGTCCTCTTCAGAAACAGTCTGCACTTTGTGCTTGCTGGGGGGCTGGCTACATGCTACTGGCTGAGCTGCAGGTCCTCGTAAGGAACACTTTGCAGGTAGAGGGGAGATACTGGCTATTTCATAGCCCGCAGGTCCTCATCTGTGGAAGGAAAAGGATTGAGACTGGGTACTCACCAGGCCATAGGTCCTCTTCAGAAACAGTCTGCACTTTGTGCTTGCTGGGGGGCTGGCTACATGCTATTGGCTAAGCTGCAGGTCCTCGTAAGGAAGAGTTTGCAGGTAGAGGGGATATTCTGGCTATTTCATAGCCCGCAGGTCCTCATCTGTGGAAGGAAAAAGATTGAGACTGGGTACTCACCAGGCCATAGGTCCTCTTCAGAAACAGTCTGCACTTTGTGCTTGCTGGGGGGCTGGCTACATGCTACTGGCTAAGCTGCAGGTCCTCGTATGGAACAGTTTGAAGGTAGAGGGGAGATACTGGCTATTTCATAGCCCGCAGGTCCTCATCTGTGGAAGGAAAAGGATTGAGACTGGGTACTCACCAGGCCATAGGTCCTCTTCAGAAACAGTCTGCACTTTGTGCTTGCTGGGGGGCTGACTACATGCTACTGGCTGACCTGCAGGTCCTCGTAAGGAACAGTTTGCAGGTAGAGGGGAGATACTGGCTACTGGCTAAGCTGCAGGTCCTCTTCAGAAACAGTTTGCACTTTGTGCTTGCTGGGGGGCTGGCTACATGCTACTGGCTAAGCTGCAGGTCCTCGTAAGGAACACTCTGCAGGTGAAGGGGGAAACTGGCTACTTGCTACTGGCTATGCTGGAGGTCCTCGTCAGGAACAGTTTGCAGGTAGAGGGGAGATACTGGCTATTTCATAGCCCGCAGGTCCTCATCTGTGGAAGGAAAAGGATTGAGACTGGGTACTCACCAGGCCATAGGTCCTCTTCAGAAACAGTCTGCACTTTGTGCTTGCTGGGGGGCTGGCTACATGCTACTGGCTGAGCTGCAGGTCCTCGTAAGGAACAGTTTGCAGGTAGAGGGGAGATACTGGCTATTTCATAGCCCGCAGGTCCTCATCTGTAGAAGGAAAAGGATTGAGACTGGGTACTCACCAGGCCATAGGTCCTCTTCAGAAACAGTCTGCACTTTGTGCTTGCTGGGGGGCTGGCTACATGCTATTGGCTGAGCTGCAGGTCCTCGTAAGGAACAGTTTGCAGGTAGAGGGGATATTCTGGCTATTTCATAGCCCGCAGGTCCTCATCTGTGGAAGGAAAAGGATTGAGACTGGGTACTCACCAGGCCATAGGTCCTCTTCAGAAACAGTCTGCACTTTGTGCTTGCTGGGGGGCTGCCTACATGCTATTGGCTAAGCTGCAGGTCCTCGTAAGGAACAGTTTGCAGGTAGAGGGGATATACTGGCTATTTCATAGCCCGCATGTCCTCATCTGTGGAAGGAAAAGGATTGAGACTGGGTACTCACCAGGCCATAGGTCCTCTTCAGAAACAGTCTGCACTTTGTGCTTGCTGGGGGGCTGGCTACATGCTACTGGCTAAGCTGCAGGTCCTCGTAAGGAACACTCTGCAGGTGAAGGGGGAAACTGGCTACTTGCTACTGGCTAAGCTGGAGGTCCTCGTCAGGAACACTTTGCAGGTAGAGGGGAGATACTGGCTATTTCATAGCCCGCAGGTCCTCATCTGTGGAAGGAAAAAGATTGAGACTGGGTACTCACCAGGCCATAGGTCCTCTTCAGAAACAGTCTGCACTTTGTGCTTGCTGGGGGGCTGCCTACATGCTTTTGGCTAAGCTGCAGGTCCTCGTAAGGAACAGTTTGCAGGTAGAGGGGATATACTGGCTATTTCATAGCCCGCATGTCCTCATCTGTGGAAGGAAAAGGATTGAGACTGGGTACTCACCAGGCCATAGGTCCTCTTCAGAAACAGTCTGCACTTTGTGCTTGCTGGGGGGCTGGCTACATGCTACTGGCTAAGCTGCAGGTCCTCGTAAGGAACACTCTGCAGGTGAAGGGGGAAACTGGCTACTTGCTACTGGCTAAGCTGGAGGTCCTCGTCAGGAACACTTTACAGGTAGAGGGGAGATACTGGCTATTTCATAGCCCGCAGGTCCTCATCTGTGGAAGGAAAAAGATTGACACTGGGTACTCACCAGGCCATAGGTCCTCTTCAGAAACAGTCTGCACTTTGTGCTTGCTGGGGGGCTGGCTACATGCTACTGGCTAAGCTGCAGGTCCTTGTATGGAACAGTTTGCAGGTAGAGGGGAGATACTGGCTATTTCATAGCCCGCAGGTCCTCATCTGTGGAAGGAAAAGGATTGAGACTGGGTACTCACCAGGCCATAGGTCCTCTTCAGAAACAGTCTGCACTTTGTGCTTCCTGGGGGGCTGGCTACATGCTACTGGCTAAGCTGCAGGTCCTCGTAAGGAACACTCTGCAGGTGAAGGGGGAAACTGGCTACTTGCTACTGGCTAAGCTGGAGGTCCTCGTCAGGAACAGTTTGCAGGTAGAGGGGAGATACTGGCTATTTCATAGCCCGCAGGTCCTCATCTGTGGAAGGAAAAGGATTGAGACTGGGTACTCACCAGGCCATAGGTCCTCTTCAGAAACAGTCTGCACTTTGTGCTTGCTGGGGGGCTGGCTACATGCTACTGGCTAAGCTGCAGGTCCTCGTAAGGAACACTCTGCAGGTGAAGGGGGAAACTGGCTACTTGCTACTGGCTAAGCTGGAGGTCCTCGTCAGGAACAGTTTGCAGGTAGAGGGGAGATACTGGCTATTTCATTGCCCGCAGGTCCTCATCTGTGGAAGGAAAAGGATTGAGACTGGGTACTCACCAGGCCATAGGTCCTCTTCAGAAACAGTCTGCACTTTGTGTTTGCTGGGGGGCTGCCTACATGCTATTGGCTAAGCTGCAGGTCCTCGTAAGGAACAGTTTACAGGTAGAGGGGATATACTGGCTATTTCATAGCCTGCATGTCCTCATCTGTGGAAGGAAAAGGATTGAGACTGGGTACTCACCAGGCCATAGGTCCTCTTCAGAAACAGTCTGCACTTTGTGCTTGCTGGGGGGCTGGCTACATGCTACTGGCTAAGCTGCAGGTCCTCGTAAGGAACACTCTGCAGGTGAAGGGGGAAACTGGCTACTTGCTACTGGCTAAGCTGGAGGTCCTCGTCAGGAACACTTTGCAGGTAGAGGGGAGATACTGGCTATTTCATTGCCCGCAGGTCCTCATCTGTGGAAGGAAAAAGATTGAGACTGGGTACTCACCAGGCCATTGGTCCTCTTCAGAGACAGTCTGCACTTTGTGCTTGCTGGGGGGCTGGCTACATGCTACTGGCTAAGCTGCAGGTCCTCGTAAAGAACAGTCTGCAGGTGAAGGGGGGAAACTGGCTACTTGCTACTGGCTAAGCTGCAGGTCCTCCTAAGAAACAGTCTGCAGGTGAAGGGGGGAAACTTGCTACTGGCTAAGCTGCAGGTCCTCGTATGGAACAGTTTGAAGGTAGAGGGGAGATACTGGCTATTTCATAGCCCGCAGGTCCTCATCTGTGGAAGGAAAAGGATTGAGACTGGGTACTCACCAGGCCATAGGTCCTCTTCAGAAACAGTCTGCACTTTGTGCTTGCTGGGGGGCTGGCTACATGCTACTGGCTAAGCTGCAGGTCCTCGTAAGGAACAGTTTGCAGGTAGAGGGGAGATACTGGCTATTTCATAGCCCGCAGGTCCTCATCTGTGGAAGGAAAAGGATTGAGACTGGGTACTCACCAGGCCATAGGTCCTCTTCAGAAACAGTCTGCACTTTGTGCTTGCTGGGGGGCTGGCTACATGCTACTGGCTGAGCTGCAGGTCCTCGTAAAGAACAGTTTGCAGGTAGAGGGGAGATACTGGCTATTTCATAGCCCGCAGGTCCTCATCTGTGGAAGGAAAAGGATTGAGACTGGGTACTCACCAGGCCATAGGTCCTCTTCAGAAACAGTCTGCACTTTGTGCTTGCTGGGGGGCTGGCTACATGCTATTGGCTAAGCTGCAGGTCCTCGTAAGGAACAGTTTGCAGGTAGAGGGGATATTCTGGCTATTTCATAGCCCGCAGGTCCTCATCTGTGGAAGGAAAAGGATTGAGACTGGGTACTCACCAGGGCATAGGTCCTCTTCAGAAACAGTCTGCACTTTGTGCTTGCTGGGGGGCTGGCTACATGCTACTGGCTAAGCTGCAGGTCCTCGTAAGGAACACTCTGCAGGTGAAGGGGGGAAACTCGCTACTTGCTACTGACTAAGCTGGAGGTCCTCGTCAGGAACAGTTTGCAGGTAGAGGGGAGATACTGGCTATTTCATAGCCCGCAGGTTCTCATCTGTGGAAGGAAAAGGATTGAGACTGGGTACTCACCAGGCCATAGGTCCTCTTCAGAAACAGTCTGCACTTTGTGCTTGCTGGGGGGCTGACTACATGCTACTGGCTAAGCTGCAGGTCCTCGTAAGGAACACTCTGCAGGTGAAGGGGGAAACTGGCTACTGGCTAAGCTGCAGGTCCTCATCAGGAACAGTTTGCAGGTAGATGGGAGATACTGGCTATTTCATAGCCCGCAGGTCCTCATCTGTGGAAGGAAAAAGATTGATACTGGGTACTCACCAGGCCATAGGTCCTCTTCAGAATCAGTCTGCACTTTGTGCTTGCTGGGGGGCTGGCTACATGCTACTGGCTAAGCTGCAGGTCCTCGTATTGAACAGTTTGCAGGTAGAGGGGAGATACTGGCTATTTCATAGCCCGCAGGTCCTCATCTGTGGAAGGAAAAGGATTGAGACTGGGTACTCACCAGGCCATAGGTCCTCTTCAGAAACAGTCTGCACTTTGTGCTTGCTGGGGGGCTGGCTACATGCTACTGGCTAAGCTGCAGGTCCTCGTAAGGAACACTCTGCAGGTGAAGGGGGAAACTGGCTACTTGCTACTGGCTAAGCTGCAGGTCCTCGTCAGGAACAGTTTGCAGGTAGAGGGGAGATACTGGCTATTTCATAGCCCGCAGGTCCTCATCTGTGGAAGGAAAAGGATTGAGACTGGGTACTCACCAGGCCATAGGTCCTCTTCAGAAACAGTCTGCACTTTGTGCTTGCTGGGGTCTGGCTACATGCTACTGGCTGAGCTGCAGGTCCTCGTCAGGAACAGTTTGCAGGTAGAGGGGAGATACTGGCTATTTCATAGCCCGCAGGTCCTCATCTGTAGAAGGAAAAGGATTGAGACTGGGTACTCACCAGGCCATAGGTCCTCTTCAGAAACAGTCTGCACTTTGTGCTTGCTGGGGGGCTGGCTACATGCTACTGGCTAAGCTGCAGGTCCTCGTATGGAACTGTTTGCAGGTAGAGGGGAGATACTGGCTATTTCATAGCCCGCAGGTCCTCATCTGTGGAAGGAAAAGGATTGAGACTGGGTACTCACCAGGCCATAGGTCCTCTTCAGAAACAGTCTGCACTTTGTGCTTGCTGGGGGGCTGGCTACATGCTACTGGCTAAGCTGCAGGTCCTCGTAAGGAACACTCTGCAGGTGAAGGGGGAAACTGGCTACTGGCTAAGCTGCAGGTCCTCATCAGGAACAGTTTGCAGGTAGATGGGAGATACTGGCTATTTCATAGCCCGCAGGTCCTCATCTGTGGAAGGAAAAAGATTGACACTGGGTACTCACCAGGCCATAGGTCCTCTTCGGAAACAGTCTGCACTTTGTGCTTGCTGGGGGGCTGGCTACATGCTACTGGCTAAGCTGCAGGTCCTCGTATGGAACAGTTTGCAGGTAGAGGGGAGATACTGGCTATTTCATAGCCCGCAGGTCCTCATCTGTGGAAGGAAAAGGATTGAGACTGGGTACTCACCAGGCCATAGGTCCTCTTCAGAAACAGTCTGCACGTTGTGCTTGCTGGGGGGCTGGCTACATGCTACTGGCTAAGCTGCAGGTCCTCGTAAGGAACACTCTGCAGGTGAAGGGGGAAACTGGCTACTTGCTACTGGCTAAGCTGGAGGTCCTCGTCAGGAACAGTTTGCAGGTAGAGGGGAGATACTGGCTATTTCATAGCCCGCAGGTCCTCATCTGTGGAAGGAAAAGGATTGAGACTGGGTACTCACCAGGCCATAGGTCCTCTTCAGAAACAGTCTGCACTTTGTGCTTGCTGGGGGGCAGGCTACATGCTACTGGCTAAGCTGCAGGTCCTCGTGAGGAAAAGTTTGCAGGTAGAGGGGAGATACTGGCTATTTCATAGCCCGCAGGTCCTCATCTGTGGAAGGAAAATGATTGAGACTGGGTACTCACCAGGGCATAGGTCCTCTTCAGAAACAGTCTGCACTTTGTGCTTGCTGGGGGGCTGGCTACATGCAACTGGCTAAGCTGCTGGTCCTCGTATGGAACAGTTTGAAGGTAGAGGGGAGATACTGGCTATTTCATAGCCCGCAGGTCCTCATCTGTGGAAGGAAAAGGATTGAGACTGGGTACTCACCAGGCCATAGGTCCTCTTCAGAAACAGTCTGCACTTTGTGCTTGCTGGGGGGCTGGCTACATGCTACTGGCTAAGCTGCAGGTCCTCGTAAGGAACACTCTGCAGGTGAAGGGGGAAACTGGCTACTTGCTACTGGCTAAGTTGGAGGTCCTCGTCAGGAACAGTTTGCAGGTAGAGGGGAGATACGGGCTATTTCATAGCCCGCAGGTCCTCATCTGTGGAAGGAAAATGATTGAGACTGGGTACTCACCAGGCCATAGGTCCTCTTCAGAAACAGTCTGCACTTTGTGTTTGCTGGGGGGCTGCCTTCATGCTATTGGCTAAGCTGCAGGTCCTCGTCAGGAACAGTTTGCAGGTAGAGGGGATATACTGGCTATTTCATAGCCCGCAGGTCCTCATCTGTGGAAGGAAAAGGATTGAGACTGGGTACTCACCAGGCCATAGGTCCTCTTCAGAAACAGTCTGCACTTTGTGCTTGCTGGGGGGCTGGCTACATGCTACTGGCTAAGCTGCAGGTCCTCGTGAGGAACACTCTGCAGGTGAAGGGGGGAAACTGGCTACTGGCTAAGCTGCAGGTCCTCGTCAGGAACAGTTTGCAGGTAGAGGGGAGATACTGGTTATTTCATAGCCCGCAGGTCCTCATCTGTGGAAGGAAAAGGATTGAGACTGGGTACTCACCAGGCCATAGGTCCTCTTCAGAAACAGTCTGCACTTTGTGCTTGCTGGGGGGCTGGCTACATGCTACTGGCTAAGCTGCAGGTCCTCCTAAGGAACAGTCTGCAGGTGAAGAGGGGAAACTGGCTACTGGCTAAGCTGCAGGTTCTCTTCAGAAACAGTCTGCACTTTGTGCTTGCTGGGGGGCTGCCTACATGCAATTGGCTAAGCTGCAGGTCCTCGTAAGGAACAGTTTGCAGGTAGAGGGGATATACTGGCTATTTCATAGCCTGCATGTCCTCATCTGTGGAAGGAAAAGGATTGAGACTGGGTACTCACCAGGCCATAGGTCCTCTTCAGAAACAGTCTGCACTTTGTGCTTGCAGGGGGGCTGGCAACATGCTACTGGCTAAGCTGCAGGTCCTCCTAAGGAATAGTCTGCAGATGAAGGGGGGAAACTGGCTACTTGCTACTGGCTAAGCTGGAGGTCCTCGTCAGGAACAGTTTGCAGGTAGAGGGGAGATACTGGCTATTTCATAGCCCGCAGGTCCTCATCTGTGGAAGGAAAAGGATTGAGACTGGGTACTCACCAGGCCATAGGTCCTCTTCAGAAACAGTCTGCACTTTGTGCTTGCTGGGGGGCAGGCTACATGCTACTGGCTAAGCTGCAGGTCCTCGTGAGGAAAAGTTTGCAGGTAGAGGGGAGATACTGGCTATTTCATAGCCCGCAGGTCCTCATCTGTGGAAGGAAAATGATTGAGACTGGGTACTCACCAGGGCATAGGTCCTCTTCAGAAACAGTCTGCACTTTGTGCTTGCTGGGGGGCTGGCTACATGCAACTGGCTAAGCTGCTGGTCCTCGTATGGAACAGTTTGAAGGTAGAGGGGAGATACTGGCTATTTCATAGCCCGCAGGTCCTCATCTGTGGAAGGAAAAGGATTGAGACTGGGTACTCACCAGGCCATAGGTCCTCTTCAGAAACAGTCTGCACTTTGTGCTTGCTGGGGGGCTGGCTACATGCTACTGGCTAAGCTGCAGGTCCTCGTAAGGAACACTCTGCAGGTGAAGGGGGAAACTGGCTACTTGCTACTGGCTAAGTTGGAGGTCCTCGTCAGGAACAGTTTGCAGGTAGAGGGGAGATACGGGCTATTTCATAGCCCGCAGGTCCTCATCTGTGGAAGGAAAATGATTGAGACTGGGTACTCACCAGGCCATAGGTCCTCTTCAGAAACAGTCTGCACTTTGTGTTTGCTGGGGGGCTGCCTTCATGCTATTGGCTAAGCTGCAGGTCCTCGTCAGGAACAGTTTGCAGGTAGAGGGGATATACTGGCTATTTCATAGCCCGCAGGTCCTCATCTGTGGAAGGAAAAGGATTGAGACTGGGTACTCACCAGGCCATAGGTCCTCTTCAGAAACAGTCTGCACTTTGTGCTTGCTGGGGGGCTGGCTACATGCTACTGGCTAAGCTGCAGGTCCTCGTGAGGAACACTCTGCAGGTGAAGGGGGGAAACTGGCTACTGGCTAAGCTGCAGGTCCTCGTCAGGAACAGTTTGCAGGTAGAGGGGAGATACTGGTTATTTCATAGCCCGCAGGTCCTCATCTGTGGAAGGAAAAGGATTGAGACTGGGTACTCACCAGGCCATAGGTCCTCTTCAGAAACAGTCTGCACTTTGTGCTTGCTGGGGGGCTGGCTACATGCTACTGGCTAAGCTGCAGGTCCTCCTAAGGAACAGTCTGCAGGTGAAGAGGGGAAACTGGCTACTGGCTAAGCTGCAGGTTCTCTTCAGAAACAGTCTGCACTTTGTGCTTGCTGGGGGGCTGCCTACATGCAATTGGCTAAGCTGCAGGTCCTCGTAAGGAACAGTTTGCAGGTAGAGGGGATATACTGGCTATTTCATAGCCTGCATGTCCTCATCTGTGGAAGGAAAAGGATTGAGACTGGGTACTCACCAGGCCATAGGTCCTCTTCAGAAACAGTCTGCACTTTGTGCTTGCAGGGGGGCTGGCAACATGCTACTGGCTAAGCTGCAGGTCCTCCTAAGGAATAGTCTGCAGATGAAGGGGGGAAACTGGCTACTTGCTACTGGCTAAGCTGGAGGTCCTCGTCAGGAACAGTTTGCAGGTGGAGGGGAGATACTGGCTATTTCATAGCCCGCAGGTCCTCATCTGTGGAAGGAAAAGGATTGAGACTGGGTACTCACCAGGCCATAGGTCCTCTTCAGAAACAGTCTGCACTTTGTGCTTGCTGGGGGGCTGGCTACATGCTACTGGCTAAGCTGCAGGTCCTCCTAAGGAACAATCTGGAGGTGAAGGGGGGAAACTGGCTACTGGCTAAGCTGCAAGTCCTCGTCAGGAACAGTTTGCAGGTGGAGGGGAGATACTGGCTATTTCATAGCCCGCAGGTCCTCATCTGTGGAAGGAAAATGATTGAGACTGGGTACTCACCAGGCCATAGGTCCTCTTCAGAAACAGTCTGCACTTTGTGTTTGCTGGGGGGCTGCCTTCATGCTATTGGCTAAGCTGCAGGTCCTCGTCAGGAACAGTTTGCAGGTAGAGGGGATATACTGGCTATTTCATAGCCCGCAGGTCTTCATCTGTGGAAGGAAAAGGATTGAGACTGGGTACTCACCAGGCCATAGGTCCTCTTCAGAAACAGTCTGCACTTTGTGCTTGCTGGGGGGCTGCCTACATGCTTTTGGCTAAGCTGCAGGTCCTCGTAAGGAACAGTTTGCAGGTAGAGGGGAGATACTGGCTATTTCATAGCCCGCATGTCCTCATCTGTGGAAGGAAAAGGATTGAGACTGGGTACTCACCAGGCCATAGGTCCTCTTCAGAAACAGTCTGCACTTTGTGCTTGCTGGGGGGCTGGCTACATGCTACTGGCTAAGCTGCAGGTCCTCGTAAGGAACACTCTGCAGGTGAAGGGGGAAACTGGCTACTTGCTACTGGCTAAGCTGGAGGTCCTCGTCAGGAACAGTTTGCAGGTAGAGGGGAGATACTGGCTATTTCATAGCCCGCAGGTCCTCATCTGTGGAAGGAAAAAGATTGAGACTGGGTACTCACCAGGCCATAGGTACTCTTCAGAAACAGTCTGCACTTTGTGTTTGCTGGGGGGCTGGCTACATGCTACTGGCTGAGCTGCAGGTCCTCATAAGGAACAGTTTGCAGGTAGAGGGGAGATACTGGCTATTTCATAGCCCGCAGGTCCTCATCTGTGGAAGGAAAAGGATTGAGACTGGGTACTCACCAGGGCATAGGTCCTCTTCAGAAACAGTTTGCACTTTGTGCTTGCTGGGGGGCTGGCTACATGCTACTGGCTAAGCTGCAGGTCCTCGTAAGGAACACTCTGCAGGTGAAGGGGGAAACTGGCTACTTGCTACTGGCTAAGCTGGAGGTCCTCGTCAGGAACAGTTTGCAGGTAGAGGGGAGATACTGGCTATTTCATAGCCCGCAGGTCCTCATCTGTGGAAGGAAAAGGATTGAGACTGGGTACTCACCAGGCCTTAGGTCCTCTTCAGAAAAAGTCTGCACTTTGTGCTTGCTGGGGGGCTGACTACATGCTACTGGCTAAGCTGCAGGTCCTTGTAAGGAACACTCTGCAGGTGAAGGGGGAAACTGGCTACTTGCTACTGGCTAAGCTGGAGGTCCTCGTCAGGAACAGTTTGCAGGTAAAGGGGAGATACTGGCTATTTCATAGCCCGCAGGTCCTCATCTGTGGAAGGAAAAGGATTGAGACTGGGTACTCACCAGGCCATAGGTCCTCTTCAGAAACAGTCTGCACTTTGTGCTTGCTGGGGGGCTGGCTACATGCTACTGGCTAAGCTGCAGGTCCTCCTAAGGAACAGTCTGCAGGTGAAGGGGGGAAACTGGCTACTGGCTAAGCTGCAGGTCCTCTTCAGAAACAGTTTCCACTTTGTGCTTGCTGGGGGGCTGGCAACATGCTACTGGCTAAGCTGCAAGTCCTCCTAAGGAACAGTCTGCAGATGAAGGGGGGAAACTGGCTACTTGCTACTGGCTAAGCTGGAGGTCCTCGTCAGGAACAGTTTGCAGGTGGAGGGGAGATACTGGCTATTTCATAGCCCGCAGGTCCTCATCTGTGGAAGGAAAAGGATTGAGACTGGGTACTCACCAGGCCATAGGTCCTCTTCAGAAACAGTCTGCACTTTGTGCTTGCTGGGGGGCTGGCTACATGCTACTGGCTAAGCTGCAGGTCCTCGTATGGAACAATCTGCAGGTGAAGTGGGAAACCGACAACTTGCTACTGGCTAAGCTGGAGGTCCTCGTCAGGAATAATTTGCAGGTAGAGGGGAGATACTGGCTATTTCATAGCCCGCAGGTCCTCATCTGTGGAAGGAAAAGGATTGAGACTGGGTACTCACCAGGCCATAGGTCCTCTTCAGAAACAGTCTGCACTTTGTGCTTGCTGGGGGGCTGGCAACATGCTACTGGCTAAGCTGCAGGTCCTCCTAAGGAACACTCTGCAGGTGAAGGGGGGAAACTGGCTACTGGCTAAGCTGCAGGTCCTCTTCAGAAACAATCTGCACTTTGTGCTTGCTGGGGGGCTGGCTACATGCTACTGGCTAAGCTGCAGGTCCTCGTAAGGAACACTCTGCAGGTGAAGGGGGGAAACTGGCTACTTGCTACTGACTAAGCTGGAGGTCCTCGTCAGGAACAGTTTGCAGGTAGAGGGGAGATACTGGCTATTTCATAGCCCGCAGGTCCTCATCTGTGGAAGGAAAAGGATTGAGACTGGGTACTCACCAGGCCATAGGTCCTCTTCAGAAACAGTCTGCACTTTGTGCTTGCTGGGGGGCTGGCTACATGCTACTGGCTGAGCTGCAGGTCCTCGTAAGGAACAGTTTGCAGGTAGAGGGGAGATACTGGCTATTTCATAGCCCGCAGGTCCTCATCTGTGGAAGGAAAAGGATTGAGACTGGGTACTCACCAGGCCATTGGTCCTCTTCAGAAACAGTCTGCACTTTGTGCTTGCTGGGGGGCTGGCTACATGCTATTGGCTAAGCTGCAGGTCCTCGTAAGGAACAGTTTGCAGGTAGAGGGGATATTCTGGCTATTTCATAGCCCGCAGGTCCTCATCTGTGGAAGGAAAAAGATTGAGACTGGGTACTCACCAGGGCATAGGTCCTCTTCAGAAACAGTCTGCACTTTGTGCTTGCTGGGGGGCTGGCTACATGCTACTGGCTAAGCTGCAGGTCCTGGTAAGGAACACTCTGCAGGTGAAGGGGGAAACTGGCTACTTGCTACTGGCTAAGCTGGAGGTCCTCGTCAGGAACAGTTTGCAGGTAGAGGGGAGATACTGGCTATTTCATAGCCCGCAGGTCCTCATCTGTGGAAGGAAAAGGATTGAGACTGGGTACTCACCAGGGCATAGGTCCTCTTCAGAAACAGTCTGCACTTTGTGCTTGCTGGGGGGCTGGCTACATGCAACTGGCTATGCTGCAGGTCCTCGTAAGGAACACTCTGCAGTTGAAGGGGGAAACTGGCTACTGGCTAAGCTGCAGGTCCTCATCAGGAACAGTTTGCAGGTAGATGGGAGATACTGGCTATTTCATAGCCCGCAGGTCCTCATCTGTGGAAGGAAAAAGATTGACACTGGGTACTCACCAGGCCATAGGTCCTCTTCGGAAACAGTCTGCACTTTGTGCTTGCTGGGGGGCTGGCTACATGCTACTGGCTAAGCTGCAGGTCCTCGTATGGAACAGTTTGCAGGTAGAGGGGAGATACTGGCTATTTCATAGCCCGCAGGTCCTCATCTGTGGAAGGAAAAGGATTGAGACTGGGTACTCACCAGGCCATAGGTCCTCTTCAGAAACAGTCTGCACTTTGTGCTTGCTGGGGGGCTGGCTACATGCTACTGGCTAAGCTGCAGGTCCTCGTAAGGAACACTCTGCAGGTGAAGGGGGAAACTGGCTACTTGCTACTGGCTAAGCTGGAGGTCCTCGTCAGGAACAGTTTGCAGGTAGAGGGGAGATACTGGCTATTTCATAGCCCGCAGGTCCTCATCTGTGGAAGGAAAAGGATTGAGACTGGGTACTCACCAGGCCATAGGTCCTCTTCAGAAACAGTCTGCACTTTGTGCTTGCTGGGGGGCTGGCTACATGCTACTGGCTGAGCTGCAGGTCCTCGTCAGGAACAGTTTGCAGGTAGAGGGGAGATACTGGCTATTTCATAGCCCGCAGGTCCTCATCTGTGGAAGGAAAAGGATTGAGACTGGGTACTCACCAGGCCATAGGTCCTCTTCAGAAACAGTCTGCACTTTGTGCTTGCTGGGGGGCTGGCTACATGCTACTGGCTGAGCTGCAGGTCCTCGTCAGGAACACTTTGCAGGTAGAGGGGAGATACTGGCTATTTCATAGCCCGCAGGTCCTCATCTGTAGAAGGAAAAGGATTGAGACTGGGTACTCACCAGGCCATAGGTCCTCTTCAGAAACAGTCTGCACTTTGTGCTTGCTGGGGGGCTGGCTACATGCTATTGGCTAAGCTGCAGGTCCTCGTAAGGAACAGTTTGCAGGTAGAGGGGATATTCTGGCTATTTCATAGCCCGCAGGTCCTCATCTGTGGAAGGAAAAGGATTGAGACTGGGTACTCACCAGGCCATAGGTCCTCTTCAGAAACAGTCTGCACTTTGTGCTTGCTGGGGGGCTGGCTACATGCTACTGGCTAAGCTGCAGGTCCTCGTATGGAACACTCTGCAGGTGAAGTGGGAAACCGACAACTTGCTACTGGCTAAGCTGGAGGTCCTCGTCAGGAATAATTTGCAGGTAGAGGGGAGATACTGGCTATTTCATAGCCCGCAGGTCCTCATCTGTGGAAGGAAAAGGATTGAGACTGGGTACTCACCAGGCCATAGGTCCTCTTCAGAAACAGTCTGCACTTTGTGCTTGCTGGGGGGCTGGCTACATGCTACTGGCTAAGCTGCAGGTCCTCGTAAGGAACACTCTGCAGGTGAAGGGGGAAACTGGCTACTTGCTACTGGCTAAGCTGGAGGTCCTCGTCAGGAACAGTTTGCAGGTAGAGGGGAGATACTGGCTATTTCATAGCCCGCAGGTCCTCATCTGTGGAAGGAAAAGGATTGAGACTGGGTACTCACCAGGCCATAGGTCCTCTTCAGAAACAGTCTGCACTTTGTGCTTGCTGGAGGGCAGGCTACATGCTACTGGCTGAGCTGCAGGTCCTCGTGAGGAACAGTTTGCAGGTAGAGGGGAGATACTGGCTATTTCATAGCCCGCAGGTCCTCATCTGTGGAAGGAAAAGGATTGAGACTGGGTACTCACCAGGGCATAGGTCCTCTTCAGAAACAGTCTGCACTTTGTGCTTGCTGGGGGGCTGGCTACATGCAACTGGCTAAGCTGCAGGTCCTCGTATGGAACAGTTTGAAGGTAGAGGGGAGATACTGGCTATTTCATAGCCCGCAGGTCCTCATCTGTGGAAGGAAAAGGATTGAGACTGGGTACTCACCAGGCCATAGGTCCTCTTCAGAAACAGTCTGCACTTTGTGCTTGCTGGGGGGCTGACTACATGCTACTGGCTAAGCTGCAGGTCCTCGTAAGGAACACTCTGCAGGTGAAGGGGGAAACTGGCTACTTGCTACTGGCTAAGCTGGAGGTCCTCGTCAGGAACAGTTTGCAGGTAGAGGGGAGATACTGGCTATTTCATAGCCCGCAGGTCCTCATTTGTGGAAGGAAAAGGATTGAGACTGGGTACTCACCAGGCCATAGGTCCTCTTCAGAAACAGTCTGCACTTTGTGCTTGCTGGGGGGCTGGCTACATGCTACTGGCTGAGCTGCAGGTCCTCGTAAGGAACACTTTGCAGGTAGAGGGGAGATACTGGCTATTTCATAGCCCGCAGGTCCTCATCTGTGGAAGGAAAAGGATTGAGACTGGGTACTCACCAGGCCATAGGTCCTCTTCAGAAACAGTCTGCACTTTGTGCTTGCTGGGGGGCTGGCTACATGCTATTGGCTAAGCTGCAGGTCCTCGTAAGGAACAGTTTGCAGGTAGAGGGGATATTCTGGATATTTCATAGCCCGCAGGTCCTCATCTGTGGAAGGAAAAAGATTGAGACTGGGTACTCACCAGGGCATAGGTCCTCTTCAGAAACAGTCTGCACTTTGTGCTTGCTGGGGGGCTGGCTACATGCTACTGGCTAAGCTGCAGGTCCTCGTATGGAACAGTTTGAAGGTAGAGGGGAGATACTGGCTATTTCATAGCCCGCAGGTCCTCATCTGTGGAAGGAAAAGGATTGAGACTGGGTACTCACCAGGCCATAGGTCCTCTTCAGAAACAGTCTGCACTTTGTGCTTGCTGGGGGGCTGGCTACATGCTACTGGCTAAGCTGCAGGTCCTCGTAAGGAACACTCTGCAGGTGAAGGGGGAAACTGGCTACTGGCTAAGCTGCAGGTCCTCATCAGGAACAGTTTGCAGGTAGATGGGAGATACTGGCTATTTCATAGCCCGAAGGTCCTCATCTGTGGAAGGAAAAAGATTGACACTGGGTACTCACCAGGCCATAGGTCCTCTTCGGAAACAGTCTGCACTTTGTGCTTGCTGGGGGGCTGGCTACATGCAACTGGCTAAGCTGCAGGTCCTCACAAGGAACAGTCTGCAGGTGAAGGGGGGATACTGGCTACTGGCTAAGCTGCAGGTCCTCTTCAGAAACAGTTTGCACTTTGTGCTTGCTGGGGGGCTGGCTACATGCTACTGGCTAAGCTGCAGGTCCTCGTAAGGAACACTCTGCAGGTGAAGGGGGAAACTGGCTACTTGCTACTGGCTAAGCTGGAGGTCCTCGTCAGGAACAGTTTGCAGGTAGAGGGGAGATACTGGCTATTTCATAGCCCGCAGGTCCTCATCTGTGGAAGGAAAAGGATTGAGACTGGGTACTCACCAGGCCATAGGTCCTCTTCAGAAACAGTCTGCACTTTGTGCTTGCTGGGGGGCTGGCTACATGCTATTGGCTAAGCTGCAGGTCCTCGTAAGGAACAGTTTGCAGGTAGAGGGGATATTCTGGCTATTTCATAGCCCGCAGGTCCTCATCTGTGGAAGGAAAAGGATTGAGACTGGGTACTCACCAGGCCATAGGTCCTCTTCAGAAACAGTCTGCACTTTGTGCTTGCTGGGGGACTGGCTACATTCTACTGGCTAAGCTGCAGGTCCTCGTAAGGAACACTCTGCAGGTAAAGGGGGGAAACTGGCTACTTGCTACTGACTAAGCTGGAGGTCCTCGTAAGGAACAGTTTGCAGGTAGAGGGGATATACTGGCTATTTCATAGCCCTCATGTCCTCATCTGTGGAAGGAAAAGGATTGAGACTGGGTACTCACCAGGCCATAGGTCCTCTTCAGAAACAGTCTGCACTTTGTGCTTGCTGGGGGGCTGGCTACATGCTACTGGCTAAGCTGCAGGTCCTCGTAAGGAACACTCTGCAGGTGAAGGGGGAAACTGGCTACTGGCTAAGCTGCAGGTCCTCGTCAGGAACAGTTTGCAGGTAGATGGGAGATACTGGCTATTTCATAGCCCGCAGGTCCTCATCTGTGGAAGGAAAAAGATTGACACTGGGTACTCACCAGGCCATAGGTCCTCTTCGGAAACAGTCTGCACTTTGTGCTTGCTGGGGGGCTGGCTACATGCTACTGGCTAAGCTGCAGGTCCTCGTATGGAACAGTTTGCAGGTAGAGGGGAGATACTGGCTATTTCATAGCCCGCAGGTCCTCATCTGTGGAAGGAAAAGGATTGAGACTGGGTACTCACCAGGCCATAGGTCCTCTTCAGAAACAGTCTGCACTTTGTGCTTGCTGGGGGGCTGGCTACATGCTACTGGCTAAGCTGCAGGTCCTCGTAAGGAACACTCTGCAGGTGAAGGGGGAAACTGGCTACTTGCTACTGGCTAAGCTGGAGGTCCTCGTCAGGAACAGTTTGCAGGTAGAGGGGAGATACTGGCTATTTCATAGCCCGCAGGTCCTCATCTGTGGAAGGAAAAGGATTGAGACTGGGTACTCACCAGGCCATAGGTCCTCTTCAGAAACAGTCTGCACTTTGTGCTTGCTGGGGGGCTGGCTACATGCTACTGGCTGAGCTGCAGGTCCTCGTAAGGAACAGTTTGCAGGTAGAGGGGAGATACTGGCTATTTCATAGCCCGCAGGTCCTCATCTGTGGAAGGAAAAGGATTGAGACTGGGTACTCACCAGGCCATAGGTCCTCTTCAGAAACAGTCTGCACTTTGTGCTTGCTGGGGGGCTGGCTACATGCTATTGGCTAAGCTGCAGGTCCTCGTAAGGAAGAGTTTGCAGGTAGAGGGGATATTCTGGCTATTTCATAGCCCGCAGGTCCTCATCTGTGGAAGGAAAAAGATTGAGACTGGGTACTCACCAGGCCATAGGTCCTCTTCAGAAACAGTCTGCACTTTGTGCTTGCTGGGGGGCTGGCTACATGCTACTGGCTAAGCTGCAGGTCCTCGTATTGAACAGTTTGAAGGTAGAGGGGAGATACTGGCTATTTCATAGCCCACAGGTCCTCATCTGTGGAAGGAAAAGGATTGAGACTGGGTACTCACCAGGCCATAGGTCCTCTTCAGAAACAGTCTGCACTTTGTGCTTGCTGGGGGGCTGACTACATGCTACTGGCTGACCTGCAGGTCCTCGTAAGGAACAGTTTGCAGGTAGAGGGGAGATACTGGCTACTGGCTAAGCTGCAGGTCCTCTTCATAAACAGTTTGCACTTTGTGCTTGCTGGGGGGCTGGCTACATGCTACTGGCTAAGCTGCAGGTCCTCGTAAGGAACACTCTGCAGGTGAAGGGGGAAACTGGCTACTTGCTACTGGCTAAGCTGGAGGTCCTCGTCAGGAACAGTTTGCAGGTAGAGGGGAGATACTGGCTATTTCATAGCCCGCAGGTCCTCATCTGTGGAAGGAAAAGGATTGAGACTGGGTACTCACCAGGCCATAGGTCCTCTTCAGAAACAGTCTGCACTTTGTGCTTGCTGGGGGGCTGGCTACATGCTACTGGCTGAGCTGCAGGTCCTCGTAAGGAACAGTTTGCAGGTAGAGGGGAGATACTGGCTATTTCATAGCCCGCAGGTCCTCATCTGTAGAAGGAAAAGGATTGAGACTGGGTACTCACCAGGCCATAGGTCCTCTTCAGAAACAGTCTGCACTTTGTGCTTGCTGGGGGGCTGGCTACATGCTATTGGCTAAGCTGCAGGTCCTCGTAAGGAACAGTTTGCAGGTAGAGGGGATATTCTGGCTATTTCATAGCCCGCAGGTCCTCATCTGTGGAAGGAAAAGGATTGAGACTGGGTACTCACCAGGCCATAGGTCCTCTTCAGAAACAGTCTGCACTTTGTGCTTGCTGGGGGGCTGCCTACATGCTATTGGCTAAGCTGCAGGTCCTCGTAAGGAACAGTTTGCAGGTAGAGGGGATATACTGGCTATTTCATAGCCCGCATGTCCTCATCTGTGGAAGGAAAAGGATTGAGACTGGGTACTCACCAGGCCATAGGTCCTCTTCAGAAACAGTCTGCACTTTGTGCTTGCTGGGGGGCTGGCTACATGCTACTGGCTAAGCTGCAGGTCCTCGTGAGGAACACTCTGCAGGTGAAGGGGGAAACTGGCTACTTGCTACTGGCTAAGCTGGAGGTCCTCGTCAGGAACACTTTGCAGGTAGAGGGGAGATACTGGCTATTTCATAGCTCGCAGGTCCTCATCTGTGGAAGGAAAAAGATTGAGACTGGGTACTCACCAGGCCATAGGTCCTCTTCAGAAACAGTCTGCACTTTGTGCTTGCTGGGGGGCTGCCTACATGCTTTTGGCTAAGCTGCAGGTCCTCGTAAGGAACAGTTTGCAGGTAGAGGGGATATACTGGCTATTTCATAGCCCGCATGTCCTCATCTTTGGAAGGAAAAGGATTGAGACTGGGTACTCACCAGGCCATAGGTCCTCTTCAGAAACAGTCTGCACTTTGTGCTTGCTGGGGGGCTGGCTACATGCTACTGGCAAAGCTGCAGGTCCTCGTAAGGAACACTCTGCAGGTGAAGGGGGAAACTGGCTACTTGCTACTGGCTAAGCTGGAGGTCCTCGTCAGGAACACTTTGCAGGTAGAGGGGAGATACTGGCTATTTCATAGCCCGCAGGTCCTCATCTGTGGAAGGAAAAAGATTGACACTGGGTACTCACCAGGCCATAGGTCCTCTTCAGAAACAGTCTGCACTTTGTGCTTGCTGGGGGGCTGGCTACATGCTACTGGCTAAGCTGCAGGTCCTTGTATGGAACAGTTTGCAGGTAGAGGGGAGATACTGGCTATTTCATAGCCCGCAGGTCCTCATCTGTGGAAGGAAAAGGATTGAGACTGGGTACTCACCAGGCCATAGGTCCTCTTCAGAAACAGTCTGCACTTTGTGCTTGCTGGGGGGCTGGCTACATGCTACTGGCTAAGCTGCAGGTCCTCGTAAGGAACACTCTGCAGGTGAAGGGGGAAACTGGCTACTTGCTACTGGCTAAGCTGGAGGTCCTCGTCAGGAACAGTTTGCAGGTAGAGGGGAGATACTGGCTATTTCATAGCCCGCAGGTCCTCATCTGTGGAAGGAAAAGGATTGAGACTGGGTACTCACCAGGCCATAGGTCCTCTTCAGAAACAGTCTGCACTTTGTGCTTGCTGGGGGGCTGGCTACATGCTACTGGCTAAGCTGCAGGTCCTCGTAAGGAACACTCTGCAGGTGAAGGGGGAAACTGGCTACTTGCTACTGGCTAAGCTGGAGGTCCTCGTCAGGAACAGTTTGCAGGTAGAGGGGAGATACTGGCTATTTCATTGCCCGCAGGTCCTCATCTGTGGAAGGATAAGGATTGAGACTGGGTACTCACCAGGCCATAGGTCCTCTTCAAAAACAGTCTGCACTTTGTGCTTGCTGGGGGGCTGGCTACATACTACTGGCTAAGCTGCAGGTCCTCGTAAGGAACAGTTTGCAGGTAGAGGGGAGATACTGGCTATTTCATAGCCCGCAGGTCCTCATCTGTGGAAGGAAAAGGATTGAGACTGGGTACTCACCAGGCCAGAGGTCCTCTTCAGAAACAGTCTGCACTTTGTGCTTGCTGGGGGGCTGCCTACATGCTATTGGCTAAGCTGCAGGTCCTCGTAAGGAACAGTTTGCAGGTAGAGGGGATATACTGGCTATTTCATAGCCTGCATGTCCTCATCTGTGGAAGGAAAAGGATTGAGACTGGGTACTCACCAGGCCATAGGTCCTCTTCAGAAACAGTCTGCACTTTGTGCTTGCTGGGGGGCTGGCTACATGCTACTGGCTAAGCTGCAGGTCCTCGTAAGGAACACTCTGCAGGTGAAGGGGGAAACTGGCTACTTGCTACTGGCTAAGCTGGAGGTCCTCGTCAGGAACACTTTGCAGGTAGAGGGGAGATACTGGCTATTTCATAGCCCGCAGGTCCTCATCTGTGGAAGGAAAAAGATTGAGACTGGGTACTCACCAGGCCATTGGTCCTCTTCAGAGGCAGTCTGCACTTTGTGCTTGCTGGGGGGCTGGCTACATGCTACTGGCTAAGCTGCAGGTCCTCGTAAAGAACAGTCTGCAGGTGAAGGGGGGAAACTGGCTACTTGCTACTGGCTAAGCTGCAGGTCCTCCTAAGAAACAGTCTGCAGGTGAAGGGGGGAAACTTGCTACTGGCTAAGCTGCAGGTCCTCGTATGGAACAGTTTGAAGGTAGAGGGGACATACTGGCTATTTCATAGCCCGCAGGTCCTCATCTGTGGAAGGAAATGGATTGAGACTGGGTACTCATCAGGCCATAGGTCCTCTTCAGAAACAGTCTGCACTTTGTGCTTGCTGGGGGGCTGGCTACATGCTACTGGCTAAGCTGCAGGTCCTCGTATGGAACAGTTTGCAGGTAGAGGGGAGATACTGGCTATTTCATAGCCCGCAGGTCCTCATCTGTGGAAAGAAAAGGATTGAGACTGGGTACTCACCAGGCCATAGGTCCTCTTCAGAAACAGTCTGCACTTTGTGCTTGCTGGGGGGCTGGCTACATGCTACTGGCTAAGCTGCAGGTCCTCGTGAGGAACACTCTGCAGGTGAAGGGGGGAAACTGGCTACTGGCTAAGCTGCAGGTCCTCGTCAGGAACAGTTTGCAGGTGAAGGGGAGATACTGGCTATTTCATAGCTCGCAGGTCCGAATCCTTGGAAGGAAAAGGATTGAGACTGGGTACTCACCAGGCCATAGTTCCTCTTCAGAAACAGTCTGCACTTTGTGCTTGCTGGGGGGCTGGCTACATGCTACTGGCTAAGCTGCAGGTCCTCCTAAGGAACAGTCTGCAGGTGAAGGGGGGATACTGGCTACTGGCTAAGCTGAAGGTCCTCTTCAGAAACAGTCTGCACTTTGTGCTTGCTGGGGGGCTGGCAACATGCTACTGGCTGAGCTGCAGGTCCTCACAAGGAACAGTCTGCAGGTGAAGCGGGGATACTGGCTACTGGCTAAGCTGCAGGTCCTCTTCAGAAACAGTTTGCACTTTGTGCTTGCTGGGGGGCTGGCTACATGCTACTGGCTAAGCTGCAGGTCCTCGTAAGGAACACTCTGCAGGTGAAGGGGGAAACTGGCTACTTGCTACTGGCTAAGCTGCAGGTCCTCGTCAGGAACACTTTGCAGGTAGAGGGGAGATACTGGCTATTTCATAGCCCGCAGGTCCTCATCTGTGGAAGGAAAAGGATTGAGACTGGGTACTCACCAGGCCATAGGTCCTCTTCAGAAACAGTCTGCACTTTGTGCTTGCTGGGGTCTGGCTACATGCTACTGGCTGAGCTGCAGGTCCTCGTCACGAACAGTTTGCAGGTAGAGGGGAGATACTGGCTATTTCATAGCCCGCAGGTCCTCATCTGTGGAAGGAAAAGGATTGAGACTGGGTACTCACCAGGCCATAGGTCCTCTTCAGAAACAGTCTGCACTTTGTGCTTGCTGGGGGGCTGGCTACATGCTACTGGCTGAGCTGCAGGTCCTCGTAAGGAACAGTTTGCAGGTAGAGGGGAGATACTGGCTATTTCATAGCCCGCAGGTCCTCATCTGTAGAAGGAAAAGGATTGAGACTGGGTACTCACCAGGCCATAGGTCCTCTTCAGAAACAGTCTGCACTTTGTGCTTGCTGGGGGGCTGGCTACATGCTATTGGCTAAGCTGCAGGTCCTCGTAAGGAACAGTTTGCAGGTAGAGGGGATATTTTGGCTATTTCATAGCCCGCAGGTCCTCATCTGTGGAAGGAAAAGGATTGAGACTGGGTACTCACCAGGCCATAGGTCCTCTTCAGAAACAGTCTGCACTTTGTGCTTGCTGGGGGGCTGGCTACATGCTACTGGCTAAGCTGCAGGTCCTCGTAAGGAACACTCTGCAGGTGAAGGGGGGAAACTGGCTACTTGCAACTGACTAAGCTGGAGGTCCTCGTCAGGAACAGTTTGCAGGTAGAGGGGAGATACTGGCTATTTCATAGCCCGCAGGTCCTCATCTGTGGATGGAAAAGGATTGAGACTGGGTACTCACCAGGCCATAGGTCCTCTTCAGAAACAGTCTGCACTTTGTGCTTGCTGGGGGGATGACTACATGCTACTGGCTAAGCTGCAGGTCCTCGTAAGGAACACTCTGCAGGTGAAGGGGGAAACTGGCTACTTGCTACTGGCTAAGCTGCAGGTCCTCTTCAGAAACAGTCTGCACTTTGTGCTTGCTGGGGGGCTGGCAACATGCTACTGGCTAAGCTGCAGGTCCTCACAAGGAACAGTCTGCAGGTGAACGGGGGATACTGGCTACTGGCTAAGCTGCAGGTCCTCTTCAGAAACAGTTTGCACTTTGTGCTTGCTGGGGGGCTGGCTACATGCTACTGGCTAAGCTGTAGTTCCTCGTAAGGAACACTCTGCAGGTGAAGGGGGAAACTGGCTACTTGCTACTGGCTAAGCTGGAGGTCCTCGTCAGGAACAGTTTGCAGGTAGATGGGAGATACTGGCTATTTCATAGCCCGCAGGTACTCATCTGTGGAAGGAAAAGGATTGAGACTGGGTACTCACCAGGCCATAGGTCCTCTTCAGAAACAGTCTGCACTTTGTGCTTGCTGGGGGGCTGACTACATGCTACTGGCTGACCTGCAGGTCCTCGAAAGTAACAGTTTGCAGGTAGAGGGGAGATACTGGCTACTGGCTAAGCTGCAGGTCCTCTTCAGAAACAGTTTGCACTTTGTGCTTGCTGGGGGGCTGGCTACATTCTACTGGCTAAGCTGCAGGTCCTCGTAAGGAACACTCTGCAGGTGAAGGGGGAAACTGGCTACTTGCTACTGGCTAAGCTGGAGGTCCTCGTCAGGAACAGTTTGCAGGTAGAGGGGAGATACTGGCTATTTCATAGCCCGCAGGTCCTCATCTGTGGAAGGAAAAGGATTGAGACTGGGTACTCACCAGGCCTTAGGTCCTCTTCAGAAACAGTCTGCACTTTGTGCTTGCTGGGGGGCTGACTACATGCTACTGGCTAAGCTGCAGGTCCTCGTAAGGAACACTCTGCAGGTGAAGGGGGAAACTGGCTACTTGCTACTGGCTAAGCTGGAGGTCCTCGTCAGGAACAGTTTGCAGGTAGAGGGGAGATACTGGCTATTTCATAGCCCGCAGGTCCTCATCTGTGGAAGGAAAAGGATTGAGACTGGGTACTCACCAGGCCATAGGTCCTCTTCAGAAACAGTCTGCACTTTGTGCTTGCTGGGGGGCTGGCTACATCCTACTGGCTGAGCTGCAGGTCCTCGTAAGGAACAGTTTGCAGGTAGAGGGGAGATACTGGCTATTTCATAGCCCGCAGGTCCTCATCTGTAGAAGGAAAAGGATTGAGACTGGGTACTCACCAGGCCATAGGTCCTCTTCAGAAACAGTCTGCACTTTGTGCTTGCTGGGGGGCTGGCTACATGCTATTGGCTAAGCTGCAGGTCCTCGTAAGGAACAGTTTGCAGGTAGAGGGGATATTCTGGCTATTTCATAGCCCGCAGGTCCTCATCTGTGGAAGGAAAAGGATTGAGACTGGGTACTCACCAGGCCTTAGGTCCTCTTCAGAAACAGTCTGCACTTTGTGCTTGCTGGGGGGCTGACTACATGCTACTGGCTAAGCTGCAGGTCCTCGTAAGGAACACTCTGCAGGTGAAGGGGGAAACTGGCTACTTGCTACTGGCTAAGCTGGAGGTCCTCGTCAGGAACAGTTTGCAGGTAGAGGGGAGATACTGGCTATTTCATAGCCCGCAGGTCCTCATCTGTGGAAGGAAAAGGATTGAGACTGGGTACTCACCAGGCCATAGGTCCTCTTCAGAAACAGTCTGCACTTTGTGCTTGCTGGGGGGCTGGCTACATGCTACTGGCTAAGCTGCAGGTCCTCGTATGGAACACTCTGCAGGTGAAGTGGGAAACCGACAACTTGCTACTGGCTAAGCTGGAGGTCCTCGTCAGGAATAATTTGCAGGTAGAGGGGAGATACTGGCTATTTCATAGCCCGCATGTCCTCATCTGTGGAAGGAAAAGGATTGAGACTGGGTACTCACCAGGCCATAGGTCCTCTTCAGAAACAGTCTGCACTTTGTGCTTGCTGGGGGGCTGTCTACATGCTACTGGCTAAGCTGCAGGTCCTCCTAAGGAACACTCTGCAGGTGAAGGGGGGAAACTGGCTACTGGCTAAGCTGCAGGTCCTCTTCAGAAACAATCTGCACTTTGTGCTTGCTGGGGGGCTGGCTACATGCTACTGGCTAAGCTGCAGGTCCTCGTAAGGAACACTCTGCAGGTGAAGGGGGGAAACTGGCTACTTGCTACTGACTAAGCTGGAGGTCCTCGTCAGGAACAGTTTGCAGGTAGAGGGGAGATACTGGCTATTTCATAGCCCGCAGGTTCTCATCTGTGGAAGGAAAAGGATTGAGACTGGGTACTCACCAGGCCATAGGTCCTCTTCAGAAACAGTCTGCACTTTGTGCTTGCTGGGGGGCTGACTACATGCTACTGGCTAAGCTGCAGGTCCTCGTAAGGAACACTCTGCAGGTGAAGGGGGAAACTGGCTACTGGCTAAGCTGCAGGTCCTCATCAGGAACAGTTTGCAGGTAGATGGGAGATACTGGCTATTTCATAGCCCGCAGGTCCTCATCTGTGGAAGGAAAAAGATTGACACTGGGTACTCACCAGGCCATAGGTCCTCTTCAGAAACAGTCTGCACTTTGTGCTTGCTGGGGGGCTGGCTACATGCTACTGGCTAAGCTGCAGGTCCTCGTATGGAACAGTTTGCAGGTAGAGGGGAGATACTGGCTATTTCATAGCCCGCAGGTCCTCATCTGTGGAAGGAAAAGGATTGAGACTGGGTACTCACCAGGCCATAGGTCCTCTTCAGAAACAGTCTGCACTTTGTGCTTGCTGGGGGGCTGGCTACATGCTACTGGCTAAGCTGCAGGTCCTCGTAAGGAACACTCTGCAGGTGAAGGGGGAAACTGGCTACTTGCTACTGGCTAAGCTGGAGGTCCTCGTCAGGAACAGTTTGCAGGTAGAGGGGAGATACTGGCTATTTCATAGCCCGCAGGTCCTCATCTGTAGAAGGAAAAGGATTGAGATTGGGTACTCACCAGGCCATAGGTCCTCTTCAGAAACAGTCTGCACTTTGTGCTTGCTGGGGTCTGGCTACATGCTACTGGCTGAGCTGCAGGTCCTCGTAAGGAACAGTTTGCAGGTAGAGGGGAGATACTGGCTATTTCATAGCCCGCAGGTCCTCATCTGTGGAAGGAAAAGGATTGAGACTGGGTACTCACCAGGCCATAGGTCCTCTTCAGAAACAGTCTGCACTTTGTGCTTGCTGGGGGGCTGGCTACATGCTACTGGCTAAGCTGCAGGTCCTCGTATGGAACACTCTGCAGGTGAAGTGGGAAACCGACAACTTGCTACTGGCTAAGCTGGAGGTCCTCGTCAGGAATAATTTGCAGGTAGAGGGGAGATACTGGCTATTTCATAGCCCGCAGGTCCTCATCTGTGGAAGGAAAAGGATTGAGACTGGGTACTCACCAGGCCATAGGTCCTCTTCAGAAACAGTCTGCACTTTGTGCTTGCTGGGGGGCTGTCTACATGCTACTGGCTAAGCTGCAGGTCCTCCTAAGGAACACTCTGCAGGTGAAGGGGGTAAACTGGCTACTGGCTAAGCTGCAGGTCCTCTTCAGAAACAATCTGCACTTTGTGCTTGCTGGGGGGCTGGCTACATGCTACTGGCTAAGCTGCAGGTCCTCGTAAGGAACACTCTGCAGGTGAAGGGGGGAAAATGGCTACTTGCTACTGACTAAGCTGGAGGTCCTCGTCAGGAACAGTTTGCAGGTAGAGGGGAGATACTGGCTATTTCATAGCCCGCAGGTTCTCATCTGTGGAAGGAAAAGGATTGAGACTGGGTACTCACCAGGCCATAGGTCCTCTTCAGAAACAGTCTGCACTTTGTGCTTGCTGGGGGGCTGACTACATGCTACTGGCTAAGCTGCAGGTCCTCGTAAGGAACACTCTGCAGGTGAAGGGGGAAACTGGCTACTGGCTAAGCTGCAGGTCCTCATCAGGAACAGTTTGCAGGTAGATGGGAGATACTGGCTATTTCATAGCCCGCAGGTCCTCATCTGTGGAAGGAAAAAGATTGACACTGGGTACTCACCAGGCCATAGGTCCTCTTCAGAAACAGTCTGCACTTTGTGCTTGCTGGGGGGCTGGCTACATGCTACTGGCTAAGCTGCAGGTCCTCGTATGGAACAGTTTGCAGGTAGAGGGGAGATACTGGCTATTTCATAGCCCGCAGGTCCTCATCTGTGGAAGGAAAAGGATTGAGACTGGGTACTCACCAGGCCATAGGTCCTCTTCAGAAACAGTCTGCACTTTGTGCTTGCTGGGGGGCTGGCTACATGCTACTGGCTAAGCTGCAGGTCCTCGTAAGGAACACTCTGCAGGTGAAGGGGGAAACTGGCTACTTGCTACTGGCTAAGCTGGAGGTCCTCGTCAGGAACAGTTTGCAGGTAGAGGGGAGATACTGGCTATTTCATAGCCCGCAGGTCCTCATCTGTAGAAGGAAAAGGATTGAGATTGGGTACTCACCAGGCCATAGGTCCTCTTCAGAAACAGTCTGCACTTTGTGCTTGCTGGGGTCTGGCTACATGCTACTGGCTGAGCTGCAGGTCCTCGTAAGGAACAGTTTGCAGGTAGAGGGGAGATACTGGCTATTTCATAGCCCGCAGGTCCTCATCTGTGGAAGGAAAAGGATTGAGACTGGGTACTCACCAGGCCTTAGGTCCTCTTCAGAAACAGTCTGCACTTTGTGCTTGCTGGGGGGCTGGCTACATGCTATTGGCTAAGCTGCAGGTCCTCGTCAGGAACAGTTTGCAGGTAGAGGGGATATTCTGGCTATTTCATAGCCCGCAGGTCCTCATCTGTGGAAGGAAAAGGATTGAGACTGGGTACTCACCAGGGCATAGGTCCTCTTCAGAAACAGTCTGCACTTTGTGCTTGCTGGGGGGCTGGCTACATGCTACTGGCTAAGCTGCAGGTCCTCGTAAGGAACACTCTGCAGGTGAAGGGGGGAAACTGGCTACTTGCTACTGACTAAGCTGGAGGTCCTCGTAAGGAACAGTTTGCAGGTAGAGGGGATATACTGGCTATTTCATAGCCCGCATGTCCTCATCTGTGGAAGGAAAAGGATTGAGACTGGGTACTCACCAGGCCATAGGTCCTCTTCAGAAACAGTCTGCACTTTGTGCTTGCTGGGGGGCTGGCTACATGCTACTGGCTAAGCTGCAGGTCCTCGTAAGGAACACTCTGCAGGTGAAGGGGGAAACTGGCTACTGGCTAAGCTGCAGGTCCTCGTCAGGAACAGTTTGCAGGTAGATGGGAGATACTGGCTATTTCATAGCCCGCAGGTCCTCATCTGTGGAAGGAAAAAGATTGACACTGGGTACTCACCAGGCCATAGGTCCTCTTCGGAAACAGTCTGCACTTTGTGCTTGCTGGGGGGCTGGCTACATGCTACTGGCTAAGCTGCAGGTCCTCGTATGGAACTGTTTGCAGGTAGAGGGGAGATACTGGCTATTTCATAGCCCGCAGGTCCTCATCTGTGGAAGGAAAAGGATTGAGACTGGGTACTCACCAGGCCATAGGTCCTCTTCAGAAACAGTCTGCACTTTGTGCTTGCTGGGGGGCTGGCTACATGCTACTGGCTAAGCTGCAGGTCCTCGTAAGGAACACTCTGCAGGTGAAGGGGGAAACTGGCTACTTGCTACTGGCTAAGCTGGAGGTCCTCGTCAGGAACAGTTTGCAGGTAGAGGGGAGATACTGGCTATTTCATAGCCCGCAGGTCCTCATCTGTGGAAGGAAAAGGATTGAGACTGGGTACTCACCAGGCCATAGGTCCTCTTCAGAAACAGTCTGCACTTTGTGCTTGCTGGGGGGCTGGCTACATGCTACTGGCTAAGCTGCAGGTCCTCCTAAGGAACAGTCTGCAGGTGAAGGGGGGAAACTGGCTACTGGCTAAGCTGCAGGTCCTCGTCAGGAACAGTTTGCAGGTGGAGGGGAGATACTGGCTATTTCATAGCCCGCAGGTCCTCATCTGTGGATGGAGAAGAGATAAGACTGGGTACTTACTAGGTCGTAGATCGTCATTAGGAAAATGCTGTAAACTAAAGGGGCACCCCGTGATTTACCATAAAAAAATAACTTAACTGGTTAGCCAACTTCTGCGATGTGTGGAGCCTAATCAATTTTTAGTATTTATTAGAGTGATAATGGAGCGAGCAGAAAACTGAAGAAGTATGACCTCGACTGTTTAAAAGTTTGGATTTTCGTGGATCAAGAACCCACATCTCCCAAAAAAGTTTATAAAGTTCTCATCTCTTTCACCTCCACTTACCTTTGTTACTGGGGGTTTTCCGCATGGACCGTGATCAAAAGTAAGAACAGGTGAAGGCTGTAGGTAAAGGATGAGCTGCATTTATTCATTTCTAACGAGCATCCCTGCATCAACCGTTTATGCACAACAAAGATGCAGACTAAATTAGAGGTGAGCATAATGAGACAGCAATATTGGCAATTAGTTTATTGTTGAGAGCATGTATGAAAAAGATTTATTCATGAATGAATGTGTCTATATATGAATGTGTCTATGAATGAATGTGTCTATATATTTACTATTAACTATTAGGCGGTTTTGTTTGATTTGCCCTATTTTATATTATAATATATCATATTTTACTGTTTCATATCTTTTATATCATATTACAACTATAAATATAGATATTATTACTTATTAAACATTTATATATGCTTCTAGTGCCCTTTAATTTCTTCATTTCTTTTAGTATTGGTCTTATGCATGTGTGTATGTGTGTACATGTTTATATGTATGTCTACATATGTGGGTACATGTATGCGGTATGTATATGCTCTTGTATACATTTTTAGTATTTTGTACTTTTATTGTAATGTTGAATGTTAAATTCTTATTTATTTTTATTTATTTCTTTATTTCAGACCCAGGGGGATCCATATCACAAAACGCAAAAAACAGACACACACACAAAAGAAAAAAAAGAAAAGAAAAAATACAAAGCCTTCCACAATGTTCAATGTCTAACATACAGACAAGTTTGCCAATGGTTCCACAGTCTGGAAGAAAATCTGACAGAACTGCGTACAGGGTTAGCCAGAACAGCGATTAAGTCGTTTTCTGACTCAGATGCCCTACACATAAATCTATACATCAGGTTACATAAAACAGCAGAGCAGGTAGGTACCCCGACACTGACAAACATATGGCTTGCACTGGAGCTTCTTGAAGCTCTCAGCAGCAGCCTCATGCTGTCATTATAAGCCACTGTGAGTTTTTTAACGCTGCCTTGTTTATAACAACACCACAAGTAGGCAGTATACAAAAGTGTACAATATGCTCTAAAGAGTGAGATCCTCACAGATACAGAGCACATGCTAAACTTACGACACAGCATGTTCGCTTGAGCATACAGCTTCCGACGCTGCCTATAGATATCCTTGTCATCAGACAGGTCATTTGCGATAATATGGCCCAAATATGTAAACTCACTGCACACACTGAGTGCAGTGCCAGACAGATAAAAGTCAGGGAAGGTTGACTTTCTGTCTTCTCTACTTCTGACAATCATGATCTTACTCTTTTTAGCGTTGTATTTTATATCAAAATCAGCACCATACTGTGTGCATGTTCTCAGAAGCTGTTGGAGACCAGCACTATACGGGCTAAAAATGACCAAATCATCTGCGTACATAAGGTGATTAATTAGTGAGTCACCAACCTTACAACCTGTACCACATGCATTTAAAATCAAAGACAAATCATTCATATATATATTAAAAAGAAAAGGAGACAAAATTCCGCCCTGGCGAACACCATTGGTTACATGGAAGGGAGCAGATGTTACATTCCCCCATCTCACTCTCATTGCCTGATGCGAGTACCAATAAACCAAGATTCTAATTAAGAAACCAGGGACCCCATTTTTAAACAATTTTAAAAATAATTTCTCATGATTAACACGATCGAATGCTTTAGAAGCATCAATGAAGCACATGAACATTGTGGAATTTTGCCTATTATATTTATCTCAAATTTCCCTTAGTGCAAAAATACATAAATCAGTGCCATGCTTTCGTTTAAAACCAAATTGGTTGTCAGTAGACAGGACGTACTTCTCAAGTCTACGCAGTAGAACTGTCTCCAGCACTTTGGACATGACACTGGCCAGAGCTATTGGCCTGTAATTATCTGAGCTGTTCAGCTTCCCCACTTTATCTTTGATAACTGGTACTAGCACAACAGAGAGCATAGAATCAGGTAACACTCCATGAACAAAAAAACCTGTGTAGCATACAGCCCAAAGAGGGCTCAGTTTCTTACTGGCAAGTTTAATATGTTCAGCTGTAATATTATCCAAAACACAGGCCTTATTATCTCTTAACTTCAATATTGCTTCATTGACTCTGTTCATATCCTGACACAATAAGGCATCTTTTGGGACCTTAATATTACCCAGCAAAGCATCAGAATGATTGACATATTCATTAAGATCTTTCTTAGACAATTTTGACCAATCTATTTTCCCTACATCAATGCCATTATCCACAGGCAACAACACTGGTAAATTGCCTGTGTTCAACACCATGAGAAAGGGTATATGGTCCGTAGTAGCCAGATCATAATCAATTTTCATCACATCGATGGAGTCATGGGCATCCACTGTACAAAGGCAGTGGTCTAGCCAGGAAGTAGAGTGCCAGGCCTCGCTGATATAGGTATAACTATCATTTGGCAATAGTACCTTACTAGATAAAATCAGTCCACTGTCTGAACAAAACTGAATTAGATGATTACCAAATAAAGAGTTGGCATCAGTTACATCAGCATTCATGTCCCCAACAACATAGATGCAGGTAGAAGGATTGTCCTGTATAAAAGACATGATAAATGCCAGTCTACTGAGGTACTCATCCTCCTTTTGTATGCACTCATATGGCGTATAGACATTCAAAATTATTATTTTCTTAGCATTACAACACAGCTCAATCCCAATAGCCCAGTCAACTCCCAATCTTATAACATTAACCAACTGGTCATATTTTTTATTCCACATCGTGGCTACCCCCCCCGAAATCCTCCCCCGGACCACTTTAGCACTTAGGTCAGTTAAAGCTGCAAGTACAATCTAATTTCCCCTCAGGGATAAATAAAGTACTCTATGAAGTCGAGACAGTGATATGAAAGCAGCTATGAACGTAGTGCGCACCAATGATTTTGTTTGGTGTCTGATTTTGATGTGTTCAGAAATGATTTGACTTGAGTAAAAGTGAACAGATAGAGTATCCTACAATGTAAGTGTGAATGTGTGAGAAAGTTGGGCAGTTTAAAAGTAAGTGCACGACCATAAAACGAATAAGCCAAACGGATTAGCAAACACGGACTACAACAGACAAAACAACAAACGCCACACGTCGACCTCCTGGCTCACGGCATCTTCCATTTAAGGATCACTGAATGAATGAGTTCCGTTCTGAGTGGAGGTGTGTCAGTGACGTACAGGGAGGTGAGGGGAGCGAGCAAATATTATGTCTATAATGAAGTAGTGATTTGATATCGCTACAAAATAAAGAAGTTTTTGGATTTTAATAAAGATTTTCTTTTCAAATAAATGTTTGAGATCTTAAAAAAAATGTTTAAAAGTAAAGGTGTTTACAATATTTATTGTTAACACTACCATTTTGTTAGGGGTGGGGGGCTGGGCCTTGTTCTTTCAGGGGAGGCTCACTTTGCCACACTTTGAAATCCCCTGCTATAGATGTCAGACTCCAATAAACCTCTTAATAGTCTATGGGCCAAGACCCAAAATTTAACATATGCGTACCATCTGGGTGGGCAAACTCTAGCTGTGATTTTGTAATTCCTATACATCCCTAGATTATGTTTTGATATGATAGACCTTGCTGACTGGCAGCTTATTAGTGGTTATGACCTCTTAAAGTAATGGACATCTGTCATTCAAAATCAGGAAGTGCCTTCACTTGAAATCATCTTTCTTTCTTTCTATCCTCTCCAGGGACTGCTGGCCATCTATATTTATAATAAGCTCCTCAGTACTTTTTGAAGTAACAATATCTAATACACAGATATTTAAGCTCATTCATTCAGTGATCCTTAAATGGAAGATGCCGGGAGCCAGGAGGTCGACGTGTGGCGTTTGTTGTTTTGTCTGTTGTAGTCCGTGTTTGCTAATCCGTTTGGCTTATTCGTTTTATGGTCGTGCACTTACTTTTAAACTGCCCAACGTTCTCACACATTCACACTTACATTGTAGGATACTCTTACCTAAATACTTCATAATCAATCCTCCACAATCCATGAACTAAACTGAATAGACTTGAAAATTGCCCAACTAAAATCATACAAAGACCTATCTGTTCACTTTTACTCAAGTCAAATCATTTCTGAACACATCAAAGTCAGACACCAAACAAAATCATTAGTGCGCACTACGTTCATAGCTGCTTTCATATCACTGTCTCGACTTCATAGAGTACTTTATTTATCCCTGAGGGGAAATTAGATTGTACTAGCAGCTTTAACATTCAACATTACAATAAAAGTACAAAATACTAAAAATGTATACAAGAGCATATACAAATATACACATGTACACACATACACACATACATAAGACCAATACTAAAAGAAATGAAGAAATTAAAGGGCACTAGAAGCATATATAAATGTTTAGTAAGTAATAATATCTATATTTATAGTTGTAATATGTTATAAAAGATATGATACAGTAAAATATGATATATTATAATATAAAATAGGTCAAATCAAACAAAACCGCCTAATAGATAATAGTACATATATAGACACATTCACTCATAAACACATTCATATTCAGCCACAGCCTTTGTACACCTTAGAACTTCCATGCACCTGCTCCACTACCAGCTTCCTTCTTTCTCTGGGACTTGCTTTGTTCCACATTAGTTTACTCGAGTGAAGCCCCACGCCCCCCGGGCCTTGCTGCACGTTGCCTCTCTCTGTCTCCCTTTGCTTCCTGTACTGCTTGTCTTGGGTTCCATTTCCTCCCTCTAGTTGGATTTGGGACCAATTTACTCGCTACCATGTCTTTGCTCCCTAAAAACAATTCTGTCCTAACCTTTGCAACTTAAACCCCCCTGTTAAGCGAGTTATTGGTAGCTGGAGTATGCCTTTCCCACACAACCCCACACTACTGAGACAACGAGGAACTCCAAGCCATTTCCTAATATACAAATTAACCAGCCTCTCCAGCCTTTCCACCTTTGGTATCGGTATGTCATAGACTGACAGTGGCCACATCTGCCTAGGGAATAGTCCGAACTGCAAACACCATGACTTTAGCGTGCCTGGTAGGCCTGACTTCTCTATCCTTCCTGTCCCCTCTGCAACATCTTTCAAATGACTTAAGTGGCTGTCCTAATTTGCCAGGATCACACTGTCCTGCACTAATTGCAAACTGGTAAAATGTCAACACAATCACATTTAAAAAAAAGAAAATTAATGTGAGTGTGATTTGTTTTAAATTCAAATTTTCCATTATATCTCATAACTATATAACAACTTCATACTACCACTTGGTACCCACAGAATACTATGTAGCTACTTAACATCACAGTTCACTGCAGAGTTAAATATGATGTTCTACGCCCCCTGAAGAGATGTCATGGCTGCATAACCTTTATAGCCTTTTTTTAAAATCACATATTTGCTTATGAGCTCAGTGTTGATTTTCAGTATGTAGGATGTTAGTATACATGTAGATATAAATGATTAAGCTTAATGTCCCACTTTATTCACCCTATAATACTGATTTAAATAGCATGTTTTCATTTCAAAACAACAAAATGTGTATGCACATTCAAATACATTGCTTAGAATACTGTGAACAACCTATATTAATGTTTTAGTTGCCTTAGGTTCAAGATTACATCACTGTTTATATGATATTGGCTGTTTCTGTGCTTTTTGCAAATCATGCAAAGGCCCACACAGGGGAAAATAAAAAAATGTTTCAAAAATATGAAAAGCTGCTCCTGTAGAAAGGCTATTTTAATTTACTTATATCGACCCTATAGACAATTTAGGATAGGTAAGGTTTTGCCTACTCAGATGGTACCGATATCTGGCCTGGCCCATGGACTATAAGAACAAACTTAACATTTTCATTCAACAATTTAAATAACTTCAAGTGTTAATGTGAAATGTAAAGTCATTTATATTTGTTGTAAGACGCCACACCCCCTTTAATCAATCGTATATAATCTATAATTTTAAGTTCAATTTTACATAAATACCATCACAGTACAATTGGCATAACATCAAAACAGTTTGACCTATCAAAATGTGACATTAGTGCGTTTTTAAGCATGGAAAAATCAGAACCAAAAAATCAAGCAGAGGTGACAGAGGTGCTGACTTGATCCCTACAAAATCTACATCAGATGAACTGCAAAGGATGAGTTTCGTTACCTTCACAGGTTCTGTCAATTGTATAGGATTTTAGAGATAAAACATATTTTTTATTCCACCTTGCTTTTAGAAGGATCTTAATTCATCAACAATAAAAATTAATTTGAAGGTGAAATTTATAAATGCAGTAAGCAGTATTTTTTAAATGATAAAAAAATGAAAAGTTACTTTTGTTAATGACTCCAATAAGCAGTACAGCAACCTGTGTCATACAGTCAGTATTGAAAATCATTTCTGCCATGCATTTTCTATTTTGTAAAGCTGTTTTAAGATTTTAAGTCAAAAGTGTTCAAAGTTGAATGGCCAAATAATGAAGAACAGAAAAAAGCATTGTGTAAACTGGTCCTACCCGCAGTGAGGACACTGTCTGCAGACTCGGAGCTTCCTTGCCTTCTCAGCCCAGCGTGCAGCGATTCTCCTTCTTTCACAGTGGTTGTGGTCTTGAAGGCCGATCAAAACATCACACTGCAATAACACACACACGTATTAGAATGAGGCTTTAAAAGTACAGTAAATGCAACAAACAGCACTGAATAATTTAAAATGTGTTCATGTTCTACATAAGATTTATACAGAAGATCATTTATTCATTCATTTATAGGCCTACTAGCCCTTTAAAGCCCTCCCTAAAATAACCTTCCAGGGACAGAATAACCTGCTGGATCCCCAATTACACCACAAATATTGAGCTTGTTAGTATTCACCACATGAACTTAACACACTGGATGAGTTGAATTAATGTATAAAGAAATATGCAACATGCAAGAACAAAAACTGAAATAATTAAGGTGTGTGACCCTACTCAGAATCCTTGACGATTTAAATGGATATTAGGCTACTTTTCAAGGACGTGTAGGTCTATAATTAGTCATCTTTCTTCATCAAAACATTCAAAATGATTTAACTGGACGTATACAAGCCATACATTACATTTTTTAAGTAAGTATTGCTGACTGCGAGGAAGGGAGGAAGTGTAGGGTACATTTAAATCTCTTAATCATGTAGGAATACATAGATTAGCTTTAAACAGTGTTTAAAAAAAAGATGAGATGTTACATCACTTATATCAGAACATAACATAAAAGACTTACAGCTTTTACTTAATGAGAAATACTGTTTTAACTCATTCTGACTGATCTTAATATATATTTTTAATGATAACAGTAGCTCAAAATGCAAAATGCAATTGATATTTGTACAGAATATTTAACTCAGTTGACTTGTAACATTATTTTTAACTGTTAAAACTTTCGTTATACAGGGGCCCTTAAGGTCAGGAAGGCTAATTAAACTGGACTAAACTGAGACCTGTATGCGTCTGTTTAATTATTATTTCGCTAGTGCTTTATACCCCCAGCAGAAATAAATTAAATTCACAGCAAAACACCATTTTGACATTAACGGTCACATATCTAGAGTCACATGAAACTTAAATACAATAAACGATAAACTGGCATAATACATACAATAATACATTGACACAAAGCTGATAGGAAATAGAAATACACAATTATTCCTTCACATTTTGTGATTCTTCTTTATATTTCCATGTTTAACTATTCTTATTTTGGTCGACTATTTATATGTCCATTTCCTCTTTTATTATTTTACTTTTTAAGAAAATATTCCCACATTTATCATTTACGCATTCATTGTTTTACTTATTCGTATTTTTATGTTCACATTTTTAAATATTTACATTTGTTTTTTTTTGTTTTGGAACACTTTTGATACCATAAATATCCACTAGATGGCGCTGTTGACTGACCCAGTTCCCATGAGGCACAAGAGCGTATAGACCCCCCTCTTATCTCCGACTTTGTTCAAATTTGGTGGTGTGTGTGAATATGTAATATTATAATTAATTTATTTGTCATAGAATGTAGTTGAAAGTATTTTACACTAACATTCACAGTGACACGGAGTACCTCGGCTGAAAGTTGTTGATTGTTACATATTACACATTGGATTTAGAAAAATGTTTCATGAACCTTATAAAATGAGTGTATTTATAGCTATAGATGTTTTCCTTTTATAAATTAACAGATAAATGTATGATGTACAGTTCAGTTCTGACAGTTAGCATGATTACAGTAAATATCGGAGATCGTCAAAATGTTGTATATGTATGTATGTATGTTGTAAGTGTAGGTATAAGTCTCACTTTTTCATGATGGAAGTTTGTAGTTTGGCTCTCGTCAGTCTCTGTCAGTCTCTGGCAGTTTTAAGTCCTCATCAGGATGGGAAAAATCCTCAATTGAAGCGTTAATTTGCAACAAATTCACGAGTGAAACCGGAGAAACACTTGTCTTGCCTGTGAATGATGATCGGATATAAAAGATGCACCTGGAGATGAACCATAGCAACCATGGTATTCTCCGCGGCCGTTTGGAACTCACGTGTGATTTTACTTACGGGGGTGACTAAATACGCCTCTATGAGGCTTTTGTAACATTTTGACAAAGCAAATGTACTACAATATTATTTATTATAGACTGCTCAGGCGGCTCTCTACGTACGAGAAACACAACTCAGAAACATCACACAGAGTAGCCTAATTTCCGCACACAAACATCTCCATAAAACACAAAACCCCTTCCACATGTTGAGTTTAGGTTATTTTTTACTTTTATTTAGATTTCGACATATATTACACATTAAAATGCGTCAAACATAGCTTTTAAATATGACTAAGACAGTCTCTGCGAGGAGTTATGAGTACTACTGAACTTGTGCTTGTTTCTGTTATTGTTGACCTGGGGTCCGTTTCACAAAGCAGGTTCAACAAACTCTGAGTCTAACCCTGAACTCTGAGTCGATCTACTCTGAGATAGGAAACTCTGAGTTTTCGGTTTCAGAACAGCTGATCAGAGTTAGTTCAATCAACTCTGAGTAGGTTCACCCGGAGTTAAGTGCGTGCACGCTGACTGTAAAAAGCCAGCATTAATGGAGCCCCGACACCACGATTCACCATGGCAACGGTACACAAAAAGAGGTCCTCCTACGTCACACCAGTGGAGCTCGAAATCCTCACGCGGACGTTCAGCGAATACGAGCATGTTTTTAGAAAAACAAAGTAACACGGCTGCAGCTGCAAAAGAGAGAGAAGCGGCGTGGGAAGAAACTGCTGCTCGAGTTAATGCGCTAGTTTAAACTGGTCTATTTATTTAATACTTAGCTAAAATGTATATTAATTTAGGAGCAATGCAGCGGGAGAAAAAAACATACATGGAAGCACTTCAATCATATTTTAAATATTAATCTAATGAAATATAATTCAGTGGCTGTTTTAATGTGCATTAGCTTTATCCCTAACATGATGCTGACTTCGCATACATTATAATTTATGTTGATTAAACTGAATGTGTTAGTTTAAATAAATAAAAAAAATCCAATAACTTAAGGTGTCTTATTTGAGTGCTCTCGGTAGTGGTGTTGGAAAATCTAAAAATGATGACTTTGACACAGATTTGTCTTTTGATTTTTTTTATCATAATTATAAAAGACTTTTGCAAAGGGATCAGAGCAGCACAGAGACGCAACGTTTCTTCTTTTAATTCGGTAACCGCTTAAACACACGCGTGAGACGGGCTGAATGAATGAGGAAGTCGAATTGATAGAATATAACAGAATATAAGAGAATATAAAACCGAATCGGTTTTATATTCTAGAGGGAGGAGACAGAGCGAAACTCTGAGTTTCCTGAAGAAAACCTGCTCGCGACCAGGTTAGGTTCATAGAGTCTGTTACTACGGTAACTGACCGAGAGCTTAAGTTACCTCCCTTTGTGAAACAGAAAACTCAGAGTTTCCCTCATTTCAGGGTTAACAGACTCAGAGTTTTCAATAAACCTGCTTTGTGAAACGGACCCCTGTAGTTTACTCTCCTTTGAGTTTATTTGTAGTCACCACACAGCAGCAAGACTGATGATGGTGACGCGTCGTCCAGCTATATATACAGCAATTTCATGATGTATGCTTCCTCATTGGACCTGATTAAACCTAATGATAACACATGGAAAACAATGCATTATAACCCGTTACCACTCTACGGACCGCCCGCGGGCCGTCATGGCGATCACTGCAACATTTTCCAGCAGCTACGATGATAACTTTATGTTGTCACTCATGTGTCACATCGTTGGACGGCTACGCTTCTCTATTGATATAAACTAGGGCTGTCAAAGTTAACGTGGTCACGCACATTCTAACGCCACTAATTATTTTAACGCGCAATTAACGCACGCGCGTTCTATTATTGTGACCCTCCGCCCACCCCGTAGTTTGAGAAATCGGGAAGCGATGTTGCCACAATGTTGTGGATATCCTGCAGAAACAAATCTCCATGAGCAGAAATGGATAAAGAAAATGGTCTTTTAAATGGCAAGGCCCCAAAGCCCTGCTAGATGGTTCTCTGGACAAGACAAAAGTTATTTGTATTTACTGTCGATGTGAACTGAGTTACCACCGGCAGTGGTTCCGCTACATACGTTTTCACATCTGAACCGTTCGCCCGCTCTCCTTGTTAAGGAAGAGCACTGACACAGTTACAGGAGTCCCAGGACATCAGGACGCTCTCAGTCCGCACACAATGCAGCTCTGTAACGCCATGTAAACATTCCTACTGTGCATTGTCGAGACACACAGAAGCTTAATACAGTCATCTGTCACATGTTAGGCAAACGCACACACAGCTACACACTGCAGCAGCAGAACATAAGGACTGACTGCATGAAATAAAGGCTTTCCTCATCCCTCACTTGTACGGTTAAGTTTAGGTCTGAGGTCAGAGTTCAGGAAGAGATGCTAAAAAAATAAAGGCAGGTCATGTTGAGGTTAATTAAAGGTCATGTTGAGGTTAAAAGAAGTGCTGTCTGGAGATGAAATGTAACTTTTTTCACTCCTGTGTCAAAGTCTGACACTTTGTCCCCCCCGACCCCCCATGGAGGCTTTAAGCTGGTGTGATTTTCAAGAGAGACTTGAGTACATATCTGTACAATAAAACATGAAACACACAATTTAAATGTACAATATCAATCAATAAAGCACCATAATAGATATAATACAATGAAAGCCATAAAAAACAAAGTAAAATAACAAAATAAGCCAATCAAAACAATTAAGAATAAAAACGGAAAAATGGAAGTTAAAAGAAAAAAGGACAGAACGATTATAAACGAGAAACCAGAGTAAAAGAAATTATTTAAAAGGGCAACAAAAGATCAGCAGCTGCAGATGTGACGAAACATGAAGAAGAACCTGAGAGCTGAAGCTGCAGACACACATCTAGCACCTCCTCCTGCAGATCCTCCTGCAGCACCTCCTACAGCTCCTCCTGCACCTCCTCCGGCAGATCCGCCTACAGCTCCTCCTGCAGATCCTCCTGCACCTCCTCTAGCAGATCCTTCTGCAGCACCTCCTGCAGCTCCTCCTGCACCTCCTCCAGCAGATCCTCCTGCAGATCCTCCTGCAGCTCCTCCTGCAGCTTTACTGCACTAATTTGCATTTTGCTGTTGCAGATTTGTAACATGTATTTTTAAACTCCGGAGAATGCCTTGGAAAACGTGGGAGAACATTTTTGTGCACAACAAAATCTGATTATAAAACTGAAAATGAATCAAAGTCCTCTTTGATGATACAGATAAAATGGTAGCAACTAAGTACTGATTGGAAGAACATCTCTATAAATTGAGGTTATACTGGCTTTGTTACAGTAGAATTATTTGTTAGAGTTACTGATTCAAAGAGAAGCTGAGGAGGTGAGTTCTTACAAACCTCCAGACAGAAAAAGGAACATTTTTTTTATAAATGCTTCAAAAGAACGCTAACGGCTGTGTGACGTAAACCATCAGTGGTTCGTCCCCAGGTGTGAGAAACCAGGTGACTTATAAAGGAAATACACTACCAGTCAAAAGTTTGGACACATTTTCTCGTACAAGTAAATGGGAAAGTGTGTCCAAACTTTTGTACATACGGGGTGTGTCGGCAGACGGAGACACACCATCTGTTTTCCTTGAGCTTTCTCTTGAAGAAAAGAGTTCAGCTGTCTTCTTTTGAGGAGTAACTGTTCAGTATTTCCAGCAGACACACTCTCTAGTTCTCTAATTTCTGCTTCTAACTGCTCCATAGCTCTCCTAATGTTGGCAGTGGAGTAGGACTTGTACTGCTGGCATAACACCCTAATTTGGCCCTTTCCTACCTCCCACCACTGAGTGAGGGAAAAGACTCTTTCCTGGACCTCCAGTTAGCCCAAAACAGTTTGGAATTTTCACTTTGTTAAACTTTTAAAATCGTGTAAAAGTTTAACATTATAATGTCCCAAAGATCTAGGTATTCCAGAAGAGGATACAACCAGATCTAATAAAACTAAATGATGGTCTGTAAAACCAACAGGGTGCATTTGACAGTCAGCACGTGTAGTAAAAAGAAGCAGACATGTAAAGTCTGTCTAATCTGGCTGCACTTACCCTGCCATCTGATATTTTCACCCCAGTGAACTGTTTATCTGAAGGATGTTTCATCCTCCATACAGCCACTAAACCGGCCTCCTTTACCAGCTGAGACAGAACAGAGGACAACTGAGGATGGAGCTCCTGTCCTGTCCTGTCTACAGTTACATCAGTGCAACAGTTCCAATCCCCCCCAGTGCCCACTTCTACCTGTCTTTTAAAACCTTAAATAGAGCCAAACGTTCCCCCCCACTGTTGAGCTGAATCTCAGGAATGGGTCTAGAAGGACTACACTTCCCAGAGTGCACCAGCAGCAGCAAACCGGCTGCTTGTCACCTAATCAGTCATTGGCACTGATTTGGAGCACCTGAGAAGAAATGGAGGTCAGTCATTCAGACAAACTTCAGAGAGAAGAAGCTCCAAGTTTACTCAGAAGTTCAATCCAAAGACGCCAATGGTCGGTGAAATGTTTTATTTACTTTCATGGTGTTTGCAATGCTGCTTAAGATGTTCAAGTTTATGTTTAACTGTTGTGTAGATTGGTTAAGGTAGATTGGTTAAAGAACACATTGCAGCATTGATTTCATTGACTTTTGCACTAAGATTACTTATCATTTTGAGTTTGAAAAATTTAAAGTATAAGATGCAAAAGGATAATACAAAGTTAAAAATGTTAAAATTCTGTTAAATGTTAAAACTTGACTGAAAAAGTGGTTAATTCATGTATGTTTAATTAAATGTTTAAATTCATTAAAAAATGTTAAATTAAAATGTTTAATTAATTTGTTAACTTTGTTTCTCTGTCTTTAAAGGTTTACAACCTAATTTACTAAACACACCAATCAACTGAGAAAGCCAAAAGAAAAAATAAAAGTGATTGAGTGGAAATTTGAGTTGTCCTTGTGTCCTTTGGAAGCTGAACAAGAGTAGGACTTGACACCAATCATATTCTCAGGTCTGTCTCATTCAGGCAATCGCTGTGTGTTTCATTTAACTTTTCTGATTAAAGACCTCTGACGCTAAAGCTCTCTTCTGTGAACTTCTACCCCCGTTAATTTTCAAAGAGGCAGCTCTCAAGGCCTGCATATGAGGAGAGGAGAGACAGAGGACAAGAACAGACAGGTAAACACAGCAGAGAGGAAACACACAGTGTTGCATCATCGTTGGTGATTTAACGGGAAACTTTCACTTTCTTTGTTCTTCGAGCACCTTTTAGACCTTTTTTCAGAACAGTTACATGTTACAAGAAACACTTCCTGCAGAAAGAGACAACCAAACAGGCAGGTCCGAGGACCTTCACTGGCTCCTTCTTGAACACACGGTCTCATTTAGATTCACTTTCTTCTAAAAGCCTGATCAAACAGTTTTTTTATTGCGTCTTAAACATGTTGTTGTCCAGCGAATAATTCTTACCTTTATTTTTATTAATTTATGCACTTATTTAGAGTATTATAGGCTGAAACAGAACTATCTTTTTGGGATGAAGGTGCAGACGTGTGAAACACTCCTCTGCCTCTAAAGGAAGGATCTGAGAACAAGGACAGAAAAGTTACTCTGTTGTCCTCTGGTGGTAAAGCAAACGTAGTAAGGGTAAAAAAGATTACTGAAGGGATGTAAATAGGTACCACAATAATGACCTGTTTCATACAGCAACCATATGTAAACCATGGTTTGGGGTAAGAAGGGGAAAAATCTTGAGTGAGTCTGATTCTGGACCTGCTGTTTCTCCACGAGTCTTATTTAGCAGTGTCGGTAATCATTGATGATGTGATGGAGTGTATTACTATTGAAATATGTTTGGAAAGAATGAAAAATGTAACTGTCAGTTGTGTGTGTATAGAAAGCCAGGAACTAACAATGATCCAGTCATAGAAAATATGGAGAGGATGTTTTCCAAAACTTAGGAAAAGTAATGTTTGTGGGGATTTCATCTTGGTGAATGGGCCTGTCTTCCTGCCCTGGCTGAGTCAACAAATGACATTATATAATAAATAAATAAACACATTTATATGTTGGCCTATAAAATAAATAAATAAATAGAATAATAAATGAACACATAAAGCTGATAGAAAACAGAAATACACATAATTATTCCCTCACATTTTGTGATTCTTCTTTAAATTTCCAACTTTAATTCTTATTTTGTTTGTAGACTATTTATGTCCATTTCCTCTTTTATTTTTTACTTTTTAAGAAAATATTTCCACATTTATTTATTTGTATTTTTATTTCCACATTTTTAAATATTTATTTTTTTGCTTTTTTTATTCCTGACAATTTTTCAACTTTTTTACCTTAGACCTTTAAACAATTATTCTATTTTGGCACATTGTTGATACCATAAATGTCCACTAGATGGCGCTGTTGACCGATCCAGTTCCCATGACACATAAGAGTGTCTGTTATCCCTGTCTTTTTTCACATTTTGTAGTGTGTGTGAATGTGTAATATAACTAATGTATTTGCTATCATAGAATGTAGTTATTTGCAAGTATTTGTAAATCATACGTGTTTGAATATAGTTGGAATTTTACTAAACATAACAAACATTCGTATTTGCATTATTGTTATTATTATTTACTATGACTATAAGATGAAGTTACTGCTACAGTTATAGAATTATAAGTTACTGTTATATGAAGACCTACCTAAGTAGTTGTAGGTGGTAATTGTAGAAATCCGTGGTGTTAAGATTTATGCAAATCTCGCGATACGTCGCAGTCGTTATTCTCCAAGGAGGACGTACGTATTTTACTTTGACGTTCCCGCGCCACTCACAGGCCATTACGTCCAGTAAAGTGCGTATCCCACTAGGTACAACTACTAGCTACTACTTTTCAGAGTTGAGTGCTGAGTTTGTAAGAGGGAATGTCAAGCGAAGACTCATTGGTTAGTGAAGCAGACGGGAACGGCGGCATAATGGGTGAGTTTTGGCATCTTTTTAAACATTTCCTGTTCTCTTCCGCGTTTAAAGTTGAACCAAGCTGAACGTTAACTTTTTTTAACCGTTGGGTTTACACTTTTGCTGTAAGTGGAACGAATTGCTTTGGAATTACAGTCGGAAACCCTTTGGGAATAGTCGTTGAGTGTTTAACGTTAGCCTAGCCCCGGGTTACTACTCTCACCAAACCTCATGTAAAATATGACAGCTTAATGTGTCGTTACTTTTTCAAGCAGCGTAGCTTGAAAACTGTTGTGGTCTTCCGGTAACTTTGGTATTAAATCGTAGCACCCAGTGTAAAACTAAAGTTAACTTTGTTCACACTGGTCGCTAACTTACCTCCCACCATGCTTTGTTATGGTCTAACCTTACATTATGGGGATTTTTGGTCCGGTTAAAAGGTTGGAAAACTGTGCCTAAAAGTTGAAATTCCCAAGCTGTATCTGTTGCTTGGTGTTTCTACGCATGCCGAATTACAAAAAATATTCAACGAATGTTGAAACTACTTTCATAATCCTAAAACGTTTAACTTTAGCAGTTACCTTAATCTTCAGATTTATGAATGGGGTTTGGCAAGGAGCTCCCTTAATGAACTTAAACTGTTGGTCTTTAACGTCTAGTTTTAAACGATATTTCCGTATTTGGTTTATACTTTAGCCCGGCATTTCCTGTGTTTTTGTCATGAGTGAGTAGCTACGTAGTCGAGCCTGCTCATCACAAGAGAAGTACAGACTATGGTGTTGTTGCAATCACCACAAATATGTAACATAGGTTCGTGTCACGTCCTCCCAGGTGGTTAAAACAGGTTTGTCTGTAAAGAATTAAACTTGCCATCTGAGACTCAATGAGATGTTTTGTACATTACTGGATAATTTCCACCCACAGACACATAGATATTTCTCCATTTAGCAGTTACATTTGGTTCAATAATGTTATTGATTTCATCCGTGTTCCAGTTAAGTTTCTGGGTGGTTCATTGTGACATGTTTTGGCGTTGCATGCCTTGTCATCAAAGCTAAGCCCCCTATAGCCCGACTAACACAATTCAAATCAATTTGGGTCTGATATCATGATGAATATCACAGCACAATGAATAATTTGCTGTCCAGAAAAGAAGAGGAAGAATAAGCAGCCTACATACAGTAATTAGACTTATATGATTTTCATGGGAATACAATTTGGTAAGATCTTTTAGTAACAGCCAAGCTGCATGTTGTCTGTGCTGTTTGCAAGTGACAAAGCACAGATGGGCAGGTCGGGCATCCAGCCAGACTGAGAGTGTCAGATGGTGTTGCAAGTCAAATACCAGGGAGAGTCTGTGATGACCTAGCTGTGTGTGAGTGTCAGCTCTTGGTTTGTTCAGGTGTTTGGCGAAATAGACTTTAGCCCAGTAATGTCTGAGGGCGCTGAGGGATGTCATTATCCTTTCTCTATATGAGGTGTGAAGTTATACCATAGACAATTTCAGGTTTGTAAGTTGCAATCACACAGCAGGTCTAAATTAAGATGTGCTTATCTTTACAGTGATGATAAAACACATGCGTAAATATATGCTTTAACGTTGACTTTATAATGTTGATTTCCTATAAAGTCTTAAGTTACACTGACAAATCACTTAAGCCAGTGATAAAATCAAAACATACCTTATGCAATTCTGACGGTCCCGCAATGCTGCTACATTAGTGCAATTGTAGGGGAGATCCATAGATCTGAATCGAATCCAATATCATAGATGCAAAGGAAAAATAGCTATCCATATCATCTATGATACGCCTTTGTTTTGAAATTCTGTTCTGTTTGAATTGCGTGAAATGGGCGCCAGAGGCAAATCACATCAAAATCGTATTGTGGCAGATGTCAGCAAATATTGTATAATTGTCCAAAGAATTGATATATCTATTGTACTGTGATATTTAGAAAAGGAAAAAACATCACAGATTCACAGATATAAAGATTGCAATATGATTTTTTTTGCGGGAATGCATCTTAATTTTTATATTCACTGAAGAAAAAAACATTACAAACATGATGATGTGACATTTGTTGGGGCCTTTTACATATAAACATATTTTCTTATATCTGAAGAGAGAGCTTCTTAGACCAGGGCATGTCTGCTGCACAACAGTACTTTATTATATTACAGTTTTATTTCACATTTTACCTACATTACAAGAATGCATCCTCTCCAATTTGATTATTGCACATGGCCTTATTAAAGTTTGATTACATTTTGCAGCCCTAATGTGTTCATGTGACAGGGGCACTGCACATGGGAAGGGAGAATGAATGTTTTATGCAGGGTGCAAAGCTGCTGAGCTATCATGAAGCAGCATGGTGAGAGTTTTCTGCACATTATGTAACAGCACATAATATAGAAACATCTCACTAACGCATAGTAATAGTGTTCCTCTCATGTTTTAACACCATATTGGAAAACATCTACGCAAATATATGCCCATACTAGCAGATAATATAGGTCAACAGGCTCTACAGTGACATCCTTGAAACAGACTGTTTGCACTTCATATTACAACAGAAGTATGAGTTAACAGACCTACAGTAGAGATAAAACAGATCAAATTGGTGCATATTTGGAAAACATACAGGCACATACCTATTTATCTGTGATAGGCCCGTATCAGTAGATAATAGGCCTAACTGTTGACTGATATATCAGGCAGGCTCTGATTGAAAGCGTTAAGCCCAAACTTCCCATGGACATTTTTATAGGAATCTGCTGTGAACTCTCCGTCTCTTTAAAACTTTTCAATTCCCATGTGAGGGGAAGAATTTGGGACTTTTTTCAGACACAGCATGAACGGAGCCAAGTCGTATCAACAGAGAAGTTTAGAAGAATAACAGTGCTGGATGATGCATGAAATGTCTGAGCTCTCCTAAGGTCGTGGGAAGGGGTTTGTCAGAAAAGCACTGGTATCCACTCTGCTGTAGGATTCACACTCAGCGCTCAGAGCCCTGCCTCTGGGCTCGTTGGCCCTCCTCGTAACCCTCTGCTTCCTGGAGGCTCACCACATTGTTTCCGGTAGTTGAGCAAAACAGCAAAGTGCAGCATGCATTTTTCTGTCTGTTTCTGTCACATTGCCTTCCTGCACTGATTTCATTTGTCAGTGACGCTGGTTCAAGGCTTCAGCGACAGATGTTGGCTCGCTTTTAGAGAAACCCTGCCTTCCTTTGGTTAAAGGGGAATTTCAGTAATTTAACATATTTTGGTTCTAAATAAATACAATTTTTTTTTTTAAATTGCTCCTGTAGATTGCTAAATCTTGTATCCTCAAATTGGCCTGTAATAGCTGCAGTGTAATCCTTGAGGGCACATATGCCTGATCAAAGAACATCCACTAATAGTGCATGTTTTTGCCACTGATGGGCTAAGATTGTGTGTGTAACTTCTTAAACATAATGAAAAGAATCCATTCATAGATAGACCTTTTCTGTAAAAAAAAAACAGCTGTTAGATCGCTCTCTTCAAAGCCACCAGACTCCATTGATGAAAACACCACTTTTAACTTCGTAGAACATGGGAGTTGGTCTACTGCTGCCTCTACTAGTTAGTTTTTTCGTGTTATTGTCTGACTTTGGTGTTGTAAATGGCCAGTTTTGATCCAACTCAATATTTTTGTTGATTCAGCGGTAGATCAGCAACTCCCTTGTGCTACAAAGTAAATATACTGTTTATGTCAATGGAGTGTGATGGCTTTTAAAGAGTGATGTAACGGCTGTTGCTGGTTTGCATTAACAAAAAGGTCTGTGTCTGTAGGGATCCTTTCTGTAATGTTGTCAGACACTTAGAATAACAATCTGTCAGTGGAAAGACTAGAGCTTTTAGAGGACATACTTTAATCAGGCACAGAGCCTGAAAGATTACATTGCACCCATTACTGCTTGTTTCATGGCTGCTGATTTAATCTAATGACAATCTTTTGATAAACATTGTTTTTGTATCTATTAGTCATGTAAGTACCCCACTTCCCCTTCAACACCTTTCACTATATCAGGAAGTAATACACCATCTTTTTGCCTGCCTTTATCGTGCGACCCTTAATACTACCAATAAGTGGCCTTATTCTTATTTCTGTGATGATACAAATAGACTCAATAGTATGTCACCTCGTGTGCCTGTAACTGAAAATTCTGCAAGCTATGTTTTAGAGTAATTTGAGTGCATGTGTGGTTACAGTTTGGCTGAGAAATTGCAGCTCAGCTCCGTGTATGTGACTCCTCTCCTTTAGATGAATGCACCTTAACCACAAAGCATCAGAATAAAGCAACACTATCGCTGCTCGTGCATTTTATGTGAAAGTAATATGTTGTACAGAGACATCCTATTCAACGCACTGTAGACAAAGTTTTTGCCTGTCCTGCCATTAGTTGTTAAAGATGAGGTTCTGTGTGCAGCAGTTTGCACATTGTTTCAGGCTGAATGTTTTACTGCTCTGCTGTTCGTCAGCTGTCTCCTGCACAGGAAGCAGAAGGGAAAAGGCCCAGGTTTGTGAGCGCAGTAGGCTGCTGGTCTGTCAGATATGTATGTGTGTGTAATGTAACAGTGAGACCAGTGTGACGAATTGAGGATGCATCATCTTAAGTGTTCAGATTAACTGTTGACAGCTCCTATAAACATGCCTGTTGATTCTGTACAGTTGCTCTACTGTAGGTCTGACTATGTTGACCTATACTTCTATAGTTATGTGAAGTGCCAAATGTCTGTTTTAATGATGTTAACTGTAGAGCCAGATTGAAGTATGTGTCGGCCGATAAAGGCATTTCATGGATATATTGATATCGGTGTATGTTTTCCGTTATGCACCGTTACGATAATGTTTTTTACTGATGTTTACTGAACATATAGTTCACAAAACAATGCATGGTGATTTTAGACATGGTGTGCCATCATAGTTTGCCCACAGTTTACCATCCTCTCAGCACGATCTGCAGCACATTTAGCAGAGCTTTACAGCTGAGCAGGCGTGGTGCCATACTAGAATTTGTTGACAATGTATTATTATGTCAGAATTTCTTAAAGAATCTTTGTTTAAGAAAGAAGATTTCTGAACACCATCATAGACTCACATCAGTAAAATATCTGTGGACAATCGGTCAGGCTCATGTTCACTGACACTTTCTTCAAATCAGACTATTCTCATATTCAGTATTTTTCTGAATAAGTAAATGTGTATTAATCTCTTTTGATGGTAGTAAAGTGGTTATAAATAGAGTGGGTTTGGCTGGCCCCCGTTACAGCGTTGGGAAACATTACATTAGCAGACATTTTACACACGTCTGCTAAATAACCTCTGCCTTAGAAGAAAAGAATGACTCAACATGTCTTTGAATCTCTAGTTGCTGCTGTAATATTTAGGGAAAACCCCAAGCTATGTTATTGGATGTTTTATGTCTGTTAACTGGCGAACAGAGACGTATAAAAAAGGCTGAGACTTATTTTCCAGATTCATAGCACATCTGTGAGCAGCATGAGAGTTATTTTACTAATTTATTTCTCTGGTTTTCTTTACTCTGGTTTTGTTCCTGCCTCGTGGACCTGCCCTTCTTGACGGCTTCCTCCTCACGTCAACTTTTTCTCATCTTGACAACCTGCCTGCTCTGCAACAGCTGTAAGTACTCCTCAGCCTGTAGGGCCTTTTTGGTTCTTTTATTTCTTTTATCTTAAATGCGTTTTAGAGTCACTGGTCTCTAGATATTCTTTCAGGTTGCATAAGCTGAAATAAGTTGTGCAGTGCAACCTTAAAGTAATAATATTAAAAAAAGAACTGAAATTTAAGCCTCAAAAAATCCCAAAAGATTTTAAATACAGATATAAGAGGTTGTAGGGCTGGGCAATATGGCCCAAATCCTATAACGTGATATAAGGTTTGATAACAAAATCACGATATAGCTTGTTTTCTGTTAATTTAATAAATTAGTCTATATGGAATAACCACATCATAAAGTGTGTTTTCCTGTATGAATTAAATACTTGACAAATAAAAAGTACTGAGTTTATGTTTTCGCTTGTCCTTTTCTGCACGTTGTGTTAATAAACAGCGCCTCCCTCTATGGTTTGCTCCAGGTTCACTCCAACATGCAAGGACTAGAACATCAAGCATTGTCAAAATGATGTGACAATTGCTCTAAAGCAGTTCCGCCGCTGGTTTTACGAGATCACGATAGAAACGATTTTAAAAAACACATACGATAGACATTTTCATATTGTTTTGACGATATAAATTTTCATATTGTGCAGCCCTAAGAGGTTGCATTATTTTTCTGTCGCTGGGGTTTAAAACAGATCTCACAATCCTCTGTAGCGGTTGGAGCAGCTGTTACACTGCAACTGAACAAACTTTGCGAACTCAATCCACTAGGGAAGGCTATGAGGAGTGATTGAGTGTTCTGGAAAAATAGTAATTGGTCTTTGGCTTTGAGTTAGATTTCTCTCATGATCAATAAAGTATCTATCTATCTAGAGGAATCTAGTTTAATGCAGATGTTGATTGTAGCCTACATGTAGTCAATTAAAGCAATAAAGCCCTCCATGTGCTAAACTTAGCCTTATACTTCAGAAAATAACTAATCAGCCAAAGCACTGTAAGATCTTTATCAATAACATCCTCTGACCTCGTGAGTGTGCAGCCTGAAATAGCCTGATATTGTTCTTGGACACCAACTACATCAAATGATGATGTTGGTGCAGGAAAACATCACAATTTTGCAGATGCACCCCACAAAACATCAGCAATAACTGCAGGAGTTTTAATACTTTATATCTAAATCTATTAGAGAGAGAAACAAGTTTTGAAATCATTACTGAAAGGATCCCTACAAAGAGAAACCTTTTTTGCCTGTATCTAATCAGAATCAGCCATTACATTGCCTTCTTCAAAGCACCCAGACTCCACAGTAATTTTACCGCACAGAAAACAGGTGTTGCTGGTCTACTAATGCCTTGATTGGTTAGTTTGTTTGTGTTATTTTGTAACTTTTGAATTTTGATGGTTAGTTCAGATCCAACACACATTAAGTCTAGCAAGTCGGGCAAACTAACCGATGAATTCAAATGAACTGCCAGTTGAAGCAATCCACTGGTACAATTACCTACTTGCTTTTTAGACCCAAAAATATGTAAAAAAACAGGCTCAGGAGTGAAAATACAGGAATCACGGTTCAACTATGTTAATCAGATATAATCTGTTTATGTAGGAACAGTGTACTTAGTTTTTTGGCACCAAAGTATTAGTAAGTGGTCTTAAATGTGCTTGCTGACATCTGAGCTTGAAAATGAAACATTCTGCCACAAATCACAATCATTTTCCAGTGTAGTGTTGTGGTCTCAGCTCTGTTTATTTTTGGTCCACAGCAACAGAAGAACCTGGAGGGCTATGTGGGCTTTGCAAACCTTCCCAACCAGGTTTATAGAAAATCTGTGAAGAGAGGTTTCGAGTTCACCCTCATGGTTGTGGGTGAGTAATTCTCCTTTGGCACCTTTTCTCCATCCCTGCTTCTCCTCAGTCTGTGACACAATCAGGCTTTTGTCTTGAATAACTACTTCTCAATCTGTTTGCTTATTCAAGTGTGAGGCTCTTAAAAGATGCTGATACGTCTACATACAGTAAATCTGTCTGTGTTAGAGCTACTACTGTGAACCAATATTGAGTTTCATGGACACGTCATAGCTGCAAGTGCTAGCAGCTGGCTGCTCAAACGCATTAGAGATGGTTTCAGTTGAGGAGGATAAAGTAGCACATTAAACACGACTCTGAGAAGCCATATTTAAAGCAAATGTTAGCCGTTCAGCAGCACAGGCAGACCACTGCTGCTGCATGTGTGTGTTTGGCTCTTGGATTGTGTGGTGGGAGGAGGTTTCCTGTCATTCCATTCATGCAGCCAAAGCCCGAGCAGCTGATTCGAAGTGCGGCGCACCCATAGGACCTTTCCTTTCTTTCGGTCCATGCTGTCCAGACCCAGAGCTACCTGAAAGCAGGAAGCTGCTCTGAATGCTCACATGCTGTCACATCCTGTCCCCCTGGGTTCATGGATTTCACTGCACTACCCAACCTGCCTCGGGGGCTAAAGAGCCTGTCTCCATGGCAATCAGATCGCCCGCCTCCTCCCTCCTGACTGCGTTCTTGTAGTAACGCCCTGGACTTCCCCCCGCTGTGCACTCTCAGCAGAGAGGCTGTTATGTGGCAATTTACTGTGCAGCATGTAATTAGGATAGCAGGGAATTTGGCAAAGTCAAGTGTCTGTCACGCTGGAGGAGCTGAGCGTCAGACGGTGTGCACTTTTCCTTACATTTTTTAAGGGTTGATGGTTGTGTCGTAAAACAGGGAATTTATGGGATCTGATGGAATTTCTACTCACATATTTCAGAAACAGCTGTGAAAAAAGTTATTTTACAAACAGACTTTACTTGTTTTCACTGTACTATATTTTGTCAGAAATTACAGCAATTATTTTAAACGGGGTGGACACCAGGCTGCTCACACCCTCAGGAAAATATGACACACCGTGAATGAATACCATTATTTTTCACTGTTTTTATCAATGGCATAAACCAGGGCACTACTAGTCCACACCCAGTGCTCTCACATAATTGAGCATTTATGTATTAAGCATGAATTGACCCTGCTTAACATCAGCTATGACGTAAGGATCTGACACGCGGAATTTGTAAATGAGAAGATGGCGAAATGTTCCAACAATATACAGATGAACACACAAACAATATTCTATTTTTTCTGCTTCTTTTGTTGCATTTCTTGAAATATTTTTCTGTTTCATATTCCCACAATCTGTAATATATGCTATAAGGTTATATACATCAATAAACCATAATAACTGGTGTTGGTACTGGAAATCAAAAGCAAAAATCTGACGTGCATCAAACTTTGCTAAATTAACACAGAAAACAAAACAAAGGGTTAAAGTTGTAAAGTAATTTAAAACAGGATTATTTGAACAAGCTGTCCCTCAGCCAGATCGCCGCTGCCCTCAAATATTTTAAACCACTAGTTTTAAGCCGCCCAAAATGTAACATAATGAAATAATCAACAAATGTACAGCGTGATGACGAAAAAGGCTTTCTTTCTGCTGCAAAAAAATGGAGGCTGAAGCTATTGTACCGTTAAAATTTTACTCTATTTTAAAAATGATTATCCAGTGATCTCCAGCAGCCACCTGCAGTTGGTCCACTTTCACAGGGTTAGCAGGATTCATCACAGTTTTGTGGTAACTCTGTTATGACCACTAAATATATTTTAAGTGCATTTGGGTTGAGTTGGACATTAGTGTTAATGTGGATGTAGTGGAGGGGGTAGCCATGGTTAGCAGTCAAAGTGGGCCAGAGCCATTTGTTGGTCAAAGTCAATATTTGGCAGTGATTTGCACATTGGCAGGAACTGACCTTGATGTTGTCCACCGCAGCTGCAGCTCTTTGTGTTTGCCCCTGGTTGACAGAGAGCTGAATGAGCTGTGTTGTATATAACCCTTTTGGAAAGAATGGCCTCACACAAACAAGAAGGCTTTTAGGAGAAGGAGACGAAATCTGACACAGGCAGGAGTAAAATTGATGGCTTTGCCAACAGATATATGTGCACCGCTTTTGTCATGCTCCAGACTTGTTAAACTTTTACTGTCTTTTGCCCCTTTAAGGGAAAGTCCCATTCACAAACACAGAGTGGTGCAGAGAAAATGACTGCTTTTAAAGGATAATACTGAATTTCCCTTTCACAAACACAGAGCACTTTTTCATTTCACCTGCACATTATTCACTCAATGTCTAGGAAGGGCTGTCAAATGAATTAACCTAACATTGGCTCCCTCTCCCAGGCCAAACTTTTCCTGCTTCCCCTCCACCAGCCTCCTGAATGCAGAGGGAAGTGCCTTTGAATAAACCCCCACGGTTTACACAGCTGCTGGAAATTTCCTTTAAAGGAAGTGTGTTGGCTGCTGAGCGAGTCGACGGGCCTCGGCTCGGCAGGCCGGCCCAATGAGAGTGATGCCCTGCTCTAATGACACTGAGTGGCTTCTTTATATGTCCTCGTTCAATTAGCTGGTATGGAGCATTGTAATGAAACTATAAGAATAGCAAGGAGCCTTCAGCCCCATTGGTCAACCAGATATTTCCTCAGAGCCTTCACAAGGACAAGGAAAAGTTCAATCCATTAACTAACTCTCATTGTAATTTCTGGCTGTTGTAACATTCCTTTGCTGTGTGCCAATGCTATTTGTCTAAATTGGGCTTAGGATAAACAGTGAGGGAGGCAGCTTTCAAAAGGAGCCTGTCCCAAAATTACCTAACTGGAAAACCAAACTGTAATGGAAATGGGAAGAAGGTGGTTAGAAAGAAGGACAGAGCAGTTTGGTTCACACCCTGTTTCTTCACCTTCATTTCCCGCCACTGGAAACTTTCAGCGCGGCTGCTGAATGCTAATGAGGTCAGCTACACTGCTCCTGAACCAGAGCAGACTCTGGCACGCTTTCCTCTGCTGCCGTCCAGCAGTCTGATCGTCACTCTGCTGACAATGCTGTTATTAAGGATGGGAGGGGCCCCACAGCTTAATAGGAGTTTAGTAGTGAATATGGAAGCACACATTTTATTCCTTTCATCTGATGTTTTCACATAACTTCTGCATGACTGTAAAAGTCATGGTCAAAGACGATGTGTCAGGTACTTCCTGTGGCATCTGCCCCCTTACACATGCACTGCAAATTTCCTGACATTGTCTGGGTAGGCTGCATGTGTGAACCTAAATCTCTGAATCCATTGACCCTGACCTGGAAACAGTTTTTCCTGCCAACCTGCCTAGTGTGAAGTTGGAATGCAGCATGTGTGAATGCAGAAAGTAATAGTCTGGGACATTAATAGTGATTTAAGTTGTTCACGTTGAGTGAAGTTTGTCTGCTTTGAACTCTTTACTTTTGCTTCAGTTGTTTTACACTATTGCATATTTGTATTTCTGAAACATCCTCTAACATGATACATACAGAAACAGTCAAGAGTCCTCCTGCACACTCTACCCAGGTGCCCTCTTCACCTAAACCAAGCAGACTACTTAAGTTGACATGTGAAAGGCCAATCCAGAAAGTGTCAGGACCTGAATGTCTGGGAAATTTTCTGGGAATTGTCCAGAGTTCATGTGTGAAAGGGGCTTTAGACATAGGAAAGCCTGAACACAAAACCAAAACAACAAGGAGGATGCGGTAGCCAGTTGTTGCCAGAGTGTTTGCTTCGCCTGCTCAGGCTCTTTTGCTGCTGCAGAAGTTAAAGAGCTGGAGCATCTGTCTTTGCCAGGGCTAGAATGAAGGATTCAGTGTTTTGTGGAACTGTAGGGATTTATTGCTTTAGGCTAATATTATGTGGATGACACTTGGTCGTACTGGGCGGCAACCTACCGTAAAACGGAATATAGGTTGCACCGGAACACAAGACGCAGTATGGTTTTGGTGGTAGCCCAGAGGGAAAAAGGTTTTCTACAGCTATTTATTAATAAAAATGTGTATACGTGTTATTTGTGTTATTTCAACACCATTTCAATTTATTTTCATTTAAACCACATTCAAAACACTCAGAAATTACAACCTCCCCATCTGTTTTGCTATATTGCTAGCTACTGGTGCTGTAGCTAGCGGTAGCTGCTGTCAGCCTACGGTAACATTGATTTGTGTGAGGGTGGCGGCTGCACTAGCGATCATGACAGGGCATGTCCGTGACGAAGCGTTAGCAACAGTTTTCCTCGCTTAAAACAATGCGGAGAAAAAAAAAGCACTGTGGCATAGTGTTAATAGGAGACGGTGTAGCGGCTTGGACCTGGAAATGGTTTGATGCGGAGAAATGACGTCATCACTCAACAACTTTAGCTACATTATAGCGCCATCATCCGGGAAAAATACCGTAACACAATAATCCCTCCTGGCTGAGAGAAATTAATTTATTTCCTTATTTTGTATATTATTTTAGTTTATTTATTTATTTAGTATATTTTTTTCCCACATGAAAATGTGGCATAAACAGTTTGTGAAATGCCAACATGTACTGCTCGAGCAATTCCAGTGAAACCACGGCCTGCTTTTGCCTTTTTTATAACAGTTAGCAGTGTGCTCACTTTGATCATTTAATATTAGAACCTGGTTTTATATAAGCTGTGGGTGAAGGGTCAACCTTCTTATATTGGGTTGGTCTGACTCACAGAGCTACAGCTGTGGTAAATATATTTGAAAACAAATTATCATCTGATCACATACATGGTTCAGTATTGTGGTAGATCCCTGACCCCCTCCCATCCAAACCAGCAGCCACAGATATGATCAGCATCTTCACTCGACCGACCACCACCATCATCATCATCATCCTCCTCATAACTCTGAGTTTGAGGAGTTCCTTTGTAACTAGAGCTCCTCATCTTCCCTCTCTTCACACCAACCAAGACATGGACCAGGTTCTCACTGCATCTCCTCGGTCCTGCTGTTCGTGTCAGCTTTTTGCTTCCCTAATTCAACCTGACATTTTTATCGCTTGTATTTCACCCACAGTACGAATAAAACCACAGCCTCCCCCTGGTACCCATCAGCCTTCAGCTCCTCATTCCCTCTCAGCCTTGGAGAAATGTCTAAAGCGGGCTTGCATGTTTCATCACAGAACAGCCACAATCGCTGAAACATTTCTGTCGAGATGCGAGATAAATGTGGATCTACCCTCTTAGGAAAATATTTATGACTGAGCGTGTGTGGAGTAAAGGATCCTTTTGTGTGATGTTTTCTTCATCTTGCCCTCCTCCTCCTCCCTGCTCATACAGCTTTTGGTGTCTGAGTTGTTTGGCAGCGGTGGCCCATATTGGCCCTGACCGCTTGTAAAGGTCAGCAGCGACTCCTTGGCTGCAGTGCCAGCCCGCCGTATGACCGCCTCTCCTCTCACACTGAAGCTTTTGTTCAGCAGCTCCTTGTTGCCTCACTCTCACCCCGGTCTTAGCAGGCACACAGTGCTCGCGGTTTTGGATTACCACGGTAACTCCCTCCAGGTTCTTGCAGAATTTTTGGTGATTATTGCAGCTCCAAAAACTGCTCCGTCTGTTTTTGCGCCTTCACAGCCTCTAACTGCCTTCGAGTTATTTGTTTTGTATAACTATAAGTCCTTAATCCCCAAATATTCTTTGAAAGGGGAGAAAAGCTGGATAAAAGCGCATTAAAAAAGCTGGAACCAGGGGTGAACTGGGGTTGTAGCTTGATAGTTAATAGATTTCTTAGTTATCTATCACAATTGGTCCTGAATCGGGCTGCACTATATATATTTTTTGGCATTGACAGTGCTAAGTGTGCATGTGTAATAGTCCCTTTTTTAGTATGTGCAATATAAAGTAGAAAAATTAATTCAAACATGTTATGCTGCAACTTTTCTGCTGCAAGAATAATCTACCTCGAGTGTAGCCCTGCACCTGACCGGAGCACACAGCAAACTGACCGCTGTGCACGCAGTGTGTGTTTTACCTGCCTGTAAACATGCACAAATTCATGTGGCTAATGTCGCAGAAACTGTCCCATAGATGCTAAAGGCAGGTGCTCAGTTACATGAGGTGGCTTGTATTACCGTTATTACAGCACCGTGGTGGTTAACGTGTGGTTAGATATGCGGACCGTTCGAGCAGTGAAAGTCCAGCTGAATGTAAAGTTTGAAAGTATATTCTACAAACAAAACTAAACACCACAGAGTACCCGAATGATAAAAACTCTTAATTAATACTGTTAATTATACAAACGTGAATATATATATATATATATATATATATATATACTGTAATTATAAGCTGAAATTTCCTGTATTTTGTAGACCTTGCAATGCTGCTTGCTTTTTTTAATATGGTGTGGCCTTTGTCCCTAATAATCTTTTGTTGATTAATTGTGAAAGTTTAGCCTTACTAAAAACATAAGAGTAAATGTGTGAACAGACTGTCTGCTCTGAAGTTAGCATGCCTGGCTAACTTTCTTATGAATCATATCTATCTAAAACTAGTTTACTACTTTATTTTTACAATGTAGGATTACATGTGAAAGCAAAATAGCACAGTTTGCTCTAAACAGCATTCTGGTATGTTATAGTTTTATCCCATCATTGTTTTGCCTTGGAAAAATTAAAAAATGGTACTTTGAACAGATATGAATATCTCTCCCCACACTGCCATACAGTATATTTATTTCTACAAGCAATCATAGCTCTCCCTACCTTACTGATGAGACGCCATTTACTCCTTTTGACATCTGCTGAAGCGGCGTGGCACATGGCAGACATGGAATCACTTCCCCAGTGATGTCATGTCCTTTTGTAAAGTTAGAGCGTATTAAATATTCAGTGAGAGCTAATTATGACTAATTCTATAAAAAGTAGTAGGCTAAACTTTTTTTAAAATTATTAAACTCTCTTTAATCTTCGTCACCAGATTGACGAAACCCCCCTTCTTCTTCTTCTCCACCTATTTTTGGTTTGTCTCATTTTGCTTGTTTTATCGGGACCACCTAAATACACTGTATTTCACCTGTAGGTAGTTCCTTATGTCCTGCATCACACAGTGTTGTGAGATTGCTTTCTGTTCCTGTTGTCTCACTTTGGATAGTTTCGTCACTTTTTGGGTAAGCTGGCAAGTGTGAACCTAAAAAAGTATGTTTTTAAGGACCTGATGCCTTACTGTAACTTCAACCAAATTCTACCAATTCAGTAGCTCCATTGATCAAACGAAGATCTTTTTCTAAAATTAACCAGTGAAATTATTTTGTGAAATGTTAAAGTTTGGTTACGTTTAAAGTAATAATCTTGAAGATTTTCATGTAAATAAATGTTAAGTCACTATCTATGCCAGATAATGTAACACAATGGTGATTGAGCCTATGGCCCACTGATAAAAGCCTTTGCATTTACAATATTACAGAGAGGGAAGGCGGAGCTAAGCGGCTGCTTTTCCGCTCTCTGCAAGTGTTGCGAGTAAACAGTAATCTACTATGGCTGAACAAACAAAGAAAAGATGGATGACTACAGATACAACTTCAACAAGAAGTGAAAATCCAAAGAAAAAGAAACAAACTCGACGCTCAGATGAAGCAAACAGTCTGAAAAGGAAAGCGACTGTCAGTGCAGAAAATCAAGAGTTACAACCGGAGCCAGCCGTGGACATCACACATGCGACACTGCCTGTAGATCTGGGAAGTGTGCTTACGCAATAACCGTTTATCGCCATAGGTTTCGCCAAAGAGAACAAAACTGAGATCTTGGGGATTACAACTTTAAGCACCAAAGTACCTCCACTGAAAGCAGTTATTTTTGCCTTTTTAACCACAGATTGTTCTCTAAGTGTCTGACAGTATTACAGAAAGGATCCCTTTGAGAAAGACCCTTTGTTTTACAGAGTAAGATGTACTTATGAAACTAAGGATTACCATGCTGCCATTACAGCCCTTCTTGTTGCTGCAGGCTGATGCAATCTATCTCAGCAGTTCTAAAACTTTTAGCACAACATAGTCATTTAGACGTAAAATATATAAAAAAAAATAGGGCCAAGGTTTTAAAATAACAGAATTCGCCTTTTATATTAAAGAATGGACCTGCATGTGTACATTAATTCACTGTATATAAATTCCTTTATATGGAGTAATAGGGTGAATTGAAGTGACAGTTGCCTGATTGCTCCCAATACCCCAGATTGCTTCCAGTGCAATGGAATCTGCGCTTAGGTTTCTGTTTTCATTCCTTTGTTGATGTGAAAATTCATGATGACTATTGTGGTTGAAAATCTTCCTTTCCCTCTCCTCCCTTCCCATGATTCCCTGATTAGATTCCTGAATTGCAGACAGGAAAAGAATCTGGGAGGACAGAACTTCCCCTCAGTCTGTCTCCTCCTTCGTCTCGTGTTAATGCTTGTCTGTTTAAAAAAGAGGGTTATAGAGGAGCTGTTTCCTGTCCTGAAAAAAGGTTTGAATCTAAAGAATGTCGAACTGTGAAAGACTGCATTAGGAACGGGGTCGATCAACATCTGGAGATTGTGTCATGTTGCAGTTCAGTCTGGCATGAAAGAGGATTAGAAAACAAGTATAGCGTGAAATGCATCTCTCGAGTTCGCTCCCACCCACCCACTCACCCTGGCTCTGTCTTTGTCTTTCAGGGGAATCCGGGCTGGGGAAGTCGACGCTGATCAACTCCCTCTTTCTGACAGACCTGTACTCTCCTGAATACCCGGGGCCTTCACACAGAATAAAGAAAACTGTACAGGTAATTTGATTTTTCTCTACAGGAACTTTTCTTCTCATTTGGATTCACCGTTTCCATCTGCAGCCCCAAATTGTATTCTAATCCCATGAAATGCCATGAAAGCCCGTAGTTTGTCTGTTAATTGAAACATGATAGGTTACCTTCACCCTGATGACACTGGCCAGTCAAAGTGTCAGAGCCGGAGGCTGCTGTAACACAGGTGTGCCCCTACCTTTTGTTTTCCAGTGTCTCTCACCCAAGCAGCAGGCAACTAAATAGTTTCAGTGTGAGATCTTGTTTTGTGAGGCTGCTCCTCCTCGCTGTGTTTGTGTTAGACAGTGAAACCGGTTCATCGGCTTTCACAGAGAGATAGCTTGTTTGCCAAAGGAGGAGATGTGTTATAATATTGTTGTCTGATCCATTGATGTAAATGTTCAGATTTACAACATTACAACTTTTTATATATATATTTTAAATAACTATGTACTTATAGTCTTTCTACCCAGACACAGGGCCAAGGCATTCCTATGATGTTGTTTAGGATATCATGTTCAGCAGTAAAGGCCTGAAACTTCTGATGATTTCATCTAAATGGAATTCCTGGAGCTAATCCTTTGACAGTGGCAGAGACATTCACATAACGTAGTCGCCATTTAAACCCAGCATTATTTGGGTATGAATACTCACACAAAAAGCCCATAAATAAATCTTCTTCCCCTATGAAAATAACAGACAATCTTAAATTAAATGTGAAATCGTGAAAAAATCAAAAACTCACTCATCTCACATTGCTCTTTTTATTTATCTAATTACAAAGTTGTTTACAAGTTGTTGACAGACAGAGAATAACACTCACCCAAGGTAAAAATCAAAATAGTTATTTTATTCTATGCAAAATAAATGTAATAGTATGAACAGTAAGAAGTTGAAAAAATAGAGTAAAGTATTTAACGAGTTCAAGTCATAAAAATATAAAATTATGAAACTCTGCATAAAAGCCAGCCTAAATAAAATGATTGGCTTATACTGGGCCAAGACCAGAGTTGGATTGGTAATGTAGCATACCGGACATTTTCCTTCTTTCCCGATGCACTTTGTTGCTGTTTTAACTTTATTTTCAAAAATAGCAATTACTGCTATTGATTGGCCGACAAAGCAGGGGCAGGGGGCTTTTAGTTTTAGATTGTTTACAAGGACAGTTGGTTAGTCAAATCATGTCCCCTGCAGGGCAGAGCATGTAGTATGATTGTATGATTAACAAGAAAAACAGTGAACATGAACTCTTCTCCTGTGTTTTTGAATGGCGTGGTGCCCCAGTCTGTCTGCATCAAGTGTTTGAGAAAAGCTGGAAGCAGCAGGTGAACGAGCCCGAACAATTTTCTTTGATCAGTTAACTCTTTGATTGATCTGAAACAGTGTCCTGCTGAAGGGGAAAACTGGTATTAGTATGTACAGCTGGTGTTCATGTGTCAAAAGTAAATCGTTTAGTGGGAAGCCATGCCTGTGTCAGCTGTGACAGTAGTTTAGTCTAGACGAGATGGCCAGTGGCTGTGACTGATTGGATACGAACATCTCTGTAAACACAACATATTTACTTCTGCGTGCTCAGTAAATACTGAGGAAGTATTGACAAAAAAACTGTCTGTCTGTGTCTGTCTGCGTGTCATTGTCTCCGTGTCTGTCTGTGTGTGAGAGCCAGCAGCACTCAGTTGTTTATACATGTGTGCATGTAAATTTATAATCCTACAGATCTTCATTACAGCCTAAATATGCACGAACATACTAGAGGATAAGTGGAAACATCAGATGCAATGCAGAACATGCAACATTCAACATGTGTTTATTATTAACATATCAGATAACGTCATCAAGATGATACTTATATCCTTGGTTTACCGACACTCAGTTCTGTTAGTTAATATACAGATATTTGCTGCTCACTGTGGATTTGTTGTACATTACATTTTTTTACAAAAATGCTTTTGAGCGTAGATCACTAACACGCCAACTAACAAGAGGAGACTGTAATATAAGATTGTAAATAAGAGGAAAAAACAACCAAGAAATAAGTTTTCTTTCATTTTATTTCCAAAAAGTTCTCACATGACTTCATCTGTGCGTTTATTTGGGTTTGAAATCAGATCTGATGCTTTTTACAAATATATTTCACATAAAGGTGCATTGCTCTTGTAGAAGCTACCAGACTCCATTGAAGAAACTATGATTGCGTTATTAGAAAGGTACTTTGATTGTGTTATTAGAAACAAACTAACCGATTGAATATCACCGTTTAGTCTGGTGGCTTTGAAGAGAGCTTTATAACAGCTATTTCTGTTTAAAAAATCTCTGAAACATATTGTACTCTACTGTGACTGTTCCTTTTTTAAAACGTGCATGGTTAGCCTCAGAGCTACAGACACCTCAGATAAGATTGAGGTAGTTTGCTGACTGGCGCTGTATTTCCTGTCTCTCTATGTTGGTAGAGCTCATATTATCATTAAAGTGTGTGTACCGCACAAAACTCCAAACAAACAGTCGACTTCCTGTCGTGATGCAGAGATAAATTGAGGCACGCGTCCCAGTGTACGGTTCACTGCCCCTCCCCATTCCAGCACAAGGAGCTTCCACTGTGATGACGGATCTTTGCACATTACACACCTCCTTTGAATGATTCGTCAGCCCTGAGTGATGCACTGATTAAGAATCCCTTAAAAGCATGATGTAGTCTTTAAAAATAGATTTTAGACCACGTATATCAACTCCTTATAGGTGGGACCTAAACACTGCCTTCAATTTCTCAGTTGATAATCTTAGTTTGACCGACCCTTTATAGTTAGTAACATTGTACTTGAGTCTGACCACACCTAGCATCATAGGCAATGTGCTTTAACAGCGCTAATTTGAAGTCACCCAGCACGTTAATCCAGGTCAGATGTCAGGTATTGAACAGCCATTGAACAGGTTTTTTTCCTGACTGATCACTATTTGGTTCAAGGGCATGAAGGTCTATATTTAACACGGTAACCTCCTTTTGTGTTCGGATTTAAATAAGCAAATTAATTGCACTGATGCTGGCAGAGCACATGGAAACTTACAGAAATAATTTAGTGAAGATGTTTTATCAGAATTTGACATTGAGTCTGAAGTGTATTCATCAGTAAATGTTATTTCCTCTAGTCTATCGCTGGTTTGGAAATAATAGGGCTGGAAAGTGTTGCTGAAGATACATTTTACAAAAAAGGAAAAATATACACTATCGCCTCGAGGTGATTGTTGTATTCAGCTTGTGATTGAACATGCTCTGCTCAAAGTGCAGGGAAAGGGAAAACAAACTACAATCTGGGCAGAAAAAACAACAATTTACACTCTACACAACTCTACTTACATGTACAGGAAACAGTTGCATATGCTTATATGATACATGCATTTGTCCATATATATTCATGCACTGCACATATTTTTTTATTTAGGTTTTTAGATTTTTAGACATTACAAGCCACTTTTGCAAACTGGGTCATTTTTATTATCTTTCGCATTCGTGAGTTTTGAGTCTGAACATTAAGTTGAAACCAAAAGCTTTTGCATTTAAAATGTATTCCTCAGCCGCACAAGTCCGCCATCTCATTTGAATTGGCGTGCAATAAATCTCGGAATATGTTGGGCTGTTGGGACACAATCAGGCTTTGTGCCTCAAAGGATGCAGAATCCGAAATGGGACACAGCTGTAGTGTCTTGGCTGTGATCGTAGTTGATGTGACAGTGTAATAATAAAGCATCTATCTATCCATCCATCCATTCATCTATAAAATACTGTATATATTCGGCTGTGATTAACCCCAAAATGCCATCAGTATAAATAGGATTATACAAAGGTTATATGTATAATTAGCAAACTCACAGCCTTGTGTTAAGTTTCTCTTTGCAGACATTTAATGGAAAAAAAGGTGTTGTTTCAGTATTGTAGTATTGTCATCGGCTTGAATGATTTCAAAAGTTCTGCTGATTTCAAACCAGTCAGTTTTTTTCCTTCACAGCAATCTGTTTACAATATCAACTTTTAACGCTTTCATGAGCTCTCTGAATAACTGTCATGTCACATAAAGCAATATGAGACATCAAAGCTGCAGATGTAACTGAGCCAGGAATGAAGTTACAGGAGAGACTCTGAATGTGTGAGACATGTGGTTTCTGTCCTCCATCTTTGATTCCCTTTGCAGTGACGGTGCAGACGATCAGGGCTTGGCGGTTTCCTCATATAGAGCGCGCAGCTGCATAGTTTTACTCGAGCTTCCTTTTGAAGAGTGAAAGGTGATACTGTTGGTGTTAAGGAGCTCCAGCAGGCTTCTCTCTGCTGTCCTCCTCCCTCTGTAGTAGGGAATTAAAAGTTTGGCTGGTGTACAGTAGGTCAGCTGCATGGCGAGGATCCTCCTTCACCTGTTCCCTGTGATCTTCTGCTTTGCTCTAAATCTCCTCTAATCCCTGGCAACACACCGAGAGGCTCTGTCTGCCATCTCCCCGCTGCTGCTTCCAATTTACTTACCTGCCTATTACACCTCCTCAGCTCTTATTAAGAGTTTAAATAAGATTTAGACTCTGTGTGTTAGCTTCTGTTGGCTTTCTTAAGTTTTCTAATCCCTGAGTGAGTGCCTTTGCTTAAAATGAAATGTACTATACGTGTGTGGGTGTGTGGGTGTGTGTGTATTACTTGCTGTTTATCCTTTCAAGACATTAAATATGGAAAACAGAGCTCTTATTTCTCTCTCCACGAACCACAAACTAATTACATTTCAAATAATTGTGGCCACTTTTTTCCCAAGCCATACCGAGGAATGTGATGAAATCCAGATGACTGTTGTGTGTCATAAAAATCAATTCATCATTTGAGGGGAAAAAAAGCGGAAGATGACCAAGAAGGGAGGATTGAGAGGGTGTTAGCTGTTATAGGGCTGATAGGCTGGGCAGATGTCCCTGTTCCTAGTTAATACGGCTCTGTGATGCCTGAGAGCACACGGGGACAGGGACTTGGTGATTAGCCAGCAAACTGCTGTATGCACTGAGCTCAGTCTTGTCCTGCCGATGCACAGACATGCCTCGCTTTATGTGTCAAACGCTCCTGCTTCAGTGGAACTTCTACAATCTGACAACATTACAGAAAATATCCCCATAGAGATTGATCTTTTCGTTTAAGAGTAAGGTGATTTTTTTTTTTAAACCAGAAACAGCTGTTACATCACTCTCTTAAAAGCCACCAGAGTCCATTGACAAAAACGTCATTGTTATTTTACCTCACAGAACAAAGGACTTAATGGTCTCCCGCAACCTTGGTATATGACTTCTCTGTGTTAAACAAATATTGTGTTGAATCCAAACTTGCCATTTCAAGCACCAAAGTCACATAAAAACACAAACATGCTAACCACTTGAGGCGCCTGTAGACCAGCTACTCCTGTGTTCTGCAAAGTTAAATTACCGTTTTTGTCAATGGAGTCTGGTTGCTTTTAAGGGGGCACTGTAACGGCTGTTTCTGGTTTAAATAAAAGCATCTTCCTCTTCCGCAAAAACAGAAAAGTCAGCTGCTGTTAAACTGGTGACATTAGGTGTTTAGTTGGATATGGCAACCTTCTGACTGTAGATTGCCTCAAAACAAGGTACATGTTCCTGAATCTGGTCTGCAACTTAATTGAATGACAATCTGAGCAAATACCTACAGAACAGAAATGGAAACGTGCACCCTGACCTCATGGTGTGCTTGTTTTGCTGCTATACGCTTACAGTAATTGAGCTTGAAGTCCACTGATCCAATCAAACCCTTACATTGTACATGACTGTCCTGTTGCGACATGATAAAGCTGAGTAGTGTTGTGCCTTTTCCCATGAGCTCACTGTCTGTGAGCTGCCTGTCTGGTTAATAGGCATGTCTGTGGCTTGACTCATCCTGTTAGGCTGTAGTAGAAGAGACGCTGCAGGATTCTTCAGTGTTGTCCACTCAGCAAACCTACACTTTTGACTTAAAGTCTGTTGTGTGGCAGCGTCTCTAACCGTTTTGGACTTAGTGATTCGCCCAGTTGTAATGCATGTTTGGCTTGTTTGTGTCTACACCAGCCTGTCCAGATCTGCATAGATGCTTCTAGTGATGTCTGGTATTTTTAAACCTGGGCCCTATTTTTACATACTTTGGGGTCCAGGTGACTAAATCTGCAGTGGATTGCTTTAGCTAGCAAACTTGAAACAGACTGTAATGGTTGCAACATAATTCCTTGGCTTACAATATTAAAAGAATTATTCCTAAACACAAGGATCTTTTGTTAGGGTAAGACCCTTTGTTTAAAACAAGTAACCACCATTACTTTGGTCTTTCCAAAGCTGCCAAACTCCATTAACAAAAACAATAATTTTATGTCTTAGAACACAGGAGTTACTGGTCTGCTGCTGCCTCAATCGATTAGTTTGTTTGTCGTATTGTGTAAATTTGGTGCTTAAATTGGTTATTTCAGATCCAAGACATTATTGTGTAGCACACAAGACAAACTAACAACCACTGCAGTGGTAGACGAGCAACTCCCGGCTTCTGCAATGTAAAATTACTTTTTTTGTCAATGAAGTCTGGCTGCTTTGAACGGGATGATGAAACACTGCTTTTGTTTTTAAAAAATCATCTTCCTCTATAACAAAAAGGTCTATCTCTGTAGGGATCCTTTCTGTAATGTTGTCAGACACTGAGAATAACAATCTGAGCCTGTCAGTAGAAACAACAAGAACTTTTAGTGGACGCACTTTGATCAGACTCACGTTTGTTTCCAAGGGTTATGTCACAGCAGGGCTCTAATAAAGTATTTGACTCGCATATGCCCCTAAAACCAGGTGTGTGTGAACTGGAAAAATAATTTTAGCATAGGTGGTAAAAGATCGTTAATCGTTCAAAACTACAAGTCCCACATTCCAAAAGCCACAATGCGCCATTACAGGAGAGGAGTTTTCTGTGATGACACAGCCATGTCAAGTAAGAGAAAGGTTAACGCTGCAAAAAGTATCGGTACGATAATGAGGGAATGCTGCAAGGCTCTCTTTATTTTTCTTAAAAAATACAGGATTAAATTGTAAGATATTGTGTTTTTTTGTTCTTCTTTGTGTGTTTCTTTAACCTGAAGTATGTAAAGCTATCTTGTGTATGCTTACCTGTGCACGTGCACATGTCATTATTACACAAATTGCTTTGAACATACTTTTTTTTGTCATTTCTTATTGTTTTTCTGAGCAGGTTAAACAAGCAGCACAATTGCAATAATTCACTGTTGCAATAACCACACACAGACACATGTGCGTTATAAATGTAGTAAATTGTTTGTTTAGAAACTTTCTGTTACTTGAACATTTTTCACTGTGCTCCCGAATCTTTTCATTTAGGAGCACATGAACTCTTTTGGAAAAAAGTTAGCCTAGAGCCCTGCACAGCCATTACTGCAGGTTTTGCAACTGCTAGCTGAAGCAATCTACTGGAGAAATTCCAAAACTTTATGTACCTAGTATTCAATTAAACCCCAAGATTTAAAAAAAAAATAGGACCCAGCTTTAATATACCAGAATTTAATCTTTCAAATATTGCAGATCTTTTGACAATTTCTTCTTTCTTATTAGGTACCCAGTGCCATCTAGCAACTTTTCAATAGCTTTCATTTCCACTCTGGGTTGTCTATAAAATCCAACATTTGTCAGTTGAACTTGCAATCACTGTATGACAGTTTGTTAGACTCTGTCTGGTCAGCTAAGCCTCCCAGTAGCAGCTCTTGAGGTCAGAGGTCAGTTTAAAGACAGCCAGACTGAGATACACAGATGCCGGTGAGTGGTGGGTGGGGGTCACAGGGTTAAGGGTGGTCTATAAAAGCTTGCAGGGGAATCTTGTTATGCAACAGTCTGAGTGAGGAATTGTGAAGGTCGGAACGAGTCAGAGCAAATGCTCAAGGATGGAAAACCTGCAGACAACCAGGTGTAGAAAGGATGGGAAAAGAGAAAGGTCACGTTCAATGGAACATGTATTCAAGGGAGTGTTATAATGATAGTGTTTGTCTGCTAACCGCTCTGGCTTGAGTGTTTCTCCTCACTCCCTCAGTCTGATATGAGACTTGCAGACGTGGTCTGGTTCAGATCTGCTGATTAAATCAAAGTTCATCTGCTGATCACGAGTTCAGCCTCGACCTCACAGTGATCAAAGCCCTCCTGGCCTTCCTGATGTGTTCAGAAGCAGCTTTGTTCATCTCTGCTGCTCTGTTGCAATAACCACACACAGACACATGTGCGTTATAAATGTAGTAAATTGTTTGTTTAGAAACTTTCTGTTACTTGAACATTTTTCACTGTGCTCCCGAATCTTTTCATTTAGGAGCACATGAACTCTTTTGGAAAAAAGTTAGCCTAGAGCCCTGCACAGCCATTACTGCAGGTTTTGCAACTGCTAGCTCCTGGCCTTCCTGATGTGTTCAGAAGCAGCTTTGTTCATCTCTGCTGCTCTGCACAGATCTTAGATTACATGCTTGGTGGTTGCAAAATATTTTTTGCTCACTGTGGCTAATTTGTCTAAAGGGCTGTTTTAGTTCCAGCCAGTAGTTTGTGTATTTGTATGAATGTGTAAAGAAAAAGGCAGCTGAGGTCAATGGTTATGCTTCATTAGAAACAGTGCCTCATATTTTATGTCCTTACAGTTTGGTGTCTTGAGCCCCTTCAGAATGTGAGTCTTAAATAGCTTGAATTTCAAACTTAGCACTGTTTTTCTGAAAAAGATTTCTACACTCAGACAAACTTTGGCTTCCAAATAGAATTAAACCTGAAGTACAGATTAAAACACAGACTTGTTTTACCAAGACGAGATTTTGTAAACAAGCTTATCCTCTCACACATTAACTCGACCAGGCAATCAAGTGTGGAGGTAAATTAGTTTTGAGCAGATTGAGGAAATTGACTGCTTTGTGAAAGATTTATGTATTGTTAACAAGTGACTCATAGATGATGGGTAAATTTCAGAGATGAGGTGTATTGATCAACTTCTAAAATCAGTTTTTGGTGTAAGGCTCAAAATCCCATATCGGTAGGACACTATTAATTCACTAGAATTGACCATCAGGCTCGCAGTTGGGATAAACACTAAACTAAAAGTAATATAGTAGTGATTTGCACATTTCTTGACTGATTAGTCTCCTTTTCTTGATTGCAGGTGGAGCAGTCGAAGGTTCTGGTAAAGGAGGGAGGAGTGCACCTTCTTCTCACAATCGTCGACACTCCCGGCTTTGGTGATGCAGTGGACAACAGTAACTGGTGAGCTCAGTTGTCTGTCATTGCCTAACATTTGAGTTACCATAATACACTGATACGAATAATTTGTGGTCCTCAGCTGGCAGCCGGTCATCGACTATATTGACAGTAAGTTTGAGGATTATCTCAACGCAGAGTCCCGGGTCAACAGACGTCAGATGCCGGACAGCAGAGTGCAGTGCTGCCTGTATTTCATCGCTCCGTCGGGACACGGGTAGGTCTACATTCTTGAGAAAGAAATTGACTTGTTTTAACAAAGTTTTTAAAATAAGAAATCTTCACTCAACAACTTCCAAAGGATATAGATACGAATTTAAAGGCGGGGTTTACACAATGCATTAGATGGTAAACAGTTGTTTTAGAGTGGAAGCCTGATCATTGACTGCGTAAGAGGGATGTAGGCTTTCTCCGATTAAATCCAGCAAAACTTTAATTTTTATTAATTTTTATTTAATTAATTACATTTTAAAATGAGGATCCTGCCATGAATCCCTTTTACCCTACACAACAGCCAGAATTACTTCTGTGATCATGAATAAATTAAGGTAAACATTACAGTGTGTAGCATATCATTTATGTCACACATTTTAAACTGACATGTAGGATGGGGAAATTGCTGCACAGTTTCTTTCAAGGTAAGGTCAAAAATCTGCTGTATAAAAACATCAACACGGATATACGGCACACATTCAAGGACAGGCGAAAATTCGATTTTAGATATTGTTTGCAGTTTGAAACTTGGAGAACTAACTAAGGGGAATTACTTCTCGAGGCTGAGATGAGAATCAAAAATGGCCCCCAGATGTTTGGCAGTGGGTTTCACATACTCGGCCAACTTGTTTAGGTTTTTGGATTTTGTGATGGATGAAATTTGAGAGCCAACTCTCGTTCAGCTGGAGACAGTTACGGGCCAACCAATTTCTGATCGTAAAGACAGTCCTTAAAGTCAGTCCAGCCAGTGTTTCTTGGCTTTACCAAAAGCCTCTCTACTGAAAAAGCAGAGAATTGGGGTGTGGTTGATAGTCGGATATAATCCATTGCCAGGTCAACCACAGTACTGTTCTAGCATACAATTACTCTTGCTTAAATTCAGGTAGAGGATTTGTGGCTTTAGACTTTCCCCTGTCATCTTTATCATCCCTGGAATCAGAGTGCTGGTCGGAGCTGCAGTTAATCACACCAGTACTCTTTTCCCTGTCCTCCAACTGGTCCCACTCCAGCTGTGTTCAGTGGAGGGCAGCTAAGCGTTGTCCTTTTGTTGCTCCCCACCCACATTCACTGTTGGACTGGCAGAGAAGCCGGAGGACATCAGAGAGAAATCCAGAAAATATTTTATCTATTAAATATGATCCAGTTTCACCACAATCCATACATATTATACAGTGTTTTTGTACAGTAATCAGTGAGGCTCATCCCCAAGAAATGCTGACCTAGACCCAATAGCGATGTTAAGTCTTTAAAGTGTGCCTGCTAAAGCGCGGAGGAGCGAGGATATGACTTACAGCTTCTACTATAGTCATATGTCGTTCTTACGTTCCAGCTACAGCTGAAATGTTCTAACTTTGAGCACAAAATTAAGCTTTTTATCCAAAAAATATTGGCAAATAAATCGGCAAATCAACATGGGAAGGGAGTAACTCAGAAAAATCTGAAATATCACCAAAACAAGAGTGAAAATACAAGGGAGTGGTGCTTTGAGTGTCTTTGGATCATCTGTATTATTTGCTCTAAGTCATGTCTAAGAGGTTGGGAAATGAAAACAGGCTTTAGGATTTATTCTTGAGGAACCCCACAGGAGAAATAGGGAGGTTGAGAAAGTGCCCAAATTCAACTTAAAAACCTGTCAATAAGGTCACAAGACATTGTGGACTCAGGGGATCACGTGGAATGAAATTCATCACAGAGATAGTGTTCTAGCAGTTATGCTTCAGTATGTATTGAGTATTGCTTTCCTGCTGCCTCATCTTCTGGCCAGCAGTCCAAACCTCGGCTGGCCCGCCCCTCCTGTGGCCTCACACCAGTTCCCAAACAGGAATAACATCGGTGTAATTCGTCCTGAGCTGGCTGACCTGAAGACACCATTCCTCCCATCTGTGTCTTGGCTCTTGCTGCTGCCAAACACACACACACACACACGCAGTTGGCCGGGCTGTTCTCCCACACGAGGCCACACTGTGCTGCCTCCAACAAAAGGTGGTTTCTGCTGTTGAGCCTGTTGGCCCACAATGACCCAGTGTGGGTTACTGACCACAGCCATGCTGCCTCTCTTGGCCAATAAAAAGCACCATATGGGTCCATTCATTTTCAACACCTGCCTTGGGGCTGTAAAAATGTGTAGGAAAGTGTGCCAGGGAGGCACTAAAACAGTACGCCCCTTAATTCTCAAGTGCCATCAAGTCAATCTCACACAGACATCATAAGGCTGGTTGTATTATTTTTGCTTTTGGGACACTTTAAAACTTAAAGTTGTAATTTTGAAGATCTCAGTTTCGTTCTCTTTGGCGACACCTATGGCAATACATGGTAATTGCGGGAGCACACTTCCCAGATATCCAGACAGTGCTGCATGTGTGACGGCCACGCTTGGCTCCAGTTGTAACTCTTGATTTTCCTGGCTGACGGTCGCTTTCCTTTTCAGACTGTTTGCTTCATCTGAGCGTCGAGTTTGTTTCTTTTTCTTTGGATTTTCACTTCTTGTTGAAGTTGTATCTGTAGTCATCCATCTTTTCTTTGTTTGTTCAGCCATAGTAGATTACTGTTTACTCGCAACACTTGCAGAGAGCGGAAAAGCAGCCGCTTAGCTCCGCCTACCCTCTCTGGCAGACCAACCACTGCTGGCTGATGGAAAACCCAGCAGCACACCCAGTCCACAATACTGCAAAGGCAAAGGCATTAATCAGTGGGCCATATGTTACCTCATTCGGTGATAGATCTTAACTTAACTGACATTAAGAGATTATCACTTAATATGAATTTATAATTAGACAAAATTGCGAGCTTAGTGTATTTATGTCCTATGTTGAGCTCTGTTAATCTCCTCTCAAAAATAAGGAGGGTATTTGTTGAATTTGTGTTTCTTCTGTGTAGAGCTGTATGTACTATAGATGTACAATAGTGTGTTCAATCCAGATGTTCAGTCTGAGGTCAGCCGAGCAAAGCAATGTGACCTTCAGCTACTCTCTCCTGCAGCTCTACTCACACCCGAGACATTCACTGACTGTCTGACATTTAAGCCGTCTCTTCTCTACTTCTTCCCCAGACTCAAGCCGCTCGATATCGAATTCATGAAACGGTTACACGAAAAAGTCAACATCATCCCTCTCATCGCCAAAGCGGACACAATGACACCTGAAGAGTGTCAACAGTTCAAGAAAACGGTGAGTGTCACTACAGACTGAATGTTTCTGTTCAGCATCTTTTGTCATTTGTTCGTATGTTGTGTCTTTATTTTTAGAGTTTTTGTTTGTTGTAGGGATCTAAAATTAGGTATTAAATGTGTCTTCTTTCTGTATAAATGTGGCTTTTTAAAACATTTGTGTGTCTTAAAATTGTACTATATAAGAGGTTTTACATCACCTCTCATTCGTTTCCTGTCTCCTATTTGCAGATCATGAAAGAAATCCAGGAGCACAAAATTAAAATCTACGAGTTCCCGGAGACGGACGATGAGGAGGAGATGAAGATGGTCAGGAAAATCAAGGTCTGTTCCTCTAAAACAAGCCTCTTTTTTTAAACTGTATCTCTGTTTTTTAGTTGCAAGGAGTGCAGTGTCTCTTGATGTATGTCATTCAGACTATGTCTCTGTGGAGTATTTTTAGCCATTGTGCGTGAGCTATGCAACAGTTGTGTCCCCTCCCTCCTCTCTGCAGGATCGTTTACCCTTGGCTGTAGTCGGCAGTAACACCATTATCGAGGTCAACGGCAAGCGAGTGCGCGGCAGGCAGTACCCCTGGGGTGTGGCTGAAGGTGAGGGGTCGAAGTTCATCTGATCTTAATCTTTAAATTCAGCAACCAAGTGGAGTCCCTCCCTCTAACACACACACAGAAACATGACCATACACGTGCAAACATACCGATATTTCCACAGTTTTATCGGATTATTGAGCAGGCATTGTGTGTAGGTGGTTTGCAAAGCAGTAACCGATCCATGTGCTCTTGTTTTGCCCTCATCCCAATATTCAACACACAAACACGCACACACACTGAAGGTCTGTGTTATTGAGTACCCACAGCACACACGTTGATAGTAGACTAGAGAGAGCTACATTAGCATTAGGATCGATTTACCTAATGGTAACTTGCATTACATATCTGCATCTTAATTTGTTTATTTTCTGTACACTTTTTATTAGCATTGACAACAATATAAATAAATGAAAACTTTAAATACAAGTATCACATCGAATTTCTTAAAGCTTACATCAATTCAAAACCTAGTATGTGGCTGACCGCATCAGGTCAACAATTTTGGGCAAGGTGTTACAAGGACTGTCCTCATGAGGCCGATGACAACGTGTTTGAAAGCAGGTGCGCGCTGTGGACGTAGGTGAGGACAGTGGACGAGCAGCGGAGGAGCAGCCCCGCCTACTCCCAGAACAAAGTATCCAGAGCCTTATAGACAGAGAGTTGCGTCGGTGGAGGTCCAATATGCTCCATGATCCGCTTTTGCGATGTCGCAACTCTCTCTCTCTACGGCTCTGAAAGTACCGTCACTCACTCACTCTGTCAGTCAGCTACTCAGTCAGTCACATACAGACCCATGTGTAGGGCTGAGCCCGGCGGTCAGCCAAAAATATCAAAGAAAAATTGAAAATACATCATTATGTAGCATTTTTTAAAACATAGGGAGTTATATCGTGAGCTTTACACTCTAGGCAGATAGTTAGAATCAACCTCAGTACAGGTACACTGGATAAAAAGAAAATAACAAGGCATTTACTGTATAAATAATTCAAAACATTTATACACATATCATAGAAAGAAAGCAAAAACCCAGAAAAAGAATAAAAGTGGACCAAGATCATGGGGCAACATCAGAAAGAGATGAAAGGTGGGTTCAAATTTTGCAAAGCATGCACAAAAAATTAAATTCACGAAATTTCACGAGTGAGGGTAAAATGGATCATGAGATTGACAGGCGGGTTCGTGCAGCATCAGCAATAATGCGGCCGTTGTACCAGACAGTCATGTTGAAGAGGGAGCTGAGCCTGAAGGCAAAGCTTTCAATTTACCAGTCGAGCGACGTTCCAACCCTCGCCTGTGGTCATGAGCTTTGGGTCGTGACCGAAAGAATGAGATTGGGGATACAAGCGGCCGAAATGAGTTTCCCTCGAAGGGTGTCTAGGCTAAGACTCGGAGATTGGGTTAGGAGTTCCGACATTAGGAGGGAGCTCGGAGTAGAGCTGCTACTCCTTCACATCGAAAGGAGCCAGTTGAGGTGGTTCAGCCATCTGATTAGGATTCCTCCTTTGGAGGCTTTCCGGGCACTTCTTCCTGGGAAGAGACCCCGGAGACCCAGAGCTCACTGGAGGGATATAGATCCCACCTGGTCTGGGAACGCGTCGGGATTCCTCAGAAGAAGCTGGAAAATGTTGAATTTTTCAAATAGAATAAGAAAGATTTCTACAGGGGCCAGTTGTCAGTTGTAAAGAAATACATAACTAAAACATGCACAGCCAACATACTTCAGAGTGTCAGAATACAACCAAACACTTAACAACACATTTTCAGGTCACTGTTAGCGACTTATCTCAGGTAGCCCCGCCCTGAAGCACACCGTGCTTTATTGTCTATGTGACTCTAAATGGGACTCCAATTGGCTAAATGAACATCATGCTGTACTGAAGAAGACTTGAAACTAGAGAGTGAGACCATAAACTCATTAGGAAAATGTTAATGAGGTAATAAATCCATTGTGAAGTAGGCTCATTTTCTCATAATCCTTCATACAATCCGACTTCTTTTTGCAACCAACGGAGGCCCTGCTGGACATAAGAGAGAATGCAGGTTTAAAACACTTCTGCATATGATTTACTTTTAATACCAAATGGCTACATCCACTTCTTATATAAAATCTATTGTCAGTTCTTGTCATGATACTGTGTTTCATCACAAGAAGATTATAGGATTACTCCACAGGGTGTTTCTAATCCGTTTAACTCCTAAAAGACTGATGAAAAGTGTGATTATAAGCAGGTCATGTAGTCTTTAGTAATTGTTTGTATAAAGCAGTCGAGCCATCAGTGGGAAACTAGATATTTTTCTCTTTAGCACAGGATGTGAGAGTCCTGTTTGACCTGACACAGGAAGTGCTGTCACATTGTGGTGACATGTATGAAACATGGCACTGTTCTCAGTGATGAGGACACATTAACAGTGTGAGTGTGACTGCTCATAGATTTTACAGCAGGAGAACGATTACTTAAGGGAGCATTCATGTTGATATAGATACAGCTAAACTACTGAGTACAGTGCTGCCTAGTGGGTGACATGTAGGAGTGCTACTACAGTGTGAGACTGGTTTGGCATCTGTGTTTACCCTCCATGGGGAGTGAGTTTTGGAATACCACGAATGTTTTTGGCTCCATGTCAGCAGAGATATGTAGAGGGCAAGGTCCCTGAGAAGCTATGCGAGCCACTCCGCCACAGCAGCCAGAGAAACCTCTGAGGACTGTGGTGAGCTCTGTAAAACAGCAGCACACAACGTCACCTGCTGACGCTGTCTGGTACTGCTGCTGTTCCCACTGGGAGTCTGAAAAGCTTGAGTAGGAGCTCGATCAAAACAGCTACGGAGCCCCAAAAAAGTCTATAAGATATATTCTTAAAAATAAATGAATAGATTAAGAAATAATCCTGTTTGTAATGTAAATTAAATCCTTAAGCATAATGAACATTGGAAACAAAGTGAGGATATTAAGCTACATTTTAAGCGTAAAATAGAGATGCTTAAAATAAGCGACTGAAAGATAAACATTAAACAAATATGTTGTATTATATTTAATCAAGTGATTAAAGGAAATAATAGAGCGCATGTCCCCTTTTTTCAAACTAATTGTGTCTTAAGGGAAATCTAAAATCTTGTGTTGTTTTAGATACTTGATTTTGATAAATTGTGTTATTCATGGCTGTATTTAGTGTTTTTTTGACATGTTTGATAACCTTTGACTACCTTTTGTCTGTTTTAAAGCTCCATCATCTTAAGTTACAACAACCTTAGTTACTCTGATATTTGAAAGCAAAGTAAAATACACCTGAAATTTAAAACACAGCATTTCACTGCATTAAAAATATACTACATTTTGCAAACAAAGGTCTTCATAAAGACATACATGTCTTTCTTTATACCGGGAAAATAATATAAATGAGGCACAGTATCAACATCATCCATGTTCTTAATTGGTTTTCTTCATATACTCTTAAATCTGCTTTTTATGCCGATCTGGTGAAATTCTTTTTAGCTTTTTATTAGGTTTGTTTCATTCCCCTCATGTGTCACAATGTTATAATCACTGCATGATAGTGTATCTAAACTCCTCTCTTGTCTCTTCTTGCAGTGGAAAACGGAGAGCACTGTGACTTTACAATCCTGCGGAACATGCTCATCAGGTGAGAAAATACAACGTCCCCTCTTCAGTGCAGGACAGTCACACAGGGATTTGTATCAGTGCCGAATGCTTGGAGAGCTAATCCCTGGTGTCGTTTATATGTTCCTAGTTATTCAACGTAAGGTGGAAATTAAGACTTTCTAGTGTTTGATTTCTTTAAACTCTATGTCCAGATAACATTCCCCTATGAAGGTGTGATGGAGATTAAATTAAAGTCATTTTTAGTACAGATCTTAAAGGGTAGTTCTGCTGTTATTGAAGCTTATTTTTAAATGTTTGTGTCTAAATGACTTAATGGGTACAAAAATGCTGACAACATTACAGAAAGGATCGCCACAGAGATAGACCTTTTTGTTAAAGAGTTTTTTGGGTTTTTTTTATTTACTAGAAACCGCTGTTCTATCACTCTCTTCAAATACACCAAAGTCCAGTGACAAAAACAGTAATTTAACCTCACAGTACGTAGAATTATGTGTGTCTACTGCTGCCTTCTTAAGTTTTTTTGTGTTAAATAAATATTATGTTGGTTGTGAACTAAAGTCACACAACAGCACAAACAAAATAACTTCTGTGTTTTGCAAGGAATATATCTTTGTCAATGGAGTCTGGTGGCTTTGAAAAGAGTGATTTCTGTTTAACAAAACTACTTGAATTGTCCTTTAGAAAGTTGCAAGAGAAATTCTGCTAAGGAGACGATCTTGCTGAAGATGTAGCAAATTAAATACTTGTATTACAACTAAACTGACAATCTCGAAGATCTCAGTTTCGTTCTCTTATACGGTAATTGCGGGAGCACGCTTCCCAGATATCCAGACAGTGTTGCATGTGTGACAGCCACGGTTGGCTCCGGTTGTAAGTCTTGATTACGGCGACAGATAATGACTTTACAGACATTTATTTACATGAAAATCTTTGAGATTATTACTTTAAGTAAAAGGGAAAAAAATCAAGTCCACAAAGCCGATTGGAACCTATAGTTAGAGTAATTTTGCTAATTGACTTGTTGTTTTTCAGGACCCACATGCAGGACCTGAAGGATGTGACGAACAACGTTCACTATGAGAATTACCGTAGCAGGAAACTTGCAGCCGTCACCTACAACGGCGTGGACAACAATAAGAACAAGGGACAGCTAACCAAGTGAGTTCATGACTACAGTTATACGCACAGAGCTGAGGTGTTAATGCTGCTAAAATTCAACTTTGATTGTGTGAAAGATGGGATAATGATGCTGATTTGGCTGCTGGTTCTATCAGAGCAACTCATTCACTGTGTAAACATGGAGGACTACAGGTCAGAGGTCAAAGTCTGCTGACCTACAGATTACAGTTGACAAGCTGTCACTTTAAACCTTTAGACCCAGGCCCAAACACACCAGCACTAACCCAGCACTAACTGGGCACCAGTATCAGTGGTGTCTAATCTGACAGTACTAACTGAAGCACCGTCTGACTGCTAATCCACCAGCTGCAGCTGTCAGTAATCACCAGCAAACTCTCACAAGCTAATGCATGTTTTATGGCAGCATGCTAAGCGTCTGTGCGTTTGTTTGTTTTTAGACCTGAGACGGCTGACGGCATGTAAGTGTTACTTCACTTCTTTAAAACCTCTCCGAACAATGCATTTCACTCCTTTATATCACCCTACCTCTAGGATTTAGTGATTTCTTTTTTTGTCAAACGCAAAGCTGTAAAATTTACACACTTGTTTGAATTAAACATCAAGCTTTAGTGGTCCTATTGGGCCATACATTAGATAATTTCATGCTAGAGACAGTAATACCAAATTGTCATAGTTTATAAGCTTCTACTAGGCCTGCTAATACTTTCTGGATCTGCTTCCTGCTTTGCATTTATTAATAACAAGCTGTGAAACTACTGTGCAACTAATGGCAAAATGCTATTCAACCACTGGCTAATTAATCTTCCAGTGTTACGCCATGTTCATATCATATTGTAATAACAGCAATTATTAACGGCCAAGTTGGAAACAAGTGGGAGTGATTGCTACAAAGGAGCAACAAAGATGTCAACAAAGCAAATTTACAGTAACAGCTTTCAGCTAATTTCAAGTGCTTAATAACCACAACAAAATCTAGCATTATTGTTATTTTAAAAAAAATGCTTAATTTCCATCTGTCAGACTACAGGGCTACTAACAACTTGGAAAAAGGCACATTGGCTTTGAACTTAATGCTAATGTTTGTATGCAGTTTTTTAGCATGCTAACTTTTGCTAATTAGAACTTCACACAAAAGGAGGATGATGGGAATGTTAGCAGACATGTAAGACTAATTTAAAAGTAAAAATAAATAATTTAATAGTTTAATAGGGTTCAACCCCTACACAGTTAGTGACAAGAAATATTTATATAAAAATAAAACTATACAAACTATACTATATAAATATGCTTCCAACCACCACTAATAATATTATCAGCTTATTAACATGTGGCAAGCTTTACATTATTTAACAAGCTTTAACTAACTACATCAAAAACTTCATTGTAGATAATCCCAATGAAAAAAGGCACATTGGTTATAAACACATTTGAATTTGCCAACTTTTCAATAGGCAAATTTTGGGTTAATAAAAGTTTCTTTTAATAGTGCCCTAAACATTATAAATTATTAATGTATTCGAAGGTTTAACATTAAAAACACTTTTACCACAACAAAGGCAATTGTTTATTATAAAACAGCAACATCGTATTTATAATTTTCATTAATTATTTGAATACAGGGCTTTCAGTCTAAATCTGTGTCTCTGAATATTACATTTACTGTGTTCACTAACAGTTAGCTTACATTTTAGCATGCTGATATTTGCTAGTTAAAACTACATACAAAGTAAAGCTGATGTGAATGCCATTCTTTGTAGACTGACTCACTACTAGACAGTGAACTGAGTGTTATTTCTATAGCTATGCTACAAAGCCTAAAACTTGTTCAAGCACTTGACTCTACAAAGCTAATGTGAACACATTTAGCTAGCGGACATGTAAAAATGTTCATTTAGCATAACTGTCAAACATGCTTTTACCATCCCCTATTAACATTATCTGCCCATTAACATCTAGTTTAACATAAACAAACAAGGTGATTTCAGCTATAACAGCACAACCTAAAGTGTGTCCCAATCAAGACATCATTGTAGAACAGCATGGTTAGTGTCTCGTTCTCCTGACAAGCCCCTCTCACCTCCCAGCTATACTCCTTGCTGGAAGCCGTCTGTTACTGAGGGCTTCCAGGGAAGGAAAGCCAGCTGTGCCTTTCTCCTGTCCTGATCCTACATATCCTCCTTTTCATCCCTCTGAGTCATCAGTGTGAGTGGGGGTCACAGATGTGTGACCATCCAAATACCTGCCCCTGTGTGCCGTCTGTATGAACACTCTTGTGTCTCTAGGAGTCCTCTAGCCCAGATGGAGGAGGAGCGACGGGAGCACGTGTCCAAGATGAAGAAGATGGAACAAGAAATGGAACAAGTGTTTGAGATGAAGGTCAAAGAGAAGCTCCAGAAGCTCAGAGACTCTGAGGCTGAGGTAAACACAGGATGGCATTTTTTGTCATGTATTATGGTGTTGCTTTGTAAGTGCTCGGTTAACCTCTTACTGTGTCCCTTCAGCTCCAAAGGCGTCACGAGCAAATGAAAAAGAACCTGGAGGCCCAGCACAGAGAGCTGGAAGACAAACGCCGCCAACACGAGGATGAGAAGGCCCACTGGGAGGCTCAGCAGAGGATCCTGGAACAACAAAAACTAGACGCCTCCAGGTAAACCTATCATCACATATGAGAGTTAATTCAACTGTAGACTGAAGTTTTACTTAAGGCAAATAACTTGAATCTGAGCGCTGCTTACTGATGATCTTGGAGGAAAACTTTACTACACACTGTGTATCAAGCACCTAAAACACAATGCGTAAGGAAAAAACAGCTTATTTGGATTTAATTGTCTTTCATAAATAAGTATTTTATCAATTAGCAAAGCAAAACTTTCTCCATGCATCCACTGCAATAATTAGAGCATTGTCTGTCCCCTTTTATATTAACATGCTGTGTCTTATCCTGGGTTTAATCTTATTCAGGATATTGTAAAGAACATAAGCTGGTTATTTTAAGATTATGATTTTAACTTCACATTAGACGGATTAGTTCTGTTGTTCTGACTGTGGTGTTTTAAAGGGTGAGTTCAGATCCAACAATATATCTGTATTACACATGATAACACAAACAAACTTATTGGTCGAGGCAGCAGTAGACCAGCAACTCCTGTGTTCTGTGAGGTAAAATTGTCAATTGAGTCAATTGGTGGCTTTGAAGTGAGCGATGTAACGCATGTTTATGGGCTCAAAAAAGGATGTTCCTCTTTAACAAAAAGGTGTCTCTCTTTAGGGATCCTTCCTGTTATGTTGTTGGGCAATTAGAATAACAATCTGAGCAATTTGAGATGTGTTTTTAGCGGCAGCGTTTGCCAACAGGAGTTTTTTTGCAGCCATTACAGCCTTTATCACAGCTGCTGTCTGAAGCAATCTACTGGAAATATCAAATATCTTAAAAATATCTAATTATTCGTTTAAACATGGAACATATGAACCAGGTAATGCATACAGGATTCTTACATAGCGTGGGCAAATTAACCTGTAGTAGAAACCTGTTGTCTTCTCTCAGTCTCACGTTTATAGTTTGAGCAGTGGGGTTTCTAGTTTTTAAATATAATGCACATTAAACTGCAGATTGTGTGTTTGATATTCATTTTAAATCATTTCTTCCTCCCCTTTTGCGCTCCGGCTGCTGGCATGTAAAGTGACACCTAGCTTACCTTAGCCTGAAAAACCATTCCAGTACTGCAATTTTATAAATCTATTAAAGATCCTTTCAGATTTAGATTCAAATCATCTTTAGAAAAATAGGGATACTAGGTGCTCACGGTGGTTAAAGTTAAACTCCAGGTGAATGCCAGGTGCTCTTGAAGGCTAAAAATGTAATTGACGAAGGGGGGAAGCCACTGGTCTTTCTTCAGGCACACTCGCCTGGAGAAACAACATACATTTTTTAGGTAAATTGATGTTGTTTTGCGGGATAAGCCCTGATTTAACAAAGGCATTTTCAACTAAATCCCTGTCGCTTCAAATTATCTTTATTGTCCCTTGTGCAGCAGGAGAACACAGAATGACACAATACTCGAGGTCTACATCAACAGCAAAATTAGACCAAATTAAGATCAAAATAAAAAATCTGACCCAATACAAATGACACAATATAAAAGGACAAAATCAACAACATCATTTATACCAAGTGGAAATATGCAATGTGTGCAAAAAAGTAGTGCAAGCAAGGCAAACTTTGTTCTAATTTTCATTCAGCATATGAAATGCACTTGGGATAAATGAGACATGGTGTCTTTTAGTCTTCCGCACCGGTGCCCTGAAACAACAGCCTGTTGGCAAAAGCTCTGACTCACTCACTGATTCTGGCAATTGCGTATAGCATGAGCCCTCCTAACCTGCCTGCTATAAATGGCCAGAAGTCAAGTATTTCAAGACTATACTTTTTTTTAATATACTTTATTTGTAGTTTTTTAAGCATAATACAAATAAAATCACAAGAACAGACAAACAACAGGCCTAGACATGTTTGAAAATTAAATAGCCAAATAAAATAAAAGGACATAGTTTGACAGAAAAATGAAAAGAAAAACAGTTAGATTAAGGGTAAGCAGAAAAAAACTCTAAATGATGTTGCAGAGCTCTTAATTTCACAGTATGTTTGAAGGTGCTGTGCATTAAATCTCTGATTCGGAGTGTGAAAGAGTCGCAAATAAATTTCATCCCACATCAGCCTTGACCAAGTGTGTGAGAAATGGGTCCCAAATAGCTGAAGATGTTATTGAACCTTTCTTTATGTATGACTGACGTCATCTCAATCCATATCTGAAATGAAGGGGGAGACGTGGACTTCTGTTCTATCAGGATGAGTCTCTTGGCAATTGTCATCCCAAGCATCAGTGACCGTTTCACGGGTGTGGGGAGAATATCAGTTGACTGTGAACAGCCGAAGATGGTCAGTCCAGCTTCTGGCTGGAAAAGTCTTTTATAGGTCTTAGAATACCAGTCAAATATTTTGGACCAGAATTTGGTTAGTATGGGGTAGAACCAGGAGGCGTGAGATAGCGTGCCCTCTGCAACTTTGCATCCGTCGTGAGACAGAGGAGTAAAATCTGTGCAACCTGAGTTTAGAATAGTGAAGATGGTGGACAACCTTTTAAACTGGATCAGCTATTGTCTGACATTTACTTTCAAGTCTATTTTTTTAAGCCAAGTTTAGGTTTTCAAACCATGCAATACTACAAAGGCTTAAAACGGTTTCAATAAAACTTCTGTAAAAGAGAGTCATCATCTCAGTAGAGACATTAAAATAATTCATTTTCCTCAAACTTTCCTGTTAATAATCAGACATTCCTCACTGTCATCCACAGCTACTATAAGAACAACAACTCATTGTACTTTCAAATGTAATGTGTGAACCAAACATACAAATCCACTTTGCTCTTCTGTCCCCTTGTTTTTTACAGGACTTTGGAAAAGAACAAAAAGAAGAAGATATTTTAACAACTCCAGAGGACCTTCTTGATGTTACAGTGTATTATTTGCCAACCTGCCAGCCACGATTGTCAGAACATCTGTCAGTAAACTAGATCCGCTGTTTGACCACATTACTGTGTAACAATCAAGAGAAAGCCAGGGGGCAGTATTGCCTGGACTCTGAATTGAACCAATCACTCCTCACTCATCCTTAAATAACTGGTATTATATTTGTATTGATTCGTTGTTCGGCCCTTATTTGGGTCACTGCTCTTAAACTGAAGTATAATCACAAAGAAATCCCAACAGCGACAAACTGGAGGTCAAAGTTCAGAGTTCAGTCATTCTTTCCTCTTTTCTTCTTCTTTGGGAATGATGCTGCTGCACTGCTCGGTGCTGCATCCTTTTAATGCCAAAAAACAAACCAAGACGTCAGCCTTTCACTTCCTGCTCACCAGCAGAGACAGCGTCAGGCTGAAGCTCACCTCAGGCACTGTTTTTTATATAAATATGTATCTTTCAGCTCATTTATTTAGGTATCACATTTAATTCTCCTCCCATGATGTTATGCTCTTCCATCTCCTGTAATGTAAATTGTATACCATTGAACTGCAGTGTTTAACTTCCATTGTGTGTAACATTTTCTTACATTCTGTTCATTTCTTTTTGTATCAACCCTGGCATAGAAGTTGTGTTCATTTTGTTTCCAGTATCACAGCTGGTGTTTTCCAGCCCTGCTCTTGGAAACCAAACATGTATTCCTGACTTCACTCACGCTGAGTGTAACAATGTAAAGAACCTGCTCTTGAAGCAGTTCCTTTTACATGGATTTATTTTAACTTCTTGTGTAGATTCTGTATAAAAATGTCTCCCACAGAATCGACTCTTTCCACGATCCTAGGGCAGGATGTGGAAAGCTTGTGCTGGATGCTGGTAGATGGAAAAGCAGGAGCTGAGATGCGTCAGTCAAACAGCGGTCAGCTTAATATCTGTACCGAGCTGGCTTTCTTCACATCACATTAAGCACTGTTGGTGTATTGCATCTGTTTTTTAATGTCTTGTTTTTATTGTACAAAGTCACATAATAAAATTGTGATGGGAAAAAACATGATTGGTGTTTAAATATGCTGCTATAACTTCAGTCTTCTGTCTTTCCACCAGATGAAAGGACCAGGCTACAAGAGCATTAGAGAAGTCAGAGGGTTGCAGGATCAGGTCTTGCTCAGCCGGCGTTCCAGGTCAACCCAAAGGTGTTGACAGGATTGAAGTCAGGGCTCTATGCAGGTCAGGTTCTACCACACCAAACAGGGCAGTCCACATTTAGGTTCATGTCATTTACATTTATGTAACATTTAGGTTAACCACATTAACCACTTTACTGTGGTTTCCTGTAACACACACAACATTAAGGTTAAAGGAAAGGGTCTTCTGCATGGTTATAGCACATTATTTTCTAAAATATTTTTTATCCTGAAGCATATATGTATATCTCTATTAGAAGTAAGGGTCCAAACAACATCTTTATCCCAAATCCAAATCGATTATCAGCAGGTTGAGTGCAGGCATGTACTGTGTTGTGTTCACAGGGAACAGACAATCTTGAAGATTTTAGTTTAGTTTTCTTTGGAGCCACCTAATGGCGATATACAATAATTGTGGGGGCACACTTCCCAATTTAACCAGGCGTCCACGGTTGGCTCCCTTTCTTCCGGTTGTAACTCTTGATTTTCCTGGCTGACGGTCGCTTTCCTTTTTAGACTGTTTGCTTCATCTGAGCGTCGAGTTTGTTTCTTTTTCTTTAGATTTTCACTTCTTGTTGAAGTTGTATCTGTAGTCATCCATCTTTTCTTTGTTTGTTCAGCCATAGTAGATTACTGTTTACTCGCAACACTTGCAGAGACTGGAAAAAGCGGCCGCTTAGCTCCGACTACCCTCTCTGGCAGACCAACCACTGCTGGCTGTTGGAAGTCTGTAATTCTGCTATATACTGCAAATGCAAAGGCTTTCTTCAGTGGGCCATGGGCTCAATCATCGCGTTACCTTATTTGGTGATAGATAGTGACTTAACAGACATTTATTTACAGAAAAATCTTCGAGATTATTACTTTAATCTAGGTGTTGTGCCTTATCCATGTTTTTGACGGCTTACACTGGGTCGTCTCCAACCTACTTGGATAAGCAAGAAAATCTTTAACCTAAAAAGTTGTTTATTAAGGTAATCTCTGCCTTAATCCTAAAATAAAACCTACATGAAAGCTCAAACAGAGATGACTTTGTAGTTGTTTTTGGTGGTTCATTTATGAGATACTTGGATTTTTGCTCCTTGTAAATTTGCTGCTGACACGGTTTGCGACAGCAAATAAATTACTTCTGAACTTCAAAGTACTTTGACCTGATCAACTCTGAGATCAACCATCATAACACTACTAAAACATATGTACAGGTAAATGCTAAAAACAAAACAAAATGTTCTCAACAGGGTGGAGGATGTATCTGGATGTCAGTGTGTAATAGCTAATAATTTATTATTGTAGCCCAAATTATGATCTTTACTAATCCTAAGTAGCTTTGGTGCACAAACCGAACAGCGACTGTTCTTTGTTTTATTTTGTGAAATGGTCAAAGTTCAGTTAGGCTTAGAAAAGGATCGTTCATTTTGGCTAAATCCTGTGTCAATGCTTTAGTTTGGTTTCACAGGAACACAAAGATCTCCTAGGTCTCCTAGGGAGATGCTTGTGTAAAAAAGTATCCTCAAAACTGTCTGTTAACATACTTAATAACAAATGACTGAATGTGCATGTTGGGGTACACTCACCACTATAAACATATAATGCAAAAAGGGCTTGCTAAAAGCTGAAAAACATTAAAGTCTAAATGTGAATGTTGGTAAATTAGCCCAGTCACAAAGTGCCCCAAAACATAAAATAACATTTTGCAAAAACCTGTTGCAGTTAATATCAAGTTTTCTTTGTACTGAGTCCACGAAGACAATAATAAAATATCACATTCTTTTACAGTTAGTTTGTAGTAAGGAGTTTAATTAAGAAAGAGCATGAGAAACTTAACCTAAGACCAAAGTATGTGGACTGGGATGTTCAGATAATTTAGTCTGATTGAGTTCTTAAAGTTGCATTGAGACCGTAATGATGTTTACTTCCAGCAGGTGGCAGCACAGACTGCACTGAAGTACCCTCATTGACAGGTTCAGGGACTTCCCAATCCTTTGCCTCAACCTTATCAGTGTCTCTCTGAACTTTCACCATGACCCAGCAGTTTTGTCTCGATGCACGTGAAACCCCAATTATGCTTAGTAATGGATTCACCAGCAGCTTGTGTTGTCATAGCCTTTCACCCACCTAACTTCCTGCATAGTCATTCTGTGTAAAGACGTCAGATTAGAGGCTTTATCAGGAACACCTCAGTCTGAGAGTCTCTGAGGGGATGGCTGCCAACTTGGCACGGATGACACTAAAGTTTTTAATCTAAAGTCAGCTTGTTTTATTTTATTTTTGTTGAAGCATACGGTTAAAAAAAAGAGCAGCTTGCTGCACCTTTTTTTCTACTGTTGTTAAGGCAACCACCGAATCATAGCTGTCATTAACCTAACCGTTATATTGTAAACTGACAGAAGGCCCGCATCTCCTTTCATCCGAATGGACAATGAGAGAAAACGGCCATGACGTTGGGTGCTTTTCTGCTTTGAGTTGTTAAGTTTTTTTCAACTCGAGGCGCTTGCAGCGTTTCCTCAAAAACGCAAGGCGCTGTGCAACGCAAAAGCAGCACGCAAAAAGTGTCCCTCTCATTGAAAACAATGATAAAAAAGCCGCCCCCAGCTGCCCAAACGCGTTCTGTCTGAACGGGCCCCAAAGGTGATGGCATGAGTTGCGGAATTATGAGAGCACAATGGGCTCTTGAAGGGGCTTATTCAGGAGGTTCTAGGGTTAGTTTAGGGTAATGTAGGGGTAGAGACTTAGAGGTTCTTGATTGATATATTGTTTTGAGAGTCCCTGAGTTCTTGTGGGATTTTTGAGATATAAAGTTTTTAGGGTTTTTAGGGGTTCCAGGAATTCTCAAGGTTTACAATCATAAGGATCATAAGAATATTCCAGTATTACATTTAATAGGATGCAGTGGGGTTGATAGAGGTTGTTTTGTTTAAGGTTTGTAAGAGTCTTGGGGGAAATTCTTGATTGAGCCTCTTGAGTTCTAGGTGCTTTTAAAGATTTATTTAAGTTGGTAAGGGGTTTGACGTGGTTCTCTGGGTTTTTTATGGGAGTCAAGCCTCCTTTGGAAGTAGGATTGCAGCGTCTCTTGGCAGGAATACGTTTTCCAAGAATTCGTGAGGAGCTTTTGTTGATCACTGAAGACATCTTTGGGGGTTTTAAGGATTCTTTCGAGGGCTCTGGGGTTCTTTACCATGATCCTTGTGAACGTACCACTTTGGCGTTATGGTATTCTTCAAGAGGCCTCTTGAGTTTCAGCACGATATCTTGTTGTCCTGAGTTCTTGAGGGTTTAAATGAATAAATATGGATGTTTCAAGGATCACAGAGAAGATTCAAGCAGTGCCTACGTTGGTGCTGTGGTTCTTCAGGCCACCTTAAAAGATTCTCTGAGTTTTGTAGAGGATTCAAACATACATTAAAAATAGTCATTATATACAATGTTTTCTTTTCATCAATATTCAATCATTTACCTTAATCAACCTTCATGCTATGTTTGCAATTAAGCCTACCAAGGACATCTTCACATTTAATATTTGGCCTTAAAGATAGCAGTGGAAAACAGTTGTAAAACAAAGCTTCACACACTTGTGGACTGATTGTGGACACTTGCTTTTATTATTTAAAGTATTTCAGATGCTAACCATTGTTTGTTAGCCAACATAAGGCAACAGCATGAGCTCTTAACCCCACAAGTTCATAGTATCCTTTTTACCAAAGGTTAAAGATATAAAGTTGTTTTCCCCCTCTATATTGTCCTCATAGTGATGGTAAAATGTTAACCACATTCAGAGCATTCAGGGACGCTCCCTGCTGAAATCTAGTTCACAGGAATTGTGTTGCTTGGAAACAGCTTGGGTCCAGGTTAACTTCTGTCCACTGTTGACTTTAGCAAGCAATGCAGGAGGAGATGAGGAGAAGCCTATTTAGTGAGGACTTCCCACCGACAGCTTTTAAGATTTAATAAATCAACCCTTATCATATCTATGCAAGACGTGGTCAACAGTTTGATTTTTTAAAAACTACTGTAGGCTACATTTATTGATTATTTTCCTTAAATTTGTCTTTCCCTTCAGCTTGTTCAAACAAAAGCTGGACCCTTTGGACTATAAAACACACACACACACACACACACACACACACACACACACACACACACACACACACACACACTGCTGTGTTGCAGCCTCACGCCACAGCCATCCCAGTCTGACAAATGGTCTAGTTCAGCCTCTCTTCTTTTTGATTGGCCAGCTGTGTCCTTGGTTCATCCAGGTGAAGACTACTCAGCCAATCACAGTAGTTTAAACTAAAACCTCATGTGTCAGCCCACATGACAAGATAGGAAATTGTAACAAGCCCCAAAAAAGACTTAGACCATCCCTAACTGCATTAAAGTGATCTAGCAAGCACTGACTTCTTTCAGGTTACAAAAGAGTAGACCTCTGATGGATTCATTAAGAAAGACATTAATGTTCTCCTTGTTCTACATTTCTTACAATCTATGCCTCAATTGATTTAGAAATAGCATGCTGTTAATGGGTAATAGAATATGTCATGAAATATGAAATTTGATATTTCGGGGTCCTTTTAGGGGTCTCAAGGAATTTTGGGGACTTTTGGGGTCTCCTAAAGGTTCTTGACAGATATAACGTTACAAAGGGTTTCAGGAATTCTTAAAGGGGCTCTTGTAAGACTCCAAATTAATTGAACAAGTTATAGGAGTTTTTTGGTTTTAGCTTAAATATATATATAGGAGGATTCAAGGTGCACTTAGACGGATAACAGTGATTTAACAGAGGTTCTTTGGGCAGTTGTTAAGGGGATCTTGATTCAGCTCCTTGAACTATTGGGGGTTGTAGGGGCGTGCAAGGAAGCCGAACAATCCCTGGAGCCCCTTCATCAGAACCTCCTGAATCCTCCCTTAGGCACTAGAGTACCTTCAAGAAGGCCTAGAATCCCTTCAAGGACCATTATACAACACTTAAGAGGGATCAAAGAATTAAAATCAGCCCTCCTTCTTGTTGGGAATCTGTTGGGAATCTGCTTTCTTTCATAAACACCTGTGACTTTATTATTAATCCCAAAGAGCTCCTAGAAATTCATTTTAAAAGCCCCAGTTAAGCACCTCATATTGACCTCTGTGTGACCCCCAAGAATCCCTGCAATCTTTTCATAACCCATTCTTTAACCCACCATACCTCCTTGTTAATTCGCTGTGCCTTTTCCTCCTCCATCGATTGCAAATTCTTCCCTTATCAGGATGATCAGAGTCGGTTTATGTTTGGTTACTTGCTGTTCTGACATTGACCTGCTTCACTGAGAGCTCCTGTGTTTCTAGGTTAGCTCCAGCCCTGGGCGAAATGATAAGACTGTAGAAAATGTGTCTCTGAGGCCGCCAACATTTTCTGTCTGAATATGTTTTTCATTCACTCCAGACAAAGCCGGTTATTCAGCTAGTAAGGTAACAGCGAGCAGAACAGGGAAATATACAGCTCTATAATCAGGTCATTGCAAGTCGGTGCCAATACCAATAATTGCAACATGTTTAGACCCATTTCATCTGTATGAGAGCAATAGCTTTGAGCTGTATTTCCCTAAAATAAACATTTTTAAAGGTATAAAATCTTACCATGTGGACAATGATCAGACAAAAGATTTCTACTTAAAATCCATTTGTTTGGCATCGTAACACATTTCTTGTTACTTGATAGAGACCAGAGAAAACGACACTCTCCAAACATTCATTTATGGGTCATGGACATCACGTGTGATTTTTTTACGTCAATTCAACACCCAGTTCAAATGACCAAAGAATACTGCAAATTCTCATTGGGCTGTTGGCTCAATCACATCTGTGTTTCCTCATTTGGCAACATATTATGAATTAACGTTTCTTTAACGGAAAATCTGACAAATTAAGAGTTTGACCTTGTTGGTCAGTGCATCACGAAAGATATTACAATTTATTCCCTGGTGTCACACAATTTTAAGTCAAGGTTTTTCACCCAAAGACTCAAATGTCAACCTCATGGTGGTGCCAAAGAAAATGTCACAGGATTGCCTAATTCGTAAAAATTTGAGATACGTCCGGGCAAAGTGATAACCAGTTGACCATCCCCAAAGTAAAGTCATATTAGCTCCCTTTAAATGCTGCCACCAGAGGAGTACATTAGACTGAGAAGATAAACATGATTTTGCCAGTAAACGCATCAATAACAATCTGTACATTTGATTTACATTTTTTCTGAATACATCTGTGAGTTTTTGAGTGCCCCATCCCTTTGGGACCATGAATATCCACAGCAACTTTTATTGGGAATGGACCAATGTTTTTTTTTTAATATATATATACTTAAGTTTTGACAGTTTGGCACTGGAAAGGTCATGGTCCCCACAGGATTCGGCCTTGGTATCACTGAAATCATAACTACTCTGAAGACAATGAAAAGACTTTATCTTGTTCAAATTGCAGGACAAACAGACCTGCTCCTATTTTTGGAATAAAAATTCTGGGAAAACATTGATAAAAGCAAGCATATGGATCCAACTGATTTCTTTTTAATGATTTCAAACCATATGCATCCATTTTGCTAAAAGTCAGTTGTCAGAAATTGTTCATGGGTCCATTTATAAAGCTCAAACTATGCTGACAAAACACCAACATACAGGACAAAACAAGGACATATGAGGGGGAACGTTTATTTGATGGGGCATTCACCACAACTGTCAGGTCTCAAGAACCTCTGCCAAGAACCTCAGGATAAGTAATATTAAACAACATACATGGGGAGATACCATCGGAGAAGATGATTCCTAAGCCACCATCATGTTTTTCAAATTCATATCATTGTAAAATCTAAATCCTCATAAATTATTTGGATGCCGAACAAACTTCAGGTTCATTCCTGTCTTCCATTTGTCCTTTTAGGGGATGTGGATGCCTTCAGTTTCAAGTCCTTTCTTAGATTATCTCATTGGATCGTACCTGTGCTTGCAAAGTTCTGCTTATCCACGTTGCATAAGAGTTGAGGTCAAACAAAGGTGGCCATGCCCAGTATTTATGCCATGGGTCATCCTGTCTGTAAATAGAGCTGTGATGTGAACAGTGGCTTATCCTTTAACTACCAGAGGATCCTGACATACAGCTGACTCTCTGACAGGGCCAGAGATCCACGTCTCCGGGTACTAAATTAACATTACACCAATTTGATAAAGCAAACAGAAAGCCATGTCATGGAATTTACATAAGCAAGATAACCTTTTTCTACATAACTGTGTGTAGGAAGAGACGGGACCAAACATGAAACATATGAACAAAATGATAATCCTGCATTCTCTTTGTGGAAGAACTACAAAATAAAACAGTTGTCAAATTAAACCATCTTAGTGTATCAATAATAACTGAAATCTAACCAAGGTCCCAAGAACTCTAAAGACTCCCAAGAATATCTTAAGAACCCCAGAGACACATAATCCGTCCCTGTAGAACCCCTACAATCCTCTTGGGATCTCTTTAAAACCTCATGGAACACTCAAAAGGACTCATGAGACTCACACCAGACTCCCTACAACCCTGATCATTACTCTAAACACAACCTTCAAAGGCCTCCCAAAATACAGTGCTGGAACATCTTTAAAATCTTGAGTTGAGCCCTGTTTAAGATCCCCTAATACTTCATTTAGACCCCTTTTTTTTTTTACACAGAACCCTAGAACCCTCTTCTTTTCGAACACCTGGAGCTGTTTCAGAACCTCTGGAGTCCTCTCTTTGACCTACGTTTACTCTCAATAATGCCTCAAACCATCTCAAGGAACTTTGGAACCCGGTTGAGAACTAGAAGAATTAAAATTGGCCCTCATTTTGGTTTTGAATTTCTAACTAGATGATAAATAGTCCTCATATTGCAAAGGAAAGCCTAGAGATCTCTCAAGAATCTCTCGCAAGAATTTCAAGAACCCCCCCTAAAACCCTGGAAACTTATCTTAAATTCCCAAGAACCTATTTTTGGACCACTTGTATCCTCCCGAGAATCCCTATGTTTCTTTTTGAACCTGTGCAATCTTCATAAAGACCGCTAATATCTTCACTTGACTCACTAAAACTTATTTCAATACTTCCAGGACCTCCTCAAGGATCCTAAAACCTCTCTCGATCACTTAAACCAGACAAGAGCCCATAGAACTTCTCAAAAGCCTCCAGTCCTCCTTCAAGAACTCAACGAGATCCTTCAGGTAATGCCATTACTTTTAAATGATTATAAGACTCCTGTAACCAGAAAGAATTCCAAAACCTCCTTTTAAATGACCTGCCAAAACCCCTCCCATGTTTGGAGCCCCTCCAGAGCCCACAGAACCACTCTGGAACCTTCAGAGGTTATTAAAGACAAAAGTCTGCCCAAAATCCCCTTTTCCTGGTATGACATTGGCCAATGAATGTCCAGATAAGTGATGAAAGATATCTGCGCAAAGACTTCCTTGTCTGTGAGCTTGTCAATGTTTACAGTCCGGCTAACAACTTGAGAGTTTGAGAACAGAGATCATATCTATGACCGGATCGTTATCTGCACTCTTATGTAGATATTTGTTTATAGAGAATAAAAGCTAAACTAAATTAATCAGACCTTACTTGGGTTCTGGGATTGCATTTCTGGCTGTGCGTTCTGCCTATTTGGCTCTCCATCTGCTGCATACAAAAATTGCCGACTCAAAAGCTGAATTGATCAATATTACTCAGGCTGCAAACGGAAACAAGAATGCTTCTGACAACAAATATACCGTCTGTCCTCTGCAGATTTACCATTTATATGTAGATAAGTGTTTATTGAGATAACACCTCTGATCCTAGAGGTTCCCCTAGAACCCTTTTGATAACTACAGGAACCCTTTCAAGAAACCAGTGAACTCTTCATCGACATGAAATAGTCCCGCAAATGAACCATTGGAGCCCCCTTAAAAGGTTCGGTGGTCTGACTGAATCTCTCTGTGGAAATTGCTGGGGTGGGTAAATTACTATACAATTTGATACATTAGCGTGAAATAATGCAGAGATTTGTATCTATGTTCTTTCAGAAAGAATATATTCAAAGCCATTTGATTTGTGACCAATAAAGAAAGAATCATTTGGTCTATGATTGGGGAGTTTTTAACACCATTACAGAAAAGAGCATGTTTAAGATCAATGGATAATCACAGGCTTTGTTGATAAAGATTGAAAGAAAAGTGTACGTCTTATAATTCGATGTTATTTCAATCAGGCACGATCAAAGCAGAAGGAGCCAGTGAGATAATAAACATCCTCCCATTTATAGAGTCTGCAGTTAGACTGCTGTGAACACTGGTCCTTCAGTTCAGTTTAATGAGGTCAAGTTAGATTCTTACTTAAAAAACATCTGTTTTTATAAAACATCTTTGTTTCTAAAAGCCAAGACCTTCAAGAACATGTTAAACTTTTGTTAATCTTCCCTCTTTTAGATGATGCTGTAATTAAGAAGATCGTATGTTAAAGGTCCTCACAAATATAGATAGGCCAACTAGACATAAAAAGCATTTAATTATATTAACTCTTTTTTTTTATGCTGCAGAGGAGTAATTTACAGTCTTGTTATTCCAGTGAACTGTAGGAGTGTTTTGTCGTCATACCAGAACTCCAGGCATCGATATTAAAACATTATTAACTTAAATTAAAACCATAATTCCTCATTTGAATACATCCTTAATAAATATTTACATGCGTGTGATGAGCTCCTGTTCCCTGGAGACAGGTAATATTTGGTTGTCTTGCTCGTGAGCTACGCCTCCTGCTGATGATGTTGGCGGAAGTATTAAAACTTCACAGAGTGTGGTTTCAAAATAAAAGCTGGATTAACACGATTTTGTAAAATAAATAAATAAAAGATGAATGTTCTTGAGAGACGTACATGAAAAAACAGTTGGGAAATTATCTTTTATTTAAAAGAACTGAAAAGCTCTAGACAGATTGTTCTTTACGATGACAAAATGGTACAAGGGGCGATTAATATCTTTTTCTAAAATGTACAGTCATTTTAAAAATGCATCCACTAAGAAAAAAAAACATTTGCCTATTTTTCCGTCATGGTAAAAATTGATTGCGCAAAATACAAATAAATATCTAAAAAAAAAAAGTTAATAAGGAAAAACAGTCTATAAATACAAAATAAAAATATAAATATTCTTTATTTGTTTCCCAAGTATGTATTGTTTATTGGTAGTCATTAAATTGATTTATTTAAATAATTTTGAGGGATGGCTATTTATCGAGGTAACCTCTGGTGTCCCTCTTGGTGTACCATAGTTAATCAGAAGTATAAGATAAATGGATAGAGTTATTACATTTCTTTCTTTCGAGGATGTACTCATTATATTCAGTCTTGGGTTGAGTGTGGATTATTAATATAAATCTGGTTTAGATGTAATGTAACGAATGATAGCCTACTTGGCATTAATGTGCATTTGGCTGGCGTGTCCTGGTCAAGACTTCTTACTCGCCCTACTTTTATTTTGAAGGCTTACAGCTCGTGTTCCGGTGCTTGCCCGGTCTGAACCTGTGCGTCTTGATGCACGTTAGGATTAATGGTTTGAATTGATGTGTGTCGCTGTGAGATGAGCGCGTGTGGAGGCCGACCTGTGGCCAGTAACACATCACACAGCTGGAGGGCAAAGTTTACAGAGCAGCCTGTATATGCTGATCTAATCTCCCGCAGAGGACTCACACACACAGGCTGAGGCTGCGCGAGGAGCCGGTGCGTGCAGCATGTAGCCAGGACCGAGGACGACCGCTCTGTGGTGCGTATGTCTGCTATCATTTAAAACGAGCCGGTCAGTGATGGAATACAGGTGATATTTGTGTCTGTAAACCTGTGTGTCACCTCTCTGCTCTCTACGCTGCTCGTGTTTCAGTTTCTTCTCTCTGCCGTGGCCCGCTGTCTGCTCCTGCCCGCTGCGTTGATCCGATCCTCTCCAGGTGACCCGCTGGAGCCATGGGCGGGAGTCTGGGCTGTCACCGCTCCATCCCCAAGGACCCCACTGACTTCAGCTGCGGCAAGCGCAAGTACAGCGCTGCGTGCAACTTCGGCCACATCCTGGTGAACCAGGAGCGGCTCAACATCAACACCGCCACCGAGGAGGAGCTCATGACTCTGCCGGGAGTCAATCGCACTGTTGCGCAGAACATCGTGGAGTACAGGGACTGTATCGGCGGGTTTAAAAAGGTGGAGGACCTCGCTCTGGTGAGCGGGATCGGGGCCACCAAACTGGAGGTGATCAAACTGGAAATATGCGTCTCCAGCAGGACCAGCTCGTCCCAGCACTCCCCATCCTCTCTGCGCAAAGACCTGGAACACCAGTCCAGCACCGGTATGAACATTAACACTGCCACCCCGGCGCAGCTCATGAGCATCCGGGGCATCACGGAGAAGATAGCCAAGAACATCGTGGCGTACCGGGTGGAACACGGCCCGTTTAAAAGCATCGAGGACCTGGTGCGGGTGAACCACATCAACAGCTCTCTGCTGGACAAAATCCGCTTCCAGGTGTTCGTGGAGCGCTCCAGGGCGCCGTCCACCAACACCAACGGAGGGCTCACCTGCACCACTAAGTCCCACCCCAGCCCGACTTCATTCAGCCTCATGAGCGACGACCTGGACCTCCCGCCCGGAGGACCGACCCAGATCATCTCCGTGCGGCCCAACGTGGAGCCTCCGTCCGGCCTGCGGGACGGGAAGCCTGTGGTGCGGCTCGCCACCTGGAGCCTGCAGGGCTGCTCCTGCGACAAGGCCAACAACCCGGGGGTCAAAGAGGTGGTGTGCATGACCCTGCTGGAGAATGAGTGAGTACAACTTCCAGGCATTACTTACACTCATTCATACCTGATGTGGGATATGTGATGAAATGAAAGCGAGGACACACTTTATCTTTTTATGTGACAGTAACAGAGAATATGGGATGCTCAGAGGTCTTTGAAAGACATTAATTAACATTAACAACATTTGATATAAATTTTGATGAATGGAATAATTACAGGAATAACATTTTAAACAAAACAACTCAATACATTCTTGCATTACTGTATGAAAACAAGTGACTAACTATCGTCAGTCTAAAATGTATTAATCCCAAATGTGCTGACTGTAGACCAACAGTGCTTTTTTTAAAGAATGCTGTTTCACTTCCTTTTTTAAAGTTTATTTTATTATTATGTTGCAATAATGGGATAATATTTAGTGTAAGACAACACAAAACAACAAAACATCCAAACATACAGAACATGATGTTGGATGAAAAGTAACAAAATAATCAGACATTAACTCAGCAGAAAAACAAACCAAACAGAAAGAAAGAACAAAGAGGAAACAAGTTTAACTTGATGATGTCTCTTTTGTGTGTTATGCTAATATATTGTTAGATCTGTGTTAAGCTTTTAAAATCAACAAAGTCACAGAAAAACAAAACAGGAACTTTGTGTTCTGCGAGGTAAAATGACTGTTTTTATCAATGGAGTCTGGTGGCTTTGAAGAGAGCGATGTAGTGTCTTTTTCTTTTCTTTTTTTAAACATCTTCCTCTTTAAGAAAACGGTCTCTCTCTGTAGGGATCATTTCTGTAATGTTGTCAGACACTTAAATAACAACCTGAGCCTGTCAGAAGAACGTTTAGTAGACGTACTTTGAATGTGCCCATATTCAACACTGTATATATTGCAGCACATGCAGAAATCTACAGATGCAAAGCAAACATTTTTTTGTCAGTTACTCTCTAAAATATGTTCAAAAAAATAGGGCCCAGGTTAAAAAATACAGGAATCCCATTTTAATAAGACCGGACCCACTGGTTGTAATCAGGCTCCTGGCTGTGGGTTTAATGTAATCCTCTTTAAACTGAGCACCTCAATTGTTTCCGCATATTTATTTAACTCAAACTGTTTTGACCCTGGTCAGGCTGTCCACGTTTAGTGATAACCTGTCATGACATTATCGTCATAATAACAATAAAACCTGCAGTGGTGTAAAAAGCCTGTATGATTTTGGCTAACACACAGAAAAGGCTTAAAAACGTGGGATTTGTATGTCATAGTAAAATTTCAATATATGCTCTCAACAAGGCAGCAAGTCCAACAATAACAGCAGCAGGTTTCTGAGCCAGACCTGTTTCCATTTAACGGGAACAAGCTGTGAGTGTGATGCAACAACTGTGATTCTTCGGCAAGGTCTCACTTGTAAAGAAAATGAATAAAGAGTAGGGAGAGTGCGTTCTTCAGCCCTGAGTGAGCAGATAGCAGTATGTGAATCCAGGTTAATCTGCCTGAGATAAACTGAGGACAGTGTTTCACTGTCAGTCTGCACAGTCAATGAGTAACGGGATTATTTCAATGGGATTCTACGTGACAACAAGCTCGGTTAGCTCAGGCCTCAGATGGCTCAGCATTAAGTGACATACACGATACTGTCTGTGTTGTGGTCACATGTTCTTCAGTTATTCTTTGTTCAAATTTCACACGTCACGAGAGGGGTGTGACTCGGTTTTCTCGCCGTCTGTTGGCACCAGGTTACAGAAATGCCTGGAGCTTAGCTGTACCTTGCTCTGGTGTGGAGCCCTGGCCTGCTTCTACATGACCTGCAATACATGTTGTTGCATCTGAAACTGTACCTGCCAGTTATAAAAGCATCAGCTACCCAGCAGCTATTATGAGAGGCATCCTCACCCTGCTAAACAATCTGCTCTGTCCTACGGAGAGGCCGTCCAACCAAACTCCATTTGAAAATCTTGTTATTGTAACGTGGAATTCATGTGGCCCTGTTTCCCCTATTTTTGGGACTTACTGACTAATAGGTGCAAAAGGTTTTGGAAAATGCTTGAGTAGATTGCTCCAGCCGTAAGCTGCAAGTAATGGCTACAACGTTATAGCTGCTAGTGAATGCACCCAATGATAGTACATACATTAAAAGTTCTTGTTTTTGGCACTGACAGGCTCTGATTGTTATTCTAAATGTGTCTGACAACTTTACAGAAAAGAGCCCTACAGCGATAAAACTTTTTGCTAAACACTAAGATGCTTTATTTTAACCAGAAACAGCAGTTAAATCACTCTCTTCAAACCCACCAGACTCCATTATAAAAACACAGTAACTTTACCTCACAGAACACAGGAGCGTCTGGTTAGCTGCTGGCGCAGTCTGTGAGTTAATAAGTGTTGTTGTGTGATTTTGGTGTTTAAAATTGTTAGTTCAGATTCAACACAGTGTATTTGGAACATACAATAACACAAAAAAATAAAACAGATCGAGGCAGCGGAGGACAAGCAATTAAGTGGAAATTACTGTTTTTGTCAATGGAGTCTGGTGGCTTTGAAAAGAGTGATGTAACATATGTTTCTGGTTAAGAAAAAACATCTTCCTCTTAAACAACAAGGTCTTTCTCTGTAGGGATCCTTTCTGTAATGTTGTCAATCTGAGCCTGTCAGTGGAAAAACTTTTAGTGGACGTTGTTTGATCAGACGCTTTTGCTCTGAAATATTTTGTTGCAGCCTTTACAGCCTTTTCCTGTCTCGTAGCTAAAACAATCTACTGGAGCAATTAGACCCCAAAACTTGTAAAAAAAAATACCAGAATTATCCTTTAATTCATTTCTCTAAGACAGCAAGCAGGCCTAATTATGTTCTTAAAATTCAGTACCTGGTTTTTATATAACCGTGACAAGCTGAACTGTCATAGGTTCTACAAAACAGTGACAAACAATGATTAATATCTGCAATATTGTTGGAAAAAATGATGCCAGAAAAAGTAAAGATTAAGCAGAATAAGACTCTGCTTCAGGCCACATCCTGTAGCACTTCATTAAATCATCAACTGGCAGCTACAAGAAGCAGGTCTGTTTTGTGAACGTGACTTCCTTTCTGCTTCTTATAGTTAACTACTATGAAGCTGTTATCTGTTAGCTGTCATTCTGAGGAGATATTAGATATAACTTGAGTTAGGCTTTAGAAATAGATCAGATACAAAAAATATATAGTGTCTGTTTTTCAGTCTTTCATGCATATTCGGGGGGATCAGAGCCATGAGCAGCTACTTAAATTCAGCCCTCATTGGACCTTATCAGAGCACATTTGGCCGTCAGCTTGTGAATCAGTGTTTTCACACATTCAGGACATTTTCTTATTATTTTTATCTTCCTTTTTCTTCTTCTACAAGCCAAAAATCTGACATTTTGTCTTAAAATTACATTTCTGTCCAATGACATTCTGAGGGGAGTGAAACCGGATGTCTCTCCTCTGTGTTCTTTGGAGAAAAACAGTTGTTTTCTTTGCTGCAGGCACAGTACATAGATTATGTTGACATAGCCGTTGGTTGTTCTTTGCATTGTTTTTACATGCAACAGAAGATGCAAAGTAACAACAGGTGATACAGGGCGGCCTAAAGGTCTTTGAACACAGTAGTTGTGTGATCCCTAATTGTTTCTGAAGCTCTCAACAATCATGCCCACTTTATGTAGGAATCAGTCGGGTGGCAGGCTGCAGCACGTTAGCCATAGTTTGTACAGTTGTTTGAAGTTTTATCATCCACACAGGCTCGGTGTGCGGAAGTATGCAGTCCATGTTTGGCACAGTTCCTTGATAGAAGCACTAAATTAAAATCATACCTGGGCAGAGGTGTGTGACAGTTTATGTAAGAGGTTTTTGAGTCATCACTGTTTACTGAGGAATCCACCACACCCACAGCAAACTGTCTTTGCCAAACTGTCTGGCAAAGCTGGAGCTTTACATGACGGATCAATTGTACAAAGTGCGTCTGTCCTTTGTTTTGATTAGCGCTGTCTGATTAGCTTTGGCGCCATCTTAGATCTGCCTCCTCTTTCCATCGCCTACCAAACCCACCCACTCTTTTATAAACCTCCATCACTTCCTGTGTTCCTGTGCAGGGTGACATCTGTAATAGTGATACTGTAAGGATCATTGTTATGGAGGAGGAGATAGAGAGTGTTTGCACAGTGATCAGGCTCCACTGTGTGAGCTATCACAAGATCCAGAGTTTACACACTTCCTGGCTTCCCTCCAGGCACCAGCAGAGAGCTACTAGAGTTCAATGAACTCCTGTTTAACAAATGTTACACTGCGAACTGCGCCTGCTGATGTTAGTAATCACACAGCCGTTAGTCAGCTTCACACACTGGGCTGGAAGTGAAAGAGAGGCCAATTCCTCCTATCAGTGGGGTTAATGTGGATCAAGGTGATGTGAGTTGAAACGATTCGGAGCGGTCAAAGCTGCTCTGGTGATCCTCTCTTTACATGACTGATTTGAGGAGGACTTTTCTCTGGTTCTTGTGACTTATTGTTGAAACATTCTCATTGTGATTACTGTTTCCTAATGTGTTTGGATGTGCACCTTCCATCCTGCATGAAGAAACAATTTTATGCAAAAAACAGCAATCATCCTCTCCTCTCTCCTCCTAACTGTGCAAGAGAGAATACCAAGGCTGTACAGAAGTCAGAAATGTGTTAGTCGAATCATACTTGGCTGCTCAATAGAAAGCTTTGATTATTTGTGTAGTTTGTACAGTTCAACCACAGACAAAACTCCTTTAGCAGCCTTCACGAGTGTAATGTTTAGCTGTAAACACTCCCAGACAACTATTTTCTTTACATGAAACGGCTTTATTCAGTGTTTTTGCTCAAGTTGAAATCGTTTGATTCCACTGCTAACACAATGCAGTTTGTCACTGGCTTATAAACATGGCATTTTACCAAGGTATTCTGTGTTCAGCCAATGTTGGACGTCCATGAACATCTGTGGCCCTAGTTGTGTCCTGCACTTTTGACCCTTGTCTGCAGTTTCTTTGGCAGAATGAGCATGTTGTTAAGACCACAGAGCCCGTCAGTTAGGGAAATCCTCAGCAAAGCAAGGCACAAAAAGAGAAACAGAAGTGAGGACACGTCTGTTGATAACTCGGCTCCTGAAGTTACAATCAGGCCCGAGGTCTCCTGTAGGTTTAATCTTGATGTTAAGGCAAAGATTAGGTTTAAAGAAAATCCTTTTAAGGTTACTGTATTGATTGTTTATCCATAAAGAAAAGAGACGGCCAAGTTGCCACATCGGGCAACTGACATCGAGCAGTTGGTGCACTGGCTGCTTTGGGGGAATCAACAGGGACTGCATTAACAATCTAGCGTTCAAATGTGCATGAATTTTTAAACTTCAAATTTCTAGCCTCTCATGACTTTGTAATGTGCTTTGATTCTCCTCATTGAAGGGAGACTCAAGGATTAGTAAGCTCTGCGTACAGACCATGCAGGTGAAGCAGTCAGAGCAAGCAGAACCTTAAAGGTTTCTAAAGGTTGCTTTACTTTTCCATCACTCTGTCAGGTCGCGATGAGGGTTTGTTTTCAGTGGTGCAGTGTCTGTAGTTGACCCCTGACCTTGCTGATGGCGCTGATGATGATAGGGGAAGGTCAGCTGACTTCACACACACACACAGTGGAGAGCTTCTTCTAAAGACTGCAGAAATTTCTCAGAACGGCACAGAGTGAAAACAGAAGGTCTAAATCTCCAAAGCAGTCTCATGACTGATTGTGGTTTATCTGGGGTGGTTTGAGGTTTTATTTGCTCACGGATAACTCATCTGACAGATGAGTCACAGAGCGTACTCGAGCACAAAACACAACATGTATCTGTTATGTGGACTGAAACCGAGCCACAATGAGGTGAAGAAAAACTTTTAAGATGCATTTTATAAGAAATCGACAGTTCCTCAGTGTTGTTAGCGGAGGTGGCTAACAGAAGATAGCCGGCCTGCTGTGTTCACACTGCAGCCAGCACAGCCAATTACTTGTTAATGATTTCCTGGTGATGTGTTCGTGGTGTTTGAGTGACAGGCGGACAGATGGCAGCTGCTGTCGCCACTCTCTTGTTAATTATATCACCGCCTAATCAGATCTGCTTCTGCTGCTTGTTTAGCTTTTTATTGCTCTGCTGACAAGTCTGTGAACGGCTGCATTAACATTTTATTCTATTATTAAAACCAAATTATCATATCGTGTGGATGCCTGTGGTCCTCCGTCTGGGCAGATGCCGAACGTCTCACCCAAACAGTTTTATTTTAAATACATTACACAAGTGTGCTATCACAGTCAGACAGTCACACTGAGTAACATCCAGACAGCAGCCTGAGACATAACACAAGAGCCAACACAAACCCGCTACTTAGTCGCTCCGTCTTATCTACAGTACAAAGACACGCCTTGTGCTGCACATTGGCCTCCACTGGGTTGTGAGAGTTCACAAGCTGCATGGCTAATTAGCTAATCAGATGTAGCACACTGAATGGCTAAGAAACTTTCCTAAAAGACCTCCTGTCAGCCAGAGTGCAGTCTGTTTCTGGCGATTAAGGGCCCTGGCACACAGGGACTTCCTAAAAACTCGATATTTCACCTGGATAGGCGTGGTTTTGCAGGATGTAGCAGTGCATGCTTCTGCGAGCTTTTGCAAGCTAATCCAAGAGGAGTTAAGACAAACATGTGCCGATGACAATGACTGTATGACGAACGACACGTCTCCACCTCCTCTTGTTGCTCATCTGTATCCAGAGTGTGCGCAGTAGAAGTCGGCTGGTGGAGCCGCAGTATTGACGTCCCGCCCCTTCCTCTACCCAAAACACACATTACCCTTGTGGCCTTGCCGTGTTGGAGCCCTCAGGTGGGCTCAGTCTGCAGCAGAACAGCTTCTTGTGTCGTCTGAAGCAGATATTCACGCTTAAGGAAAGTTCAGTGACTGAAGTGTTCGTGTTAGTTACGTCTCCTCTCTGTGTTTTTAGTCCCCTGACACACGATTGGTGAGCATCTGTGACCCTGATTTTATGTGTCCTGCACTGTTGGCACCAGTCGGCCCTTGTCTGCAGCTTTTCTGCAGATTGAGCATGTTGAATTGGCAGAGGTGCCGTCAGTGAGAAAAATCACTGTTCAGCTAAACAAATCAGTGCATGAGAAGAGAAACGAGTAGATCCAATAAATCCCAAAGAGCTTTTTATTCGTTATGAAATAATTACAAGGAAAATTAAATTGATGTTATTTTAAAAGAATGAATGTGATGTAAGTGGCCTGAGCTGTATTTCATGGACATTATGAATTATTATAATACTGTATATAATAACTGTTTATTCATTAAAGAAGATCAGCAGTAAACTAATGATGATGTCCATCAGTGCAGGTCCCGTCTGCTTCCTTTTGGCTCGTGTACGCACCATAAAGCCAGAAAATATTGAGACCCAGTGTAGAAACAAAAAGAAAACTAAACACAAGATCAATACAAACATAATTTGGACAAATTGCAAGTTGTTGTTTTGATCTGATGTAATATTCCCTAATAAATAATTAATGAATCATGCTGTCGGTAGTCTGTGATGGTAGTCTAGATAAAGATTTTATTACAGTTATAAAGTTATCATGTGTCATTATGGCATTTTTATGGTTTTATTTCAGATGATGTTCGTTGTAAACATGCAGGACATGTGTTCACGTCTGTGCAGAATGTAAAACGTTGTTAGAGGGACATGACAGTGTGTTTGGGATGAAGGGCGATTCCTCTCTGTGTCATTTACAGCTATGATTTCCGTCTGTTAGGGAAGTAGAAAGTTTAATTTCATCTCTGAACCATATTGTTTAGGGCTGTACCTGACACAGAAGTAATTAAGTCGATGCACACTTGGCTGTTCAATATGAAGCTTTGTATATTTGTTCCTTTTCTTCAGGTCAGCGTCACTCCAAACTCTTATATCCACCTCCACATGTCTCATGTTTCGGTTGTAAGACTTACATTTATCAGAGCCTTCACATGCCGGCTTTGGGACAGACATTTAAACATGTCAGCTGACTACTTGTGTTTTAAGTCAAGCCCACATTGTTTTTAACTTTTTAACCAGCGGCAGCTCAGCTTGCAGCTCCTGAAGCCCCGCCATTAGGCATGGAGAAAACAGATTTATAACGTGAAACCTCTCCACTCACTGTATTTACCAGTTTAAATCACCAGGTCTGTTTGGTTTGGAGATGAGGAGACCTCTGAGGGTAATTCGGCTTTCACAAAAAGCATTGTGAACGATGAACACTGAAGGATTCCTAACCTAAAAACAAGCTGAGCTAATGTTAGCTGCAGCTCAGCGCACAGCCTCTTCTGAAAATAAACTCTGATTTTTAACCCCCAAAACGCCTTTTTTTTTTTCAAAGGGATTTTTACCATTTTTAATGACCTAATCTATTTATACCTCTCTGGATAATTCGGCTGCTGGTAAAAGCCACACAAACAATGCACACTTCAACGCTTAATATGCGACTTTTATGTCCAGTAGATGTCGCACTTGAACACCAGCATAAAACCAAAACAAGCAAGCGATACAGCAGCCGTACCATTTCGGAGATATTTCCAAGTGTTATCTTCTACTAAGTAGCAGCAATTGAACATAATTATAACAGAGCAAACTATGGAAATTGGTTGGTAGGCCTGTACAGGCTCATCTAGGCAGAATGCATATTCGAGCTGCAGTAGACCGCAGCCAGCGCTGTACTGCTGCAGGCTAACGATAGCACACTTTAGTTTACTATGCATGTTGCTACAGCCTCCTGCGATAGCATAGTTAATTTCCCAGAATCACCGTGATATGATAACGCTACAGAACACTAAGCAGGCAATCATAAAATTAAGTGAGTTAGCAATCGTCCCTAACGTTACTCTAGTACGCGTACATGAACTTGCATGAAGCAGGAACGCAGAGCCGTCCCGTCCATGTAAACAAAGAGCTGAGAACAACACACTTCTGACAGTTTGACATCACTCTCTTTTTAAGAAGGTATACATATATATATATTTAGTATATTTATATAGGATAATTGCTTTCATATATATTAATGTGTAAATGAATGTGCCTCTAAGGGTAATTTTGAGACTTGGTTTGAAACTGACAAAATGCAAGTCAGTTTTGAGGTCTTCCCGACCGATCATTTGAATCTTTAGTATCGGTTTCACAAATAACTGAATACTTAATCTTGTGGCACATGGGCACCACTTCGTCATAAGTATCTGGATTTTTATAAGAAAATTATTCGTAATTTTAAGTCATTTTAGCGCAGGCAGCTGGCTGCTGCTCTGATATTCCCCTTAAATAACCCGTCCTAATTTTAGGCTAACATTATCCACAAATGACAATGCTATTCTCATAAAATAACAACTTTACTCTTGTAATATTTTTTTTTTCTTTAATGTGGCACTAATACTCTGTCATACTCCTGGACTCTGTGAGAGACGGACACCGAACGCTCCTCCGTCTGCATGCATGAGGTTTTTAATCTGCCTGTTGAACAACAAGCTGAGTGCAGCTGTTGGGATGATTCACACAACATCTGTGGTCTGTGCAGCGGGCCTGGATTAAGAGACAGCATCACACAGTCTTTAATCCCCTCACACACTGACAGAACCACCAGAAACACACACACACACACGCTCACATTCTCAGTGATAATAGTGCACAGTGCTCAGTTTTACTCCAGCCAGGTCGAGACCAGCGTGGCTGCTGAGGTCAGGAGGACGGGGTGCTGCAGAGAGCTCGGTGCTGAGCTGACGCAGGGTGTTGGGTGCTCATGTGGAAATTTCCACCGGCGCAGCATTTTATTGTGGGTGGACAGTGAGTTAGGGGCATTACCCAGCATGCCCTGCCAGCCAAATCAAACTGTCTCAGTCACTGCTGAGCGAAATGCGATCGAGCTTTAATCAGCGAAAGAAAAGACCTGAAAACCTGGAAAATACAGGAGAGAGAGAAGAGATGAATGTGTCAGTGTCAAATACAGAGAGTGCTTAACCTTAACTCTACAATAGAAACGGTCCTTTAGTCCCGAGATATTTTTCTTATTGTGATGTCATGTGTGACTTTGAGTATTTTCAGTTAAATCTATACCACCTATGCTAAAAGGACATGTACATCAATACACCAAACTAAACTATGAAATTATTGAAATTGTGCCATAGAAAGTAAAACTTAAAAGTACGAAAATGCACATTTTTAAAATCAAATTTAGCTCAATTTACCCGCAAAACAGACGGACAACCTTTCACGCTCACATTCACACCTACAGTCAATTTTAGAGTCACCAATGAGCCTAACGAGCACGTCTTTGGACTGTGGGAGGAAGACTGAGTACCCAGAAGGAACCCACGGATGCACGGGGAGAACCCCACACAGAAAGGCCCCCTTTGTGTGAACCGGGATTTAAACTAGGAACCTTCCAGCTGTGAGGCGACAGCGCTAACCACTGCACCACTACGCATTCCTCTGTTAAATCCCTGCAGTTGTATTTATTGTGCATGGCTGGCCTTAAACTTTTCAACCAAGCCTCAAAAGGACCCTTCAGCATTCACCGAGGTTTTTACCAGCAGCCGAGGTATCTGTAGAGGTCTCCTCCTCTCCAAAACCAATAGATTGAGTAATAAAGAAAACTTAAAAGAGCAGTTTGAGGTTAAAAATCTTGGGTCAACACACACACATCAGGAGGGGTTGTGAGCCGAGCTGCAGCTAACATTAGCTCAGCTTGTTTTTATGTTAGGATTCTTTCAGTGTTCATTGTTCATAATGCTTTTAGCGAAAGTTGAATTACCCGAAGTCGTCTCCTCCTCTCCAAAACGAACAGACCTGGTGATTAAAACTGGTAAATACAATGAATTAAGAAATTTCACATTAATCATCTGTTTTTCTCCAATGCTAAATTACTTTCATTGCGAGGCTACGGCGGCTACAAACTGAGCTGCCGCTAACTTAACTTGCATACTAAACTCCTTCGTCTGCTTAAATGGCACATGTCAAAATGAGGAGCATGTCTTTGGACTGTGGGAGAAAGCCAGAGTACCCAGAGGGAACCCACACATGCACGGGGAGAACATGCAAACTCCACACAGAAAGGCCCACTACCTCCGAACCGAGACTCAAACCAAGAACCTTTTAGCTGTGAGGTGACAGCGCTGACCACTGCACCAACATGTAGCCCCCATAGTGCCTCTTAAAACCAAAATAATAATGACATATTCCACACGGAAATGTTGATAAGGCCTAATAAAGGACACCGATGCAATATGCTATTAATTATGCGTTATTGTTGCACATTTCTGTGTCCTGGTTACTGTAAATGACATATTTTTGACTGCTGATAATTGTATTATTTTTAGATTGACTTTAGGATGTACTCTTCAAACCTGACTGACTACTTCAGATGTAAACCAGCCTTCTGGCTCATTTGGGCATATTTAGTGATGCTAATAAAATGCACTGAAACCGAGAAATAACCTGAAAAACAGACTTATCTTATCGAAATCAGTATATCGTCAAATTTAGAATGATAAAGGAAATGAGTGTGCGTGTAAATGTATTAACTGGCATACTCAGGAGTGCCTTAAAATATATATTTTTTTTTTTTACAGAAAATCCAATCTCGTTGTGGATTCTGAGAATCTGGACACTCATATTTCATAATGTAGATTTTCTAACTGTTCAAAAAAACATTTTGCATCACATAGATTCATTTAAGATAGTTTCACATTCGCCATAATGTGTCTTGTTCTGTAAACATCGACTAGCTTGATTTATTGATGTTCATATCTGTATCTCTTTCTTCATTAAATCTGACATGTTGGATGTAAAAGCTCAACCATGTACAAGAGCGGAAGCGATAATTTAAATCAGCCTTTAAATGAGTCTGCTGTGCCGAACTGCAGCCTGAAGCCTTTTCCTCTTTCAGGGCCAGAAAATCCTCAGAGGCTTTATTTATGTTCAAGGTCGTCTCGGCTGCTGCTGCCGCTCGTCACCTCTGGTTATGCAACCTCGCGTCTGCCCTCAGATTTGCTTTAATCTGACATATGCTGGAGCCGACTCTGTTTTAGCTCCATCGTGTTCTGAAGTGTAGATTTAGGAAGTTCACTGCCTCGACGACAGGCTGGTGTCACAGAGTGTTTGTGTTTCTGCACCTCTGTGTGTCTCTGCTTATTCTCACCTCCTCTGTGTGATGCGCTTCAGGATGATCTCCTGTAGGCCGAGGACGAACGGTAAAACACTCGCTGCTGCCTCTCTGACTCAGCGTTCTCCTTTGTTTCCTGATGACACGGCTGGACCTCGGGTCAGCTCAGGGAGCGCTGGGGTTGAATCCCTTCCAGCAGAAACAGGAGGATCAGGATCGGGGCCAGCAGGAGAGGAGCTGTGAGAGGGGTTCTTTCATGCTGCAGAGTGATCGCACCTTCAGGAGAGGAGGGGAGGAGGGAGGTATTGTCTCTGTGACTGCAGGCCTGTTTGCTCTGAAAACAGGATCTGTGGACTCGCTGATCTCACAGGCGACAGACTTTCTCCTGTGATCTCAGCAGCTCTCAGTGTTGTGTAACCTGAGGCGGTTCAGACAGGTGGTGCGGCAGAAACAGACGTCTTGGTTTTACTGCTAAGTTGCAAAAATAGTGGCGTCATGCAACTTTGCTGTAAACAGAATTTTCTAAATAAACAAACAGTAAAGAGCTGTGAGGCTGACATGCACCTCACATAAATGTCACCCTGTTTGTTTGGAGGGTGCGCTAACATCAACGCTGCAAACACGCAGCAAAAAGAAAATATAGTCGTGGTTTCCATCCGTGTAAAATCTGAAGGCATTGAATTTCACACAGGAATCATTGTTTTTCCCAATGCATTTAAACACAAATCTGCAGGTAGTGTAAAGGTTATCTTAAGAGCAGTTTGGACGTAGCCTCTGTCACCCACTGGTTTTATGGACTACTGTTTTAAAGCCTTCAGTTTGGTATTTTGACCATCAGTGTCTTGTTTTGTAGCCAGAAGTGGTCGTCTTTGGATGAGGGGGTGGATATTCATTGCGACACCTCTATCTTGCTATTAACATGATAGTGACTTGTTTATCACAGGTAGCAACGTCCTTATGCATTTTGTTTTTTTTACTCTAAATGGGACCATAATTAAAAAATGTACATAGTGCTATGAAGAAGACAGAAACTAGAGATTGAGACCATCAACTCCTCGGGAAAAGGTTTACTGAGGGAATAAATCAAGAGAGAAGTGGGACCATTTTCTCCTCTGCTCCCAAATAATGTTTTTACAACCAGTGGAATCACCTGTAATCAAATCTTAAATTGTGTGTTGCCTTAGAATCTGCATGGCTCCAACAGGACCACCTCTTTCCTATTTTGAAAATCATGGATTTATTTGATTCTAGGAATTTAATTTATTTACATTTATGAATGTAATATTGCCACCGAACTACATAGACAAAAGTTTAGCTTGAAGTACTTTGGATTTGTTTGACTACCTCTGCCCGGTAGGTTAGTTTGTTTGTGTAATTGTGTGACTTTGGTGAGGGCTTTACCTTTATAAAAAGGTCTATCTCTGTAGGGGTCCTTACTCTGATGTTTTCAGACAACAATCTGAGCCTGTCAGTGGCAAGAACAAGAACTTTAAGTGGACGTACTTTCATCAAGTGCCTCAAGAATTACATTGCAACCATTATAGCAGATTTGTGGCTGAAAGAATCTACAGGAGCAATTGAAAAGTTTTTGTTGCTACAAGTCATTTACACCCCAAAATAAAGCTTGTACAAACTGAACTCATACCCACCAAGTCTGCCCGGAACCAGCTAACCTTAAAGGTTCATGTGGCCTCCATTGCTCGGTCATGTCCATTTGCCCTGTACAGCATCAGGAAGCTCAGACCCTACCTTTCAGAGCATACAACACGCCTGCTGGTACACGCTCTCGTGATATCACACATTGATTCCTGCAACTCCCTACAGACAGGCCTTCCTGCATGCACAGTCAAACCTCTGCAGATGATCCAGAACGCAGTGTCCAGAACGAAGTGTCTAAAGGCTCAAAGTGTTCCACACGTCTCGATCCATTCTCACCTCTGAGCCTCCTCATCCTTCACCTACTGTACTCGCTGTGGCCTGTTGAATATGCATCAGCAGCTGCTTTAATTGATTCTTATTCCAGTCACAGGAAATGAAAGGAGTGGGTTCGTTTAGCATAAAGATTTATATGCCTAGAACTAAAGATGTGGAAGAAGTACTTACTTATACTTCCTTAACAGTCAAAATCTTGCATTGGGGAGAGTAACAGTTTCACTTTTTTACCCACATATGTAATCTTTTCAGGCAAGCTATTTAAATACGTCTACTTTAATAAACTATGTAGAGTTTTTCAGAAGAGAGAACAAGTGGTGAGGAATTAAAGCCAAACTGGACTCTGTCAGATGTTAGAATTGAAGTGCAGGTGAGTCTCAGTTTTGAACTGCAGTCATAACACAGCCAACAAACAGCTTTAAAAACATAGGTTTGATCGCAAAACAACAATATTCTGCTTTAGCAACTGTACATTGATTTCATACCAAAGATGTAATCAGATAATGTATTAAACATAAGGACAATATTTATACATGCAGAATGTACCAGTTGGCGCATCCGTACATAGATTGACTAATCTTATACCTTCGTAGTAAGTGACTCTATGGGAGTTTTATAGAAACTAAACAACCCTTATCTGATGGCCATTAAAGAGCAGTGTTTGTAATGTTACTTTTAAAAGTAACTTGTTATGTTACTGCGTTTCCACCAGAGAAATGTAACACGTTAGATTACTTTTGCATTACCAAACTCGACTCGTTCCACATGTGTGTTATCTCATCAGGATGGTGTGTAGCCTGCTGTACGTCTACCTTTGAATGTATCGACTCTACCGTCATTGCAGAGCCTCGTTTTACGGCCCATAATCTGTAACTCTGCAGTCTGATAACAGGAATGACAGACGCAGTATAACCTTTACAGCTCTTTATTATGCTAACAGTCTGACAGTGAACTGGGCAGAGGCATACAGCATTAGGCACAGCTGTTTCCAGGACAACAATACAACACAGGCTCTCAGTCCCACCAGTGTTGTGGAGCTGTGTTTAGCTGCAGATGCTTCTTCACGTTTGAAGTCGAACTCTTCACAGCTGACGAGCACTTCTCCTCCAGACACAGCTTACATTTCACCGTCATGTTGTTCTCGTCCCTTTCACCCAAACATTCAGAATAATGTGAATATTTCCACGTAAATGCCAAAGTAAATGCTGTCCTCTCTTCCAATCTCGCTAGCTGAATTAGCTAGCTACACATGCGTACTGACACAGCTGTGTACGCAGCTACCTGCCAAGAAGGAGGAGAGAAAGAACTTGGAAAGAAAGAGGAAATGAATCAAGCAATGCTTAAAAGATTTTGACTCTTAATGATGTAACATGCGATTCAGATTTGCAGCTTTGAGCGTCCATGCTCTGAAGTCAGCATGATATGTGAAAGCTACGCTAACTGATTAATAACAGATACAAAAGAACCTTCTTGATTTAAGCTCCACAACACACAAAAACAACAACAAACAACTTTATATTCACTAAACTTGTTGCCAGCCACCATACACTGCATAGGTTCGAATCTGGTTGATATATATCACAGGGATTTTTGTAGATGCGTGCAGATTTGATCAGGTCATTTAGTGTAGCAACAGAAAATTTGTGTTAGAACTGTTTTATGTATGATTTAAGCCGACCTTCCCCTACGTTTGCCTACCATAAACAGAGATTTGCACCAGAACCGCAAGTTAAAGCCACTGTCACCAACATCTCGGTCGCATTGTACTTAACAAACTGTCTCCACCTTCTGTAAGAGCTGGCACATTAAGTGGTGATATTCTCAGGAGGACGTGTCTCTGCCATCTTTCCTGTCTGACCTGAATGCTGCGTAACAGAATCCACATGCCAGTCAGACCACGAGTGCAGGAAGTGCTCTCCTCATGGCTGAATTTGCCCTTGAGAGCGCTTTGCAGCCTTTGCAGCATGACGTGTACGACCATGTGTAGGATTTGTGTTGTAACTCCTTCTTGTTCTCCTTCACAAGTGCTGCCTGATTACATTACACCTGCAGCCGGTGCAGGTCATTAACCCCGGGCTGAGTAACAGAGCTCCTGTCAGGGCCTGCAGCTAAAGAAAAGACTGTTATGCAATGAGATTTTCTGTGTGGCTGATTTTGGATTAGTAGGTTAGAGGTGAATGAGGTCAAGGCTGTGCCACCAACTTCTTTTCATCGTGTCGCAACACAGCGAATCAGTTTAGCATATGGTAATGAAGACTGAGGCCAGTGTGTATGAGAATAAAGCCTTATGTAACTCTGTGCAGCAGCATTTTTTCACCTTGTTGTCTGATATAATCACCAGCTCAGACTGATATTGTGTGTATCAAATAGCTTCAGGGAACTAAGTTGATTCACCTCTTAAAAAAGACCATAATGCAAATGAAGTACTGAGAAATGCTTCCCTCACTTCTGCCGCAAATTGCATTGCCAAGCAGTCGCTCTTCAGAGCCAAGTGCAGGCAGGAAATGTATTGCTTTTTATTGTGCTGACTGTTGGTCTGGAAAATCATTTAAAGGTAAACAGATAAATGTTTATTGGGCTGTAACAGCCCCTCCTTCACAGCGCAATAACGTGTTGGCAGATAGGATTTAGGACACCAGCTCCAAACACCCTCAAGAACACTATAACTCACATTTTCTCTGCTCTCTGCCAGTAAAAGGAAAAATGAATTTGCCCTGAGGAAACGTGCAGTTTTTTATCTTGTGAATCCAGTTCAGGGAGAAACACTAGAATCTGCTGTATCGAAAGTACAGTAACTAACCCTCTCCGTTACACAATATGTCATTTCTATGTGCATTATAATAGAAGAAAGACTTTATAATGCATTATTTCATATGTTTAGAAATCCAACATCCAACAGCCTTAATTGTTTCCTTAAAGGGGAGTTCCACTATTTTTAAAACCTGTGCATTATTTGGGGGTTTAATTGGCTAATTAATTAGGTACAAACAGTTTTGTTATTGATCCAGTAGATCGATTGAGCCTGCAGCCTTGAAACAGGCTGTAATGACTGCAACATAATCCAGGGGGGCAAATACCCCCGATCAAAGAACGCCCACTTGTTGCCACTGACAGGCTCAGATTGTTATTCTAAGTGTCTGACAACATTACAGACATGATCCCTGCAGACATAGACCTTTTTGTTACAGAGGAAGATGATTTCCTTCCGCTGCCTCGATCAGTTAGTTTTGTGTTATTGTGTAGGAATCGAACAAACCATTTTAAACACCAAAGTCAGGGAGCATCACTAATAAACTCACAGATTGTGGCAGCGGTTGACCAGCAACTCCCGTGCGAGTCTGGTGTCTTTGAAGAGTAACAGCTGTTTGTAGTTAAAATAAAGTATCTTAGTGTTAAACAAAAAGGTCTGTCTCTGTAGGGATTCTTTTTACAGTGTTGTCAGACACAAGAAAAAACAAGAACTTTTAATGGATGTACTTTCATCGGGCGCGTTCGGAATCGAGGTTTATTTTGGTGTTTTGGTGCAGAACAATTAAAACAGAACTAGAATAAAATAAGTAGACTTATAAACAGAACAGGATAAAAATAGGCAATAAGAATAAAAATATAAAACACAATAAGTAGAATACAAAATATGTACAACAGGTGTAGGTGTTCACCAGTAGCTAACGTTGTAGCCATTGCGTCTGACTGGAGCAACCTACTGGATCATTCTCTAATACTTTTTCACCTTTTAATCATCACCTTGTTGTTAAAGAGGAAGCTGCTTTATTGAAACCAGAAACAGAGGTTACATCGCTCTCTTCAAAGCCACCAGTCTCTCTGGTCCCCTGCTGTCTTGATCGGTTAGTTTGTTTGTGTTATTGTGTTGGGTTGGATATGAGCTAATCCTCAAAGTCTTACTTTGCTTGACCTGAATTTGCGTCTATTTGCTTCTTTGCATTTAGTCTGTTAATCTTGTGTTTTTCTGAACCCACCTTCAGGCCGGTTGCAAAATAATGATGTCTTTAAAGTAACTGACTCAAACACTTGGTAAATGAAGAAAATGATCCAGTAACTATCCTTACTCACTGCTTTAATAATTCATTACTCCTTTTAAAGTCTCATTTTAAAGCAACCAAGATTTTGAAATTTCTGCCTTTGACGTGAAGAAAACCTCGCGTCATTAGATGCTACATAAACATTTACTCAAATCGGCTTCAAAGACTTTAACTTGATGGTCACAAAAGCCAAATACAATTGAGTAGTTTGTGGTTTGTAGATGTCAGGTGCTTGTTGATGATATGTCTGTGTGTGTAAATCTAAAACTCTTCCTCCCTCTCTGTTCCAGCATCAAGTTACTGGCAGTGCAGGACCTGCTGGAGCGCGAGGCTCTCGATAAGGTAAAGTGGATCTCTCTGCCGGGTCACGCTGCTGTTTCTGATGGGCTTTGATTTGCAGCATTGTAAATGAGATGACTCACCGCGCTGAAAAATGCACTCCTAAACTCTCACTCAGTGTTTCCCATTTGTTTAATGTGTTGCTGTTATGCAAACGTTCCCCCTTTGCTTCCACTCTCTCCTCTCTCTGTGTGTCTCCTGAGTGTGAATGTCCTCTATTTCCAGCCTCACATTAAGGTTGAACTGTGTTAGCGCTCTCCTGAGCTTTCATTACTATAAATACGACAGCGGTTGTTAGGGGTTGGAGGGTGTCCTCTTCAGCAGTGTCAGTAATCAGGATACATTGGATTCAGTTTTTTATTCAGATACGTTGATGGAGATAACAAAAAATAAGTTAGCATAAATCAGCTAGCATATTTTGTCTGACAGTTTGGAGCTGTCACAGAGAGATTTCTAATAAAGACAAATGACACAGAAACATATTGGATGCTGTAGCTTACAAAGTTTATCAGGATTTGAGGACGTTTGCATTTTACGGCTTTCTGGATCACAGATCAGAATCTTTTTCTGCATATATACTGCATATTTATAGCATGATTTGTCTTGGAATACTCAGTGAATTCATTAATTTATACTCTGATTATCCTCCACACAAGAACTTTTAACCTTTATTTTGACATTTATGCTAACAGTAAACCCAGAAAACAAATAAAATGCTAAAAAGTTATATTTTCAGACGTGGGTATGCTATATTTTTTAAGTTTAAGATGGAGCCAGGCTAGCTCCTTACCATTGATTTTGTCTTTTAACTTTTTGCAAATCGAGTTTTTTTAAGGAGCAAAAATCCAAAAAAGAACATTCAAAACATCACAAAACTCGCTACTTATTGGGGTACTTGGTGTACTACTGTAGCTGGCAAGCCAGCTGCTAAAAATTCTAGCAAGCCAGGAACATGCTAGCACTAATATACATTTCACAATAGGTCCACAAGTTTCTTGATATTTTCTTTGTGTTTGCATGACTGGTCTTAAAACACTCTCCCAGCTGTCTTGCTAGCTAGTCATACCCGGTCACTTAGCAACTTCCTGTAGCTACGTTGATAATGGGCATAATCCTCACAAGTTATTCACAGTATGTGTTTATGGCATTGACTTTCGTCTCTTAACTGTTAAATAATCACGTTTTATTTTGTGCTTTGGTTTCTACTCCAACAAAAAAGATTCATTATAAGTACATAATTTGCACTTCACAAAATATGTGGTGCTAAAAGCTAGGTGATGCAGCTACTTGCAGGGGTAGAACAAAAGCTGTGTAAAAATTCATTTTTCTTTGTGAAACAGTTTTAACACAAACAAAGAATACATGTAGAATTTATTATCACAATATACGCTTTGCTAAAAGCTAGTTGACCCAGTGACTAGCCACTTGCAGGGGGACTTGGGGAAGAACGGTAGCTGGTAAGCTAGCTGCTAAAAATGCTAGCAAGCCAGGAACATGCTAGCACTAATCTATCACATCTATCTATTCTCTATTTACTCGTCGTATTTACTCCCTCTGGCATTTTACAGAATAACAGAATAAAAGTGGATGATGCAACAGCTAATGTTCCAAATGTTGGACTGTACAGCTTTTTTTTTGGCAAAATATTATTAAAGATTTGCTTTGTATTCAAGAGCAAATACTTCCATGAAATTATTCAATTCTGGTTATACCAAGCCTGAAGACATCGCATTTTAGGACCTGAACCTGCCAGTACTAATAAACTCACAAATATTAGCACTGACATAAGAAGTACAGTCAGATCTCCCACTCTCTTACTGAGCAGAAAAGTAGGGCGACTGCATTACTACACAAATGTCAGTGTATCCGTGAAATGTCAGAGTTCAGCAGTGCGCTGAGCAGCATGATGTATTCCTGTTCAGCCTACACACTTGTTTGCATACGTGCAGTGTCACCTTCTGTACGGGATACCAGATGGATCCTTGGCAGAGAAATCAGAGCTCGGTGGAAAGGGAAGTAGGTCAGCAGCAGAGTATTTTGGACGGAGAGCGGGAGGTGGTGGGAGGACGAGTTAACTCTGGACAAGCTTTAGCCCACATCACAGTGTTTTCGCTCCTGCCAGCCTCCTACACTGATTCTCTGCCTGTTTTCCCATCTCTTCTGTCTCAGTCATTAGCACCCTCTCTTTTCATCTTCTATCCTTGCAGAGTCTGTTCCTGCAGAGTGTATCAGAAAACTTTTCCATTCCCTCAGATCTCACATCGCAGAACATGGGATAGTGAAGCAAATTAGCTGCAACACATCAAGCTGCTACTGTACTGTTGCTTTGTGCAAAAGGAGTACTCACCATTTTCTCGTTTTCCATCACTAATCTACAACAAGAGTTATGAGTGCACAGAGTGAACTGACCACTGAGCTGCAGCCTGTGTGTCACCTGCTTGTAAACAAGCACACGTTGCTGCTGCTGTCACAGATAATGTTGGCGGGATGATCGAGACTGGCTTTTAGTTGTGGCATGGCGGCTTTTCAATCCTGGTGCTCGTTAACGTGGTGGCTACATATCGAGGTTGGTAACGGAGCAGACGTACCGTAGAGTATTTACTTCAGTGGCTGTACCTGCAGCGCACACACAGCGTGAGGTTGTGTCTTTAGACAGAAAGTAGGAGACGCTGAGCTTTCGTTTCCAAAAGTTATTGTTACGGAGCTGATCATGCTGATGAAACATATATTTGAACACGTTGGAAATGGTAGATAACATACCGTATAAATAACACAACTGCAGCCCACAAGTCTGTTTGTATTTATTTTATTAAGAACGTGTCACTCCACCTGAACTCTCTTTACTTATTCATAAGGGTGTCGCTGAAGCAAGAGTGATAAAAGTAGAAGTTTTCTTCTGTTTGTGGAAAATACACTTAAAAGTCCCAAATAAAGTATGATTATTAATTGTATATATGGACATGAAAACACACTGCATTCATCTGGTATAATTTCCTGTATTTTTTTATATGGCAATGAATACCGCATAACCAAACACTGTAACATCGTAGCATGTATTATTTTATCTTTCACAACCAATAACGCTGTCACAGCCACTGATGGGTACAAGCTAACAAGCTAACAAACAATATGACCAAAGATGCTAACAACATTACCGCTCTGATCATCCTGTAGTTGCTGATTTTGGTGCACAACAGACAGAAAACCATTTTAAACAAAACCTTTATTATTGTATTTTTAGATGCAAAAACATTTATGGAATTGAATTTTAAGAATTGTAGTATTGCTTGTTTCTATTCCAGTCTGTTACACATAGTGTTTTGAATGATGTTGAGTTTACTGTTAACTACTATCTTGTCACTGAAGCTGCAAAATCCAAAATTTGGAGAGAGTTCAATAAGGACTACAGTTAGCATGACCAAATAGACCCTATTATAACATACATAACTTTAACAAAACTTATTGGTAAATGCTAATCATGATGTAATCTAATGTAATCATAGAAATGTCTCTCAACGGACTCTCCTTTCTTAAATGTCAGGTACAAAAAACCCCAGTGCGTTTCACTGTTACGTTGGTGGACGTGTTTGCAGGAAATGTGTGGGGATTCGTCACACGGAGAGCGTGAGCCGGTTTTAGACTGTTGTCCTCCATCTGTTTTGTCGCTTAGAGACTCTGTCTGTGGTTAGACTTCAAACTGATGATTAATCATGCTGTGAAAGGCCTTTCTGGTTACTATCAAACAGGCTTTGTGCAAATACAATAATTAAAATGCAATAACTGGACAAATGGCACACAAACACACACACAAACACACACGCACTCTCCTTGTTGTTTTGTGTTGGTAACCCCGGACACAGTACCCTGCCCTCCCCTGAAGGTTCAGTGGGTTCACTCTTGTTTGCTCCCATATTTCTTCGTTTGTTCATCCTGCTTTAAAGAGGCAGTTAATAGTTCAGTCAGGGGTATCATGAGCTGTTTTCATCTGCGGAAGTAAAGAAGCTTCAATCACATGACCAGGTTTTTGTTAGAGATTATTGAATCAGCATAATTAGATTCAGTTCCTTTCTGACTACAAAGTGATCTCATAAAAGTGTATAAAACAGGATGTAACATACAGAGACATTCTCTTTTTAATAAGTCGTGCTCAGAGCTGAAAGAGGAAGCAGTGCTTGTGACAGAAAACTGAATAGAATTAACAGATGATTTGCTTTCTTACAGTATTGGTGGATTGAACATGTTTACAGCCATTGAATTAATTAGAAAGATGCATTAAAACTATGTGACTCAAATGAGTGTTTTTGACGTGAACTCCTGACTCTGTAGTCTTTCTTGTTCCTTACAGAGTGTTATAGCTTCTTTCAGCTTCAGTGTCTCTGCTGTAATCAGTTTAAGGACCAACAGCAGAGGAGGGGACTCATCGTTTTGAGTTATTTATTTAGTTAAATCCAACATTAAATCAGTGGATTGAATATAAATATTTCAATAAGCAAATCTAAACCAGTGATATTATGGTTCTAAATCAAGGTCAACAAAACACCAATGCAATGGAAGTCTGGCCTGGGTTAAAGGGATAGTTCATGGTTTTTCATCATCAAGTGGGGTTGTATGAGGTACTTATCAATAGTAATACCCACCTAAATTTAGCGTGTTGACGCAGGTTTTTCAGACCTGGGAAGACCCACTTATAAATGCCGATTGTCTCTTTTCCCACTGCCAGTGAAGTGTCCTCCTGTTGGTCTCTTTTCTGCTGCGTCACCGCCTGACGACACAAACGCGCCCGAACCAGGGTTAGTAACCAATGAAGATGTTACGGTGGTTAGGTCTTTGTTGTATCTGTTACTCATTCAGTCTGTTTATCAAACTCGGCGCGGACAAATTTGGAACGATGTTCGAGCGCTGCTCGGACGGAGACGGGCAGAATTTGTAGCTGAGATGACGAGGAGTCTCAGAAGCTAGAGACGGAGCATAGCATCGTGCCAGAAAGGGGGTGGAGATTAGCGTGTCGACACAGGTTTTGTGTTCCCATCAATGCCGATCGGAGCTGAGGCGATAATTACCCGGGTCTACTGCAGAGTGATTTGACCCGGGTCTGAATGCAGATTGTAACCTTTACCACTGAGCAAAAAAGCCGGGTGTTAGTGGGTGTTTGACTTAAGTGTCTTACGTACAGTAGATAATAGTCAGCACGGCCCCTGTTAGGAGAAGCCTGCCGGTGTTTCTACATGGAAGCTAAGTTAAGCACTGCTGCAGTACCACGTACTTCAGCCACTTAAAAAATGCCTACATACAAACATTTCAGTTTCAGTTTTACGCCCTCGGCACTATGTCTTACTCCGCACAACGGCCCTGTATACCTACGCATGCAGTGCACGGTATCACCACAGCTGTTCAGGTCCACAATTAGTTCAAGAGACGTGAAACAAAAGAAAATACAATATTATGGAAATGACAAAATGCCGTTCACAGTGGATGCGACATACATAGATAGATACAACTAATGACACAAAAGCACTTAAAAATACCCCAAATAAATCCAACAGCCGATCATAACAAAGTACGAATAAAACAAACAGTAAATACCAAAACACTGATACCAACAAACTCCAAAAGAAACATCCACAAGTCTTTTAAAGAAAATATTTTGTGATTCAGAGTTCCCCATCCAGAAAGGAAAGTTGGCCTTTTTTCTTCCACTTCCTGTTTCAGTATAAAAGACTTGGTTCAATTAACAAAGTAAAATCACAGATTTCAAACCACACAGATAACCCTCTGACCTCTGAATGTTAACCAAAAAAAAATGCACTCAAATTGGTAAGAAAAGGTGTTCAACTAAAATGTTTACATCTTATGTACTAAAATGACCAAACAAGTAAAATAATAACACTTTGTGTCATCACAAACCTCATTTTCAGATGAAAAAGCTCTTTTGAACCCACTGTTTAGAGCTCGCAGGGAGGAAAAGGTCTCAAGCATTGATCAGCATTTAGGAGCTTAAAAAATATTTTTCTCAGAAGTCGGTTGAGACCAAACACAGAGCTGAAAGAAGAGTACATTTTGGAAATACATTCATTGTGCATACAGAAATATGACAGGAAATTAATGCCAATGATGCTCTGCTAGACATTTAACTTTCTGCATACACATTTGCATAGTTTGTCCCATCAAAGGCACCATACATTTACAAACAGCAACAAACCTTTTAGCTAACTTGTCCTGTGATGTGGTTCTTACTGGATTTTAAAGCTAGAGTTACATCCTCTGTCTGTACAGTGGATTAGCAGTTAATGTAGTAATCAGATAATTAAATCTCTGGCAGTGTAAGATGAACCTGTGCTTCAGCGTTGTTTCCTGTACAGGTGTCAGTCGGGCTTCCAGGCTTTGCCAGGCGCTTCCTCCAGGCCTGGGCTCCCTGCCAAGGCCTTATTACCGCATGCTGCGCCCGCACTTTGGTCCTCACAGGCTGAATTATGAGGGTGTTTTGTGTTTTGGCAAAGTAATATATGTGAGTAATCCATCCTTGTACACTCTACAGGGTCAATGGTCTCAGGGGACTGTGACTGAAAATAAATCCTGTTAGGGGTTTTAACCTCCCAGCAGTCTGAAATCGCTTTATTATTAATATTATTACTTACTCAGCAGAGGACAGACTGCAGTCCTCTGTGACTGTACATCTCACTGCAGCACTGAGTGTCGTGTATTTTATATCAATAAACTAAATGACAAATTGAAGATACATTTGCCTTACAGGGCTCTTCAGACCGTTACAGAATACGACGTCCCTGACCGTAGACCCTCAGACCCCAAAAAGTCCTCCCTCAAAAAACATCTTTTAACATTTTTAAGAGATATCAGATGAACATCTCACACACTGTTTGAGATGCGTCTCTGTTCAATACAAAAAACAAAATTGCACTAAAATCTAGTAGGACTGCATCTCACGATTATTTTGATAGTCGACTAGTCATCGATTGTTGAAATGATTAATCGACTAATCAGATAATGAATTGCACAATGACTCAATGTCTCTTATTTAGCTCTCAGCTTTAAATGGAGTTGGAGGTTCATTGCTAACTAACAATAAAGACAATAAATATGAGTTCTTCATTCAACAATATGTCTTTTAATAAAATAAATAAAAAATCCAACATCGAGTTTTTGTCCATTTAAAACCGACGACAGACAAAGTGCTGATAGAAAAAATACATCAAATCAAGAACACAAGTCCATCATGCCTTCTCTTCAAATGCTCGTGCATTATCGATGTGCTCCTGGGTCCGCTTTACAGATCCTGCAGGCGATCCTTTCCTTTGCAGCGTTGAGACTGAAATGATCCCAGACTTTACAAGTATTAGGATGCGATGGTGTTGCATCGGCCGGCGACAGTTTGCTATGTTTTGTTTACCTGTCGCTTCCCGGGACTGTTTTGCATGTGCAACTCTCAGCAGAGATGGGAAGGATGCGAGATGTCTCACCCCTCAGCAACTCAGCTCCAGAAAACGTTATGTCCGCGCACAGCATGAAAAACACGCACGATGACGTAACTGACTAACTGGCAACAATTAAATTCGTTGGCAACTTTTGTGGACATGTCGACTAATCATTGCACCTCTACACAATAATAATAAATTCAACCAATCGAAGGTAAAAGAAAAAAATTTGGTGGTTTAAGAATTAATAAGCTGCCAGGCTTTGCAGGTTTGTATCCCTGTGTCTGGAAAAATAATAACATTTCTATGTTTAGTTTGAACAACATGACGGGACCTTGAACGTGATGGGGTATTTATATACCAAGGGCACCCTAACAGGGTAACTGGCCATGCACAGCATAACATATCAAGATAATACTTCTATGTTTGTGTTGTATAAAGTGTTAGAAGAAACTGTTTTAATTTATTTCAAGATAAAGGGAAGTTTCTGGACATCAGAGCTGTACTAACGTTGCTAGCAGCATTTTCCGAGAACTTTTTCCCATTGTAGTCAACACTTCACATCATATTTATTATTCAAATTTAGCAGTTTGTCACTTTAAATAACGAGGGCCTCTAATGGAGGGGTCATGTATGTGTGTTCCTGCTCTAGGTGGGGTTCCTCTGACTCTCCCGGTGTCCCACAGCGAGCCTCTCAGGTTAAATTTAGAGTCAATGGCAGGTCAGCCAGAGCAGCAACCTGAGCCTTCAGAGTGTGTCCCTCTGTGCACCTCAATTTCTTTCCTTCCTCCTACTTATTTTATTTCCTCAACAACAGAACATTACAGTACTTTCTTGGTAATGTAAACATGGAGGCTTCCTCTTTCTCCCCGTATTTCCTCTGTGAGATCAGCTGAGGCTATCTGAGTTCACTGAACTCTGTATTGTTTCTGTTAACGTAGCATGTCTTTGCTAATGACCGGTTAATCTGCCCTCAAGTGTTAAAATACAGCACAGCACTCCGAGTGAACTTTGTCACGAGTTTCAGACAGATAAGACGCTCATCAGACGCAGAGATTGTTGTGTTTACATTTAATCGTCAGATAAACATCAGGAGATAATTTTTGAGAACTGTGTCCCTGTAGGCTATCAATTCAAGCTCCTGTGTGTGTGTGTGTGTGTGTGTGTGTGTGTGTGTGTGTGTGTGTGTGTGTGTGTGTGTGTGTGTGTGTGTGTGTGTGTGTGTGTGTGTGTGTGTGTGTGCGTGCATGCGTGCGTGTGTGTTTAGTACATCATGCTCTGATTCTCATCATTATTCTCACACTGTCCTTGGAACTGAAGGCATTTAAGGTTTAGCGTAATAATTGTTCTGAATTTTAGCCATGTAGCACATTTGCTAACACGCCTTTTATATTTCTTTATGTTTATAGAACAGAAGCAGTTAAAGTTTTACATCACTGTTTGACTATTATAAATATATTTGGCCCAATATTACTGCATTTTTCAAGTATGAATTATTAATCTATTATTTTTTGACAGAGAACACACAATTGTTGTGTCTTTATATGGAGCTACTAAGTAAAGGGTGCCTCAAATAGATAAAACAACATAAAAACATCCATTTAAATACACATCATAAATACCTAATATTAATGTATATGGATTCCAATAATATATGGATGATTTTGAATGTGCATGGTGCACTCACATTGAAAGGGTTCAAATTTAGCAAAGGTCTAAGTCTAATTAAGCTATAAGCCTTGAATATAAACTACTCATAGGAAGAACCCACTGCAAGATTAGCTTCTTTTCAGCAACGCTAGACCGCCTGTTTAAGCTAACAAAATGTACCCTAGTCATCCCATTTAGCTAATAAGTCTAAGGTTATGTCCCAATATTATATTTAAGCTTTGCAATAAATGACCCAAAAGGCCAGTATTATTGCTCTTTAATCTTCCATTAGCATCGTTAGCTTAATTTGGAAGGTGTAGCTAGGTCACGCTGAAGCTACTTTACTCAACTTGTCATTGTGTCCACTGTCTGAAAGTGTGTTTTTCAGATTGTAATTGTAAATATAAATGGATACTCAACTGTAGGGAGGCTAGAGTTTGTTAAGTTTATAAGGTGGTAGATAATTTTCAGTGCTGCTGCAAGCAGTTAGCTAACAAATATATTTTGTTAGCTAACTGCCTTTAGCTAACATTAACATGTTTAGCTAAAAATAACATTTTTGGTTAAAATAACAAAGATGTAACACTAGTTGTTCCATTTAGCTAATATTAGCTAATATTTTGACCACAATATACCAGTCTGACTTAATTGTAACCATTAAATACACCAATAGGAGGCAATACGCCTATAAAATAAATCCCCTAGCTTCTGTAACCTCCACTAGTCATTAGCCTCAGTGTACCTTTGCACCGTTTGGGTATTTCTTCATCAAACATTTAAAAACATTCAGCTCTGTTTAGTCTCATCACACAGGTACATACTCTGCCAAAGTAGTTTGGGCTGCAAGTTAGCTTTGGAAATGGTTACCCATATTTTGGCAACTTAAAAAAGTCCCTAGCTTAAGCTTATGCTAACAAAATAATTGCTATATTTTTGTTGACAAGGTCTCAGATTTGTATGTGTCAGAGGGCTAGCAATTCTATTAAGCAAGTAATTTGACAAGTATTTTTTGTTAGCATTTTTAAAGGAAAGACCTAAAAGGCTCATGTGTGATACTCTATGAACTTCCGTTTGCATGGTTAGCTTAAAATGGAAGGTCAAGCTATGAAATGCTGATGCTGCTAATTTAACCTTAGCCTTGATTTTCAGCTAGTAGGCTAGTAGGTACTTCCTTTTCAGATGAGTTACAAACTAATCTTGTATCTGTGCATATTGCTGACAAATTTTCCCGTGTCTTGTTTGTATTGTAGTTCTGTACGGAGTTAAACCAAGGAACACTGGCCAGCGTACGGAGGTGGAAATGGCCACGAGGACTGTGGAAAAGTGTTGTGTCTGAAAAACCGACTGGACACTCCAGCAAGGTACGGCAGCCATCTTTATATCTCCCTTTATTTTTCTTAAATAAAGAGTAAATTCGTACAGATAATATTGGAATAGTTGGTCCTCAAGTCAAGTTTTTTTTCTTTTATTAATAAAATAAGGCAGTGGTTTAAAGTCGTCTCAAGTGGATTTATTTATTTCAAAGAGGTTGTCTCTTGAACTTGAGCGTGGTCAGCTGCCTGTCAGTGTCCTGGATCTCATAAAACAGATGGCTGAAATACCAAAAAGGGTTTTTAAATGTCCTGTCACCTCCAGCTGCTTGTAAATTCAGACAGTACGATAGTGTGATATAACATGAGAAAGGTTTTGTAGTCTTCACATTGTGTACTGAACTCACATCCAGACCCTTGTGGTTGGTTTTCGATGAAGCTTTTCTGAGAGCACACGGGCACCTCAAGACAATTTAACTGAGCAGTTTACTAAATAGATAACATGTGAAAGTGTTCTACAGACTATTTCACATAACCACAGTATTTCTGAAATCCTGTTTACTGCTTCGAAGTGCCCTTGAAACAAAATGTTCCCTGTATTAAACCTGAGTTGTCCTCTGTGCTTGAGGTTTTATTTGATAAACAGCTTCCCAAAGAACACAAAAAACACTGCTGCGGGAGAGGATCAGGTCACCGGAGGGATTTTCTACAAAAGAGAAACAGCACAAAGATTCACTTTTTTCTCAATTTCATGCTGTTAGTGTGCATTTTTTAAAGGGATGTTTCATAAAAGTCGATGATTTGAATCATAAGTCAAGAAGACCCAGAGTGTTGTCCCCTCTTTTCAGTCTAATCTCTGCACTTTGTTCTTTTAGCTGCATCATTTTACACAGAACAATGTAGAAACAACAGCATGTTAGGCTGTAATGACTCTTTAGGGTTCAGAAAGCCGAATTATCCAAAGTCTTTTCCTCTTCCGAACAAACAGATAACAGTTATTTAACGCTAAACAAACCAGTTTCACACTAACAATCTATGTTTATCTGATCTTCCACGGCAGACACAGGATGTTAGGAGGGGCTGCGAGCTCAGCTGCTGCTAATGCTAGCTTGTTTGATTTATCAAATTGTGGGAATCATTGTTCACCAGGTTTTTATTGGGACCTGAATATAAATAAATATGAGTCTGTGCAGCTTTAAATTTATGCATTCAGGTCTTTGCTGTTTACTTCTCCATTGTTTAGTCAACATCATTATAATTAGTTGTAGTTCATTTCAGTCAGTGTTTAATAATTTCTCCCCACCAAAAAACACAAAGAAGTTATATATAAATTATAAACAAAATACATTTTGGGATTATATAAAAAGGAAAACCAAATTAGTGACTGAAAAGATGCAGGCTGAAGCTAAAGCTTATTTAACCTCCTCTTTTTACAAAACATACAATATAAAAAGCAGAGCCTCTCACTACTAAGTCACAGAAGAAAAAAGAGTTTCAAACATTTCATACCGAAGACAAACATGTGACCAACAAGAGTTTCATATTATTCATAAACACTTTAAGTCGTACCTCGATTTCTATTTATTTTGAAACAATATTGTAATTGTAGAAAGTGAACTACACATTTTTTAAGTCCTTAAACATCTCTGCTCTCTCTAAGTGTTTACTGTCTCTCTCTAATGTGAAATAACTTCTGAATACAGTTAGGAAGGAAGTTATTTGTGCTTTTTAACTTAAATCTGCAGTTTTAAGATCAATTAAATAAACTTTTTAAGCATGTAAATAATAAATAGTGCGTTTTCGTTCATCTATTCCTACATGAAATCCTTGCAAGCTTCTTTTTATTCCTGATAATATTTAGATTAACAGTGTTTTGCTTTGACTCTGGATTAACGTGTTCACAGCAGTTTCCCCACAGAGATCACTAAAGGGTCATTGTCATGAAACTGTCTTTGAACAAGCAGAAAACACAGCGGTGTGATAACTGCTGCAGCCTTGTTAGCTGATCCTCTGTCTATAATACATCTCTGTCTTAAATTAGGCCTTCTGACACAGTGGACTGCTGTTACCCAGCAGACAATTACCTCAAGGCTAGTACAGTGCTGTAGGAAATAATCCAATTAAGCCTGGATCATGAAATCCATGTACCATTGCATTACAGTGAACGTTTGTCTTGTTCGTGTCTGTAACAGATCAATAAGAAGGCATGATTCAGCCTTAATAATAAATAACATTTCCTTAACTACAGTTGGTCAAATACTGTTATAAACATTCACGGTTGCTCTAAACAGTGTCTCCTTTACTCTGTAATAACAGCTTAATTGTTCTAGTTCAAGTGAATCTATTCACTAGTAATGATGTTGAGGCTTTTATTTATTTGAGGTAATATGATAACCTTTGAAAAATATCTGACTCCATTTCCCATGATCCTCTTCCCCCAGGGAGTGAGTTACTCCGGCTTTCTGTGGGACAGCTCGTCAGGTATCGACCTGAAGGACGCTGCAGTCCTGGAGTCTCCTGTCATCAATGGAAACGGGAATCATACCTGCCCTCGCCTCTACCTGGCTCACTTTTCTGTAAGTAAAGACCAAATCACACCGTAAGGTTCAGATGAGGAATATTTACTACTGACCAAAACTTAACAGACTTAATAATAAAGGAGAACAAAGATCCTCACGGAAATGCATCTTTTTATAAGTAAGTTCATCTCTCTCTTCAAAGCCACCAGACTCCACTGACAACATTAACTCCATTAACAGAATCAGTTATGGCACTCGAAGCTTTTAAATTAACAGTTTTAATTCAATGTCTCTTCCAGAATCAGAGCCCAAGAGGTAAAATTTACTGTACAGTTTTTATGGGACTATTTGCTACTGAAGAAATAGTCCTATTGTAACTTCAAGTTACTTCAAGGTTTGTTGAAGATTGATCCAGTTTATCACATCTTGGATCTAATTTTTACACAAGAAACACGGTATTCAGACCATCAGATAGTTTATAAACAATGATTTAAGTACAGATAGGAATGATGGTCTATATGAATCTAAGTTAATTTACAATACAAGTTAATATAATCCGGAATTATCCTTTAACTCCTTCCAGCTTTTCTGAGAAGGTCATAAAACTACTAACCTGTAGTATCCTAAAGTTAAAAGATCAAAGCAAAATTTCTGGGTGACATCTTAACTTAAAAAGTTGATGCAAAGATGCGAATTTGTGAGCTCAAGAAATTCGCACAAAATCCTGTCAGTGTTGAGATGTTCCTGACATCGTGAGATTTTATTAGTTGGTCGACCTGCCCTCCATTCCAAAGGCAAACATTTTTAAAGTTGTTTATATTGTCGTCTTGCAGACAGAACTAATAAAGCAGTGATTTTTATGGTATTATGAAACATTATCATGATGAGTTTTTTCAGCATCCTTTTGACCTGTTTATTGTGTTGGGAGAATGACTGGGAGTTTGGCTCCTGGCGTGTCTAGAGCAAGTTCATTCTGTAACGCAAAGTGCATATAAGAGAATAGGCGGGCTGGCAGTGGGTGGTGTGGGGCTTACCTCCGGTCAGCAACAGTGGCTAGCTCAAACCGAGAACTACCCACGAGCAGCCAGCCCAGGCAGCGTCAGTAGAAGACGCCTGCAGAACCGGGTTAGTTGTTAAGCCCCGCCCACTACCAGCCAGCCAAAAGAAAGAGGGAACTAATAATGTGACTACTAAAGAGCATACTGCTCAACCTGACATTTGCAATGAAATCACAGTTAAATCCATCACCTTTAGGTTCACTCACTTGACTTCTTTCCTCAGGTTGGTTCATACGAGCTGACAGTGGTGAACGTCCACATGCACACCGCCGCTCCATCAGGTGAATCCAACGGCAAGAACCACAACACAGAAGAAGCCAAGTGTCAGCGGCTCTCCCCCAGCATCCAGGAAACACTCAAAGGTGAGTCAGTGAGGTCACGCCTGTGAAAGTCAACCAGCTGTCCGACACCGAGCATCAGTGCTCATCTGTTTCCTTCATCTCTTTCCCTGCAGCTGAGAAGGAGCTGGTGGTGCTGGGAGATTTTGGCACCGCTCCTCAGAGCTCAGAGCTGGACATACTGAGGAAGGAGAAGCTCTGTGCCCTGGTGCCCTCCACCCAGTTCACCAACATCAGCACACGCTCACCACAGGGCACCCGCTGCCTGGACAACATCTGGGTCAGCCGCTCACTCAAGAAGATCTATTCTGGTAGGTGCTGGTTAATTTATATTCAATAATTCAGAACAAATCAAGTCCAAGTCTTAAGACAAGTCACATTTTAGTCTTCCAAGTGACTTTCCAAGATAGAGACCGAGAGGTTTCAAACAAAATACTGTAAACAAAGATGGACGACACGTCTCCACCTCCTCACGTTTTAAAAAAACGAAGCCTACACCCACCTGTAGCGGGCGCTGCCATCTTGCTCATTTGTATCCAGTGTGTGCAATAGAGATCGGCTGGTGGAGCCGCACAATAGACATCCCGCCCCTTCCTCCCTCTACCCAAAACACACCTTTACCTTGTGGCCCTGACGTGTTGGAGCCCTCAGGTGGGCTCAGTCTGCAGCAGAACAGCTTCTTGTGTCGGTCTGAAGCAGATATTCACTCTTCTGGAAAGTTCATTGATTGTAGTGTTAGTGTTAGTTACGTCTCCTCTCGCCACTCCTCCTCTACTCTAGTACTCGGGAACAGAGCGCTGCAGGAGCCCCATTTGTCAACAGAGTTGTCAATCATGAGGCCACACCCCCTTTTTATAGCATCAAATAACTAATTAAAAGTCAAGTTGTCAGAAAAATGAACACTTGGACATAAATCAGCATGATAAGAACCAACTATACTTTGACTCATGTCCCATCTGTTAACATGGATTAGGCGGGCTTTATGACCTATACTGCAGCCAGTCAGCAGGGGGGCGACAGAGAGGATTAGGCGTCACTTTTAGGGAGCTGTTGTCTCGGCCATCTTTTTATACAGTCTGTGGTTTCAGCACATATCCTAATGAATAAAAATCCATCCCTTCTTGTGGCTGTCATTCACTTTTCAGACTCTTTTATTGTCTTGTTCTTAAGTCTCAAGCATATTAGGTTTAAACAGTAAAAACAAAGACGAGCTATAGCAGCTTTAGTTAGATCACACTACTAACTGTCCTTATTGTGTTTCCCCCCCGACAGGCCACTGCATGGTGGTGCGGGAGGCCCTGACCAACCCCTGGATCCCGGACAACTGGTCGTGGGGAGGCGTGGCATCGGATCACTGCCCTGTTGTGGCTGAGTTTTACGCAGATGTTTCCCCAAAGGAGCTGGGCAGGCCTGGCATGGTGGACAGAGGAGACATAATGCCCAAACACGAACGGTGACAAAATCGCCAGCAGACAGTCGTGGATGACATCAGACTTTGTCCCGCCTGGATTCTGCTTTTTCCTGGTTCACAGTGAAGCGAAGAGTTTCCTGATGAATGTGAAGACGTGCCAAGATTGCCTTTTGGGTTTAAATTTATAAATGTATGATAGTAAGTCATAGAGCCATAAAAACGTTAATACAAAATATATATAATGTACTTTGAGAAGAAATGTGCCAAACATTTTCTATATGTGTATATAATAAAGAGACATTAAGAGATGTTCCAGCTGTGTCTCTGCTGTCATTAATGCAAATAAGTGCAGTATCTCATCAGAGGTGTCCGATTGACCCAGCCGTGCTGTAAAGCTCATTTGTTCTGTCAGCAACATCTAATGAGGACTCTTAAATTATGTAAGCCAGGCCTCTGTGTGAGCGCCCGTCTTCCTCTGTGATGGAAATGAGGTGCCAGGAAAGGGAACCATCAGAGGACAGAGCTGCTGCCTCAACTGCTCATTAACCTGCTCCAAAAGGATGTTTTGAAAGTGGCAAAAACAGAACCCATCAGTCAGTCATTTCTTTTTGTATCAATCAGTGATGGCAGACATGAAAAGATCCCAAACATCCTGTGGGAAAGATTCCATAAAGACCTGCTGGGGAAGAATTTGTTGGCCATTTTGCATAGTTTTCTGCTCACAGATAACTATGCAAACCTGCACTTTTCAAATGACTGTAGGCTCTTTAAAAAGGGGGCCGAGTGATGGTGACATATTGCTGTTTTGAAGCCTCAAGCCTGGCATTTCGGCTGTCACCATGTTGGATTTTTGGAGCCAGAAGTGACCATATTTGGCTAATACGACAGGTAACCACTGTATTTCCTACACAATAGCTGTGTCTTAATTCAGGGGCTGCATCCTTTGAAGGACGTATCTGAAGGCCGATTGCGTCACAGAGGCACATCAAAGGATGTCCAGTTTTGAAGGCTCCTTCAAATGAGCTGACAAATGCGTCCTCCTTTTCCCGGGCTGCGAAGGATCAATTGAGCGCATCCTTTGTGGTTCAACGTATCCCGAGATTCGGTGCACGCCAATTTGAAGTGATGTTGGACTCTCAATCGACCGGGGAATACACTTTACACCCAAAGTTTTTGGTTTCTACCCAGTTGAATAGCTAGAGATACAGATGTTCATAAAAACATTAAATTATCTTTAAAATAATAGTTAAGTGAAGTTAGTGAAGTTAGCTAGCTAGCCAGCTAGCTACCTGTTACTAAGCGACAGGAGCGCTGCTTTGTGACACAAGCTAAAGGCAGGAACAGCTGGTGAGGCAAACAGGAAATCCTCCATAGACCAGACCTTAAAAGGATGCAGCCCCTATCTGTGGTCGAAGGTGACCCGCTTTGTTTATTAATCAGACAAATGAACTTAAGAGAGCTTGTTGAACATCTCCGGTGGAAGACCGAGTTGCGGATGAACGACTCAAACCGGGGAAATTAAAAGAACCAGTGTTCTCATCACTACGACCCGCTGGCCAATAACCAGCAACAATCCTGACTTCCATGCACAGCCACAAAAAATCAAAGTATGACACTCACTGAACGAGCTAATAAGCCAGGCATGATGAGCACTGACAGAGTTAGCTGCCAATAAGACTTCTCTGACGGTCTGTCAGTCCGATAAAGCACACAGCAAGACAGATTATTTCTCTGATTTTTACATGAAAAAATCTCCAAAAGGCTCCAACAGCACAAACACGGCCCAGAGGTTACGTTCAGTGACTGAGTTAGCTGAGGTGACACCTAGCAGACAGGTAGTAGCTCCCACCTGTCACTCAAAGAGACCACGCCCCTAATGATGCATCACTTTAAGCCTTAATAAAATGTGAACAGGTGAGTTGTATAAAGATTCTCCCGTACAGTTGTCATGAAGAGAGAAATGAGCTACAGAGACCCAAACTGTTTTTTGTTTATTTCTGCTGTAAAGTTTAACATGGGGCTCTATGGGGACTGACTCACTGCTGGAGACAGCCTCAAGTGGACAAGAGAGGAACTGCAGCTTTTGGCACTCGAGCTTTGTCTTCCTTTCAAAGCCCCGGGGGTTTCCTCTCCATATAAATGTATTTCCAACCAACCAAAATGGAAAATGCTCTCTCCCTATCAGTCTGTCAGGTGGTTTGTGTAATGTAATTTCACTTAGTCAAATTGGCTTGTAAATATGCAACACTTTATCACAATATGACCTGAAATAATTCAAAGTGCATTTATTGATTCTTTTATTGGTCTGAGAAACTACATGAAAACGTATCTTTAGATTGAATTCTCCAACATGCTAGCAAACCATTTTTACAGCAAAACACTAACCAACATCAGCATTCATTATGAGTCCGGCATTGTGAAATTAAAGTACCAAGAGAATTGTTCATATTTCCGCCACTGATCAAATATTTAAAGGCCTTTCATACCCTGACGTCCCTGTCCTTTTTTCTGGGACTCAGCTTCAGAATTAGAATCAGAAATCGTTATCAATCCGCGGGGGGAAATTCGGGAAACTACATGAAAACTTTTCCCATCCTTCCCCCAGAATCCCTCACGTTTTTGTGCCCTACAACAAGTCACCTAACGCTGCTCCTCCTTGCACACCTGTCCCTGAATGACCCATCCCCTTTTCTCTCCTTTACGCCAACTGTGTGATATCTGTTCTCGAGCTCAGATCGAGTACACTGCTTCCTTGCTGATCTTTTAGCCCTTCCAGTCCATCATCTAGCTGATGGTGCCCCCTAGTGGCTCAATCCAGCCATGCTCCATCTAGTAGTGATATTTATTTAAAGATCATCAAACTGTTTACTTTTATACTCTATTCTTCATTTGGGTAAAAATACATCATTAGAATGAAAAGAGAATTGCTTTTACATATTGTCAAATAAATAAAAAATACGTGTATCACAGCCTTAAAAAAAACTTTCATTCAACCAAAACAAATGTGGATATAAAGTTTTTTTAATCCAGTATGTTTTAATATGTTTGTATTAAAAAGTGGAAATATAAAGACAGTAGATGTAGATTACTCTGTTTATGTATTCTTTTATTTATCTATTTTTACTTAATGTCATTAAAAGCCAGCTGATTGACAGCTGGACCCTGGAAGGAATAGCAAAACCAATGGGAAATAGAAGCGAATATAAAAATGAAAATTAAATAAATGACATTATATTTAAAATATATATATATTAAAAATGGAAAAATAGACTAGCATACATAGTAAAAAATGTTTTGCACTTTTAAATAGATGTATACAAAAATACATTTAAAAAAATGAATGTAAAAATGAATGAAATTTAATAATGTTTCTTTATATTTTGTTTCATAATTCAAAATTAGTTTATTATTTATTCTTTTTTTGTCTTTATATTTCCACATCTACTTTTGTATTACTTTAATGATAATAATAATAATAATAATCATAATAATAATTGCAATAGTAATAATAATTACACATACATTTTACTTACTTATAGCGCTTTTCATAGTACTCAAAGGCACTTTTGATCACAGTTAAAGGCTGGTCCAGTCTCAGACTATTTGGGTGGAGAGTTCCAGAGGGAGGGGGCAGCTGTGGAGAAAACGAAAACATTTTCGTACCCAGACATAGAAGGAGAGGAAACATCGCTGACAGGAACGTAGTTCATTTTTAAAATGTGTGTGTCAGTGAGTGTTTGAGCTCCTGGGCTGCATCTCTGTCTGTCCAGGTCATGTTTATTACTTTCTCTCCGCTGTTTTGTCTCTTTTCTTTTTGCCCTCTGTAAATTGACCGAGGTCTGGCTTGGGCACCGGCGGGTGGCCGGTTCAAGTCCCGGTATGGACCGAGCGTGGAATTGGCGCTGGAGCTGGAGAGGTGCCAGCTCCTTTCCTGGGCTCTGTTGCGGTGCCCTTGAGCAAGGCACCGAATCCCCCAGCGCTCGGGGTGCATGTCCATGTGCAGACCCCTCGCTCTGACATCTCTCCATTAATGCATGCCCATATAGTCCTGTTTGTGCATGTGTGTATTTGAGGCCTATGTTTGTGTAGCATTTTTGTAAAAACAGAGTAAAACAATTGAATGTCCCTTTTGAAGTATTGCTTCTTCTTCTTCCACTTTAGGACAGTACATCTCAGGTGAGCTTGGGCCCAGAGAAGTCGGCGGCGCTTCTGGGTGTTGTTGATATATGGCTTTCACTTTGCATGGTAGAGTCTTAACTTAACATTTGTAGATGCAGCGACGTACTGCGTTAACTGACAATGGTTTTCCGACGTGTTGCTAAGCCCACGTTGTAATGTCCATCACTGAATCATGCTGGTTTTTAATGTGCTATTGCACGTTGAGGAACGTTGTTTGTAGACTGTTGGACTATTTGCCCACGCAGTCTTTCACAAAGTGGAGAACCTCGCGCCAGCGTCGATTGTGAACGACTGAGCCTTTTAGGAGTGGTACTATCACCTGTTACCAATTAACCTACTTACCTGTGGAATGTTTCAGGTGTTTTTTGAGCATTCCACAACTTTCCCAGTCTTTTGTGGCCCCTGTCCCGACTTTTTTGGAACGTGTTGCAGGCATCAAATTAAGAATGTGTGTATACTTCTAAATAAACAATAAAGTTGATCAGTTTGAACATTAAATAACTTCTATTTGTGCTGTATTCAGTTGGATATATGTTGAAAAGGATTTGCAAATGTATTCTGTTTTTATTCACATTTTACACAACGTCCCAACTTGTTTGTAATTGGGGTTTGTAACATACCTGTGTAATAATTCCTTTGGTTTCACAGGGGACACAACTGTCTCCTGGGTCAGAGAGAGAACTCCACGGTGTTGGTCACGGAGCTCACTGAAGCTTGCAAAAAACTGGGGCAATATACTGTTTTAAGGGAGTCTCACAAGTACACACACTTATGTTTAATAGATTTGAAGATTTAAAAAATTGTAAATGTATTTTATACTGTGGACAGGTTCAATCCAACACCTCTGGATCCAGGTTCAGGGTTTCACAAAGAAATGGAAGAAATAAAGAAAAGGAATAAAGGAAACCATCCTGCCGATTCACACATAACAATTTGTCATACGTAAAAAGTTTCATGGTCATGATGAACCAAACCATATAAAATACAGGCTCTGTGAAGGGTTTTGTGTCACAGAATAAAAAACACAAACAAAAAACTTGTGAGACACATTTTCAGGGAGTTCCGTTTATTCGAAGATTCTAATTTTTGAATATCACAAAAAAAGTCATTCAAATAGAAAACATCACATAGAAATACCATGTAATTAAAGTGTACCAATATAAGGGTTTACTGAGGAAGCAGAGGACCACACATGCTCCCGGTGTTAGGTCATTGTTGGTATTCATAACAACACATAAACTCATCAAGTATCACAGTAAAACCACGAGGCATTTGGTTTGTTTGTAAAACATGAACATCATCGTCACAGACGCACTAACTGCTCATATCAGAGCAGTTTAAAGGTAGATCAAAGGTAGCAAAGTGCAAATAGTCAAACAGGGCTTCAAGTCAGTGCACTTGGACTTCATAGAGCAGAAGGAGGAACACACTTTCAGAATGTCTTCAGCAGTATTACAGGTGACTTTCACATTTTCCCTTCAATGTAAAACGATGCTGACAGGCTCAGCTGTCATCAGCAGGCCTGCTGAAGCACTTTCATTTGTCTGTCTGCTAAAATAGAACTGCTGTGGACCATCTCGCAACAACTCTGTGCTAATGCTGAACTTCTCTCCTACAAAAATAGTAACTTTTAGTATTTATCTACGGAAACAAAGTGCAAGTTCATCTTCAATAAAGAGACAGATATAAATCACTGGGTAAGTACACTTAGATCACAGGTGCAAGAGAGAAAGACAAAGAATCCTTCTATAAAACTAGAGCAGTGACGTTTTCATGGCTTATTCTATGATCTATGTGTCCACTACATTTAACCATACTCATGCACGAGAGTCCACAACACATTAAAAGGAAATTGTGGTATTGTTTTAAAGTAAACTTGAACTCAACAACCTTTTTTGTGAAGATAGAATCCTTTTCAGTCATTACATTGTTATCCTTAAAGTCTCCAGACTCCATTGAAAGAAACTGTAATTTTACCTCACAGAACTCAGGAGTTGATGGTCTACCGCTGCCTGGGTTAGTTACTTATTTCATGTTGTGTTTTTAATGTGTCATTTGGACACAACTTATATGTAAAAATAGGAACTAGGTTTAAAATTACCCCAATTCCCCTTCAGGTATTATTTAAAGAATTGTAAGTGTTTTGAAGTTGAAACGACCTCTTCACATCCGATATATCAGTGGCATGTACCAGATCTGTACACTTCAAAGGGCTGCCAATTAAACACTAATAACTCCGTTACCGTTGCCAGCAATCTCTGCCGGCCTCACCACATTTTACTGTCCTGCTCACGTCCACTAAAATTATATCTGGTTTGCCGTCTCCGTTTGCCTGCATCCATGTGAACACAGCATAAAACACTCTTTACATTTAACGCTGTTCTCTTTCTCCACGGTGCCTCAGTGGCCTCACTGAGTGAGAAGCTAACGTCAGGCATTTTAAAAGTAAGACAACAACTTTATTTTTATCCGGATGTTCCATCTTCTGAGTTAATTCAAAATGTTTCATTACGGTTTTGTATGATGATTGTGATGTTTCAGCATGGATTGCTTTGTTAATCGACTTTCCGTTAGCAAGGATAACAATAGCATTCTTTGAATTCTGAATTAATGTGACCCGCTGCTATGTTAAAAAACAAACAATGGCTGATGTACAGTTATCCAGTTTTAAGTCTCAATTAACAAACTAACTTAAAAAAAATCCAGTTTAAACCTATCACCATATTCACGTGGCGGCCATTTTCCACAAATGCTTCTTACAGAAGGATAACGTCACACTGCAGTTTCATGTTACACGCTGTGTAATTGTCATTTCACTGCTTTATGTGTGATAAGCAACAGAGATGACAAGTATTATGAAAATCTGTGGGTACATTTGGCCATATTTTAAGCTAAAACAACATCTTTAATAAGCTATTAACAGCTAATGTTAGCATTCATCCAGCGACATTAAGCTCACTGCAACATATATTTCTGTTGATAAATTTAAGACTTTCTAACCGTGATGTTAGCCAGAAAGTGGTTGGATGCTAACGTTAGCCAAGCAACAACATGGCTTGATGTTCCTCAGGATTTTCACTGAATGTCTGCTCTGTTGCTTCATATGCTGTTCATTGTTGTTCTGCTGGGATCCTGGTTTGCAAAACATATAAACCTGGGGACTCTAACAAATAGTTTTCATTCAGAGCTTCCTGATTAATCAGCAACTGAAAAGACAGCGGATAGTGAAAAATCGGGAGATTCGTAGGAGGTCATATTTCTAATGAAAACACCTGTTTTTAAACCCCTTAGCTACAATCAGACGTGTACTGTTAGCATCCAACCATTTCCAACCATAACATTAGCATTTTATTGAGTTTAATGACATCACTGGAAAAGCATAAATTAATAAAAAAGAAAGCATGAGCATGATGTCACAAGTTGAATGCTAATGTTAGCTGTTGTCCGACGATAGCGGATGGGTTAGCATATATGTTGTTTTAACTTGAATCGGGCCTGATCTGCCTTTAGGATTTCCATGAATGAAATGATACGGATTTGCCAGATTACCTACATTTAGGACTTGCACCCTGGAACAGAGGGGGATGACAACATCCTTTAGGTAACAGGGTTTGAGTTTTCGACCCTGAATATGACATCTGAGGAAAATGGCTGCTGTGTAAACAGTCCTGTAACACACAATAGTGAAAGTCCTCAAAACTGGGTCTGGGTATCGAACCACAAACTGAATTGACTGTGAGAAATCGTCAAGTAAAAACAAGTTGGCACTAATTGTTGCAGAAACATAAAGTAAGGTATGGAACAGGTATAACTTCTGTATTCGCTGTATTTTGTTGGCACTTAAAAAGAAAATGTTTTAAACTCGAACCGGCCCTGAACACAACACACTGAAATGATTCACTGGGTGATGACGTATGAGTGGATAAATTACCTGGTAATAACAAGTGTTATGTCAAAAGCTAAAATCAGATTAAACGTATGTGTCCTGTCTAACACAACTCTACACTACATGCAACACAGCACGCTGCACGATTCACACACTCGGCTACCATGCGGGATGAAGGTGTTGAGGCATGCGGGCCACGGCTGGCAGTGCTGTGATGAGGTTTGTAGGGGGCTTAGATGATGGTCTTGAGCTCCTCGTCAGTGAGCTCGTTGACAGCCATGATTTTTGTCAGCTGCTCGACATAGCGCGCCTGATCCTGCATGAAGTGTGGGATGCGGACGTTCTCCATCTGAGCCAGCGGTTTCAGGCGGTCCACGTCTTCGAATGACACCTGAGCACACAGAGAAAAAACAAAGAGACAGAATTAGCAGCCTGACGTACTGCAAGACAAAAGTGAGATTATAATGAATCACCAGCGCCAGTGTGGAAATGCAACCATGGTAACTAATACACCTATAAAATGCTAACGTACTGATGCTCAGCAGGTGATGATTAAAACTGTTTCCATTTTAGTTTACTGTGTTAGCATGCTATCATTTAGCACTAACATGAAGTACAGCAAAGACTTATGGGAATGTCATTACTCAGCATGTATTCGATTTGGTGATGTGTGAAAATAATTTCTACTTAATATAAAAGCATGAAGCTTGGTACGCTTGTACAGTTTGGAGCCCTGAGCATTCTCAGAAAGGGAGCCATTGCAAAAACAAACTGCTCATAACCATAAAATATGATGTCTTCTTCATCAAATCTCCTGAACTAAATGAAGCTTCCCGTTGGTTCATGCAGTACACAGAAGTCATACGCCCCAGCTGTAATCAGCTGTCAGCCTGCTGATTGGATCATTGTTTCTAATCAGTAACACACCAATCACAGCCGCTTCTCACAACCAGACAGCTTCTTCAAATGCAAATCCCTTTTCACTCATATCATCCTTGCTCGTGTTGTACATAGACTGTATAAAAAGATGGACGACATGACAGCTCCCTAAAAGTGAAGACAGAACATTTCGAGCACCCCCTGCTTGCTGGCTGCAGTATAGGTCTTAAAGCCCGCCTCCTCCATGCTGATAGGTGGGCCTTGAGTCAAACAATAAAATCAAATTACACGCTAAATACATTTTACATGGTTTCTGTCAATATTGTTAGTTCTAATCCTGCTGATTTATGTCCAAGTGTTCATTTTTCTGACAATTTTATTTTTAATTAATTTCTGATGCTGTAAAAAGGGGGTGTGACCTCATGATTGACAGCTCTGTTGACTAATACGGCTCCTGCAGCTGATCAGTTCCGGATCAGCATAATGGAGGACGATCTGCGAGATCTGCGGAGACGTAACTAAAACAATCACTACAGTCATTGATGTTTCCATACCTGTGAACGTTAACCTCAGACCAACACAAAGAAGCTGTTCTGCTGTTAAATACGCCGGGGTGCAGTATCCTTGCTGTTTTTTTAGTAAGTTAAGTGTGTGTGTTTTGGTTTACGGAAGTGGCTCCGGTGGCTCCACCCACCGATCTCTACTGCGCAGACTCTGGCTCCAAATGACGTCACCATCGCAATGGGAGCAGATGGAGACATGTCGTCCATCTATTTATACAGTCATTGGTGTTGTATTATCTCTCAGATGTACGTCGCAGGGAGCAACTTAAAAGCGGAGCCATCAGCGCCAAGCATAACTCTATTTCCATTTAGCAATAAATGGTTAAATCTATGACGACAGTGTTCCTGACTGAAACATGACAACACAATAAAGGGGATGTCTAGCCCTTTACGAATAGTAAACATATCGGCCAAAATTCGGCACATCTCACTTAAACTATAGTGACTGTACCAAAGTTCATGTAAAGCATCCAGTGGACCAAAGTGATGGACTGCGTAGAGGTCTATAATAAAATGAACCTACTTCAAACTTGATTAATTACATCAGTAAACACTTTCCTAATGTGTTTATGAGGACACTTGGTGTTTTCAAGTCTTCTTTAATACAGCTTTATGTTTATTTTGTAAATGTTTGTCCCAGAGTAAAAAAGACGCTGAAGCAGGGTATGCTTTAGTGTGGGGCTTCCTGTGATTTACAAGTTGCTTTAACGGGGATCCAAAAATGTCTTGTTCAACATTTGCTTTGTACTAAAAGTCTGCTGTTCATTTCATGGGTAAGTACATTTTTTTAAGCCTGTTTTTCTTCTAGCAATAAAAATAATTCAATTTATTATCCCAGTTATCCTTAATATGGGATGCACCTTGCCTGACAAACTAGCACTAATGGATAATTTAGGGACTGCTAACCCCTCACTCTTCTCCAGCTCCTCCTTCTTGTGTAAATATATTGACGCCTTGCCCCAAAATGCTAATTTCAAGGCGTCAAAACAGCCCCAAAGGGTACATCTAAATCTATGTTAAACACATCACTTCTTACATCACGTTCAGGCACTTTAAATCATGAGTGCCCTGGGCTCCTCTGAAGCAGAACACTGTCTGCTCCCTCAGTAGAGAGGCTGTTATATAACACTCATTCAGCCTTGCTCTCCTTTCATTTTACTCTGTCTGAACTGTTACCATCATCTGTGTAGTTAAACTTTTATTTCATGCCACTGAATGTCACAGATGATATCGTTATCCTGGTACTTTCTATTATGTTATTGTAGTCGAAGCACTGGTAGAGAGGAGATACCATTAAAAAAATGCTGCACTGACAGGAGAGATGGGAAACAGAGCAGGCGGTTTGTCCACAGCAGCGAGAGGCCCAAACACCAAGGAAAGTAACTTTTAAAGGGACGTCAGACGAAGAATTCATGTATTTAGGACACTGTCAGCAAAATACTGAGGGCTAATCTGCCACTCTGAGAACCCGTCCTCATTAACGAAGCCTCTGGTTAACAAGTGCATCAACAAGATGTGACAACAGTGCCAGGCAGTGGAGAGTAGGGCAAGGCACAAGTTCCCTCTATAAGTCATGTTGGTTAAAAAGAACCATTAAAATATCTGCCTTTCCTGATATGTCAGAAAAATACATGACCATCATCCAGTGGCCTTCTCCAGGAACTGTGCCGGAATTCATTTAACTTCCACTTCCAGCTACTTAAGGCTGACGAGTGCCTGTATGATGAGCGGTTAGCTCGGTCAGCTCAGTTTTTGGTTGTCGATCTATATCTGGTGAATGGTGGTTTCACTTATCCTCAGTCACAAGTCACATGTAGGCTGCAGTCAGGCTTAATACAGTACTATGAAGCCAAAATAAACAGGCAATTTGTTCTGTTGAGATTTAATTGCCAAAGTATGTTTGTGTTAAACCTGTGGTTTCTGAATGTAGTTGGGATACTTTTGATGTAACCTCAGGATGTCAGGAGAATCTCAACACGTATACGCTTTTACGACAAAATGACCACTCAAGTAAGAGTATTTGCAGGATTTACGGGATTTGCGTTACGTTACTTGTGTTGCCCAGCACAAATGCACGTCTATTTGCAGCTTTAACTATAACTTTCTCAGAGCTGAACCACTGCTGCTTCACTTTGAAAGGAGCTAGTTGAGATACTCTGGGCTATTTATCCGGTTGGGTTTGTCTAGGAGGCATCGAAAGAGAGAGAACCAGGATTAGGCCTGGAGAGGTCATGGGAATAGTGTCTTGGCTTCTCTACTTGGCTCCAAATAATGGTTTACAGAAAAGTTTGAGACTTCCAGAAAAGTTAACGTTAGGTATCGCAGATGTCTGCAAGGGTCTCCAAGTGCTGAGGGTGGATATTTCAGCTAATGACTCTGGTCAAAGAGGAGGCTGCATGGCAGAGAGAGGCAGCCACCTGGTCCAGGTCTGTTCAGCCTGCTCGATTCTGGTTGAAACATCTCATAAAAAGATGCTACATAATCCTGTAAGCAGTTATTTAATGTAGCTGCTCTATAGTGAATACATTTATTGAGTTATCCTACCAGGCTGAGATGGAGCCTTCTTACCTTTCCTAGAGCCATCAGCAGTGGAAAGTTGATCTTGTCTCTGTATCTCAAGATCTTCAGGATACCATCCAGGTAGACCTGGTCTTTACTGAAGCACCCTGCAGTTTTAGAGGTCAGAAAAGAAAGTTATTTTGACTGTATTAAATCTGAATCAATATAGCAACTGCTGTGAGATCTACATTAAATGTGTTATGAAGTCCATTGGTTTCATGCTGTTTCTCTCGTCTCTTAAACCTTATATCCTGACCTGGCTGTGCTGTGTCTGTCTGGCCCCTCTTGGCTCGGACGCAGTAGTCCCAGCGGGTGTTTGGGTCCTGGACGAAGCGTCCCAGGTTGTGGAAGAGCTGAGAGAAGGACATGTGGCTGGCCTGGTAGACGGTGTAGTAGAGCAGGGCGGCGCGCCACAGTGTGGGGTCCTTCCTGAACAGGACACTGTGGATGCTGGCCAGGCCCTCCTCTGTGGGGTTCAGAGGCTTCAGGTTGTGCTTCTTCCTGCCCACGCTGCTGCTCCACGGCTGGTGGCAGTTATTGACCCCACGGAAATAATGCGTGCCTGGTGGACAGAGACAAGACCTATTCGTTTAGTTGAGACAATATTAGAAGAACCGAACATAGATTGTATAAAAGAAGTGGATGGTGAATAGTGGAGATGACTTTAAAATATGCTTCTTTCTGATTACCAGCAAAATATGATTGTATACAAGTCTATTAGAAAAAGAGCTATTCATAATTATTCCTTCAGTAAGCATTTTCCTAATGACTTTATAATCTCAATCTCTCCCTTCAAGTCTTATTCAATACAGCATGATGTTCATTTAGTAAATTAAGCTCCCATTTAGAGTGAAATACCGCAAAACTTCAAATGAACAGCAATCCCAAATTAACACAAAGTCACCCCACACACAAATAAAAGCCGGTCTCTATTAAAGCCCATGTACATCAATTGTTTATCCGGTTGTCAGTGTAGTGAAGCACCACTTTTCTAAGTCACACGACACATTCACTGGTCGCTGTGGTGCGTGGAGAAAACATTAGGACCTGAATGCTGTCAGGTGTCAAGATTGAAGAACAAAAAGCAGGAGAAGCAGCAGTGAGACTCTTCTCTGATGATCTCAAGAGAGTGAAAGAAGAAGTAAACCTGAACCTATGGCCCAGAAAGATGGTAAAAACGACGGTGTGCATAGTGGTGGGAGGAACCACAGCCAGCGAGCATGGCAGCTCAAAGTCTCTGACCGTCAGTTCATCAGGATGAAGGACAAAGAAATATACATCACAGTGAGTGACAGAAGGGACGGGAAGGACTTTGCTGCTCGTGCTGCTTTATAGATGTTTTCTCCGTCCCTCAAGCGACATTTTTACGTTATACTGTATGTACACTGTACTGCATTTACAACAAACAAAGCATATGCTGATATGCTTAGACAGCTTCACAGACCTACATGTCTGCGCAACACTCTTAAATTATTATTTAAACAGGAGTCTCTCTCTTTCTCCCGCTCTCTGTTTTTCAGCAGTAGGTAGGGTCAGACGTGCTGTCACGCACAGCTGGATCAATTTAGTGATGAGCAAATGATAAGTCAGTCGATGGTCTCATTTTTTATAAAGGTAAACATTCTTACTGGTTTACTTTTCCCTATCTTTGCTGTCTCAGAGTTTTGTACAAAAATAATTAAAGGCCCGTCTCGTACAGACGCCCATCCCTAAGGCAGGGTGAGTTTATCGATTCAAGTAAATAAAAGCCCGGGCCACCAATTGAAGTTTTACGCTAGTCTAAAAATAGAATTGAATATTCTGAAATAGAATAGATCTAATCTGTGTACTGTGTGCGGGGTGGGGGGGTACTGCAGCGAACAATAAGTCACCCTATTTAAAGAAGCTATATCGTTATTACTTTATAACTGTGCTTCTGCCGAAATGATCAACACACAGCTGCACCTACAATCTTTTAAATCAGAATGAGAAGGTCAGTAATTAACACAAAACGTCGCACCTCAATCAAAGCATTTACAGGAGGGACCAGTTTTTTTCTAATGAGCATGCGGGAGACGCTGCTGCAGGTGTAGGAGAAACAGAACGCGAGGGGCGAGTGTCCAGTCAGTTAATCGATCATGGATGACGATCTAACCCGCCCCCCGCGTCCGACAGGGAAAAATCTCTTGCTGTGAGGGACATGTGTGAAGCTTGAGACATATTACACTCACCAATCTCGTGCTTCAGCATTCCCTCCAGCCACTGCTCTCGGGCAGTGGAGACGTTGATGGTCAGTGTGGGTCTGCTGTTCACCACCGTCATGGAGGCTCTGGACAGGAGGTCATCCGTCACCTGGACTACGATCTACCAACACAGAAATAACTCAATGTTAACTTTTTTTTGCTGTTTACCTTTTTGGGGCATTTCCTTTAATCTGTCTGAACCATAGAGTTTAAAATACAGGAACAGAAAATAAAACATTCACATTGTGCAAACCCTTTTGGCTGCTCGGACACTGAAAGTATCATTTAAGTTACTCTAAAACCACTGATGCTTTACTTTGTTATAAATAATAATTTGTAGCTGGGCTCAACAAAACTGTCTTCTTTGTCTAAACCCATTAGGAGTTTTCCAAGCGTACACAAGGTGTGTGTGTATGTGCTGTAATGTGTTCAGTGAAACATTATTAACTCGGTGATGTAATATGTAGTTGTTGATGGTTACATAAGCGCAGCTCAGCACAAGCCAACTGCAGGATGACTTCAGTGAAGTGGCTGGATTTTGCAAGGTCTTCTTTTCCCTGGAGCTCATTCACTTTGATGCCCTGCTGTCTGCGGTGCTGTAATGATGATGTACAAATCCACAATGACAAAGACTCTAGAGTGCAGAAAATACTGGCTCGGTAGTACAGCCTTCTTAGACTTCGTCACTTTATAAATAGTCTTCAGTGGGTGATCAGGACTGTTTGTTGACTTGTGTTTGACTCAATGCATGTGAGTGTTCAAATAAAAAGCTATGGCCACGTTTCCTGTCCTCTTACCTCCCCCAGGCAACCTTCCTTCTCCATGTATTTCTTGACGTTGTGCCAGATGCGACTCTTGGTGAGGAGGTTGCCCCCGGTGATCTGTTCAAACTTCTCATAGCTGCCATATCGCTGCAGGGCTAGCTCCATGATGTGCACTGCCTGCAAGAAATGTGAAATCCGTTACGTAAAAGCTGCCTGTGAATACAACTGTCCTTGACAGGAAGTACTTAGCAACCTTTCACTTTGGTGCTCTGAAGCGGGAGCAAGAAATAACTGCTACTGCATCGCTTAAATGGAGTGAAACAGAAAAGAAACACAAAGAGACAGACAGTCAGACAGATAGTAAACAGACCAAATCATCTGACTGGTTCCCAAAGGTTCTGTACTTGGTTTTGGTGTGGGGCTTGATCCTGCTATTGACAAGCCAAACATTTTCAAATACTAGGCCCTTCTTCTTTTACAAAAATAAAATAATAATAAATCTGTAATGGAAACAAGAGTAAAGGGTGTCATTTTCCCATAAACTGTCTTTTTGCTTTAGATTCTGCAGAGTTTCAGTCTTTCTTTAAGAGGAAACAAATGCAGCTGCTCAAACGTAGCTTTGACAGTTTGGGAACATTTCCACTTTCATCCTAATGAAAAGCACAAGCCGGCCAAGGCTAGGGGCTCATCTGGCTACCTATCAACCAGCTGTCCAATCGCAACTGCCCCCCGCAGCACCAAGTGGTTAAGCAGCCTCAACACTGACAGCTCAGGCTGATGCCAGGACGAAGTTGGCAAATACGTCTGTGAAAGTAACGGGCATAAATGTCTTAAAGCTGCTTTTACGCAACATCTGGTGAAGGAGATGGTTCCATTAAGCTATACACTTTATATAGATATATCAATAAATCAGGATAAATGGAGTAATTTGCTAAAAAATGCACACTGTGCTATTTTGTGATCAACAACCTTACTTAAACGTACACGCACACACACACACACACACACACACACACACACACACACACACTGTAACTAGTATTTCTGTAAATAATGTTTTGATGTTCAGTGTACTCAACACTATTACATATTGGAGTGTAATATTGAAAATGCATTAAAAGTATTTAAATGTTGTTGCTAATAATTCACACAATAAATACTGTCCTAATAAAGAAACAACTTTGTTGTATGGCTTTAGTAGATTGACTATATTTTTTTTATTTGAGGTATCATCAAAAACCTGGAATCTAAAGGGTTAAAGTTCTGACAATGAATAATTATTTACTATTCATGAACAGGACTGAAGCTAGTGAAAAGATTTCATTCAGTGAAAGTGGAAAAAAATATTGATATAAAATTGATGGCAGTTTTTTGACACAGACAACATTTTGACTCAGAGGAACTTTTTGTTACTGAAGCATAAGGGTTAAGGAAGGCAGGCTGTGTTACGTTGCATGAAGTTGCCTTTTTTGTATTGGTTTTAAGTAAGTTGGGATGCACCAAAAATGCAACTATATTTACGGGTTTGGTGCCATTAATTTGATCCCAAAAGACAATTGTGATTCAGTCCACTCTCAAAGTTCAACACAGAGAATGAAAACATGACAGTGTAGGGCAAACTCAAGGGAAACAACATGAGTATCCTTTGCAGGATCATTTTACTGCATTTCCTGTTCAGCACAGTAACTTGTTTTACTGTCGGTGAACAGTGAAACAGAACACCAAAGGCCTGTTTCCATGTTCACTAGAAACACATCTGATCTTTTACCTTTATTTATTTAGCTGTGGAAAGATTCAGAAGAACATGAGTTTGAATTTTGTCTTCCTACAGAACAAATACTATGTACTCTGATTCTTCTTCAGCATCGATGCTCCTCAGTGGACATGTTATCAAACTGTTAATGTTGATGTACGACACCCGCTGAAGCAGTCTAAAAAAGTCTTCTACATTTGTCCCCAGAACTAATCTATCCGAGCCGCTTTTCACTCAGACATAGACTGATGTTGCATCATCCTGCTGGCCCTAACAGTAAACACCTTTGGCAGTAAGTCTCTGTGATCACTGTGTCCAACCTGACTGCTGCCGTGTAGAGGTTTGCTGATCTAAAAAGCAGCCAGCTCAGCACCGACCTTGTGCACTAGGGATGTTGTAAGAGATGTGATGAATGACCTGTCACTGCCTCTGGGACAAAGACTGGTGGACTGCACTTACTGAATGTACCTTTTTTCTTTTCAACATGCAAGTAAGTTTTATAATGTTTTAACTTATTTAAGCACTTTTACAACTTTCAGGGCAACACAGAGACCGAGGATAAACCACAGACTGTGAATAAGAAGTGAAAATAGCCTCTTGGTTTCTAAAGGTAAGCCAATGCAGAATCACTTTAAACCTGCATTCTTTCTAATGGCCAGCAGGAGGTGACTCTTTCAATCAGGAAAGAGGCCTAACAGTGCATATCCAGTCTATTGTCCCAATATGGTCACTTCTGGCTCGAAATAGATGGCAACAGGCAAAACACTGAACTCTAGGCTTCATAACTGCAGTCCAAATACCAACTGCTGGGTCCATTTCTTATAAACAATCTAAGTTCTCCACAGGGGGTTAGTTGCCAGGTGTTTTCAGTAATACATAATTCCATCCATCCATCCATTATCTATACCGCTTATCCTGTTCAGGGTTGCGGGGGGCTGGAGCCTATCCCAGCTGCCATTGGGCGAAGGGCGGGGTACACCCTGGACTGGTCGCCAGTCAATCACAGGGCTAATACATAATTCCTTAAAACAAATTTGAATAGGCTTAAAAAGCTTAAAAATGTGAATATTTATTTATTTATTTATAAGTTTGAAAAAGGGCATTAACTTAATGTTTAATCGAGCAAACTGTTGCTACAAAGGCGATCAGGTTTAAGATTGTGTTTGATCACTTGGGATTGAATATGTACTATATAAAAATTTAAATAATGTCTGGTCAGGGGGTACATGGCTGAAAAAGTAAATTATTGAGAAAAGTTTGGGAAACACTGCCATAGTGGTCAAAAGAACTAAAAGAATCCCGGACTGCTTGTTAGGAAGACTACAGAGAAACACATTATTTAGAGTTTTAATAAAGGCTACTAATACTCTCACCATCACATAATGAGCCACACTAAAGGATGACATTGTTCCAAACACAAACCTGCGTCAAGAAGCGATCTGAGGCGTTGTTATGCCGTGCGAGGATGAGCGGAGGGACGGGGTTGCTGTAGTCAAACTGTGGATTGTAGTTGTAGTCAGACTTAAAAAACTTGGCCTTCTCTTTCTCAACATTAGTCGGCTTTATGGCTGTAAGGATGCAGAGCTTCTTGGCATTTTCCACTTCCCGTGTGACCGCTGCTTTGTGCAACACGGGAAGTTTGGTGCGAGGGGAGTTGGAGATCTTCCTGAGCTGTGGAGCTGCACGAGGGGTGAGGCCCATGGTGCTGCCTACGACTGCGATGTTCCTTGCTGGTTTAGGGAGATTGGAGTTGCTGCCTGTGAGGACACGATTTGTCTGTGCAGGTTTACCCCCACCTTCTGGAACACGCATCTTTTTAGGAGCCATGCCTGGACGGTTTCTTTTACTAAATGTGGCACCATATCTCACTGATGTTTTGGGCCGCCTGTATGGTGACTGCTTTGGGCTCTTCTTCTCCTCCTCCTCAGCCTGCAGCAGGACGTTGTAGCTCCTGGAGCCACTGCTAAAAAGGTCTTTGAAGGCACCTGAAGAAATCTTCTCCAGGTATACTTGGCTTGGACTCAGTGCCTTGTCGGAAGTGTTTAGAATGTACTTCTTGGACATTTCTACTTCTGGCCAATGGAGTCTTTCTAAAAGAAGAAGTGAGAGGAGAAACCAGTAAGAAAAGAGGACAGTGAATCTGTTTGCTGCTAACTTTAGAATCCTCCTCTCGTGCAGACCTTTTATAGACAGCTTGATAGACTAATCCTCTTTGCAAGGCAGGATAAAATTAGATGTTTTCGTTTAGGGTGTATGTGTTTTCACGTCTTTGAAAGCACACTCACAACTCTCTTTTTAGCACAATCATTATGCTGTGATCTGACTCAAATAAACCTCATTTGACTCATCTTCCATTGCTGTTACATCAGCAGTTCATGGCCTTGCGTCATTCAGTTGAATGCATTAGTATCCTCCTGCCTTCACATTAGAAACAATTCTCATCATGTCCCCAGAGACCGGCAGTACATTACAGCATGAAGTCAGAGAGCAGGGCTCTGCAATTTCCCGTAAGGTGACCTGAAGCATCATCACAGTGCGATTGGACAGGAGCACTGAGGTGGAAACCGTGCAAACACACACAGCACAAACTAATGAGCTCAGCAGCACAGCAACGATTGAAAGAGGGAAAAGTGTGAGTTGTAGCTTTGTTGGCTTGTTATGTGCTCAGCCACTGGATCAAATTCTATTATCTAACATCAGCTGGGTATCTCATAATTCAGTTTTATCTGACGTAATAGGCTACAATCCAATAGTACTGTAGCAAAAGAACAGCTTGGCATATTAATATTGTAATTCATGTACAACAACTTTCCTACTATAAATAAGCAGCAATTAAAGGTCTTAGTTATGGCCTAGAAGCTCTATGAAATGGTCATGAAAAATACATCTGTATAATGACTAATACATGCATGTTAATGAGAAGCAAACTAATGGTGAATATGTGAACCTTCATGTTAGGTCTTAATTAACCCTAAAGAATCTCACTCTCACTTATCACAATTAATCCAAATATCAAAGCACTAATGTGAATTAAAAGCATATGACTAGCAGTAAAAAGCATGATTCAGCAGCACAAAGTATTCACACCATAGAGACTGCCATGCCACACAAATGCGTAGGACGCAGTATGTTAAGCATTGCAAAAAGAAAAAAAAAACTTTCCATATGATACAGTAATGAATAAATTCATGCTTCTTTAATATAAAAGATTTTCTCGTTTGTTTTTCCCTTGTAATAATAATAAGTTAATTGATGACTAACTGGAGCCCATATTACACATTCACAGTTACTTTCTTTAACTGAGCTCCCTCTTAGAATAACCACTGCTACACATTTAGGTTTGAAGTAACATCATTACTACATAAAGGCATTAACAATTAATTATTGCTCATGTCAGAAGGAGAAACACAAGAGAAAAGCAACCTTACCTGTGACTTTTATTGACTCCAGCATCCTCTGTTAAGGTCTCTGTAAACCTAAAATAACGTTACCACAGTGGTGTTCTTGGTAACTTAACGTCAACCTAGCTAAATTAGCCGGCTAATGTCGTCTGAAAATAAACGACAAAGCTAAAAACCTGTGTTGACTACGTTAAATGACACACAAAATATATATCATGCTATTTCATGGCTAACCGATGGGCTGACACTAACCGTCCCGCCTACACGGAGCCCGAGCCAAAGTGACAAGAAAGAGCCGAGTGGGCTGTGTGGTACTGTCTCTGAATTCACGGAGCTGTTTCCATGGTTTCGTTGGTAATTACGTAACAGACTTGGACGCTCATGGGTAATGGAGTTCCTCTGAGAACAGGCTTAGACACTGTCGGGTTGTAATCCTAATCAGCCGGAGATTCAAACATTATTTGTGATTAAAAAGTCCAGTGGATTGATTCATTTTTCATATAATTCACACAACTCAGACATTTGTTTCTTTTGATAGACGCCATGATTGTAGTTCTATGGACTGGTTGTAGTGCTGTCTACCTGCTAACTTTAATTTAAAGCCCGCCCATAAACAAAAAAAGAAGAAGCCATGTTTCAAATGAATCTAAATGTATATTATTGTCCTGCTGGCATTTAAAATAGAACTTATGATAGAGCTTTGGTATGCTCATAGTCTATGTAAAATGTATTAAATAATCATATTCATTTTGATTTTGCTTCATTTAGGCCTACTTATTTACATAATTGATTTTTTTATTAATGTAAGGTCTCATTTTTGTTGTAAGCTTTTTTAAGTCTGGTTTATAGTCAACTTTTATTTATTTATCTGTCCCTATAATTTTATCTGTTTGACTTTTTGGTACCAAGTTAGTTACAAAATCTACAATAACACACTGGAGCTTTTTATCTCTTATCTCTAAATATAAGGAGGATGTATTACTGAGGGTCAATATCAGGCTTATATTGTAATTTATTTGAGTTTCTAGTAGTAGATTGTATATCCTCATTTCACAATCTTAATGTGCATCTTTTTCGAGGTACCTATCGTATATTAATCATGCAATAATACACCCATTTTCATAAGATGCTGCCCGTTAAGTAGGCCAATGTGCTATCTTATGGAAAAACCTTTTTTTTTTATTGTTGTATTATTTCTGGAATGCAGGTGAAACGGAAATTTGATATAAAGGTGGAAATATAAGAATACTTTATTAAAAAAAGCTTCCAGCCAGAATTCAAAATGAAAAAATTCATTTTTTGCTGTTATTAAGGACACGTTTGTTAATAATATCAACCTTAACATAACCTATTAGATCAGCGTTTGTTTTAACCGCCCGTTTTTAGCGTTTGAATCATAGACGGTATAAATAGGGTTGAATACACAGATGACTGGTTCATAAAAAATGTGCTGTGCCTAATGAAGTCACGTGTATTGTGGTCTTCAGACTGGGTGATGCCTTGTTGGAAAATGACAGTTTTTCCCCCCTCCATACACCCGGGCTGTGATTTGCTCAGAAAGTGTTGTAAAGCAAGGCTTGTTTGTTCTGATTGGCTCCCAAGCGCTTCCTTTAACGGCTGGAGTCTGCGCAGTAGGCGCAGCGCTGAAATTCAAATTTGAACGGTAGTTGTTTTGTGCAGATAGAAGAGAGAAGAGAGGCTGAGAGACGCTCAGCTCCTGTGTCCTGTTTGTGTACACAGAGTGGTGTACAAGAATTTTAACGCACATATTTGTTGAAATATTGCTCGAATAGGGATCAGCTGTCAAGAATGGATCCGTTTACTGAGGTGAGTCGATTAGCTTATTGACTAACGATAGCTAACGTCGCATGTGTAGCTGGCGTAAGGTGGAGTCACAATAGTTGTTTCCTGCTAATGCTAACGTACCTAACGTAACATTTTCAATGTATTAATCTTTCACACGTGTTAAATACGCAGGGAAACCACCTTGATAACGTTCATAGTACTTCAACGTAAGCCTACGTTACAATACAGAAGTGTATAGTCACAAATGCAAGGTCAATGAAAACATGTCACGTGTTGTTTCTTTGTCAGTCTTGAGGAACCATAAATATAAAGTATAAATAACAACTAGCTAATAAATACATCCTCTAACTGCTGTTTATGTAGTTTACTATACGTTTTACAATGTGGCTGGTGGTAAGCCAGTCCCTTATACAGTATAATAACATCCATATTCATGTAACAATAAACTCAGAAACACGCCTCAGTCCGTTAAACGCAATGTTATTCAATTCAAATAGTTTTGCCTCTATTTAAGGTAATGGTATGTGTCAGCCCTGGAAAGTGTCTAACACTTGGCCTTCTTTGAGATTTCTTCCCTTTTCTTTTTAAGGACTTATACTGTAATAACTATTCTTGTTACTTCAGTATCCGCGCCAGTACAGTTTGAAATTTCAAATCCAGGAACTAAAAGCAGGAGGAGTGGCTCATTCCTGAGGAATGCTGCTAAAAGTGACTCGAGGTTTTCCACACTGCCTCGAGAAACTGTGCAGGCGGTGTTGTGCAGATGCAGGAATGTGTTGGGACTTGCACAGTTAACAGTGCAGCAACAGTAAATCAGATTGTGTGACAGGCTGGGTGTGAGGCCAAGGGAAGGGAATGTCATGTAAAGAAAAGAGGAAGGAAGGAGGGCAAGCAAACAGAAGCCTTTTTATCTCTGGTGGAGAAGGACTGTTTTGTGAGTCATGGTGTAAAAGTAGAGACACAGACAATGTACTGTATCTTGTTCAGCATATTTGCGTTTATCCAGCAGTTATCCTGGAGGATGGAGAATCAGCATATTTTGGCCTATTTTGAAAAACACCAGTTGAGATTCTCACATCTAAAAGAGTGTAATTATTATGAGGTCTTAGTCTCAGATTCTGTGAAATAGACAAATTCGCAGGAGAAAGTCACATGCTTTGCTGCAGGGCCAAAAGGTACGTAAAGTCAAAAGTTGCTAACTCATTGAACGAAATCACACTTTCCCACCAACAGCAATCACTGTTACAGCTTCCCAACTGACTGCATGTCCATTTAAAAGTGTAACCTGCAACATTTATGGTTGGTCAGGTAAACATTTGATGTGCAGTTTGCTGTCAACTTAACTTATGTGTCATTAAAGAAAGACAATTCCAGTTTGGTTAATTTGCTTTTACGTATTCTTTTCGTGAGTGAGATTAAATGATCGATACCACTTTCATGTCTGTTGGGTTTCTTGTTAAGAACTTGTTCACAAAACCTTTTGTCCTTCTACGTAAGTGTCAAGTAGGTGTGAATGTCGGATCGTTTAAATTGTTCGCAAAGTTACAGAAATGATCAAATGCTCCTCATGGGGGGTCAGGGAGGGAGTTTCCGAAACTATCCTACCATCTGCAAGCACTTCTAAAGAAACCATACTGGCCGCTTCACTTTGAAGACCACTTAGACGCCAGTGCACCATGCTGTTGTTGGTAAAGAAATTGTTTCAGTGTGTAATATACCTCCCCCAAGAAGCCGGAGATGTGTCTCAGTTTGTGTACAGATTAAAAACAACAACAAGCATGGTGTTAGTAAATGAGCTTTAAAGCTTTATGTTTAACTTTGTTTGTCTGGGCTAGCTTCCGGTCTTTACACTGAGCTTCGCTAACTGACTCCAAGCATCTTACCCAAAGTCTTATTTATTCTTCTGCATTGAAACTTTACAGTGGATATGGTTATCCGTTGACCCTACGCTTTTGCCTGATGTCCACCTGCAAAGAAATGCAACTACATGTCAGAACACTGCTAACCGTAACATCAGTAACTTATTTGGTTTGTAGCAAGGCACCAAAACTACAGAGGACACTGTGCTTAACGCTAGTTTGAACAGAGATGCTACAAAGTCTCAACTTTACTAGAAACTCCACTAACACCAGAACAACGCTAACAATGGTGTAGACTTTGTAAAGATTTAAATCACAAGTTTTTATTTATGCCTAAGTTGGATTTATAGCTTTATTTATGGCTTTAAAGCCAATAATATATTAAACGGGTGATGATTTTTTTCTATCCATTGCGTGTATAATGCAGCCATTGGGGTAATTTCATTGTACTTTTTTGTCAAAACAGAAACTGTTGGAGCGGACTCGGGCTCGCAGAGAGAACCTGCAGAAGAAAATGGCCGAGAGACCAAATGCAGCAAACAGACAGATGGCCAAAAGGCCCAGAGAGCCGCTGGCCGACACAAACAGTGTGATCAGTGAGCCAGTGATTGATAAAGGTATGAACAACGTTGTTGGATTGCTGTCTGCTGAGATAGTTTGACCACTATGTTGCAGCTTTACTCTTTACTTATATTTCCCCATCACTTCCTCCCAGCTCCACAGGTGTCGTCCAAGCCTTCTCCCTCCAAGCGCATGTGCTCAGGGGAAAATTTCCAGCCTGCAGCTGGAGAGGAGAACCAAGAGCCAACAATGACACGAGCAGTGACTCCCATGCTCTCAGATCCTCCCACAGACAAGAAGCCCCCAGCAGGCCCAGCCAGCATTCGACCTGCTTCCTCCCTGGAGAAAACTGCTACCCGGCCTGCTGTTCAGTCTCAGCCAGGGCAGCTGAAAACTGTACAGCCAGAGCCAGAGAAGATGGCTGTCAACCCTTCTCCCGATCCTCTGTGCAGCAGAGAGGCAGAGACGATGCCTGTGAGTTCAGCCCTGCAGAAGAACAAGGAGCACCTGATGGAAGAGCCAGCTGTGTCTGCTGCTGGCATGAAGTCTCGTCTTCAGAGGCTGGCAGAGCAGAGGAAGGGTTGGGATGGCAATGGTAAAAATATTTTTTGAGCTTTTTGAGATAATTTTATTTATTAAGCTTTTTAGATAAAATAACTTAACCTTGTCTTGATAAGGGAATTTCAGTATTTTCAAGCCTGAGCGAGGTGGGCTGTAAAGGCTGCAATGTAATCTTTCAGGGCAAATGTGCCCAATCAAAGTATGTCCAGTAAAAGTGCATGTTTTTGACTGACAACATTACAGAAGGGATCCCTTCTAGGCTTGGGCGGTATCATGGTATTAGGTATGCCAGGGTATTTAGAAATCTCGACGGTATGAATTTCAATGCTGTCAAAAATCCAGACGCTCATTTTTCAATTAATCTGACGCAGATATTATGTAGAGGTGATGTGTTGAAATGCACAGCATGCGCCAGCAGACATCGGGCCACTGCTGGAGGAACGGGTGACCAGCAGTGCTGAGAAAGATGGCGCAACTGTAACAAATAATACAGGTTTACGCAACACTTATTATGACCAGCAGCCGTATATTATGCAGACAGATGATGACCTCATTAAATTTTAGGATTCTTTGCAATTGGAGGATGGCTTCAGAGAGTTACAGCAGGAGCACACCCTGGTAACTTGAAACGGGTACGCACAGCCGCTCCGCAGTTTTCCAGCACTTTTTACAAATGCCTTCATATCTTATACCCCGGTATTTTGGCAAGAAGGTATGACGGTATGAGAAAATGGATACCGCCCAAGCCCTATCCCTAGAGAGATGGACCTCTTTGATAAAGAGTAAGATGCTTTTTCTCTAACAGGAAATGGCCTTTAAATCGCCCTCTTCAAAAGCACCAGACCCCATTCACAAAAACAATAATTTTACCTCGCAGAACATAAGAGTTGCTGTAGTACAGCGGGCTTGATCGTTTGGTTAGTGAGCGTTATTGTGTTGTGTGGTGTCCAAGTTAACCCACAGTAAAAGTAAACCATAGTAAAAAAACGATACAAAAAAACTCTTCTTCAAGATAACTTTTTCTTTTTTTTTAATATGGAGTGAACAAATAAAAAGGTCTTTCTCTGTAGGTAACCTTACCACAATGTTGTCAGGAACTCAGAAAACCTTTTATCTTGACATCTCCTATCAAAATGGCCAGGATGTGTCGAAAGAAAATTGCTCCAACTTGCTTTCTCTAAATGTACTGTATGTTGTTGCAGCAGAGAGGACTTTGCTAATGCTGATCGTTTGTCCGTGCCATAATCAAACACATCTCTTCCTATTCAGCCCCCTCTGATGAAGTTCCAGACTGCACTCCCCTGCCTGTGTTAACCAGACAAGCCGAGGTCCCAGTGGCCGTCCCTCCTGCGTCCTCAGGAACTCCAGTGGGGAGGAGAGGACGACTGGCCAACCTCGCCGCCACCATCGGATCCTGGGAAGATGACCTAAGCCATGCTAACATTCCCAATGAGCATGCAAAGGAGAAAACTGCCACAGCTGTTCCCAAGTTAGCAGTCAGAGGGGATACTGTGACTTTCAGCACTAAACCAAGTGCTGAAAGCAAGAGCTCATCTACAGCCAGCAAGTCTACATCCAGCTCCAATCAGGTTAGCTGGGGATTGCCTTAATTTACTGTGGCTAAATTACAATGTGGCTACTTTGCTGCAACTCACTGCCTTCGGTTGCCCCTGTATCTGAATAAACATGCCCCCCCCCGACCAGCCATTTGACCCTTTTTAGGTCCTTTTTTGTACTTAATGCCCAGTTAAACCTCGAGACCATTAAGACTCTGCTGCTTCTTTAGTTTTTTTTAGCATTTTTTACAATGCCTTATGTGTGAAGAGATTTTTCTGTGTTTTTGCAGGTTGTGAATTCTCCAGTAAAACCGAGCCCAGTGGTTTTCCCAAGCCCTCAGAAGGCCGATACTCCTGCAGCCAGGCCAGCACTTCAGTCAGTCTCCAGTCCCCACAAGAGCTCTAATCATGGGACGACCTTCCCATCCAGTCCCCAGAAGAGCTCCATCCAGGGAAAAGCCTTCCCATCCAGTCCCCAGAAGAGCTCCATCCAGGGAAAAGCCTTCCCATCCAGTCCCCAGAAGGCCGGCCCCTCCTCCTCAACATCAGTTCCTCAAAGTCCCCTGAAGAACCCCGCCCTCTCCAGGGGTCTCAATCCCACTTCCAGCCCCCAGAAGCCAGAACTCAGGGCAAAACCCACCATTGTTGGCCCCTCAGTCCCCCAGGAAAAAGTCACAGCTGGAGCACCTTGTGAGTCATGTTGGACTTAATATAGAAAGAGAAATGACTGTTTGTAGTTTTCTTGTTATCTTCCTCTACTTGTATCTAGTAATGTGGTTTATTATTGTTATTATGCAGGTGTTAAATCTTTCCTGGAGCGCTTTGGAGAGAGGTGTCAGGAACGCACCAACCAGAGCTCTCCAGCAGGGGGCACCAGTCATACCAAGACTCCCACTGTAACTCCATCATCAGTCACACCAAACACCAGACTGGTCCAGGAGAGGCTCAGAGCTGCTCAGGCTGCAAACACAACCACAGCTGATCTCACCCAAAGACAGAAGCTGGTAGGTTAATGTCAGGGACACAGCTGCAGTGCATCCTCTTATTATGACTATAATATAGTTTAATGCCACAAAATAGAGATTTAAAATACAACCCCCTCATTTCAGGAGCGAGAGTCTGAGCTGGCTCAGATTCGAAGTCGCTTCCAGAAGGGCAACAACATGTGGAAAAACAAAGATGAAGCAGCTGAAACCAACAAACACACAGATGTCAAGGTTGGCCAACAAACAAACAAATGACGCACACCATAATTCTGACAGCACATGCAAGATTATATTTAAATAAATGTGTTTTTCAGGAGCAGCTTTCCAAACCCTTAGAGGCTGAAGTTGCCCCATGTGAGCAGAAGGATGAGCCTGCTGGACCTTCTACTGAGGGAACAGATACACCCACAAAGTGCCCTCCTCCAGGTATTCTATGATGTTGAGAGCTGTGGGGTAATACAAAGTTTTAAAGGGGCCTTATCTTTTAAATGGATATTTTATATTTGGGTGTTTACTGTTCACAGTGAAAAGTGAAAACTGTTTAATTCCGTGTATTTCCAGAATTTCATGTTTAAAAAGGTCGCCTCTGAAATGGGCCGTTCAGAACAGCTGCAGGTTTCTACAGAGGACCTTGCTTTCGCTGAAATCGACCAATTGTCATTCACCTCAGGCTGCCTTCTTGCACTCGCTTGTAGTCAAGTCGTTGTCAAGATTTCAACTTACCATTCCGATACCTCCTGGAGATTCTGGCTCGTACATATAAGGCCTAATAACCCGATCGTAGAGCAGCCACGCTTTCTATAACTTTGGAGTGACAGTGCAGTGCGGCAAGTGGGATCGCACACGTGGCTAAGGTCTGACCTTTGAATGAAACAGTTTGTTCGTTTCAGGAGGAAAGAGAGGCTCCGAAAAATAATTAAATTACAATATGTATACAATTTTTAAAATGAAACCAACTTCACCAACGTCATTCTAAAACACATTAGAATAATAGAAAATCAATTGCATAGCTAAAACATGTCTTTTTAAAGGTTAATCTAAAACTCTCTATCTAGCCTTAAGCCCTGTTTGCACAGGACTAGTATTACATAGCCCCTTCTGTGATTCTTCTTGTGAAATCAAGGATTGTCTGTATATGGTGCTTCATGTTCTTACAGGATAAGCAGAGTCTGTTTTTTACTTTAATTTCTGGACATTACCTAAGGCTCCATGTAACAACCGATTCTTAATGTTTCTATTAAGAAGCGCCCCGTAACAGCGTGTGCAAGATCGAAAACCCTCCATATGTTATCTTTGGTGGATTTGAACTTCCAACCTCCACGATTATTTCAAACTACCAGATATCCCCCGATAAAAGAAGTCCCACCCAGGTTTAATCTATGAAAAAGGAATGCTGCTAAACTGAGAGCAGTTCATGTTAAAATATATGAAAAAGATTGTTAGCAATTCTACATTTAGTCTGAGAGCTGACAAGCAATGTTAGACTCTGAGCTTCAGCAGTAAAGGCTACATGTTCTTGAAAGTTATTTAGGTGAATTCATATATTTTCTAACTTTTTGTAACAGCAGGTTTTGGGTTGATGGTCTCGCCTCCTGCCTCCACATCCAGTCCTCTGAGGGTGGTGGAGAAAACAGCCCCAGAAGAAGAGGAGGTTGTGAGAGAGATAGAGATGAATGTGGACGAATCAATCAACTCTGAGATTATCAACGAGCTGTTTGATGGGATCCTGGAGCAGAGTGAAGATCAGGATGAGGAGGAGGAGGAGGAAGATGCTCTGAATATCTCCTCCATGTCCCTCCTCACTCCACTGGCAGAGACTGTGGCTGCTGTGGTGAAGAGTCCAGACAGAAGAATGATGGTAGGAACCAGCATTATGACTCTTTCTGCTCCCTCACATATCCGACATGTTACTGTCAGACTCTTCTTTAAAACACTCACCTCATGTCTCTCTGCAGACGTCGACTCCGGCCAGCTCGTTCATCGTAAAGAACAACACTCCAGACCGCGTTTCCAAACCGAGCAAGTTCCAGAGAACGAACATGATCCGAACCACCTCCTCAGAAAGTATTGACGCCTTAGACGAGGACCACAAACTGCCCTACAGGTAAGTGGAGCACCTGCCAGGGACCAGTGTTAAACTGGGCCAGGTATGTCCAGGGTTAGGACGATTAAGACAAACCACTAAAATCAGATAAAAGGTCCCAAATCAACATATTAAAGTTAACTGTCCTGTCCCTAAATGTGTATCTGATATGTGTCTTGGGTTCTGTGTTTGTTAGCATCGATGCGTACAGATCCACCAGGGTGAAAGAGACCGAGAGACCCAACGTGAAACAGGTGATTGTGAGGAAAGAGGACGTTTCCAACAGAGCAGAGGAACCCAGAGGATCCAGTCTTTTCAGTATCAAACAGAAGATGAAGGTATGGCCATGACAGATCACTGTGTGGGTGTGTGTGTGTGTGTGTGGGTGGGGGTGTGGGTGTGTGTGTGTGGGTGTGTGTGTGGGTGTGTGTGTGGGTGTGTGTGTGGGTGTTAGTGTGGGTGTGGGTGTGGGTGTGGGTGCATTTAGACTTAATGGAGGGCATGTTTACAATAATAAAATACACACAGCGCTCGGGGCAGAATTTGTAACGGCTTAGTTTTTTCGCTGGGAGAAGCCTTACGGTCATTGTGTCTGTTTATCTCCGTAGATTCTGACCAATGAGATGAACCTGCAGCAGACAGTCATTCATCAGGCCAGTCAGGCGCTCAACTGCTGCACAGACGAAGAGCACGGCAAAGGATCCCAAGTGGAGGCCGAGGCCGAGAGGCTGCTGCTGGTGGCAAGTGAGTTCATCCAGACAAAACTTGAATAATGCCACACACACTTGTTTAAGGAAGTTATTTAGCTTTATTTATAACATCCTGTAGCTGCCCTTGTGAATGTGTGATTATCATTTTCTTTATGATAGTTTTAAAACTTACCCATAAAGTTTTAACTTCATTTTAAGATAAGATAATGAAACGAAAATAATTAGTGATGTAGTCTGTTCTCGAACCATGAAAAGCCTTTAAACAAGTCAAACAGGGTTAGGGCTGTAGTGGGCCTTTCTGTGTGCAGTCTGCATGTTTTCCCTGTGCATGCGTGGGTTGTCTCCGGGCTCTCCCGCTTCCTCTCATAGTCCAAAGACTGGTTGCTGGTTACTAGTTAAAAGCCTGGCAGCAGAAATATGAATCAATTGTAGTTTATCAATCGATTGATCTGGAGGACTAATAAAAAGCTAAATCTACCTGAAATAGAGGCATAAACAAGTTTTTTAGCATCTTCAAAGGAGGTAAAATACAAAGCATTCACGCTTGAATCTAGGGATGTTATTAAGCTTGTTTTTTTGGACATAATTAGTCTTTTTTTAAGTATTCCCACTGTGAATTTGCCAATTAAATAAAGCTGTTTTACTGTGAGATCTGGCAGCCTCTAGTGGTCACATCGCAACGTAACTTTCTTTCCTTTCTGACATTTTCAGCGGAGAGGAGGGAAGCACTAAAAGCAGAGCTGGACCGTCTGAAAGGAGACCCAACAGGCCAGAAAAAGGCCCCTGCAGCCCCAGAACCTGCGAGCACGTCTGCCTCCAAGGGCTCCATCACCCTGCAGGACCTCCGCCTGCCTCTCAAGGCAGACTTTGTTTGCTCCACTGCCAACAAGCCAGGTGAGCTGAAATTATAACACCACAATTTAAAGAAACACCCCATTGTTGTCAAACATTTTCTCTAGCAATCAGTAGTCTCTAATTCTTATTTTTCAGTTTTATTGTGGCATCTAAAATGTGCCCTTTTTGACTCATGTTGATAGTGTTATTGTTTGCAGCAATGAAAACTGCAGCCTTCTTCTTACTTAATTCCCTCTCATAGCTCAGTAGCAGTGTTAGTTTTGGACCTTATTAATAGATTTAGGGCCGAGATGGGATTCTTATCTGTATTAAGTTCCTATCTGAGTTGTCTACTGATGATTAATAATATAATGGTGTCTCATTTTTTTATTTCAGAGTCGACCAAACACTCGTTCTTCATCATGATTCGTGCTGGAGCAGAGAACACTGTGGCCACACCGTTAGCCAGCACACACCGCGGCCTCAGCGGGGACACACTGGCCTTCCCCACCAAGTTCAACATGTAAATCACAAACTCACATTATATATCATAGTTATTATTATACCCTTTTGTGGTCCTCCTCTAAGGCCTCGTGTTTTTATCAGTCTATTAGAATCAGAGCTTGACCTATTCCCTGTTCAATAAGAAGACGTTTTGATCTTAAAAATGATTGTGTATTTAGTGATCGTTGAATATTGACTTTAAACACCCCTTTCTCTTCTCTTTCAGACCTGATGTCTCCAGTAACTTTGAGATTGATATTGAGGTCTATGGCCTGGTGAGTATCGGGCATCCTGGTTTACAGACACCGAAATAATGATGATCTGACCATACATGGAACGCTTTTTCAGTCCTTTCTTTGGACAAAACAAATACTCTCAAAACTTTTAACACACTACAGCTATGAAATTCTCTCAGGCATTCATCTATGTTTTCTAGATCTGATCATAGGGTATGAAAGAAACTTTAATCTATCATTCCAGATCTGTTGATATTATGAATTTCGGTTGATATTAGGGCTGCAAGATATTGAGAAATACTGACATTGCGATAACCTTTTGGGGTTGCAATATTAACTGCCATTTTTTTAAAAAGCGTCTGCCTCAATCATCTTGCCAACATGATCTGTGACAGCAGCAGCGTCTTGTGCTTGTTTACAGTTTACAGGCCGGTGACACACAGACTCTGCAGCTCAGCGTCAGTTCACTCTGTGCTCTGATGAAGAGCTGCACTAATGTGAAATCAGACTTTTCTGTAGATGAGTGATTAAAAACGAGAAACTGGCGAGTTTCCGTTTTGCACCGAGCAACAATAAAGTAGCAGCTCGACATGTTTCAGTAAATTTTCCTCACTACTGCACATCCTGCAATGTGACTATTTCACGTGCACACATCGCAATTGTTATACGATACATGGTGCAGCCCTAACTCAGTTCTGCAGCTTTTTTGGTCAGTTTGGTCATCAAGCACGTTAAATTACCCAACATATATTCAGAATCATCTTTCCTGTGTGCTGAGGCCATAATACTTATCTTCCTCCATAGTTGCTCAGCTTTTTTTTTCATTTTCTTGATAACTGGCACATAAATGATTTGAGCTGCTTCTCACAAGTCTTATCTGATGTCCTCTCCAGGTGCAGAAGCGTGAAGTCTGCGTTGACAAGAAGAAAAAACCCAACAAGTCAAAGGTAAATTCTGCTTTATGTTTTTTAATAAATGCAAAAACGTAATTGTCAATCGTTAATGTAACATGCTTGAATAATTAACGAGCTGTGTGTGTGTGTGTGTCCAGATGATATGGAAACAGGTTCATGAAGCCCATGATTTGTGTATGTCGGTATGAACAGATTAAACTCAAATCCCTCACGTGTTGGTGGGTTGGCACTGTGGAGTGTAAAGACTGTCACTGGAGCTGCGACAAATATCTTAATTGATTAGTCAGACGATTATTTTTTAGTCTTGCAGTTAATTTTTTGTCCGTGAATTGTCAGAAAACTGTAAGGAAATGTAACAGACATTTTAAAGTCTTTAAATGTCTTGCTTTTTTACTCCAACACACAAATATTTTAACTCTAATATGATAGAAATCAGAGTAAGACAGAGAATCTACGTATTTGAGGCTCTGAAAAAAAGCATTGTTTGCCATTTTTGCATCAAAATATTTGCAGATTATTTGTCTGTCAAAGGGCCAATAGATGCTTCGATCAGTTTTTGCAGCTCTTAATGTCATCACCGCAAAACTGTCTCTGCACATGTCTGGGTGGTTATTTTATATAGTTAGAATGTTAACCAGCAGGCTATAATCAAACATACCTCAGACGCTTTGTGCTGTCACTGCTTTATTTCCCTCTTCAATAAAAATACATTATTTGCTTTACTTTAATTGTTCCAGGCTATCACTCCAAAGAGATTCCTCGCCATCACTGTAAGTATTTAGACGGCTTTTCTGCTGCCCCTTTAGATATTTTACACTTGAGAAATTTTGATAATGAAACTTGTGCCTGAAATTTAGTGTTTTAATTTTGTTTTTCACCTTTTGTCTTACAGAAAAGTGTCCAGACACCAGGTATGTCCAATTATATATCAGTGTAAAGAAATCATCAATAATCATATGTATCATGTGATTTATGACTTCATGTATCTTGGTCCAAAGAGCACCTTAAACTAACACTGTTTTGAGTCCAGGAAGCTTCTTCCATTCTATGTTTTAACAGCATACATAGTCAGAATGTAACATGTCAACAGTTGGACTTTAAAACTGTTTATTTACATGATCAAGCCAAAGAAGCCGGGGAATTTGGAGGCCTTAATGAACTCTTTCTTTCTGTGTTTAGTTGTCGCCAGTCCGGGCGGCCCCAATGCTGTTCGCACCAGTAACTTCGTCCTGGTCGGATCGCACAAGCTCAACCTGTCCTCAATCGGGAAAAGCAAATTTACTCTTGAGAAGGTACAAAATGTTTCTCAATATTCTGCTGTGTGTGTGTGTTGTATGTGCGCCTGGGCATACTGTATCCACGCTGTTTATGTGACGTCTTGGATCATATGTTTGTGTCCAGGCTCTACAGAGACTCACAGTAACCCTGTGTGTTCTCCTGGGACTGCATGCTCTCCCTGTGCTTTCATTCACCTGCCCTGCTATCTTTCTTTTAGATCAAATATGAAGGAGGTGAAAGAGAACTGCTCAGGGACATGTTTCATACCAAGGTTACTACTTGCCCCCTTGTTTGTTTGCATTGTCATGTTTGTGTGGGAAGGAGGGTGAACACCATGTGACAAAGAATATTCCTAACTCCATCGGTACACTAACAGTCAGTCAAACCTGATCACAAAGGGGAAGCTTTTAATTTATGTGTGAGTCCCAGTATTTAACACAGAAAAGCCTTTACTTGTCTGACTGTCCTGTAACATTTGATGTTGGAGATTTTCATCCTGAGTCTGTTCTCTGAATTCAAGGTGCCGTTCTTGTGCCCTCTGGAGGGCCACGTCTTCCTCAAGATGCAGTGTGAGGTGGGCTCGAAGGTGGAGGAGAAAGGTTTCCTGGTGAGTGCGAGCCGATCAGATCATCACCACGGGTTAATAACGCTGAACAGAGCCAGACTGATGTCATGAGATTTTGAATTTAGTCGGGGAAAGAATCACCAATAACAAATGTAGCAGCAGATAAAGGGAATGTCTTTGAGCTGGAATAAAAAAAGACTCTTTGGTATTTGCATTTTGCAGTAGTATGAATCTGAGAAGGCACTCTGTTTTCTTAAACATAACTTTATAAAAGGATATTCAATATTAGTATAAATTATAAACCAATTGTAGCTGGGACAACTGCTGCAGACAGTGCTGAGAGGATTGTAAACTTTGGTGTCAGAGCGCCATCTGCTGGACAAACTCTAATGATATTGTGCCCTAAGCATTGTATCCTGCATTTTCCCACTGGCACATATCGTAAAACTGATCAGGCCTGTGTCATCCAATAATATTGGCAGACCAATATATAGGTCTGGGTGTAGTGCTGAGACAGGCCAAATGCCTTTGATGCTCTTTCTCCTTTCAAACATGTTTTCTTCTTCCAGACGATGTTTGAAGATGTGAGCGGATTCGGAGCCTGGCACAGGAGGTGGTGCGTCTTATCAGGATACTGCATCTCCTACTGGACGTACCCAGACGATGAGAAGCGCAAGGTGATTTAAGCAAACACATCGAGCAAACACAAAAGAATTAAAGAAAATATCTTCTTCAATATGACATCACAGCATTTAGAAGACCTGCTGAAAATACAGACAAACATAACCATATACCGCAACACCTGCTAATGCTAAGTTACTTGCACATTTGCATTCGACCGTAAACTATGCTCAGTTTACGACAGCTGACGTAAATGATCAGGATGAGATGACGGCTCAAATTGTCGACCACAGATCAGTTTAAAAAAATGCAGACATCGGCTCCAACCCGATAGGTGAGATCGGGATCGGGACATACGTTGTTTCAGACATACAACACAGCAGTCACAAACACAGGTCTAACATATTCTGGCTTACATAGCGGAGAGTCATTAGTTAAAGCATCTACAACCCGAAACATCTTCCAACGCCTTCAGTTAAGAAGATTTAAAGAGATCAGCTCCCCCAGACCTAAATCCTCCTGCAGCAGATTCCAAGCCGCGGGAGCAGCGTACCTCAAACCCCTTTTACCAATTCCAAGACACACTTTGGGGACAGATGGCAAAATTACGTCTTGTGAATGGGTCCCAAAGTGAAGACTGTAGCTTCAACCATTTTCAAATTAATAAAATGACATAAGTAAGAGGGAAGCAAGTTAAGAATCACCTTTTATAAATAATGACATGCCAGCGATTTGGTCTACGGGTGGTCAACGCTGGCTCGAGCATACGGGGAGCAATAATGAGTTAGGTCCCAAGATTGTAATGAGCCTCAGTGCTCCATGGTATACAGAGTCAGAGTGTAGTCAGAGAGTTAATGCATATAAAAAACATCACTGTAGTCAATCAGGGACATAAAAGAAACCGCAAAAGTCTTCTTTTCCCAGCAAAAGAAAAATCTAAGAAATATAAGCCCGGCTGCTGCATATGAAGCTTAAAGATAAGAGATAAGATAATCCTTTATTGATCCCCACGGGGGAAATGCACGTGTTGCAGCAGTACAAAGACAAAATAGTTAGTCAGTAAATACAGTATGAAAATAAGAATAAGAATACGAGGTATATACAGCTGTCATACAAGTAGGAGTAAAAAGATAGCGAATCATCAGTTAGGAATCCCAGGTATTTATAAGAAGATACAGGTTAAAGTATCTTTGAGTTTCAGTGACCAGCTTTCTAAAACAGGACCCTGATGTGGTGCAGACTGTGCTGACCTTTTCTTTCATTTCTCCTCTTGTTAGAATCCCATCGGTCGCATCAACCTGGCTAACTGCACCAGCAAGAAGGTGGAACCAGTCAACAGAGAGTTCTGCGCCCGACCCAACACATTTGAGCTCATCACAGTCAGACCGCAGAGAGAGGACGACAGAGAGACGCTGGTCAGTCAGTGCCAGAACACCATGTGTGTCACCAAGTAAGTCCCTACTGTTCACACATATTAATACACACAAATACGTTTTTCTACAAATACCAGGAACACCGTTTTGTCTTTCTGTGCAGAAACTGGCTGAGTGCAGACACGAAAGACGAGAGGAATCTGTGGATGAAGAAACTGAACCAGATTGTGGTGGATCTGCGTATGTGGCAGCCAGACGCCTGTTACAGGCCGCTTTAATCTCTGCACTCTGTCACAACCAGCCCTTCTCTCTCTTTTGGACTGTCTTTATCAGTGACACATGCAAATATCAAGTGCAATACACTCTAAGAATTGTTAAATATTTCTTCTTGTGGGTGAATCCAGGAGTAATCAGAAATATAGAGTAGAGGAGCGCGAATAAAGCCATACATTTGATGCATTTCAGTACAGTATTCTGAGGAGGAGTCTGCTTTATATTTTATAAATTTTCAGGCTGTTTTGATGCTCTAATATTTTTGGGTGCTGTTGAGAATATTTAGCATTGTCGCGCGTAATGCATGGCTTTAAATTATTTGGTTTCAAAGCTGAAATCATCATATAGATGTTGAAATTACACATGAATATTAATTTGAAGCAGTTTTATCACATTTTATCCTGCTTGAAAGCACAAAAATACTGGTACTTCGGTGTTTACTTTACATAAAGGCTTTTATAACTCGTGGCAGGACTGTCAGGTCTGTCGTCTTCTTTGCCATGCACAGATTTTTGACACCCAAACTTTTATTCTGTTTGTAATGCTGCTTCAATGTTTATGTTGATGTTTGTGTGTGGAAGTTGAAGGTTTGGAAGCTACTTAAGGTCTGCTACATATTCGGCACAATACAAGAAAGTATTTACAACCACACATTGGTCAATATTTGTGTTTTGTATGTTAATGCACAAGAGACATTATTGATTAGGATCCTAGTTTATATTAGAGACCTTTGACCATAGACTGTGTATAAGAAGTTGAAGTAGACACTGTGACTTTGACTCAGTTTTGTAGCTTCAAGTTTGGCATTTTGGCCTTTGCCATCTTGGTTTTTTTGAAACGGGAAGTGACCATATTTGGACACGGGGATCGGGGGGGTGGAGACGGAGACTGGCACTATCGTGGTTAGCCAGCTGCATCCGTGGATCACGGTAACTGATATCAATCAGCACATTTCTGGCATAAAGGCTTTGAACAAAGTCAACATCCTAAAAAATTACTCTTCTGTGTCTTTTGTGTACAACTGACGCTAAACAAAACTAAATCCTCCCCTGCTTTATGGTCTCTGTGACTCTAAATGGGAGCATAATCGACTAAATGAACATCACTCTGTGTTGAATAAGACTTTAAACTAGAGATTGAGACCATAAACACATTAGGGAAATGTTTACTGAGGGAATAAATCAAGAGAGAAATAGGTTCATTTTCTCATAGACTTTCAATCAGTCGCCCTCTGCTGGTCATTATAAAGAATGCAGGTTAAAGGCACTAGTGCATCGGCTTTACTTTTGAAACAAAGGCTATGTCCACTGCTTATATACAGTCTATGGTACAAATTACAGCATGTAAATATAAAGTTTCAACACTCTCTGGTGGACAAACTTCGTAACAACGACAGACACAGACTTTTTTTTTTGTAAGTTAAAGGCGCGCTTCATTTATTAGCCTGCTGTTACTCATATGTCTAATGTGGAAAAAGATAAGGCTCTTTTTATTCATATCATATATATATTTAGCTTGTGTTGCTAATAGAGAGTATGTAACAGACTTTACAGTGACTCTGCAGGTGTTTGTAATTGTGATGTCAGACTTTCACATGTGTCCAATGTTTATAATGAATACACACTTAAAAACTCACACAGGAAGTATTGTTTGTGCATGCCCTCTACAATCATGCGGAAGATAACAGCAGGAAATAAGTTAATGGCTGCAATCAGACTTGAGTTCCTCAGTTTGTCAGGTGTTTGTGGAGACTTCAATAAATGCCTGCTTTGACCAAAAAGCATCAGGTTACTAATGTTAAAGTTCTTTTGTCTTTTTATGGAAATGCAACATTAAATTTAATCTTAAATGGTTTTGAAAGTATGAGATATTTTAATGTTTTGGTGTCTTTAATGCACAAAAAATGTAAGAAAACAGGCTTAATCTTTTTGTTAGTTATTTAGACCAATATTTATAATCTAAACCAAATCTTATACTCTGAACCATACCTGCCTATTCTCTTAGTTAAATGAACTATACTCCTTCTGGTGTTCCACTTTAGTGCTGGTGTTGGGTCAAAGATTGGCCACCTGAGATCATACAGGAAAAAACCTGCTTAAATGTAGTGCAGCAGATGAAGTGGCAGGTATGTGTCTGTATCACTCCGCTAACAGTGCCCTGCATAAGTAATTGAAGGCAGTTAAAACCAGCTGAGTAAATATTAATGCCACCATAGATTGTATAATAAGATGGACGACATGGCAGCTCCCTGAAAGCAAAGCTAAACCCTCTCTATCGCCCCCTGCTGACTGGCTGCAGTATAGGTCATAAAGCCTGCCTCCGCCATGTTAACAGATGGGACATGGGTCAAAATACAGTTAGTTCTTATGCTGATTTATGTCCAAGTGTTCATTTTTCTGACAAGTTTACTTTTAATTAGTTATTTGATGCTATGAAAAGGGGGTGTGACCTCATGATTGACAGCTCTGTTGTTCCGGAGGAGCGGCGAGAGGAGACGTAACTAACACTAACACTACAGTCATTGAACTTTCCATAAGCCTGAATATCTGCTTCAGACCGACACAAGAAGCTGTTCTGCTGCAGACTGCGCCCACCTGAGGGCTCCAACACGGCAAGTCCACAAGGTAAAGGTGTGTTTTGGGGAGAGGAAGGGGCGGGACGTCAATAGTGGCTCCACCAGCCGAGCTCTACTGCACACACTCTGGATACAAATGAGCAATATGGCAGCACCTGCTACAGGGGTTTTTAGCTTTACTGTACAGTGAGAGGAGATGGAGACGGCCATCCATCTTTATATACAGTCATGACTTGGGAACAGAGCGCTGCAGGAGCCGTGTTTGTCCACAGCTGTCAATCATGAGGTTCAGCCCCTTTTTATAGCATTAAATAACTAGCCTAATTAAAAGTAAACGTCAGAAAAATGAACACTTGGACATAAATCAGCATGATAAGAACTATAATGACAGAAACCATGTTTGAGAAAAATGGTATTTGACATGTATTTGGATTTTAGAGTTTGTCCCATCTGTTAAACTCAAAGTAGCAACTAATGAGGTCAGCCATAGACTTGAAATAAAGTCTCAACATGTAGGACAAAGTGGGAATAATGTGTGAACTTGCATTTATTAGTTGAATTTATACATGTATCTGAATGTAGATGTGTGTCTGATCTAAATCGTTTTTCTCTCAAGCATATTTTCTTCCTCTGTTATTATTAAATAATTGGATGACATAAGACAATTAAACTTAATTGAATAAAATAATAATTTCCGGTCACATGGGTCAAAAGGCACAAGTTTAAGGTTAATATAGCAGCTTCGTCTACATCAAATATATTTTGTCTGTACATGAAGCGATGATCTTTTTGCAGGTGATGCAACAGCACCCATCGTGACAGGCGGAAGTAAGGTTGCACTGCCACCATCAAGTTTGCAAAGTTTAACTCATAATCTGTGGATGTGCCCTTCAAAATAAGACGTTTTCAAGCTTTTTGGAATACAAATTAAAAGTGTGGCTAGCTAGACGAAATACAAGAAAACGATGTCCATAAGACAAACTCCTTACAACTGTTTATTTACACTTATGGGAGTGCCAATACATTGTAAAAAATAAGGGGGAAAAAGTGGAAATATAAAGAGAAAAAAAACAACCAAACATAATAAAGGTGAAAATATTAAGACAGAAAAACGAATAATTATATGCCTTTTCATTTATGATCACATTTATTTTTTGCTAATGCATATATTTCAAAATATACATTTATTAAGCTTGTGCTCTAATAGTATAATCATATTTTCCCTATGTAATTTTGTAGATATTTTACACGCTTAATGTTATTTGCCATTGTATAATGGCATTTCTTTTTATTCCTTATTCTTTTCACTATTACTTTTGCTATTATATACCATTAATATAATAATTAATGTTACTTTTAGCTTCGTAAATGTTGCTTTTCGCTCAAGAGCACAAAGCTCCTAGCTCTTATTTTGAAGACGCTAACACAGATTTCCGGTCACATAGTAATTGTGAAAGCTAACGGCCGGCTATCAGAGCAGTTGCATCAGTGCGGACGCTGAGTAAGGCTATAACTGTCTCATACATAATTATTACAGGAACCTATTGCAGAACCGGGTAAGTTACGAAGCTTTGACTAAATCTCTGTGCTGTTCTTCTGTTTACTTTGTCGTTGCCTGGAAAGAAGTACTGACTTTCATAGTGAGTTTTAAAGCGAATGCTGCTTCAGAAACTCCTCGATTTTGGATTTACCTAAAATTGTTTATCATTTTAAAGTATATATACACATGGATAGCTTGCTATTTAAATGAGTGTGGTGTTTTTGCCAATTCGGCGTGTGCAGGAGCCACTATGCAGCATCTCTTTCAGAGAAATCTTAGCAATATATTGAACTCACATGGCCAACGTTAACGTTAACCGTCACCCATCCCGGCGTGGAACACGATGAGCTGGAAGAAGATGGTGGGATGATCCAGTTTCATATTTTATAAAAAAATATGTACAGCTTGACCTGTGCCAAATAGAACAACATCAGGCAACAAGTAATGTGACCTGTGTAATAAACTTGTTTGCTTTTTAAATTTTGCCAACAGATGGAAAACTACTTCATTGGTAAAATTTTAAATGGGGTTCGGAGTCTATTTGACACTTAGAGCAGCTACGCTAGCTTAATAAAAGGACTGCACATGGAAAGCCGGTGTAACCACGCATGTGAGCGGTCTACATTTTTAGGTGTTGTCTCACCTTTAGCATTTCTCTGTCATAGTAAAACGAATACTCAAGTGTTTATTTATTAAATGAATATCAATAGCGAAGTTGAACTTGGTAAATGATTATTTAAAGGAAAAGGATAGACATGTTTGATTTTTTTCTATGAACGAAAGAAGAAAGAAGTGTTCAGAAGCTCAAGAATCAGTTATTATTTACAGTTTATCCACCATGTTACTTCCGTGTTTATGCACAATTCAAAGACGCATTATCTGTGCAATTTTGCGTGTCACGCCAAGTTCGATGCTGCGTTCACTGATAGTGGGAATTTCTTATGAGTTTGGCGCCAGTTGAACATGAGAGTTTTCCCAGGTTGGCTTATGTGACGGTGAAGTAACCCCGTGTTACTGCATTACTTGGGGCCCCTTTTCTTCCTCAGACGCCAAAGGGGCTGAGCATAGCTTCAGGGCTTGTAAAGAGTCATTGTGGTGCTGGGAAACAAATCCTCCATTAAACTGTCAGAAGGGACAGGGTGCCTCTGGAGAGTAGAGTTGTTCTTTGTATACATCATGTGTAATGGAGCCTCATTAACTTACCAACTGTTGAACAGGTGAACCTAAGGTCTAAGTTACTAGTACAAAACGTTTTGAGTAACTTAAGTAGATTGATTCATCTGGCAGACCAAAAAAAGGCTGCAATGCGATACATAGCTCTGTTCAAAGCCACCAAACTCCATTGTCAAAAAAGGAATGTTGTCCCTTGCACAACATGGGAGTTGCTTTTCATCAGCTACCTTTATCTGTTTATTTTGTGTTGGTAGGTATAACACAAACATTCTGTTGGATCTAATCTATTAAGTCAAGCAATAACTCAAACAAACCCATCAATGTAGCAGAACAGCTTCACTCGTTTGCTGAAAGGTAAAATTACTTATTTTGTCAATGGAATCTGGAGGGAACAAAATCTAGTCAGAAACAGCTGTTTCTGTTTTTTAAAAAGGATCTTGCCCCAACCAAAAGGTCTTTATGTTAAGGTGTCTGCTCTGTAATGGTGTCAGAAACTTTGAAGTACAATTTGAAACTTTTCAAGGGCAAAACAAAACACAAACAAGTTGATCTTGGGCATTTGTCTGCTGGGCTTTTATTGCGGTCATTATGGACCTTTTAGTGGCTGCCAGCTGAAGCAGCTCTGGAGTAAAGCCAAATTTATTTGCACCTGTTAGTTATTTAGACGCAAAGACACATGAACCAGGGCCAAGGTTTGAAAATGCTGGAATAACCCTTTGATATTTAATCAGTTTTAACGCAAACCAATAGTTTTCTTTGTATACTTATAAACTGCATTCTAATCAACATGTGTACTCTTTTTCCTTACATCTCCCTCAGTGGTAAAATGTGCGGGATCTGGGCTTTGTTTGGCAGCGATGAGTGCCTGTCAGTTCAGTGCACAAGTGCCATGAAGATCGCTCACAGGGGCCCCGATGCCTTCCGCTTTGAAAACGTCAACGGCTTCACCAACTGCTGCTTCGGCTTCCACCGGCTGGCCATTGTGGACCAGCTGTATGGCATGCAGCCCCTACGCATCAAGAAGTTTCCCTACTTGTGGCTCTGCTACAACGGAGAGATTTACAACCATCAAACGGTAAGAAGAGAGAGCTTCTTGGGGTTTAAATTAACCACTTATATCTCAGCAAGTTTTTTTGTGCCTACGTGCTGGCGTCAGTAGATTTTTCATGATTTAAGACCAACATCATTCAATTACTTGTTCCTTCCAGCTTGTCCAGTTTGCTCTGTTTTTGCGAAAAGCGTAAAAAGTAAACAAGCAAACGTTTGCTGGTTCCAGCTTTTTAAAAGTGAGGAATTTGCTTCTTTTGTTTTTCTTTACTTCTGTAATCAAAGAGTCTTTCTGTCTTTGACTGTTGGCTGTACAAAAGAGGCCATTTAAAGACATCAGTTTGGCACTGGGAAACTGAATTTTTAGTCGATTAATCGTGAAAATAATTGATAGATTGATTAGTAATGAGAATAGGCTTTAGTTGCAGCCTTAGTTTTCAGTCTTATAGGGCTTTCCAGCCTGTATTTAGACTGAATGTTATGTGACCTCTCCTTGAATAGCCTTGCAGATAAAACCTGAGCTGCAAACATCTGCTTCAAATCTCACGGAGTTTGGGCAAACCTGGGTCAAACGGCAGTGGATTCTTCAGACCAAAAGAGAAACGATATTGTATGATGCAATGCAATTACACACAAAGTCAATGCAAATGTGCAAATAGACGTGAATTACCACCGGATTTAAGGAATTGCTTCAGAGCGAAACTCATTCCAAAATAATAGGGGTGTGAATCTTTCAGTATCTCATGAATCAATTCGCTTTCGATTCTTAAGGTCACAATTCAAATCCAAATTCAAAATGGATTCTTGTTTAAACCGATTCCCGATTTACTCCAGTCTGCTGTGTGAAAGAAAGCCGCGGTGGTTCATTATTATATGACATTAAAGCAAAGTAAAATGTGTTAAAGATTATGCAGCTTTTATATTTGAGACAATAATGTAAATACACAGAGGCAAACTAAGACAAAAGAAGATTTATGTTTGCTTAACTAGCAAAAATAAAACATTGCTTAGTACTACTGGTACAAATAACTCTTCAATACTCCTATTTTGTATGTTTTTCAAAACAATCACACAGTACTGCTCGACAGCTCTTTGAGACATCGATTTTCAGCTTGTAAACGAAACTTGAGCTGCCAGCCGTCCGTGATGTAGTGAGCGACTGGGTGGCTCGAGAGGTCCACGCATCGCAGGTGAGAGCTATTCTGTGGCCGTTAGTCAAAGCTTCCCTCGTACACTGCCGACGCCGAGAGCTAGCTAACGTTAGCAGCATGACTGACTAGCCAGGACCGCCACACTCCTTGCTGGAACTTTGTGAAGCCGGAAAAGGTGCACGGCAGACAGTGCATGCAGCAGGTTTTCTGTGCACAAACTGGCTGCTTCAGAATTGCAGAAATTAAGAATTACGATTCTGACATGTATCAATCTTTTTAACACCCCTCTCCAAAATAGTGGTAATGGTATTTTTTTTTAATTCTGTGATTTTTTTCAGTGATAGAGATGTACAAACTTTCATTAGAAGACTTCAGGGAAGCTAAATATGATATTCTATGTCTTCAATTTTCTCCCAGCTGAAGAAGCAGTTTGAGTTTGATTACCAGACCAAAGTGGACGGTGAGGTTCTGCTCCATCTGTACGACCGCTTTGGCATCCAGAAGATGGCCTCTCTCCTGGACGGTGTCTTTGCTTTTATTCTGCTGGACACAGCCAACAGAAAAGTCTTTCTGGGAAGAGATACGTACGGAGTCCGGCCTTTGTTCAAACTCCTCACAGACGACGGATTCCTCGCAGTCTGCTCAGAAGCTAAGGGTAACTGCATGTGTTATTACCCCTCACTCAATCTGGATCTTTTATGCTCGTGTGATAAATGTTTTATTGTTTCTAATCCCTACTTAACTTGTTGTAATTCTGTTTATAGGCCTTACAGACATTACTCATGCGATGGCCACCCCTGCCAACATCGACCCCTTCCTCCCCGGGCACTTTGAGGCCTTTGATTTGAAGCAGAATGGCAAAGTTCAGTCTGTCCAGATGGAGCAGTTTCATTGCTGCACAAAGGAGCCGGCTCATGCAGTGTATGACACTGTGGAGAGACTGGCTACAAGTAAGAAACTGTTCATTGTTTACAAGCCTTTATTTAGTAATTAGCATTTTGTATTTCTTATATCACATCTGATGTCCCCGCAGGTTTTGATGAGGAAAAGGTGAAAAGCAACATCAGAATGCTGTTTGAGAACGCCGTGCGGAAAAGACTCATGTCTCACAGGAGAATAGGTTGTCTTCTGTCAGGTAATCTGCAGTTTTCTATTTTCTATGATCCGTAACCGTGTCTGCTATGTTAAACATTTCATAGAAAGATGTAGTAATAAGGGTTGTCAAAATTTTAGATACCAGGTGTTTTAAAACGATACAATCTAATTATTTATGTTCGATAGCACCAAAAGGTACCGACGCTTTAAAAAAACAACAGATCTACAGTCAGATTTTAAACCAAAGCTCCAAAGCTGCAGTGAGCGAGAGAGAGAGAGAGAGCAGCTGTGGTCGAGCGACATAGACAGGAAGTGAAGAGAGCGCTGTTTATGTAAATAAAGCAGTGAAACGGAGAAATGGGACATTATTTTTTTCATTGTTTCACAGCGGTTAAACAACAAACTAACACGCCGACAACTCCGCACAACCTCGCAGGAAGATTCAGGGTTTAGTTTTTATAGGCCGAAGTCGACTGTGTGTCTGTCTGCTCCGCCCTCCGTCACACCTGGAGCTCTGATACAGCAACGACACAGCGAACTGTTCTCATTCACAGAACGACACATGAAGATGTTTTGTGAAGTCCCTTTCACGTCTCATAAAGATGCAAACGTGCAGACAGACAGATAGCAGAGCAGAGAGACAGTCATGTTATCATGTAGGCCCCACCTGCAGACTGTTGGCTGAGCAATGGACGTCCAGAGATGTCTCAAACACAGCAGAATAATAAGAAGAATAGAAACACAGCTGAAGGGCAGATCCTCTGCAGACACAGACACCAGCTCACACTTCTCCTGGATGATCAGTAATGATTAAGAGGGAATATTTGAATATGAGAAATCCTGCTCATTAAGCCTTTCATTACTATTAACAGTCTGTCAAATGAGCTGGTCTGTGTTTACTGACCTTTTCTGTACCAGCACTGTGTGCACTATTTTTGTTGCCGTGGTTTCCAAACAGGTATCGAGTATTGTTTTTTTTTAGTATTGTATTGAAGTTTGAAATTCTGGTATTGTGACAAGCCTCATAGGTATTCATAAAACATGTAATGAAAACCCTCCCCATGAAAATATTATTGTCTCAGGTGAAAAGTTTCTCACATACAGTAAGTCAATCAAAACATGCACTTCTAGTGTATTTACCTTAGATTCAAACTTACAAAGCTTTTATCTATCAGAATATTTTTATTAAATTAAATCAGGTTTTAAGAAAACAACTAAGCACAGAAACATCTTAAAAGAAGTAGATTATCTTACTGACATCAAGCAACATTTTGAAGCCCTTTTCATTGATCTTTAAAAGGCTTTAAAAGGAAATTCTGAGGCAAAGACTGATCAGTGTGGACTATCAAGAAAACAGTCTATTGATGCAAAACATATGTAACCCTGCAGGTCTTATTGCACGCAGGCAGAAAGTATCACTTCTAGCTCCAATAGCGTGCCACAGGGATCCATCCCGGGACCATTACTATTCATTTGATATCAAAAGTCTCTCAACACAAATCTCCACTTTTATGCCGATGATACAGTGATATACTGCTCTGCCCCTACACCAACAAATGGTCTTTGCAAGCTACAACTCAATACAAACTCTTAGCCACTCAATACAATACACTTCCCAGCCATCACCACTTTTTAATGCTGTGTTAATTCTGTCTGCATCTCTTCAGATAACATAAGACAAGATCTCTTATGTCTTATCTAAGCCTCACATTCAGTAACTGGTATAAAACAAGTTGTTTCATGTCTGAAGCTGTGTTATGGTCTTGAGCTGTGAGAAATAAGGGTACACTGGAGTCTTCTAGGCAGGCAGGTTTGGTTACAGTTCCAAGCAGGAGACAGGAATGGCCAGGTACAAGTTCTGGCATGAGGTATTTGAAAGCTTTGAGCAATTAGTACAGAGTTGATGGAAATTAAAACAATGAAAGTGAGGATGATTATGCAGGTAAAGGGGTTATTTCAGGTAGGAAGAGTGGCTGGATTAGAGAATTAGTGACTGGAACAGGAGACAGAATGGAAATTAATGGGTTTTGCGGAGTGGGATGGCTGGGGAAGGAACGGAGACTTGGGTTTTGGATTGTGGTAATAAACCCCGCCTGCCACTTGGCCTCAGAAAATCTCTGTCTTCAGACAAAGACTTTATGTAAGCAGTGGATTATTCATTGGCTTAATTTATTAAACCAAATGCCTAAGTGCCTTAAATCTGCCATCTTTAACATCATCCCCGAAGCTTTATTACATGGAAGCCTACCAGAAACAGACACTACATCTCCATTAATTTATTACCTCAGTAAACATTTTCCTCGTGTGCTTTTGTTCTCCATTGCTATTTTTAAGTCTTATTTTTTAAGGCTTATTTTGAAAATTGAAGTCCTGTTTGAGAGTAAAATGGATGATACAGTAGGGTCTGGCTTCCTATTGGTTGACACGACAATTCCACTACAGGGGAGACTTGATGTTCTCTGCAATTAGGTGGAAAAAAACATGTGCCTAATACATCGGTATTGCAATCGGCAAAAAGGGTTGGAAAATATCGGCATATCGGATATCGGCAAAAAATCCAATATCGTGCATCCCTGATTTCACTCCATCCTGTACCTGTCGCGAGAAGCAGGATTGGACTGTTTGGATTATTGGCATATAGGTAGATATTTTTGACTAGCTATCCTTTTTAAAGTAATAATCTCGAAGATTTTCATTTCAATCAATGTCTGAGGGTTAGCAGAGCTAAGCAGCTGCTTTTCCCTTTTCTGTAAATGTTGAGAGTAAACAGTAATCCACTATGGCCGAACAAACAAAGAAAAGATGGATGACTACAGATACAACTTGAAAAATAAGTGAAAATCCAAAGAAAAAGAAACAAACTCGATGCTCAGATGAAGCAAACAGTCTGAAAAGGAAAGCGACCGCCAGCGAGGAAAATCAAGAGTTATAACCGTGATAAAGGGAGCCAACTGTGGACGTCTGGTTAAATTGGGAAGTGTGCTGTCATGACCCGGGTCAAAGACTTGGTATTTTCTATTTTTATTTAAAAATGTGTCATCTCATCTGATGCTTGTCATCCGTTCCTCCACCTCCACTTCAATTTCATAATGCTCATTGATTTTCAACAACTGCTCTTTAGTGCACCTGTCCAAGAACTCCTCTGATGGAGCTTTAACAAAATCAGCCACGTCAGCCATACTCCAACACAGCAGCTCAAATCAAAAATCAATATTTAACTCTGCATCCTCGCCAATAATTAAATGGTTTAACCACGCCAAACTCCAAGCCTCGTCTTGCTGCACAAATTCAAAGAGGAAGAAAAGAGAAAAAACTGAACACACCGATCCCTGACTACCTAAACACAGTCCTTACCTAAGCCTATCTTAAAGGCCCTGGAAACTCGGCCTGAAAAACAAAGATGCATAAATGATATCAGAGCTGAGTGTGTCATGAAGCATCCACAAAAATCTGAGTGAAAATAAACGTTCAGAACCACGAGAAAATCTTCTTGAAAACGGCTCATTTGGCTGTTCAGACTATTTCTCAGGACTGTGTAGGCGTGGCAGATCCCGTGCTGATTGACACCTGCCGGGGTCCGCATGTCTGCGTTCTCATGGCAACTGTCAACACAACAATGGCGCATGGGAAAGCAGCGTTTCCTCTAGGATTTGTTTCAGCAGCAGGGTAGAGGGTTTGTTGTGCTACCCAGCTATGCGCGCATGTGCACCTCACATCAAAACTATTGCTGTCAGGTGATTAAAAAAATGAATCTCATTAATTACAGGCTTTGTAGTTAATTGATTTCAATTAATCTCATATATCAATGATTTCTGTGAGAAGCACATCACATGTAGACTGACCCTCTTTCTAGATGGTTATTTCTTACTTCCACACTCCACACTAGTTCTCTCTTCTTCACCTCATTAAGTTTTAATTCACAAACTGCTTTAAGCCTGACAGCCAAATAGGCAGGCAGGCAGGTTTTTGTGCAGGTAGACAAGCATGCTCAGGAACAGGTTCTTAAATGAATGCAGGCACATGAGGTACTTGGCAACCGACCGCGAAGAGTAGGTGAAAGGGCTGGTTGAGTGTCTGAAGGGCCGATTAGTAATATGGATACAGGTGGGCAGGGACCTCCAGGTGATTAACTTAGTAGTTCTAAACCACAAACTCCAATATTTAGATCCAGTAAACATGTGAGCGCTCCCCAACCACAACAGCCCACCCGTTGCTGCCTTTCTAACCACAGTTGCATGTCGAAGCAACTAGTGCGCCAGGTGAGCTAATGTACAACATACCAATTAACCTGCAACATGCTGGTGCTAGTCAGTCACCAAAGCCCAGTAGCTTGCAGGCTCTCTGAATGGCAGTTAGCAATCTTGCAAGCTTTGCTGCTATCCAGACAGTAAGTTGATGCAGTAAAATTTAGATTTATTTTAACCGTCAACTCTGACTGTTTTTTTTTGTTTTTAGTATAGTGTAAGTATAAAAGTTAGGGATGTATGAAAAATATAGATACATTTAAGCTTTTTTCTGTGATACTGTATTTGTTCTGAGAAAGACGATCTACTTTGGATTAATAGTTCACATGCAAAAATGTTTTTTTTTACTGATAAGGGCAAATTTAAAGTCCACAAATACAGATTTCACCATTCTGATTGCGTGTAAATATTAACAGTTACTCAGATTAATTGCATAAAGTGTTCTCTACACTATCACAGTTTTTCTAAAATCCGAGGTTTTTTTTAAATGTATTGAATTGTAACCCTTGTACAGTAACATGCATCATATAGCCAGATTCTTGTTGATACAGCCCTCTTAGAATAAAGAGGTAAGTCCATTTTGGCTTCTCAAAGTCCCTCTATTCACTCAAAGGTCATCACTTAAGTAGGGTTATCATTATACCAGATTTTTCCAACTTCCATACGATACTAATTAAAACAATTCTCACTGCCTCTTTCAATCAATGTCCTCGACCCCCAAAATGGGGCAGTCTTCTTGTTTTTAATAAGTGCTGGAAGGATCTCCATCCTCAGTGACACATTATGCGTCGGGCCCGGGTAGTTGCAGCCCAGCTCTCCTTCTTCACTTTGGACCGGCATCACTGTTATGACGCGATGCATGTCACTTTAATCTGATTGGCCTGTTTCTTTCTAGCTCGCAATATCCGTAAATAAATAATTTAATCAGTAACAAATGGATGTACAAACATAGCAAATCACTTTATTTAAAACTGACAATCTCAAAGATTTCAGTTTCGCTCTCTTGGGCGCCCCATAATGGCGTTATAAGGGGATTAAGGGAGGACACTTCCCAATTTAACCAGACATCCACGGTTGGCTCTCTTTGTCCTGGTTATAACTCCTGATTTTCCTGTCTGACGGTCGCTTTCCTGTTTGGACTGTTTGCTTCATCTGAGTGTCGAATTTGTTTCTTTTTCTTTGGATTTTCACTTATTTTTGAAGTTGTATCTGTAGTCATCCATCTTTTCTTTGTTTGTTCAGCGTTAGGGTTAGTTCTGGCAGTAGACCGTTAGGCAGTGGTTTGATTCAGCACCTTCATGCAATTCTTAGAGAGGTGTGGCCGTGTCAATTACCTTCTTTGCTTTGTCGTGCAACCGACACCTCTCTTCTCTCTCTGAAGCTTGCGGCAGCTTTGGGTTAACAATCTCCCTTTTGTCCCTTTCTTTCGCTAGTGGCCAATGGTGAAAATTGTGATGTGAAACTTTCATACATTTAACTCCATTTGAAAGGTCGTCCAGATTTTACTCTGTCGCCTTGAGAGACTTCTCACAGTTACAAACGCTGGTGTTAGCGCCCTACGGACAACTGACTGATAATTAAAGAGCTAACTGCACATGTTCCCTCGTGGAGCCCAGTTATTTTGTCATGTTGTCGTCCGATTAGCCAGAATTTAGTTATTTATTTGAAAACATTGTTAAAGAAACAGGTTTGGATTGATGTAGTTTGTGTTGATGATCCTCCCTCAGGTGGTCTGGACTCCAGCCTGGTTGCTGCTACTCTGGTGAAGCTGGCCAAAGAGGAGAAGCTGCAGTATCCTATTCAGACGTTTTCAATCGGGTCGGAAGGCAGTCCAGACATCATTGCTGCTCGCAAGGTCAGTTCTTTGGAGTACGTTTCACCTGGCAGCGACATTAAAGATCGTGATTTTTGTGATTTGTTCTTATGGTGAGTTTGTTTGTGTTTGTCAGGTTGCAGCTCACATCAGCAGTGAACACCACGAGGTGTCTTTCACTGCTGAGAAAGGCATCGAAGCCGTGGAGGAAGTCATCTTCCACCTTGAAACATATGACACAACCACCATACGTGCCTCTGTCGGTGAGTTAGCGTGTGGCATGCCTGGAAGACAAAATCTAAGAAATGAACTGATGGATTTTCTGTCCATCAGTGAAAGTTTGAACGCCTAAATTTTCTGCTCACTGACGTGTTGAAAATGTGTCTGCTGCATCGTTGCATTCCTTTCCTCCTGACTGGCTGCTTTGAATCACTGGAATCCAGTGGAGTTAGTTTAATGCTCAGAGGTCAGTGAAGGCAACGTTGGACATTTACTGCGCCATAACCCATCACTGCATCCTCATAAAAACGATTGACAGTGATGTATAAGGATATGCTTTTTTATGTCTTTCAAAGTAATTTTAATATAATAATTCTTTGGACACCTTTATTTAGTTCTTCTCTCTGTGTGTTTCACTGCAGGGATGTACCTGGTGTCAAAGTACATCAGGGAGAAGTCGGACAGTGTGGTGATCTTCTCTGGAGAGGGAGCCGATGAGCTGACTCAGGGATACATTTACTTCCACAAGGCAAGTCCTCCAGAAATCAAAGACATACTACTACTACTTATACTACTACACATACAGGTTTGAGTAATGGGGGGTTTTTTTGTTGGTGTGTGAAAGGCAAACATTTTATGAGTCCAGCAGCAGAAGAAGAAACACTATGGTCTAGCTCAGGGGTCTCCGACAGGTAGCTCGCGGCCTGGATTTTAGTAGCTCGCCAAGAGGTTCAGAGACGAAAATCTGACGGCAATAAATGCACCTTGAAAGCCTCTTCCCACTTCAGTTCGATCAAACACACCGATGTCCCGCCCCCTCCAATACAAAATAATAGGATAGGCCAATCAGCTGTCAATAAATAAACGGTGATGCTCCTGGCAAGTTTGTCAATATCTGAACCGAACCAATCACAGCAATGCTGCAGCGACCTCCATCGACAGCTCAGGTCAGTCATGCTGTACGCTAGTTGAGCTTAAGTGAGCAGTTCGGTGCTGTTAGCCTGTTTAGCCACATTTATGATGGACAGTGAAGGTGGCCACGCCAAGAAAAAGCAGAATACATACTACAGTGTGCCTCATCTGTGGTAACAACGTTTCAGTGGACAGAAGGATCCACACGGGGCGCCACCAGCAGTTACAGTGATGTCATGCAAGTAGCTCTTGGTCACTTTCATTTTTACAAAGTAGCTCTCAGATAAAAAAAGACTGGCGACCCCTGATCCAGCTGAATTCAGACACAGGGCTGTCTGAGGCAAATTATGTTGTAAATTTGATTTCTTTTTGGGGTTCCACAAGGAAACTACAGTAAAAGTTTAGAGACCGCGCCTGTAAGATAGGATGATCCTTTATTGATCCCCAGGGGGGAAATTCGGGGAAAACAGCAGTTCCCATACCGGGAGTCGAACCCAGGCCGCCTGGGTGAAAACCAGGAATCCTAACCGCTAGACCATATGGGACAATAGTTCACCAGTACAGCAGCAGCGAGTAAACAAACTAGTAAGATAAAAACACAGAGTAAGTAACGATATGTGGAGCCATGTGACCATACACTCAAAGTGAGGAGGCTTCAGGCATGCAGGAAAGCAGAGTCACTGAACAGACGCTGACTTAGTGACCTTTAACACATCACAGAGAATGATGTCTGCAATGCTGAACTGCTGCAGCCTGCGTCTTTCTACACGACTTTAACCCTTATACAAAAAGGCCATGAAAATAGATTGATTTTTTCATGCCTTTTGTAAGTGTTATTTAGATTTACTTTATAGTGAAAAAAAGTGAAGCTCAACTGCAGATAACCAAATTACCTGACTGTTTGTCATATCAAAGGATGGTTTCAGGTGTCTGTTATAAAGTTTCAGGGTTGGGCTTATCAGAACCATATATTGTAAGCAGAGAGAGTAGACACTTCAGAATAAAAGCTTTGTGTTTAAACGAGGAGAGTCTCTCCACAGAAATGCCAGATTGGGCTTTTACTTTGAAAAGCGTTAACATACTTGTATGTACAGATATAGACATTAATACTGCTGATACGAGGTCAGTATGACTCAAACATCATTTTCAGGGAGGGACTACTTTGTTAGTCTTTCAAGCCCTGTGCAATCGTTTTTAATGATATCATTTAACTGGATCACACACAGCTGGTGAGCTTGGTAAGCGACAGCTTGGCTTGCATCTCCCGAAAGCACCGCCGAAGAGAAAAGCACCGATTATTAGCCTCTGTGATTAAAACCAGTAAAACATTAAAATAAGGAGTTTGTTTGTTTTGGATCGGATGAGACCTCTTCAGTTTAAAAGAAACTTTTGAATGACTGACACTGAAGGAATCCTCACCTTCAAAGCAACCTAAAAGAAGGCTCAGCTCGCAGGCCGCTCTGATGTGCTCCGGCCTCACTGCAGGGAAAGAAATACTTTATGTAGACATATCTGAGAAATATCTCAAATAAACAACTTAGAACTGGATCTTTGAAAGTATTTTAAGTTTTTTTAAATTATATTGTATGTTATATTTTTTATTATTATTTTATTGCTGTGACATGTTTTTTGTGCCGCTTTACATTACAGTTTTTCTTGATTGCTTTGATGCAGCAGTCAACTCAAACTCCACATTTTCAAAACAGTTAACACACAGGCCGAAACAGTGGCACTCATGTCGAAATGACACATTTTGTTTGCAAAAGGCTCTAACCGTGCCAAAACATTTCAAATATGCAACAAAAGCTAATTTTGCCTTCAAACAACGCAACTTGCAAACAAGTGTATGAGCTCTTCCAATCAACCATTACACAGTGGACAACAAAACACAAAACACAGCACTCGCTGCTTGTCATTGTAGCCTATTACTGTACGTAGCTGTCATGCCAGTGACATTTGTTGTCAAATTTGCCTTCTTGCAAAGAATTGGATCCAGAATCAGAAATGCTTTGATGCACATTTTATTGATTCTTTTTTTCAAACTGTGGCTGAAAACTGAAATACTGTAAATATTACACAAAATACATGTAAACCAAAATAAAATCTATTAGAAGATAAGAAATTAAGAAAATAAAATTAAAATCTATTACAGTAAAGTATAAAAATCTATTACTGTAGAGCATAAGAAATAGCCACTATTGATACTCGTCTCATCTGCCTTAGACCTCTTCCATCCATGTTGGCAAAGAACAACACAGACGCTGCACCTTTGAAGGCCTGCAGACTGATTGCTAATTGAAGATTTGTGTGAAGGAGTGTCAAACAGGTGCTTCACTGATTTCATACTGATGTAGGTAGTTTCTAATAGTTAGGAACAGATGGTTTCTGTTTGGTTACCATCGCTAAAACAATGGAGTTTGGACTGCTTGAATGACATCCGTGTTAACTGTTCTGCAAAAGGGAAAATGTGTCAATCCAATGAGAAAGGGTTAACACATTTGCAAGAGGTGTCCTGTGCTCTGCTGAGACAGTGATGATGAAAACCGAGTGGATCCCAGTTTCTTTAAGCAGGTCAAAGCAATCAAGAAAAACTGTAACATCCAGATCAGACTTGTGTCCTGTTCAAGGTAAAACTGAAATGTTGCAGATGTTACAGATACAGGTACAGTGTGACCTTTAAAGGTGAAAGTGCAGAGCGTGCTGATACAAACATGCTATCAACATGTTAAATTCAGCAGGTGAATGCAAAAGGGGTGCATGTTAAATTAAATGTAGGTGCTGACGGAGCTGTGTTCCTCCTTCAGGCTCCAAACCCCAAAGCGGCTGCAGAGGACAGCGTTCGCCTGATGAAGGAGCTCTACCTGTTCGATGTCCTCCGAGCTGATCGCACCACTGCTGCACACGGGTAACACCTTTACGCTCCATAGGCAGAATAACACTGCGATGTGTCAAAGAAAACAAAACAGCACGTTAAGATCTCTGTGCGTTGTCCAGCAGAATATCAGAGGAAATTAAACGGCACTTCTCTATAAAAGAAGCTTGTTTCCCCTTTTTCTTGCCTTAATAAATGAAAAGGAGCTTCAGTCAAACTTTAATTAATAGCCCGGGCTTTAATGTGCATCAGGCTCTGAACTCTTGTGTTAGGGACGGGCGTCTTTACGAGACAGGCCTTTAATTATTTTCCTACAAAACTCGTTCACAGCAAAGTTAGAACAATTATAAACTTGTTGATTTAAACCAGTAAGAATGTTAAAGTGTACGAATAACTTAACTCGGACAAACTGCTGCACTGAAGGAAAGAGAGAGACAGACCCTGGTTAAAATAATCACTTACGAGTGCTGCTCAGACATGTGGCTCTGTGAAACACATCAGTGTATGATTTGTGTGTTGTTTACATATGGTATAGTGTAAAAATCTTACTGGGGCGCTGGTTTAGCTCAGTCTGTAGAGCAAGCGTCCCATATACAGCGGCCACAGTCCTCGACGCAGCAGCCGCAGGTTCGCCTCCCTCGACCCTTTGCTGCGTGCCACCCCCACTCTCTTCTCCCAATTTTTGCCCTCTCTTTTCAGCTGTTCTTAGGCCACAAATGTCCAAAAAATAATCTTAAAAAAAATGATTTAGAGACGGAGAAAAACTTTGTCATTGTTATTTTCGTCTAAAAAGCAGCACAAGCAGTGAAGTCCTCCCTGTCCCTCCTGTCGCTCACTGTGGTGGATGTTTCTTTAGCCTTTAATCTGATCATCATGCTGGACTTTGATATCTCGTGCTTGCATGCTGTGAATTCACACGCATATACAACCTTCTTCCTCCCATCAATTTGCATATCTGCTTTACCGTCTTTCTCAGGCAGAAGTTGAAGTTAAGCATTTTTTTGTTCCAAACATTGCAGCCACACCCAGCGTGTAAAAGGGACTTGCTGTTTATTAGAAGTTTTACGGTAGCTTGAGGTCTTTTTAATTATTTATTTGTTATTATTAAGTTTATTTTTCACCCCTATTTTCTCTTAGGTAACGGGTGTATTTTACATCAATATATTTCCTTTACTTTTAAAACTTGCAGAGATGAAAGAAATGAGTAATGCAGCATGAGAAAGAACATCAGACGTCCGGACTGATCCAGCTGAGCTACATTTCACTGTCACTGCCAACACGGTCTAAAATGGCTTTGATCAGCGTTTCAGTATTCAGAGCAGACGGTCATCTGTGAGCGCTCACACATTCCCCCTGGATACCCTGAAACCACAATCACCCTCCACAGAACAAATCCCTCTCCACCTCCTGCTTCATTCATGAGCATATTGTGTCCTGCCTTCATACCTCGTCTTTAAAGTAGAGTATGCCAGAAAACCAATTGCTCTTTCTGTTTTTTGGAGGTAATTGAGGTAATTAAATTAAAATGCTAATGGACTGAAATGAGGGCTAGTTAATAGTTTGCAGAAGCATTTGGGGATGTTAATTTTAAGCGTGATGAAAGGCCTGAGAGGTTTTTAATTAACCACTAAAAGTTAATACTTCATGAGAGGGAAAGGCATCAGCACTAATATTCATAATAAATTATACATGGAACGAGAACGAGCCGCAATATCTTCAGTAATGAAGAACATAAAAACTGTTTTTTCATTTAGTAAAGTATACGAATTAAAAACTAAAGTACCCCATAATAACCTCGGATTATTTGTCACAACTAGAGATGCTAATTAAGACTTATTTCTAACCGCTAGCTGACCCTCGTTAACCAATCATCAACTGTTAAGCGACAGGGTGTATTTTAGTATTATAGTACAAACAAAACAAGTCCAAATGTATGAAAGGTTATGTATCATATCACCTTTTTAATTGTGCTTTATTCTCCACCTTATTTTAGTTCAAAAGGACTTTAATGTGCTCACCTTGATTCCCTTCAGTTGTCCCTCTCTGCCGTAATGACATCCCGGCTCCCATCAGCGTCATCTGATGACGATTTAAATGCCGCGATTCGGTATCGCCCAAATACCAGGATTCGGTTTTAAATTTTTAACCTGCGGTCCCATTTTCACAGCAGCAGGTGAGTCGCGTGTGGACGAGGCTTGTCGTAAATGACGGTGTATAAAAACGATCCAAAACCAACATGCTTCTAAACGGCATCAACAGCAACCAGATGCATATAAAATCTTTTAAAATAGCGCCATAAAAAGGTCCGTGTTAAACATGAGACGTCGCACAAATCAATGCATTGTGTTTGAGCATATGCAGAGATTCTGCTCAGGACAGGTATGTGAGGGGAGATGACTTATGCTTCTACCACCTCAGAAATATTGCCAGGATAAGGTTAATGCTGACTGTAAATGGCACACAAACACCGAGGTGTAACATGGAAGGCAAAGTTTGTAGTCCTTCATAACTCATTATTATTTTTCATACTTACAGTAATAATCGGCCAAAATAAGTTATGTCCGTTATCGGTTAAATGGTTAATTATCAACATTCCTAAAGAAGATGTCCCTGTTTATCTTTCAGTCTGGAGCTGAGAGTGCCTTTCCTGGACCACAGATTGACAGCGTACTACCTCTCTTTGCCGGAGGACATGAGAACTCCTAAGGTCAGCTGATGTCTGAGCACACAAACCTGCATGTGTACACCTGTCCGTGATCTTTGCTTTGTAATAGTAGTGATGTGTGTTCCTGTGAACGCAGAATGAAGTGGAGAAGCATCTACTGAGAGACGCCTTCAAAGGTCTCAACCTGATCCCTGATGAGATCCTGTGGAGGCGTAAAGAGGCCTTCAGTGACGGTATCATGTCTTTGAAGAAGTCGTGGTACACCTGCCTGCAGGACCACCTCGAGTCTATGGTATGTGTCCATCACAAAGCATCAGAGGAATACTGATTTTTAAACATGAAACTGTGTTATCGGCTGGTGGAGCCGCACAGTAGACGTCCCGTCCTTCCTCCACCCAAAGCACACATTGACCTTGTGGCCTTGTTGTGTTGGAGCCCTCAGGTGTCCTTGGCGTGTTGGAGCCTCAGGTGGGCTCAGTCTGCAGCAGAACAGCTTCTTGTGTCGGTCTGAAGCAGATATTCACGCTGATGGAAAGTTCAATGACTGTAGTGTTAGTGTTAGTTACGTCTCCTCTCGCCGTTCCTCCTCTACTCTAGTACTTGGGAACAGAACACTGCAGGAGCCGGATTTGTCAACAGAGCTGTCAATCATGAGGCCACGCCCCCTTTTTACAGCATCAAATAACTAATTTCAAGTAAACTTGTCAGAAAAATGAACACTTGGACATAAATCAGCAGGATAAGAACTAACTATAATGACAGAAACCATGTTAGAGAAAAATGTATTTGATGTGTATTTTGATTTTATAGTTTGACTCATGTCCCATCTGTTAACATGGAGGAGGCGGGCTTTATGACCTATACTGCAGCCAGTCAGCAGGGGGCGATAGAGCGGGTTTGGCTCCCCTTTTAGGGAGCTGTGATGTCGTCCATCTTTTTTCTACAGTCTCTGCTCTCACAGTGTCTGACCTGCTTCCTGTCTTCTCTCAGGTGAACGATGACCAGATGGAGAAGGCTCATAAGACGTTCCCTCACAACCCTCCTCGCACCAAAGAGGCGTACTATTACAGACAGGTGTTTGAGAAGCACTTCCCCGGCCGGGCCGAGTGGATACCACATTACTGGATGCCCCGCTGGATCAACGCCACCGACCCCTCAGCCCGGACCCTGTCCATCTACAAACCTGATAAGGATGAATGAACAGCAGCTCTGTCAGTCAGTCAGGCCCAATGAACGCCTTCTACATGTGTCATACTTGGCTTTAACTTGACCTCAGATGAAAACTTATTGGGAATCGGTTGTCTTACCTTACAGGGAGTTTGTCACACTGTGATGGAGCTTGTCAGACTTAGATTTTCAGCCTTACTGTTTCCTTTAATGCACCGTTACAAAAACACATAAAACACTGAAGCTTTACTTCCTTACTCTTTCCGTATAGAGCGAGAGGAGATGCCTGATTAGACACAAAGTCGTCTGTGGGAGCCAAAAGCATCAACTTTTTTCAGACTTTTATTGGGCATCAAATCCCTCTTATACACATAAGGCTAATAAGGTTTAGATTATGGAAACAGAAGTACAACCAGCCCTGATAAGCAAATATTAGAGTTTGACTATAGACTGTATATAAGAAGTGGACGTAGCCACCATGATGTCACTAGTTTGTTTGGAGGGTACCGTTTGAAGCCTCAAGTATTCCTCTGTAAGCCTCAGAAGTTACCATATTTGGATGGTGAAGTTGGACATGCAGTGGTATGTTTCTATCCCTCAGGTTGCCATTGTAGCGACCTGTCAATCACAGGTAGCCCCGCCTTAAACCCTCCCCTGCTTTCTGTGTGACTCTAAATGGGAGCATCATTGACTAAATGAACATCATGCTGTGTTGAAAAAGACCATAAACTCGTTAGGAAAATGTTTACTGAGGGAATAAATCGTGAGAGAAGTAGGAGCATTTTCTCATAGACTTCTATATATTCATTACCATTACTGTTTCTTCTTGCTTGGCATTAGAAAGGCGTCACTTTCCAGACCCAGCAGCTACGTCCACTTCTTAAAGACAGTCTATGAGCCTCTCTGACATGTTACATGTGTGTTTATTCCATTATCTGATATTTACCATGTACTATTCTTAGTCTTATTTGGCGCAATTTAAATAATAATAATATTAATGCTTTTATCTTCTCCAGATTCTGTTACAGTACTTGTACGTTAAGCGTTCAAAGCCCACGTTCAAACCAAGTATCGTCAAGATGTCCTGTTTGCTTTGTGCTTCGAAACTAAGGAATGAAACTAAGCTTTTCCTTTAGTCTGCCTCTTCTACATCCATGTGCAACAAACTGTAAACACAGAGTTAGCCAACTCCCTGACTATTCCTAACAATGTTGAACAGAGGGCGGAGCCATCAATTCTGATGCATTCAATGAAGTCGGGAAATCTAAACGCTAAACGGCTTTCGGGGCACAGCATCAAGGGAATTTGTCTCAATTTGAATTTTAGATCTAGAGCAGATTGTTAGCTGTTAGCATGCAGAGTCTGTTTATAGAGATTATTAAGAAGCTAAATCGTTCTCCGATCGCGCCGATGGGAGCCGGGATGTTGTTGCGGTGGATTACGTTCCGCCTGCTTTTGCTCAGACTGTTTATCCTGCAGACACCGCAGCCTGCTGATACGTGATTGGTCAATACTACTTGGACTACAAGCGTACAACAAATGGAAATCAGAACACGTCCCGTACAAGAATCCGCTTGGGCCCCTACAGTAAATTATACAGTATGCATTAAGCACATACCAAACATTGTCATGCATGTGCCATGTGCTGTTATCGTGCAGCAGTAGCCACAGTAACCTGCGTGCAACCCAAAAGAATTAGCTCAGCATAAAAGCTTTTGGGATGCATCATTCTGTTTGAACAAAGTCTGACAAACTCCATCAAAGTCTGACAGCAGATTTCATACTTAGTGAATGTTAGAGTTGGACTGTGTCAGGTCTACATCCATAAATCAGTCTTATCCAGATCATGTGACCAAGCATAGGTTCATCACTGCTGGTTGGATTCATTATTGTTTAACAGCTTCATACTGGTCATTCAACCTGTCTGCATTAGATATTTTAAAAAGGTTCTTCTCGTATGTTTCGTGTTGGTTTCACCTCCGACAGATGATTCAGAGCTGCTAACACCAAAAAGGCTGCTCCAGCCTGTTGACGTGTTTATTATGCAAGTAGTGTGAAGGACATGTTTACAGTTCCTCGTGGACAGAGGTGACTCATCCGTGTGAATGTTATCAGTGAAACTTTTCACGCTGATTAATCTCTGCTGGTTTTCAGTCAGAGTTTGGTCTTTGGTTCGGACAGGCTATGCAAACAGATTTTTGTGATGAGTTTGTGTTACATAAGGAAGAAAGGAAGGGACGGGGACATGATATGATTAAATCTGTCAACATTTAGGCTGTTACATCAACGTGAAGAAGGTCAGTAAATAATAATTCAAACTATCATCATGATTAAATTTAATTCTAACACATCAGAATATTGTATCCATTCTGTATGACCGCCTCTTATTCAGGTGTTGTGATATTAAAGTCATCTGCTGACAAAAAATACCTGATGATATAATACAATTCAGTAACCATTAGAGGGGCATTCCAGTATTTAGACCTTCAACTTTTGGGGTTTAAATGACTAAAAGATACTAAAACTTTGGGAATTACGCTTCAGCCCGCAGCTGTGAAACAGGCTGTAATTACTGCAACACCTTTGAGCAACAGCGCTTGCTTAATGTGCTTGTTGTTGCAGGTGGCTCAGATTCTTATTTGAAATGTCTGAAAGGATCAGAGAGAGAAACTGGTCCAAGAAATAGCAAAACAAAACAGACAAACTAGCGAAGACCAGAAACTCTCTTCTCCTGTGAGGTAAAATTGCTGTTTTTATCAATGGAGTCTGGTGGCTTTGAAGAGGGAGATGTACGAACTTTTAAAAGCAACAACAAAAAGGTTTATCTCTGTAGGGATCCACCAGACTCCATTAACAAAAACTGTAATTTTACCTCACAGAACACAGGAGTTACCTGTCTACCGCTGCCTCGATCAGTGGGTTTTTTGTGTGACACGTGTTGGATCGGAACCATTGAAAACACCTAAGTCACACAACAACATAAACAAACTACCTGATCAAGGCAGTGGCGGACCAACAACTCCTGTGTTCTGTGAGGTAAAATTACAGTTTTTGTCAATGGAGTCTGGTGGCTTTGAAGATAACGATGTTACGGCTGTTTCTGGTTTTAAAAAGGCCTTTTCTTTGACGAAACTTTGACTTTCTGTAATATTGTTAGACACTTGCATAACAGTCTGAGTCAGTGGAAAAAACAAGAACTTTTAGTGGATGGACTTTGATCGGGGGCATTGACCTCCGAGGTTTCATTGCTGCTGGTTGAAGCGATCTCAAGGAGCAATTCCCAATCTTTTCGTTCCAATTTATTCCCAAAATATGTCCAAAAAAATCTGGTTTAAGAAATACCAGAAACCATTATAAGTTCTGTAATTGTGTTTACCTCCTAATATTTTCATCCTGCATTATTTGTTTTCTTCTTATTGTTCTGGTTTTGTTGTAACTGCTGCTAGAATAAATCCCCCTTTTGCCCCTTAAATGTGCTGTTTTCAGTGTGTGCATCATGTAGTACCAATGTTGTCCACCAGAGGGCACCCTTACCATACATTTTATGCTGCTCTGAACAGCAGGTGGTATATAAGGAATATATAAGGAATTGACGACTTACAAGTTGAAGTTGAACCAGTAAAGAAAATAATTTTAATATTTGTCAAACCACGAACACACAGGTATCCTGTCGTATCACACCAGGTGTCCAGGTGGAGAACGCCTCGAACTGAAACCCAAAATGAGAACCCGTCCCAGTGTGTCGCATTTATAGAACAATCAGTAGCAATTAAACAGAAATGAGGCACTATACAGTGACTTTGGCAGTGCAATCTTCAGCATACCCCGGGGTATCGCCTTGCTTTGATGGTCCACAACAACATTTAGTCTCTGAAGCAGATGGTTGAAAAACACTGACATTAAAAATGAAACCATTTCCCCTCGTTCCACGCCCATCTACTTCCTCCTGGGACGAATGAAACTGGCACAGGTACAGCACTGCTACATCACTACAATGTGGAAACAGAATCATTTTATTCGACTAACAGCTACACACAGTTCGGAGAAAACAAAACCAGCGTTGGCACTCCTCCCGTGGACGAGGGGCGGCAAGAAGAGAAGCAGGCGAAGAGGTGACGGTTTAGCGGCGCCTGTTGTACGTCTGTAATGTGCTCCACTCGTAGGACTCTGCAGAGGGAGGAAACCTTTTAATCTAAGCGCACATTGTGTCCCTTGAGGTCTTTTTTATCAGATGAATTAAGAACTATGAGGTACATGAGTTGAACTTACCTGGCTCCTCTTGGCTCCTTTTCCCCATCAGTCCGACAAAAGAGTTGACTTTATGCCCTTTAAAGAGAAGACAATTTGATTTGTTGCAACCCCTCATTAAAAGATGAATACTGTGTTAAACAACGAACAATCATTTCTCATCGGGCTTAATTTGAGGCCTGAAGAGGAAATTTTTCACAAGGACATGAGTAGACTCAATTAAAGTCTCATTAAATAAACTAAGTTTGTGCAGCACAAATCTTTTCCCTTCTCCTACCCCGTTAAGGGATACTTATTTTGTAGTCTAAATGGCTAATGCTTCAGTCGGCAGCAGTGTCACAGCTGTAATGGCTGCAACATAATCCTTGGTGGGAAATTGCTCCTCATTAAAGTACGTTAAGTCCACTTAAAGTTCTTGTTTTCACCACTGAGACGCTCAGATTGTTATTCTAAATGTCGGAAAACATTACAGAAGGGATCCATACATTATTTGTGAAGGAGAAATGCCTTTTTCATACCAGAAACACCCGTAACATCGTTCTCTTCAAAGCTACCAAACTCCATTAAAGAAAAACAGTAATTTTACATCACAGAACACAGGAGTTGTTGGTCAACCGCTTCCTTGATCTGTTAGTTTGTTTATGTTACTGTGTTAAGAGGTTAGTTCGGGTACAACACAATGTCCCTGTAACACACAAAAAACCCTCTGATCAAGGCAGCGGTGGAAAAGTAACTCCCGTGTTCTGAGAGGTAAAATTACTGTTTCTGTCAATGGAGTTTGGTGGCTTTGAAGAGAAGACGTAACAGCTGTTTTCTGATTAAAAAAATCATCTTCCTCTTGACAAAGGTCCACCTCAGCCAGGATGCTTTCTGTAATGTTGTTAGACATTTAGAATAACAATCTGAGCCTGTCAGTGGAACAAACTTTTATCAGACTTTGATCTGCCTCCAAGGATTACAGTTTCACAACTGCTGGCTGAAGCAGATCTCATAGAGCAGTTCCAAAACTTTTTGTACCTGTTAGTAATTTTAGACTCTTTAGAATAAACTTGTAGTTTCCTTTTAGTTTTGCAGGTTTCCACGTCGACTTCTAAAACAGAACTTATCTGTCTGCAGCTGTTTGACAGGCATGTTTCTGTGCAGTGGCAACGACACATCGTACAGATGTGGATCATTGTGGACTTGGTCTATCAGCTTGTCTTCTGCCGTTGTTGTCCCTGCTGCTGTGTTGGCGCTGAAACGTCCCCTCTGCCTCTACACTGCCCCTACTGTTCATGTGCAGACTGCATGCTCGTAGTGTTAATTTTTGAGGACGTTCACAGCCGACGCTCCAAACAGATGCAGGGAACGCAGCGCAAATGTGTAGTGAAGCGCGAGTATATCTCCGGCTTAAGAAGTACGTACTTTGCACACAGTATGCATACAGTTGGCCTCTGTCAGTGTCTCTCTCGGCAGCTTAGTCGTGATGATGGCAATGTATTGGAACATCCTGGTATTTTTGGTAAGATGCATTTGGCATACATTTATTGGGTCGAAAAAAACTACGGTAAAGTCACACATTGGTTTGTTGACGAGTGCTTTTTTCATGTCGCCATCTTTATTCTGGGAGGCAGAAGTGACCATATATGGACACGAGGTTGGGTTTTCATTACTTTGCTTGCTTTTCTGGCACATAATTAGGATGCATGTTTGTTTGTTGGACCGCAGCCCCGGGCCTGTCAGGTGTGCTGTCGTGTTAATATGACAGGCGGCTGCATCACAGACTGACTGGAGCTCCTGTCAATCACAGTAATGGACTGTAAATATGATCAGGAGGAGGAGGAGGGGGCTGTTATAACACTTACTGCGCCCTGAGGGAATCTGTGACGTTAACAGCATCAATATTTGCATTAGACTGATGAGACTTAAGCGTAACACACAGGAGGAGTGACTGAATATCATCTCACTCTTTCTGTTTCTTTGTGAGTAAACTGTGTAAAATCATCGCTCCGTCTATCCATCACGAGCAGAAACAATCCAATTTAACTCTCGCATGTCCTCGGGGCATTGATCCCCCTCTCCCCTAATGATGACTGACTTATGTTGGTGCCTGCATACGAGGAATAAATGAGATGTATGCTCACTTATTCTGCGCCCTGTTGCATCACTGAGTGGGTGACTAATTTAGACTAACAGAGAAAAAAGGGAAAATCCCCTCCTCCTCATTCCTTTTCTCTCCTGTGTGTCTTTATCTCCCCTCTCTTTGTCTCACACAGACGTCTGCTCCTTCCTTCCTCACACACACAAATTAACGTGTTCAAAAGAAAAGCAAAAACTGTGACGTTGGAAATAATCTGTGGACGCTGTCACTTAATTAAAACCGATGGAATGGTCTTTTTAACGGCTGACATAAATATACATAAGAGAGGATTTGCTGCTATTGTGCTCCCCATTCAGTCTTTATGATGCAATGCTCACATATAAACACACTAAATACCCCCTCAAACACCTGCAGGCTCGTGCTAATTCAGTATATCCTGCTGTTAATGTCAAATAATGTCCAACAGAAAACAAGCAGCTGATTTGGACAGTTTTGGCTCTTAGCGTATGTTTCATCGTTTTAGCATCAAGGTGTCAGTGTTGTTTAAGGTGATGAAGCCTGTCAGGTAATTTAGTGGTTTTTTAGACGGTTTATTTTCAGCCTGAGACACATGCAGAGGCGTATTGAGGACACTGACGTTGTGCTTTACAAACCTGCGGCGAGATTACACTCAACAATTAAAAAGGTCAGTGATCCTACGCTTCAAAATATGTAGGTTCCTCTCTTGCATAATGTCTGTTATCTTGTTATGACGTGCTGTTGAGGTCCGGTGACGCCAGAGCGTAGAAGTCTGTTTGGGGGCAGTCAGGGTTAAAAAACCTGGGGACACCTGGGTTTGATTCCTGAGCGGAACTTAAATCGATGTTAGCTTCTTTTTAAGTTACGTAACATTTTTCATGTAGCATGCCCAACATATGGTCAAAATACTTCTCTAATGTCCATCCATCTATTATCTATACCGCCTATCCTGTTCCTTGCATGAGAGGCGGAGTTACACCTGGACAGGTCACCAGCCAATCACAGGGCTGACACATAGAGACAGACAACCTTTCACGCTCACATTCACACCTACAGGTAATTTAGAGTCACCAGTGAACCTAATGGGCATGTCTTTGGACTGTGGGAGGAAGCCAGAGTACCCGGAGGGAACCCACGCATGCACGGGGAGAACATGCAGACTCCACAGAGAAAGACCCACTACGTCTGAACGGGGATTCAAACAAGGAACCTTCTAGCTGTGAGGCGACAACCACTGCACCGCGTTGCAGCCCATCTAATGTACGTACCAAATATAGGAACATAACTAAAGTCACTAACTTTAAAGGTATGCTAGTTAAGTTAGTTATAAACGTTTGTTAGTCTTACGTAACTCATGTTAGCTATGTAACCTCAGTTAAGACCATGACCTTTTTCCTGCTTGGTATTTAAACCACACTAAACTGTGTTGCACAACGTAAACCACGTGCGATGCACATCCACAGATCATAAAAATGTGACGTAAGGATCAGCAGGTTTTATTCTGAAGTCTTACTGTACGTTACTTATGTGTTATTTCTTACTTGACCGTGAGACTGGCAAGTTAAACTGAAGCTAAAGGAGGATAGCTAGATCGTCATATTTCGAAGCGTATGGCCGCTGAAGGAGCCTTCGTGTTCGCCAAACTTAATATCAGAACATGTTGACATGGAGGATATTTTCAGGGTATTTTAAGCTTTCATCAGCTAGATTCCAGCTAGAACCAGGTTCCTGGTTTGAATCCCGGTTCAGACGTAGGGGACCTTTCTGTGTGGAGTTTGCATCTTCTCCCCGTGCATGCGTGGGTTCCCTCCGGGTACTCCGACTTCCTCCCACAGTCCAAAGACCTGCTTGCTAGGTTCATTGGCAATCTGGGATCCCATCAGCTTTAGTCTGAGACGATACAGCCTCTGGGGACAACGGTGAACGTGCTGAGTGGTAAGTGATAATCAACTTCCCATCAAGACTTCCTTTTCCGCGTGCTGCATTGTTACAGAAAGAGAAACCGTTCTCTTGTGATGTACTCGATATCAACGGGTCTTACATTTGCCCAAATGTCATGAACATCATGATGCAGGTTTGTAAGAAGTAAAAAGTCAAGCTTTGTCAGGTCTGTCCTCAGGAGGAGAAGGAAACTTTTAAAATGAGGAGTTTGTTGAACGGAGGTTGGATCAATCTGATGCATTCGAGGAAGTCCGGAAATCTGAACACTGAATGGCTTTCGTGACACAGCGTCAAGGGAATTCATCTCAAGTTGAATTTTAGATCTAGAACAGATTGTTAGCCGTTAGCTGTTAGCATGCAGATGTCTGTTATAGAGATTAATAAGAAGCTAAATCGTCGTCAGATAGCCGTTGATGGGAGCCGGGATGTTATTCGGCGGATTATGTCCGTCTGCTTTTGCTCTCCACACGGACTGTTTTTCCTGCATGCGCCGCAGCCTGCTGATACATGATTGGTCAATATTATTCAGACTACAAGCGTAGTTCAAACAGAACAATTGCCTTCCCGGAAATCCACGTCCCTGCCTACAAATTCTATGTAGACTATCTACTATGTTTCGGTTCATTGGTGACTCTAAAATGCCCGTAGGTGTTAATGTGAGCATGAAAGGTTGTCTCTCTCTATGTGTCAGCCCTGTGACTGACACCGCCTCTCGCCCAATGACAGCTGGGATATTCTCCAGCCCCCTACGATGCTGAACAGGATAAGCAGTATAGATAATGGATGGATTACTTCCTTATTGATAAAACGTCTTTAAAATGTCTGAAAATTGTAATAAAAGTAAACAAGCTCATCAGGACGAGTCCAAAATGACGTCTTTACTAACGACCCAAACCCCAAAGACTTTTATCTACTGTCAGAAATGACAAAGAAAGTAGCAAACCCTGAGGAGCTGGAACTCGCAAATATTTGATCACAATTGTTGGTGATTAATTTGCTTCCAATCAAGTAATTGTTGCAGCTCTTGTGTGGAAAACTTCAGAAAACCATCGAGAATTGAAGAGATTTAAGGCATAAATATAAAATTGTAACCGACTCCATAAAACCTTTTTGGAAAAGGTCCTGCAGGACAGAAATGTCTGAACTCATTGAAGAGCCTAAAAATCACCAGACATGCAGAGAGACGGGTGGTTTTGATGAGCAGAAATATGAGCTGAGTGTTTCCTGTAGGCTGCAGAGGCTCCTGATACATCTTCAGATTACATCGTTAGTTGGAATTCCTCCAATTTTTTCCAGTAAAGTAAATAAAAATAAGTATTTCAGATTTTGCCAGATTTAAAAGCATCTGCATGAAAGCTAAGTGGTTAGAGAGAATCTCTTTTTCTCGTACTACTGAGGGAAATCAATGCAATAATGATGAAACGTGATGTGACACTTACTTTTGTGGGTGATCTGTGTGTTTCCTGCTGGAGGAAAAAGAAGACGACGGTTAAAAACCAGAGAGGAGGATTAAAAACAGATCGTGGTACCGAGGAGGAGGAGGTCTTACCCATGGAGCGTTTCCCCATCAGACCGATGAACTGATGCGGCCGCGGCTTTCTCGTCATCCTCAGGAGGATTTCTCTGAATGGGTCGTTGGAAAGCCAGCCGTCCTGAGGGCCAGAAATCTCAATGAGTGCTCCCGCAGGAGATAAAGACGTTTAACTGTGCAGTCCCGGTGTTTAAGGGCACCAAAATGTTTAAATATCTCATTATAAAAGCTAAACTTTGGGACTAAATGAAGCAACAGCTGCTTCACGACACGCATTTTTATCTGTTTAATTGAAAAAAGGCTGCACCAATCCTGAATGCATCTTCCCCCAGCCCTCCTCAGAGTAATAACCCTTTCAAGGCCTGAATCCTGAACTATCATTAAAGCCTTTCTATTTCCATCTCAGGATAAATTTCCACATTGTGCATTAGCCTGACTGAGACGTGCTCCTGGGGGGCCACTAACGTCTCCACACTGAGCTGTGATGATTTATCGCAGGCTCGTTCATCTGCAGAACGGCCTGCAGCCTCCAGCACACAGTTTTAGGCTGATGGCTCGTTTCCAGCTCGCAATGTCAAACGCAGGACGTGCGCTTCATGTCAATGGAGAAGGTTCCGGCTGCAGCTCCGCCTTCACTGAGCACTTAAGGGTTTATTTAATTTCCTATTGGCCGGCTTCTCCGAGCACTGAGACGTCTGCAGGAGTCCTGACATCTGGACGGTTTCACATGTTTCTGATGCACATCAGACGTCTTCGAATCAAGTGTAAAATATTTCATTGTTAGACTCCTAATAAATCTGCTTGGCTGTATTGTGCCGACTGTGCGGAGGAGAATAGCTGCCAGGCTTTTTGAGGAGGAATGTATGACTCTCTGGTCGTTCAGGAGGTTTTTAGAAGGTCTGTAAATTTGGCTGTTTAAGCGACATCAGGGGGAGATGACGTTTGACAATTACGACCGTATTTTTTTAAGGCTTAAATTAAAAAAAATGTTGCCTTCATGAATGTGCAGAAGAGAACGAAGGGCAAAAAGATGAGATGAATCTGAATGTGCATCATGAGAATAAAGAACTCTTGAAATTTGCACTATCTTAAACATTTAAATTGTTTTTTCTGCAGATTTTGAGACTTTTTTTTGACATTTTAACTTTATTCTGGACTTTTTGATTTTCATTCTTGTCACTTTTACTTGATTCTCCAAATTGCAACTTTATTCTCAAGACTTTATTCGTGACTTTTTGCGAACTTATACCAACATTTTGACTCTCGATATTTCAAGATTTTACTCTCAACATTTTCACTTAACTCTCCACGTTTGGAGATTTACGTCTCAACATTTCATTTTGTAGTTTTCTTTTTTTCTTGGCTCCCCCCCCCCCTTAAGGACAGCTTAAGAGAGACATGAAATGTGTGGAGGAGAGTGGGGGATGTCATCGAACCTGCGATCAGTGCGACGAGGACTGTAGCTTCTGCACATGCAGCACCTGCTCGACCAGCTGAGCTACACCAGAGCCCCTCAAATGCATTCCTTAAATTTCAACCTAAAACTTTCCTCGTCTGATTTATTTTCTACATGGCACTTTCAACGTCATACTCTCAATGCAGAATAAAAAACAGTTCTTCCTTTAATTTCTTTATGCCTGGCACTAATCGTCTTCCATAGCATGAACACTCGTTAAAGAAAATGAAAGAAACTTCACTGAGATGAAATGATGAACTTTCAGGTTTGTTTACTTTTTGAAGGTTGAATCTGAAATTGAAGCCCTTGGATGTTTAACTCATTGAGGACGCAGAGAGTGACGATGCACATAAGTGAGTCAGTGATTGATTGTTTTTTAATTTGGTGCATAAAGTGGCCAAAACTTTCAGGTTTACGGGACACAAAATGCGCCGACAAAAGCAAATTGTTCTGCTGTCTGTCACAAGATCAAATCTGGTACAAGAAAGCTGACGCATAACTCATAACTCTTTTATTGTAATCCAGCCGAAATAAAAGTCATTTCAGTAAATAGTCAGTCCCTTATCATCTGTTACTATTCGAAGCAATAACTAGATATTTTAAATTAAAAATGTTCTGTGAAAAATGGTGGCTAATGGAGGGAGCATATAATTAATAAAAATGAAATGAAATTGCCTGCAGACAAATGTTACGGTGCTGATTTAATAACCTATAACTTTATTATCTCATTATTATTCTCCTCAGAAATGCACAGCAGTTATTAGGTAAGTAGGTTTAAGAAGCAAATAACTTGCTGGGATTAATTGATATTTATAAGTTTTAAACATATAAAACTTACCTTTGCTCCGTCTCACTTAGGTTCAAACAAACTTACAGCAGCTACAGGCGCAGATTTACTTTCATCGTCTTTATTTCTACCTTAGAAGTGGAATATATTTAAGAGACAGTATAAAGAACCGCTGCCTCAGACTAACCTGCATCTGATTACTGCTCGTCCAGTATTCAGCCTCTTCTTTTGGCTCCTCGCAAAAAACTTGAGCAACGGCGACAAAAGCCATTAAAACCGGGAAAAGCAGCAACTTCATGGTGCCAAAAACCTGTTTCTCGACGCGCTAAGCTTCAGTGAGTCTTTAACAACCGCCGATGACAACTTCAAAACCTAAAAAACAAACGGATTAAAGCCTTGATGCTCGAGCAGCAGCTGTATTCTGCGCGCACTGCCTTCCGTCACAGCTCAGCAGTAGTCCATAGTGAGTGGGCGCGTGCGTAAAAACCCGACTGTGTCCAAAAGCTCTCCGCGCGCTCAGCCTCTGCAGCAGTGACTTCTCTGGTCTCGGGCGTCCCTCCTTGTCCAGTGAGCCCTGCACGCGCTCCTATATAGCTGCAATGGGTGGTAACGTCATTGGAGAAGTGTGGTTACTTTTACTAAAGTTACCGGTCAGATGTCACGAGCTGGAAATGATGTGCGTCACTGGACTTTTCCACCTGAAACAGGTCTCTGAATGTGAGCGGAATTTATAAGAAATATCACTTAACTGTGGCGACTGTGAAGCGAAATGTTCCGACTGTTATTAGCGTGATTTTTATAATAATAATAAAACTGCACGGAGCTGCCTCATGTGAGCGGGCCTTATGTAAGTTTATTATTTTTTCATGCCTTAAACACAGAGTGGAAGGAGCTCAGTGCTGCGTTCACGTCTCTTTTCTCTCTCAACTCTTAGAATAAAGCAGCACAGCCAGTTTCAAATAAGACAAATGTACATTTAAGACATATTTTTTGTGATCCAGAAAATGATTTTAGTTATATTTCTTCTAAAAGTTTGAAGCAAACTATATTTTCTAGTTCTAAAGAGCAGGATTGTCCTGAAAGCTCGTATCCGCAGAGAACGTCACAGTCACGTAAATCTTGATGACTCACTCCGTCTTACGTCGACTTAACTGCATTAAGGTGTGCAAAAATCTATATATTTTTTTAAAGTACATCATAATTGTATCGTTTTTATTTGGATTTACAACCTTTGCATTGTATATTTTTTCATACAATCCTGTCTTGTCTCTTATCAAAGGCGGGATGAAGAGCAGCAGGGCGCGTGACCTGAGCGTGTCACTCATTTCCATGAGAAAAGCCGTGTTTGAAACAGCAGGATGCTCAGGATGAATAGAAGACAACGCTGCTGCACAAAGTTCAGCGTCCACGCACCTCAACGAGTGCTTGATTTGCTTGAGTGTCTTTATTCCAAACACAATACGTTCATGTTATTTACACATGTGTTCTCTGCGAATGCAAATGCCTCCCTGCAGTGACCCTCAGTCTGTCCTCTGAGGAGGACAAGTGTTGTTCAGCTGTTTGTTAGATTAATTTATGTATTTATGGCACATGCGTCAACCTGACTGGCACTTTTTAAATTATTCTTCCACTTAATATTCTACATGTTGTATATTTACATTCTATATGTTTATGTAACACCTTAACAAGGTCAGTTGGTCATGCTGCTACCTCCTGAGAAACATTGGTACAATATACACCGATCAGCCATAACATTCTGACCACTGACGTCACGGTAACGTGAATAACACTGAATATCTCGTCACAATGGCCCCTGTCAGTGGGTGGGATATGTTAGGCACCAAGTAAACATTTTGTCCTTGAAGTTGACGTGTTGGAAGCCAAACTGTGATGGCTGCACGACTGGGTCAGAGCAGCTCCAAAACTGCAGCTCTTGTGGGGTGTTCCCGGTCTGCAGTCGGCAGTACTTATACCAAAAGTGGTCCAAGGAAGGAAAACAAGAGCGGTTAAGGCTCATTGATGCGCCCTGCCACACTGCAAACATGGTTCAGGAATGGTTTGAGGAACACAGCAACGAGTTCAAGGTGTTGACTTGGTCTCCAAATTCTCCAGATGTCAATCCAATCGAGCATCTGTGGGAAGTCCGAACCATGGAGGCCCCACCTTGCTTAAAGGATCTGCTGCTAACGTCTTGGTGCCAGTTACCTCAGCACACCTTCAGAGGTCTAGTGGAGTCCATGCCTCGATGGGTCAGGGCGGTTTTGCAGCAAAAGGGGAGCTACACAATATCAGGCAGGCGGTCATAATGTTCCTCCTCAGGAACTGTGTCTGGATGAACTCTCCTGCTGCTGGAGGCTGACCAGTGCCCAGTTTGATGAGCTGTTAGCTCAGATTTCACTGATGGACACCAACTACCGGCGTTCTGTTTCAGCTGTGGAGCGCCTGTCCGTCTGTCTCCACTGACTGGCAATTTCACTGTATCTAGCAAATCAGACATGGGCTGAAATCTGTCTCACTACAGCGCTATGAAGCCAACATAAACAGATATTACTGAGATTTAATGACAAACATTTCAAAAGGATGCTGAAATAACGACATCATGATGCTGATTTGTGATTTATTTTTTATCAGGTCTGCCCACAACATGAGACACAAACAACTTATACAATGATTATTTTTTTAATGCCAGGATGTCAGGAGAATGTCAATGCTGAGAAGCACATGAGTTCCTCTCCTCTGTTTAAATAAATCAACCCCCCAAGGGACACGATTGACGCGTATTTGCATGATTCCTGTCACCTCTGAATTGTCTTTGTATGTACAACAGAGTAAAAGGGCCACATTTAAGAAAAAAAATCAGAAATTTCACAACTAAAGTCGTAATTTAATGAGAAAAAAGTCGTAATTTTAGTCTATAGTTATATAGATAGTATATTGAAGGGGAATATCAGGAGAGCAGCCTGCCGCCGGTGCTAAAATAACTAAAATCAAAAGTCATTCAGAGTCCTGATACTTGTGACAAAGCAGTGCTGATGTGCCAAAAGATTCAGTACTTTGTAGTTGTGAAACTAAATATGAAGCTGTGTAATGTGCTTGTGCATTACTACGTGTTATACGGTAACAGTCTGCAGCGAAACCAAGGAGACAAGTTCTTGAGAGGTACACGTATGCTACGCTTCCATGCTACCATTTGCTACATGTTCAACACATATACTGTAGCTCCGGCTAAAGATGTCTTAAGCCTCCTGTGCAAAGAGTCCTGATTGTGTTATTGTGAAGTTATACTTCACACATTCCTCATTGGCTGCCACTGTCTTTAATTTGGGGACGACGGCAGCTGAGTCTGTAGGGACTTTGCTCGGGAACTGGAGGGTGGCTGGTCCAAGTCCCGGTACAGACCAAGCATGGAGTTGGCGCGGGTAGCTGGAGAGGTGCCAGTTCCTTTCCCGAGCACCATCGAGGTGTCCTTTAGCAAGGCACCGAATCTCCCAACTGCTCGGGGCGCATGTCCATGTGCAGCCCCCTCACTGTGACATCTCTCCAGTAATGCATGTCCATAGTGTCCTGTTTGTGCATGTGTATGTCGGGCCTGTGCGTGTGTAGCACTTTACTGTGTCATGTCCGGACATTACCCTGAGCGGCTGCATGTGAGACAGAAAAGCCTGAAACAATGTACATGATACATGCTGTACTGATATTTTTGTCCTCCTCCTCCTGCACACTCCTCCACATGCCCCCCCTCACCTGTACCTGAGCTTTCTCTGTTCGGGCTCCTCGGCTTTAGAACGACCTGCCTGGAAAACTCCGGCTTCATCAATATCTTATAAATACCTTTTACCTCTCTTTTGATAATGTAGTTTTATTTTAATTAGGTAATATTAACAATTTCTTTATGGTTCCATTGTTTCAAGCCTTTTTCTTTTATTCCTTCCTCACAGTTTCACTCGTCCATTATTTTGTGCTGTGTTTTATATGTCTATTGTGCTATAGTTATAAACTTTAGTTTAACTTTTATTACTTTGCTTTATTTTTACTAAAAATTACAAAGATCTTTGGGTTGACAAGATGAACATAAATATATCTGTTTTCTGAATTCCCTTCATGCCTCGTATGTTGTGAAGAAGGGGGGGCTCCGTGGTCACACAGCCACTCCGGACTGGAATTCAATCATCCTCAATTCTGTGACAGCTCATCCAATTAACAGACGGAAGGGGGGAGGTGAAGAGAGAGAGAGAGCGAGAGAGGGAGGTGGTGGAGCCATGGGAGGGAGTTACTGCGGAGGGGGAGGAAGACGTAGGAGGTAAAGGGAGCAGGGTGCCGTTCAGGTTTGAGCGCAGAGATGAACAGAGATGCAGACGAGGTGGACCAATAGGAGATCAGTCCAGAGAGGCGTCACCGCTGCGTGGAGGTAAAACGATCAGCTGTGGACCCTCCTCTGACTCCGATAAGGCATCCAGCAGCTAACAGGACGCCGAGATGCATGAATATATTAGAGCATGAGTCGATTCTGTGCATGGAATGAATCCAAACCAGATCATTTGCTGGTAGAGTCAAAGCGACACGAGCAACTTAGAAAAACCCCTGATGTAAAGCAGGAATCCCACCAAACATTCAATTTACATTTCAATTCAAAAAAGCCCAGAAGATGCTGATTAAAACAGAGATGTTCAAATATTAACAAGGAACAGAAAATACTCACGGAGCACAGATTTGATCCGCCTCTGAAACAGAAGAAATCTGTGGATTTAGTGAAACTGCAGCGCTCGCCTTGAATGTAACGTGATGTCAGACGAATGAGGGAAGGAAGCAATTCATTTAACTGTAATTACACTGTCAGGTAATTAATGTGGGAATTATTTATTGATGTTAAAATGATTCATATGGTTCCCAAGATTTATTTGAAACAATCGTCGGTCTGAGGTACGGCCTCGAGATTTCACTCTGTGAAATTGAAGATGTGGTGATAATTTAAACGGGGAGACAAAATGCTTGTTCTCTCTGTGGGGGTAAAACTGATATTTCACAACAGGAGCTCAGGCTGTTAATTTTCCAGCAGGAGATCCTGATGTTAGGAAGAGATACGAGCTGAAACAAGATCTGCTGTTTCAAAATAAGACACTCCAAAAAGGCTCGAACACGTCCTGCAAGTTTAACAGCAAAACCTGCTCGTCAACACCTCCAAAAGCCGTAGTTCTCTGAATAACAAAAATACACACAACACAAATAAAAAAAACACCCACAATACAGACATTATCACCCAGTTTTGGTGTCTCTAGCAGGGAAAGCTTTAAATGCCCCATCACATCCCGGACCCAGCGCCTGTGTGTAGGAAGAGTGGCTGGTCGAGCCAATGGTGACGCTAAGGCTATGGCATCTGACCCCACTAAAGATTGCAGTTACAGCGTTAGGGCTGATTTCCTTGTATGTAACAAAATGTCTAAAAAAGTGGAAAACCAAAATTGTACCAACTTTGGGCATGACCAGAACATACGACGGAGGGTTGCTGGAGCCTGAAGGCATCGAGAGCAGGTCCAATCTACTTCAGGATATATCCTAGCAAGCTTGCTCCGGGACAGATGGAGTCAATGAAACACTTTAAGCTGAAGCAAGTCTTGTCTGATAAAAATGGATGTTCAATGTATTCTCCTAATCTTCAATCACCATGACCCATCCGGAACCTCATAGCCAAAATCCTTCCCCCAGGCCGCCCTAATATGATCAATATACACAATGTACCATACACACCGCTCACAACTCCCCTTTGATTTAGATCCCCATCATCCAACCAACAATTGGGCAAGAGTAATGAAACGCAAAAGCTCAACAAGAATTTTATAAATAAAAATAAAATAAAAGTGATAAAAGAGGCAGACGGTGAAAGGCAGTTAAAGCAATAAAGCAGTACAAATAAACAGTTACATAAAATAATAAAAGCAATAAAAGACAACAAACAGACAACATCACATCGGAGGAAATAAAAACAGACAAAAACATTTTGAACAGTGAGACGACTAAAAGATAAATAAGTTAAATTAAAAAAAGCAATAAAGGACGGTAAGAATCGGACATCAGAGGAGGACTCAGGAACAGATGGATGGATTTAAAAGGAAACATCACAAACAACAAGTCCATAAAAGTGAGTTTTAAGAAGTGATTTCAGGCAGGTCGTTCAAAAGCCGAGAGGCCCTGACGGCAAAAGCACAATCAATTTTAGATTTAAGCCGAACGAACAGATGTGCCCCATCTGAGGATCTGAGGGCGCGAGATGTGGGGACGAGTATCGTGAGGATACTCTCATCGACACTACTCTCCATTATTTGGTGCTGAAAAACAAAGACATGTCTTTATTAAGGTGTCTGCTAACGTTACCCACTGCAGATGAAGCTGGGGATGCTGCTTAAGTGAGGCTGTCTATGGATTAAACTGGAACATAACTTAGAAGCTAGCTAACAACAGTGACTGAATAACTACAGGCTCATTTAGAAGAACCATGCGTTTTAACTGCCTGGACTCAGAGGCTGCACTGAGGACTTAGCATTACAACAACGGCGTTAGCATTAGCTGCTTTGCTAAAGCAGTCAAATACACTGCACTGCTTCAGATTTACAGAACATTAAACTTGTTCGTGAGGTTGCTGGTGTCACCTCCTTTAGATGCAGCTACCTTTTACATAAATTGCACGAAGATACACCAGTTAACGAGTTAACGCTTTGCTCTGTCCACCATATAGACCTACTAGACTTTCTCCTGCAGGAGACCACAACAATGCAACGTTATTGCCTGACGCCAGCGACTTCGTCATCACCAGGGGACAGATGCGGGCTCAGTTAGACCGAAACGACTGAATGAAAACGACATTAAATAAGATGAAATGTTTACGTTAAATATCGACAGCTCAGGGACAAAAAAACTAGCTAGCGGGTTAGCATCTCATGTTTGCTAACTCGTTTAATTTACCTGCTCTACTGAGGGGCACAATTCCCCGGGATTCAACAACCTAGTGGCAGCGTAAGCCTGGTGTGTTGCAGTGTTTGCACCTGTGTTTGTTGGAAAGTTGACGGTGGATGGCACCCACGCCTCATCGGCGCTACTGGCTGCTGCTAAAGCCAAAAAAATATGAGGGGCAGGTCCCTCCCTTTCATTCTGTTTTCATAGGAAAACGTAAATATGTGGAATCGAAAATCCCTCCACTAGATACGGGGTATCTTGTAGGGTCACTATTTACAAGACCACAAATAGATTCCGCTTGAGATAATTTCCCATCATGCTCCTGGTGGAAACGTACAAGAAGAAAAAAGAACAATGGAGCAGAAACAGAAGCAGCTTTTGGCCACAGCCGTCCTTGTGTGTGCAGCGGTTTATCTTATCTGTGTTGATGGCGGCCATAACGTCAGGTGGAATTATGAGCGTGCAGGACACAACAGAGTCATTTCCTTCCTCCATACTTCAAACTTTCTTCGGTTCACTGGTGCTAACACTAACTCTGTGTCCTAACAATAGAAGCGCGTCCAACTATGGCGTCACTTTTAGTTAGCACACGGTAACAGCAGCCCTCCCCGGAGTCTCCTCCATGTTTACTATCTACCCAGTTTGCTGCTTCCTGTTTGGTGCATGAAAGAGCTCTATTGGCTGTGGACAATGTTCAGGTCATTGAACTTCACTTTTTGCATGAAGCCTTCTGTAAAAAACTCCAAAGACACCGAAAACTCATAATTTCTCCTATTTTTGCAGTCAATAGGACGAGACTGAATCCTAAAACTAAAGGTCCTGAAAGAATGAGAATAAACTAGCGTCACTTTTAAGTAGAATCTCGTGTGTATTCATGCAGGTCAGTGTGCTGACACTTTGTACACACCAGGAGGGGATCTGATCAGATCCCCTCATGGTGTGAGGCTGAGGTTTAGTTGATCTATCGCTCAGTGAAACACAAAATGCATTCATAAGTTAGCGGAGCATACATTCTCTAATCCAACCTCATCGCCTTTAAGTATGTGTGTTGTAATTTTACTGTTGCCTGTTACATGCAGTCTCCTGCTGTTGGCCACTCAGAACTTTAATTATAACAACAGTGAAGTGATTTTCTCCTGTTGTTCACACAGGGGTGAAGAGGAGCCATAAAAAGCCTCCAAACAAAAGATTCAAATCTCTCGATGATTTCACCCCCAGATGTTTGATTGAATTACGCAACAAGGAACAAAAACATCGGATAAATCTGGTTTCGGACCACAGAGTGAGACAGTGTTTGGTTCACTGTGCTGAACTGATCAAATTTGGGGCCTCGGACTGTTGGAGCCTGAAGACTGCACGTCGACTTGGGTTACACATGTTGGTTTTTTTGGTCCGGACCAAAGGAAACCATCACAAGTTAATCCTGCATACGGTCGGCTTTGCTTTCGAATCACAAACAAACCACGGCAGACTTGGCGATGAAGTGGGCAGAGACCCTCCTCCTCAGGAGGGTGAAAGAAAATATCGATACACATTAGTATCACAACATTTTAAGTTTTAGTGCAAAGATTATTGACAGTGATTCTCTTCCCTTCCAACATAAACTGGGAGAAGAAGCACATGCTGCTAAACACAAACACATTAACAGCTAGGGTTTGAAAGCAACCAAGTTGGGCCCAGAATTGTGTCCAGATACGAGCATCGAGTACTGCTCGTCAAGCTGAGCCTGATGGAGGGCATCATTATCAGAGTACAGCACTCACACTCGATGACGTCTCAATCCAGGAGCCCATCGGCTATTGACTGAAATATTTTGAAGCTTCCAGTGTTGCCGGCAGATAACCGGGGAAAACTTCATCTTCCTTCTTCTGGTCTTTCTTCACAACTTGAGAAGCGAGAATGGACGTGGTCATAGGCAGATATCTGCTTCTAGAGACTGATAAAAAGGTCTCTAGCGCCCGAAAAACCCAAAGTCTGCTCAGATTTCTTGTGTCAGCATTACCTGACACTCAGCAGAAACCAGAAAGCCTCCAACCCCAGAAATCTTCTCCCTGGCCTGCAGATTCCACAATCATATGCAGATGTCCATCCATTCATTATCTATACCTCTTATCCAGTTCAGGGTCACGGGGGGCCGAAGCCGATCCCAGCTGTCATTGGGCGAGAGCCCGGGTTACACCTGGAAAGGTCACCAGTCAATCACAGGGCTGACACAGCAGCTCTTTTTACAGTGCGGTTCTGCCTCAGCGCCTAACGAAGCTCTGGCATCATGCATCATTCTACATTGGACCAAGCAACGCTGGAATGAAGCCGCTCCAGTGTGTGTTTTTACATCGTTCCAGCGTTGAGGAAGCAAAACGTGCGCAAGGTGTAAACAAACAATGTTGTGCCTCTGTTACTACCTCCGATGCCGGCTCAGAGGTGGAATGCCCAACCATTCTGCCTCCGTGCATTTTACAGAGAAGACGAAATGTAACGTATGCATAATAATCCTGCCTTGGCACTTGGCAGTGTATGAGGGGCTGTAGAGACAGAGATCCTTTCACGCTCACACCTACCGACACTTTTAGTGTCACCAATGAACCTAACGAGCATGTCTTTGGACTGTGGGAGGAAGCCGGATCACCCGGAGAGAACCCACGCATGCACCAGGAGAACATGCAGGCAACCACATATGCAGATATGTGTTTATAGAAATTAACAATGTCCTAAAATAGCCACCATAAAAAATATTGTCTTTCAAATGGCACCACTCTTAGATCAAACTTTTCATTTGGCTCCACTCACTGAAGTTTGGTTTTCTGGTGTGCAATAAGCATTAAAGCCTCAAAGGATCCATTAAGATGGCTTTAGACCTTCAGTCTTCTTTTTCCTTTCATCTTTTATCAAACATGATAAATGGACAGCTTTTTTCAAGAGCATTCAAGAGAGCACTTAAGAGCACTCCTAATGTCATCCTGACAGGTATGTTTCACTGAGAGGTTACAAAGAAGAGAATATCTGTGTCATGACATGCACAGCTTGAGTGCTAATTTCATGAATTCATAAAAACAGGCTCTAAAGTTTGCTCAAAAAGTATGAAAACACCAACACATTTCAGTTTGTGCTACAGGTACCGAGTCCGTGCTGAACAGTTTCACCGTCTAATAGATTTAGAAGTCTGCCGGTTCCTTCTTTATTCACTTTTTGGGTAAAAACAAACAAGCATTAGCATTATTAGCATTATGATTGTGTTTCAGCAGCTATCGTTCGCAGTCGCTGGAAGTTTCTGGTCGTTATCTTGAAAAATGTTCTGGGTTACAGTTTGGATTCTGACCGAAACCCGCTGTTGTCCCCGTGACTGAAATGATTTATTTGCTGAGAGTTTGGTTGCATGAACAATGCTGTGACCTTCTGATGGAGTCGGTCCGCTGGGCTCCATCTAGATAATGGATGCTCACTTGTGGGCGAGTGGCTGATGTGAGGGGAATATTGATAACCGTCTGAGATAAGGAGGAAACGAGCTTCGACATCGATGACGCAGATGTTAGATTTGCTGCTCAGGACAGGTAACTTAGGTTTTTCTTTGAGTGCGATTGAAAGGCTTTCCCTTTTATTAATCTTACATTGCAAAGAACCTTTTTCCTGAGTACGATAACATGCAAAGTTACAAGAAAGATGACAAGAACATTTGCAACTACAGACAATAGGAAAAAAGGAATCAGATTCATGTTCAATTGTCTTGACTTGTGTTGCTGGAGTGGAGCTTTCCAGGCACGACCTCAAACAATGGCCCAGGAACATGTATAAGATGAAGATTCGTGGCAATCGTTGGATAGTTTGCAGCATTATAAGAAATGCTCACATGAGAGTTTTAGGGTGTGATCAGACCAAAAACAAAGCTAATTTTCCCATTTTGTTTAGCTTTTGTTGTTCACGTGAGCTTGACTGTAGGATCATATGTGTTATTTTATTTGTTTTAGGCATGGGCAAAAATGTCAAGCAAAAATACAATTCAATATACACTGTGAACTATTCCACGATCATTCGAAGACATAAGGAGAGAAACTGATATTTTGTTTAACCTGTTTTCATTTGTTTTGTTTACTTCCTGTTTTATTTTGTAATCCGGTGCTTGTGTATAATGTCTAGTCTTACTTCCTGCCATTGTTCAGTTTCCCACCAGTTTTCCCCTCCACACCTCATTCATAATTAGTCTGACCTGTATAAATACCCGTGTTTCCAACTACCCTTTCCCAGACTGTCATCGTTGCCTTACCCTCAAATTCCACAGGATCCGTCTCCGGCACATTCTGTGTGCGCTGCGACCTCCGGAGTTGAGCGCCCATTCAAGTCAATGCTCGTGGTTCCACAGCGATTCCCAGAAGCGTGTCTCCGCTCTGCTCCGCTAAAGTTACGCGCCGGGTCTATTTTTGACGGAGGCCGCTTCAAGCACGCGTCAAGCTGAACAGAGCAGATCGTTCCAAACAGGAAGTCACAGACGAAAACAGCATACAGCATCCGGTCATTTCAAATTAAAACACCATGTACATGTACAGACCCCTGTTTTTTTCGTTTTCACAACAACACACTGAGATCTTCAAAAAAGAACACTTTTAGTAGTAGTATACTCAGCCAAGGTAGAAGCACAAAAATCATGGAATGATATGCAAATGAGCAGATAATCAACCTCTAAGGTGCAAACTGAACTGTTGTTTGTGTGTTGCTCTGCTAACATTGATGTTATCACGTAATTTCACAATTCTCGCACGATAACGTAGTTCTCCGTAAGAGGCCACACATGACGATATATAATCATAGATTTAACTGTTTTGTTCCTGTAGTGTGGAGAGCAAAGATATGACCCAAACAGCACACCACACACTCACACATTCATTCACCAACAACCAGAGTCCGACTCTCACAGCTGGAAATCTCACTAAATCTCTGGCGCTCAAACGAGACTTTAGAGTAAACAAACATGCCGGACAACGGGCAGGAAGAATTGATGATGATAGTTTTTGGACTTTTTACTGAAAATTCAGGAAGAAAAAACAAACTGTGGATGAAGAGGTGGAGACGGCGTGAACATTGGGCTGTACATGTTACTTTATGCTGCACGTTTTCTTTTTGTCCTTCCTTAACCTTCCTCTTGTGTTAGCTTTCTGTTACCATCGCTTATGTTAACGGGTCGGTTTTGACCCGTGTCTTAAACCAGCTGTAAAATATACTCAAAACAATAATTTATCATCCAATTTGTTTCTCATCTCTTGGTTACCTTGTTAGGCTTCCTTATCCATGAAAATATTGGTTTTAATACTTTTGGTGTGGGCCCCTCGGCCTTTTTTTTCAGTATACCCCTCGATTTCAAAAGATTAAAAAAAAGGTAAAATGAACCTCAAAAGAATCATATAAATAATTAAAAGGTTGTTGTGTTACCTTTCTATCACTGAGGGGTATTAGAACTCATCTCTGAAATAAATTAGTTTTCTCTCTTCAAGTCACCAACTCTATACTGAATTGGCCTCCCATCTCTGGACATGCCTGTCTTTGTTTGTTTTGTTTTTGTGCAGGTAAGGAGAAAACAAGGCAAAGTGAGAGTCCCCTAAAGTTCACATGATTGGGAGAGGAGCTGGCTTTCAGTATGTTGGCTGACAGTGCACTTATGATTTCAGATTTGGCTCTAATGATTGCTTTATAATCTTATAATTATAACTGGGTCAAAACCGACCCTAACAACACAAAGGTCATAATTTTAACCAGAGCATTTTATAATTTTGCAAAAAAAAAAAAAGTTTGTTTTATTTTGTTGAAATAGAGGTTCCTGACAAAGTCAAAAAGCCTTGATGCAATAAACAAATTTATGTGGTTTTTTTATGCATTTGAAACCTAAAAACGGGTCATTGCTGACCCTAACACAAGAGGAAGGTTAAGCACCCAAAGCCTGTGAGCGTAGGTGAGGAGTGGACCGTAGTTTGACGGTTAATTGATATTGCCTCTTTTGGGCTCAGCTGCCTCTTCCTAATGACAGTCCAGTACAACACCCACGTTACTGCTGACAGTGGATCACTTGGCTTATCTTTATTTGCCACTTAATTGTTGTGGAGGGGTTTACTGTCCCGGTGGCGCTACAGAAGGAGCTACATCTCAAGATGAATTGGTCCCAGGTGAGGGGCCAGACTGAGGGTTTGGGCATGCTTCAAGTAAAGTGCTTGTCAGATATTTAAACGTCTTTCGACCTGTCTTTAAAAATGGTCAGTGAAACAGCCATGAGTGCTTCAGGCTGTAAACATGGCAGGATGACACCAATGCTTGAAGAGCCGTTACTCACATGATACGGCCACTTCTACATTGTACTTGGTGGTCTCTTGTGCATGATCACGTCTCACAAGCTGCCCCAAGCTTCCGGCCTTTTCCATATCAGGGCCACTGGATGATTTATTATTGACCTAAATAAACTGCATTACTCAGGGGGTACCACTTACCTGTTCTTACCTGCCTGCTTTTCTCTGTGAAAAAAAGTGGGTGGCATGTTAGTAATACCAAAGAAACTGAAACTGGCTGAGAAAATGTAGTGTTAACAGAAACGGCCTTCTACCAGCAACGTGAAGCAGCGATATACTCTCAAATAAGGCCCAACCTTAAGGGTATTTTGGGGGTGGTGTAGCCTTTTTTAGTGTAAAATAATTTCCTCTTGCCCCCATACACAGCATTACACAGCTTAGCTTCTGTGTCATATAAGTGCAGCTAACAATCACAGTGATAGACTCTGCCTCTCGACTCCAACTCAGCTCTGATGTCTAAAGTAGCACGTTTGACCTTAAAGTCGAGGTGAAATGAAAAATGTCATTTTAATCCTTTTAGAACACATCCCCGGTAATATTGTGCATCTATTTGACAATGTAGGCAAAAAAAACAACAGAAAATCCATTTCTTCGTATTCTTATATCAAAATTCAATCATTTTTTCTTCCTGTAAAAAAAAATATCCCGTGTGCTTACGTAAGTTAGCATCAAACAATTTCAACCAATCAATCTGCAACATTTAGCCGCAGAGCACCAAGAACGTTCGGTCAGTTAGCTGCGCTGTGGAGAACGTCTGTCTACGCCCACTTCTCAACGATCAACTCAAATCCCTCTAATGATATGTCCCGCCTGCACGTTCTGTTTCACTCAGAAATACGTCACGATACGGAAGCTAGATACTCTCGAAAGGCCGTTTCAGCTCGACTTTAAACAATGATCCAATCTCTTCTGCTTACCCTGGCCAGGTAGCTGTGGCAGCAGGCTACGCAAAGTATTCCAGACAATCCTCTCCACGTTTACGCAAAAACTTAAAAAGGGCGTGCCCAGGATGTTCTTAATCGGATGCCAGTCCCACCTAAGCTTGCTCCTTTGAATGCAAAGGCGTATGCAATTATTAACAAGGAGTTTGAGTTACAGTACAAATACAATAGATTTTATAAAAAGTTTTAGTGCAGGTTTTAACATAATTATGAACAGAGTCAACAACCCAAGTGACAGCAACTATATTTTGCTTCAACATCTACTTAAAAGGTGATTTATGCAGCAGTCTTTGTTAAAACAGTACGGATTGGTGTAAAACTTGTGTAAAATGTAAATGTGAAAGTAAAGAAAAAATGTGCAAAAAAAAAAAAATACATGGAAAGCTTGCATGTACAATTACAGTACTCGAGTCTTTGCTACTTATACTTCAAATTTAAAATGTCTGGACGTCCTTGCTGCAAAGTCATCTGTAGTATCATGCGGAGAAACCTCATGATTAATGCTCGTCAGTGCAAGTCAATAGAGATGCTCTTGAGCCACCGTAGACCTCAGGTAAGTTTTAATCAGCTACAGTTTAGAGAAGCTCCTCTCTGCAGCAGCGACTGTCACTGGTAGAGTGACAGCCATTCTGAGGGCCACCCACATTTTTGGAAATGCATCTTTTTTTGCATTTCTTCTCCTGTTAGAAAGTTTCAGGGTGGTTATGTGGTTTTTGTCTGCATCTCCAGCGCCAGCTCCCTCCCATCCAGCTCTGACTGTTTACCACACCTTCACACTGTTTTGTCAGCTCCTCGTTGGGCAGGTCAGTGAAGTTGACAAGCACCCCAAACTTTTTCTCTACTTCACCATCTAGAATCTGACACAGTTTAGGGTGAGTTTGTTTTCTGCTGAATTGGCTTTAGTAACATTACTGCAGATAAATAACAAAACTCACCTGTTGCAGGCTGTTTCACCAGAGGTAGATGGAGTCGTGGATGTGCTGGTGCTTGTTGTTGCTTGACCTGCAATTCAAATAAAGTACATCCATATGGTTACACCACTACTGCATTCAAAAAAATCCTTAAAAAATAATAATAGTGATAATAATAAATAAAGCAGTCTTTGTCAATTAAACAGAGACCATAAATAATTGGCTGAACTTACATTCCCTTCTGCAGCATCTGAGGGATTCTGTAAATATTTCTCTGGACAGTTTTAAAATGAGATATTAGCACAAATAAAAACGTGTAGCTACAGATTAGGACTGCAGCCTCTTGCACCAGCTTTTATTACACGGCTGTGTTAAACACTTTATTCTTAATTGGTTAATCACGACATTCCAAGGCCTGCTATTTCTCGTTAACAGACTGTTGCTATGAAGAACAGACCGTTGCTAGGGATGCGGCTTTAATCACACAATCTGGAGGACTAATTGTAATCATATCAATCTGCCAAAAGAAGTCTGGTAAATTTGACGTCCGTCTGTTTACAGAGGGAAAAAAGAAAAGAGACAAAACAGTGGAGAGAAAGCAATAAAGGTTAAAAACACTGAAGGCTAAGACAGAGAGATCTACAAAACTGAAGACAGCACATGAAGCGAACATTAAACAGAACACAGTACGGGATACGGCGGTGTATCAGACTGACGGTGACGAGACAGAAAACCTCAATCGGGCGCTGCGCTGATTCCTGCGGTTAGGGTTACTTAACGTGAGTAATAACAGCTAGGTTAGCTCATTTTAAAAAGGCTCCAGAGTTAATCGCTGCTATGGACGCAGCTCTCAGTGTGAGTGTACGCAAAAGCCGTGTAATACTTACACATTCAAATTTGGCTTCATTATGTTATAACGTCAATTATTACAGAGTTTACAAACTTTGCGTTATAGCGCAAAACCACACACCCATATAGGCCAAATATTACTACAATACCTTACGTTGTACTGTATCAATGAGTGGTTACTGTATTTCGGGTTCTAGCAACAGGTTTTGAATTTACATTCATATCCTTCATTCTGTAGTAGCGAGCAGAGAGGCTACCGACCGCAGGCTCATATCTAGCTAGCTTTGCTTTAATGCTATTAAGCTGGCTAGCCATGACTGGGACTGAAACGTCTGACATGACACGCAAAAACAGTATTTATTGTTGACATAGGACGTGATACCTCTATATTAGGCTCTTTTTTCCTCCTCCATTCTTCTGTTTTCTCCCTTACGCACCTGAAAGCTCTGACCTTTTCATTATGCAGAAAAACTGTCAAAATTGAGCCATCTCTACCCGCTGTTGTTGGACTTGGCATTACGCTGTTGTATCCAATTGGTTATAAACACAAAGAGAGGACCCGGTGCAGACAAAAAGATAAATAAAAGTCTTACTGTTAAATCCAGGCAGACAAATATCTGAATCAATGAGGTCCAGCTAAAGGTGAAAACGCGGGGAGCAACAAGGAAACAAGGACAAAGCCACCAACTAAACGAAATGAAGATTGAACAAAACAATGTAGAAAAAATCCAGAAAAAATTAAGAGCTCACTCCAAATGTTCCTTAAACCAGCATCTCTCTCTACATGTCATGGCCAGCCCAACACAGATGTAAAAAAACCTCCTAAATGTGATCAAGAGGAAGACGGATGGTCACAAGACATCGGACAAAGCCGAGCTGCTCCAAGAGCAGCCTAACATCACCCAACAGCACTGTGACAGACCGGTGGAGAGCATGCAGAGCTGCATGAAAGCTGTAGAAACCAGGTTATTCCATCAAATACTGATCTGTGAACTCTTCCCAAGTTAAATCAAAGAGCACCGCTAGCTGCACGGCTAACAGAAGCTACATTTAGCGAAGCGATTAGTAGATCTGGAGCCGTTTCCCAACAAAAGTGTGATTTCTTTGCTCATGTTATTAAGTTGTGTTTTTGCACAGCAGTCAGTAGTACATGAATAAAAGAGACACTCTGCTCCTGCGGTGTCTAACATTACAAAGTCTGCTAATTAATAAATCCACCGTTTCCTCTCCCTCTCCCTGACGTTAATAATAAACCATGTCACATCGAGCGCCCCCTACAGGCCTGGAGCACTTCCGTTGTGAGGGCTGTATTTGCAGCATTTTTCTTTTGCATGTGTTTTCTGGGTTTGTGTGTTTTTGACGTTGCATTGTTTCTGTATTTGCAGCACGTTTGATGTTAATGCACTTGTTTTTGCTGCATGTTTTTTCATTTGCAGCGCGTTTCTGTCATTGTATTTGTTTTGGACTTTTGCATGTGTTTTTGAATTTACATTGTTTCTCAATTTGCAGCCCATTTCTTCTGATGGAAATCATTCGGGCTGTTGCAGCGCGGTTGATCTTGTCAGCCACCGTACATGACAGATACTAAAAGGAAACAAACCTGCATTACAAAACAACACACATGAAGTACTTCAAACCTCCTGTTAGAAACTATTTTCCAAGTTTTTGTTTCATAAATCTGGTAGTTTTTTTAGAATATTGCTCTTCTCCACAATTTTTTTAATGTATATATATATATATATATATATTTTTTTTTACAGTGGCCCTAATACAGCATTGTAGGACACAGTGGATGAGAAGGTGGAAGCAGGGATGCAAAGTTAACTTTTGTTTTCTCATTTCCCTCAAGGCAGATCACAAAAATAGGTGGCGCCCCAGGTGACTGCCTATCCTGCCTATGCCATACGCCGGCCCTGCCTCCACATTTTTTATCATATGATTTATCAACACTCTTATATTGTCCCACATACACAGAAAAAAACGCCCACAAGCTGTGACTATAGCTAAAGAAGCAATGCAAAGTGAAGTGGCTGTGCTTGAACAACGTGCACTCGGGAGCTCCAGGAGTGGAGTTGGCTCTCAGTGTGAGAGGCGTTTGAACAAATAACTGCACCATTCTCATCTGTACTTCACACAGTCAACTTCAGTTAGCTTTTCATAGTGGCTAAATGTCAAGTACTTCTATAGAACAGGCGAATGAATGCAACAGTGGGGGAATTAAATCACATTGTTCTTTCTGGAGTGAAAGGAACTGCTTTTCTGTACTTTCTTCACAAGTGGACACACACACACACACACACACACACACACACTCACACACACACACATCACACCAACCACGGAATACAATGTCTTGTTGAAGGTTGTGCGGACATTTTCATTTTCTTGGTTGCTACAAGAATGAGTCACACAATTCGACTTCGGCTGGAATCCAGTTTTGCCGGTTACATCACAATGTGCCCTTCCACAGACTGCACACACACACACACACTTTCCCCCCATGGGAATAAAGGAATTAATCACCTTTTGAACGTTGCTTTAGTGTTACCTCTCAGTCCGTTTGAAGGCTCAGTTTGGACAAGCTTTAATCACGACGGTGCAGATGGGACACGTCAGCTCTAATTTGCAGCTCGGCGGGATGCTCTCTCATTGCCACTCATTTCTTACATCAACCATTTCTCACCTCCCTGCTCCTGCTCTTCTCTTCAAGTGGGCTGAGAAATGGCCTGAGAGAGGCTCCGGGGTTTGGCCTTTTGAGCACTGCAGCTACAGGCATCGTCTCAGAGATTACAGCTTGATTAAACTTTATATGTCTGTCCATTCCCAACTGTTCATGAGATTTGTAAAAAGAACGGTGGGTTAATAGTAAGCCAAAAAATATATAGATCCCTAAGTTCTATTGAAATAGCCACCAGACATCACCCATCGGTTGGTTCTGGTTTCTGTTTTGAAGCCTTGAGGTTGGCACGTTGGCCGTTGATAGTTAGCTATCAAGGAGTCCCATGCATGGGCTGCTACAAATATATCAACGTATGAGAAACACTGAATAAACAAACAAGCCAGGTAAGGTGAGCACAGACAGACATACCTGCTTCTTAGTGCTAATCATTTAACTCACCCCAACAAAAAGCTGGTTCATCGAGTCTTTTAACTGCTTTTTTTGTCTGATAATTATGGTGGTCGACAAGGGCAATCGCGCTGCACCAGCCCCAACGTTTTCCATGAGAAGAAACGGGCTGCAAATTCAGAAATGATGTAAATTCAAAAACGTGCAAAAGTCAGGAAACGTGCTGCAAAAGGCCGAAACAAATGCATTAACATCACTTCTAGTCTAGTTCTAGAGTCTATATCAGCTACTACTACTTCACCTGAGTTCCAACATGCTGGAGGGCAGCAGCAGCTTCTCAAATTGTCTAATATAAGCATGGATTCATTGGTGACTCTAAATTGCCCGTGAGTGTGAGTGTGAAAGGTTGTCTGTCTCTATGTGTCAGCCCTGTGATTGACTGGAGATCGGTCCAGGTGTAACCCCGCCTCTCGCCCAATGACAGCTGGAACAGGCTCCATGCCCCATGTAACCCTGAACAGGATGTGCAGTGCTTCTCTTCCACCTGCTAAAGGCACACACAAGACCTCCAGATTTGCTCACAATCACGTGGGTTAAAAAGAAATTTCGGTGCATAACTTATGGTAGCCATGTTCGGTGTGCTGCAGCTACTTTTAACTCTGCAGACCTCCATGACACATGGTTTCAGCAGCTACTTATATTCACCTGCCAGTGACGAGCATCACCAGGAGGGCATCAGGTGTAGGAGGTTCCTGATATCTCTGTCTGTTCCACCCCCCTCTGTGCAGGCAACCTGTCGAAGTCACCAAGACCCCTCACTGGCTTTGTTCACACCATCATGTACCTCATGGTTTATCTCCGGCTTGTTCGTACAGCCTGTTCTAAGCATGACGATTAATACTGAATAAAAATAGACACAGCAAATTACATCACCAAAAAAAGGATGTAAAACTTTTAAAATGCAATAAAATGAAAAGTTTCATTTAAATATTTAAAAACAGGGAAACTAGTGTACGAGTAACACCACTGTGACATCCAAGCAAATACTGGTGTTATTGGGGCCCATCGTCTCCAAGAAGCCAAATTATAAGTTGCGATTCTACATCTCACAAAGAGTCAGTATTTGACATCCCAGAACTCCTCCACTTGAATCTTAACAAGCACAACTTCTCCGTCTGGGACTCACCAAGTTTCTGACTGACAGGAAGCAGCAGGCGACTCGACAGAAACTTGCACCACACACCTGCAGAGTAATGATACTCTCAAGTAAGGCTGCACAACTATGGCCAAAATGATCATCATGATTATTATGATCAATATTGAGATCACGTTTATTAATCACGATTATTTATAAACATTTTTTTTATGTACTTTCACATTTAAATAAACGGAGAAACACTTTCAGATTCATTTTGTGTTTACCTGAATGTGGTGCATCATGGGTAATTTCAGGAGTTGGCTGGATGGGCTGCCTCTGTTCTGGGTGTCTGACTTGACGCTGGACGAGGACGGGGAGGAGCTCGTTCTTCCTCTCGGCCTTCACACACTCATCATGCTGCACTTTGTGCTGTGTTTTAGTCGTGTTGCTTTGCGGTGCAGACGCAGGTTTCATGACCTCTTAGCTGGTTATTTTTTCTTGCCGTAAACCTGAAATACCTCCAAACAACCGATGACGAGCTGTTTTGGGGGACCGGTGTTTCGAGTTACCTGCTCTCTTCCTGTTTTAGCTTAACAACAAGCAGCGTTCAAAACGCAACTGAGCGTTAGCAGCCTTTATGACGCGTTTGCACAAACGACACTTTAAAAACAGGGAGGTATATTTTAAGATCGTAATGAAAAACAACCAAGAGACATTTCACGAGGACAGCTACATATTCTCTTACAGTTTTCAACAGCTGCTGTAACCACGACGCAGCACATGCATTCGGCTGAAATTCACACCGGTCACTGCCGCCGCAAGGTAGGCGCTCGTCACATGACATGCCAGCTCCCCCAAAAGTGAAGCCCAAACTTCCCCATCGCCCTATAAGACACTAAAGGCTGTTTTCACGTCTCACTGTGTACACAAAACAAATTACCTTGTGCTCTTAAGACCAATCCCAGCGTGTGAGCGTCTGCATACTTAATAACTCACTGTAGTTTCATATCAGAGAAGCATGTAATATATTTAACAGCTCAGCCTGTCTCTGTTTGTCCTGCTGCTTCTGCTCATCTCTATTTTTATTCCTCCGGCCTGTGAACAGCAGTTATATGTTCTGCCTGTTTATTCTTCATCTTTATTGTCTCGTTAGATGATGTCTGTTATCTTTCTGTTTATGAGTGTCTGACAAACAGGAGTCACACTCCCTGTACGTGTCAATAAACCTGATGCTTAACTCTATTCATCATTTATTCAGAGACCCGACGTGTTCAACATTTAATATATAAAAAAGACGTAATGAAATGACTCATTATATGAGTGAATAGACATAGAGTCTGTGATATAAGCATGAAATTGTAATAGATTCATTTTTAAACCTGCGTGATATTACGGATATTTCGTCACCAGCTTTTTTCCTGCTTGTTTTCACCACAACCAAGTTTTCCATCCATCCATTATCTATACCGCTGGACTGGTCGCCAGTCAATCGCAGGGCTGACGCATAGAGACAACCTTTCGCACTCACACCCACAGGCAAGCATGTCATGTTACAAGCATGTCTTTGGACTGTGGGAGGAAGCCGGAGACCCCGGAGGGAACCCACACATGCACGGGGAGAACATGCAGACTCCGCACAGAAAGGCCCACCAAACTGGGGTTTGAACCGGTGACCTTCTAGCTGTGAGGCTACAGTGCTTACCACTGCACCACTGTGCATTGTTAATTTCTCTTTCATTCCAGCAGTCTTTTATTTTGTTTCCAAATTCTGCTTTTTATTTCACATTTTTATTTCCCAACATAATCCTGGTCCATCGATCAAAACAAACCAGACAGAGGCAACGATGTGATTGGTGGTTTTGGTCTGACTTTGCTGGCAGTTGAACAAAATAAATGAAATAGAATGAAATAAATAAAAATAATAAGATTCTTTTAATTAAATAAATATGTGACCATGGTGCTGGTGGTGAGTTGGTTATGTAAATTGATATTTTAAGATATTCTAACAAGACCAGGGCTTGATATCGTTCAATATTTCAATACCATTAGTGCTATCGATACCAGCCAAACTGCCGTCCACTAGAAATAAAGATGCAGTTCAATTTGTACCTCTCAGACAGTTTCAATCAAAACTGAACATCCATCCATTTTCTTCCCGTTGTTCGGGGTTAGGTTCTGTGGCCAGTCTTAATTTTCTGCTGATTAGTTTAAGTCACATTTTAGACATTTTTACCCTTTAGAGTTTTAGTCTAGTGTTGTCGACGACAGCTCATGAGGACAGAACATCTAAGAACACTGGATTACGTTTTTATGTTTGGTCCTAATTTCCTGTGTTGTGTTTTAACTGTAATAACTGTGATATATTCTTCTGACTGAAGCAGACAGCTGATGATCGCTCCTTTTTCTGTTGAAGCATCGAATGACGCGTAGGACGCCCCTTTTTCTGGGAGCGCGCACAGAGCCTCCGAGAGATTCTGAATGTCCAACAGCACACTAACATTTTAGTCTTGTCTCGTTAAAAAAAATAAAACAAACGTGCTGTCCGACTTATTATCAACAATCTATTTTAGGCTCGCCAACGTCATGGAAAAAAGGTCATAATTTTCGTTGACAAAATGAACACCAGTGGCAGCAGGCTCAGCAAGGTGACCCAGACGTCCCTCTCCTAGCAACATTTCCCCGCTCCTCCTAGGGGATCCCCAGGCCAGGTGGGATGTATAATCCCTCCAGTGAGCTCTGGGTCTGCCCATAAAACTGAAAGAATTGATGGCAGAGCTGTTGATAGGATCAAATGACATTGCACATTTGATCCAAATGAAGTGGCCAGAATTACAATATGTTAATTCAGCAGTTCAAATAATGTGTAGCTTGACTGAAAGTTAACATCTGACTGCATCTTAACATAAAATATATTCAAACATGAGTTTCATGATGTGGTTAATTTGTACCAAATGTGAAAGAGAAAGACATATTTTATTGACCAAAATTACCGTATTGATCTGACACTTTTAAAGCACTGATCAGACTTATTGTCGCCCAAACCTTCGTTACTCCAGAACTGAAGAAGTTAACGTATGCATTCATGACTCAGAGTCTTCCTTCCCTTCTCCTGGCCGCTCTGAATGACTGAGTTTCTGAATGAAGTCACTGATGTTTGTACGAGCAATGACGAAGAGGACAAAGCCCAGACATTATCAATCACACTCAGACAGGGAAACACACTGCAGCTCCCCTGGCACTACGACAGTGAAGAGGCAGAGTAAGAGAGAGGGCGTGGTCCTTCATTCAGCACCCCGCTGCCGCAGCCTGTAACTTAATTAACAAGAAACCTCCTGCGTCAGAATGTCTGAGTGTTCCTCTCAAAGTACTCCACAACCACTTTTTGAACTTAAACTTCTTTATTGGTTAAGAAAGCTGTTTTATCTCCTGACGCTTTTGCAGTATTGAACCCTGTCAGCTCAGGATGAAATACAGGCTGCATACCAACAAGAGTTTCCAATCTGGGTAATGAATTCAATAATGAGCTGCTGCTGGCTGCAGGGCCGCTCAGGATGAATGGTTTTACTTAACGATGCCAAAGCATTTCCTCACACATAAAAGATCTGAATGGGCTTTTAGATATGGAAGCACCACTTACTCCCATTTCATTCATTCATCCATTTATTCATTCAGTAAAGTCATCTTTCTTCGTGCAGCTGCTCCCTCGTGGCTGTAAAGAGGCATAGAACCAGGATCAATAACTTAAACCCTCTCTGTAAAGCTTTATAAGATATGTTTTGTCTTTAAATGTTCAGAGATTTAAAAAAGAACAGAAACATTGAAACATTTAAAAGCAAACAAACAAAATTGATGCTTATGACGTGATATCGTGTTGACAATCTGTTACCTATGGCCAAATTATTTTTACATTTGATGTGATTAAAGAGGCTACAGTTGGAAAGTCTCTGTGAGGCTGTGTTTTGAGCTGAATGCTATCACCAGTAGAGCCAAAAGTTGAGCAGAAAAGTTCAGAAAAGAGGCTCCAATGATTGTTCCATACAGCAGTAGCTGAGGAAGTACGTACCAAGTATGCACATTCAAAGAGAGAAGGCGACAGACCAGTCATTGCAGGAATAGTCACCAGTGAAATCCTAAAGAAGTACTGGCTGCAGAGATTGGCAGAGCAGGTTTTGGGAATTCCAGGGAGGAGGTGGACAGCATGCAAACGAAAATGTCTGCAGGTACCAGAGGAAGAAACACGAGATCAACGGTTACAATGTTCTTTTCACGTGACGATGTCTGGATCACAACCATAGACTATATAAATAATGGACGTCTACCAGTGACCCATTGGTTTCTGAAGGAGCGTTTTGAAGCCCAAATTGCGCCGGTGCTGGCGGTCACCAGCTGGCAGAGCCGGCTAATCCTGAGAAAGAGGCAGAGCGCGAGCCAGCAGTATACACCTGTCAATTGAGTGAGTCGGCCCTTATGATTTAAGACATAATATAATTAAAATATTCAACCCCCCCCCCCCCTTCTTGTTTTCTGGAGCCTCAAGTAGCCACTCAAGGAACTTCTTTGACTTCAATTTTCAACACCGGAGGCTGCTGCTTAATCACAGCTGGAAAAAAGCAAACGTGACAAAAGAAAAGAACAAACTGCAGACTAGATTACTGGTGGATTCAATGAAGAACCTCCAAATGAAGTTCCTGGCTGAGCAGACCAACCTCCGTCTGTCATACTCACTGTTCTGCACACGTCGCCCCTACACGGTTGTGCGTCCAGCATTGGCAGATCGTGAAACGTGCATGTGCAATCATCATGAAAATCTGGGCTTTATAGCCAAAAAGCTTCACCAGATGCACATCATTGACACATCCAATTTGGAGAGCCTGGCACCATCACTTTTGACACCACAAGCAAGCAATGTACATATGAGGACTGCAGCAAGAATTTTTTTTAATATGCTTGATTGTTTTGGATCCAGCGCCCACTGGGGGATGTGTGTGTCTATATTTGATTTTTTATTTACTGCAGCAAGAATACCTTTACCCTCAAAAACCAACATAGAGCGGATCGCCTCTCCTACATTCAGTCGGCCACGGAGGACAAAGAGCACAAAAACGATCCTGGAGCAGCCTCAAAGATCACTTTGAAAAAATAATTTAAATGCCCCAAAGAGCTCCAGAAGTTCAGGCGCCATCTTTATAACATCAGCAATGTGTTTTTGTCAGGGACCCTGAAGCTGAACCTCCCTGCAAATAAGTGTGCAGTTCATATTGACTTCTCAGAGAACTCTGGCTGCAGATACAGCGCTGAAGTGTCCATTTTGGTGCATCACACCAACAGGCCACTTTGCACCCTGGGGTTTCCTATGTGTGGTGGGGCATCTGCCCCTACCTCCCTCTGCACCGTATCAACATCCAGACTGAGGGACCACCTGCTGTATGGCAACACCTGGAGCCCGTCCTGAGGGAAATCTGAGAGAGATGCCTGGATGGTACAACCATCCATTTTTTTAGCGACAGTCCCTCCAAACAGCAGAATGGTAAATTTGACCTCTTTTGTAAATTGGAACCTGGAACTACTTCGAAGCCAGCCATGCCCCAGAAAGAGTGGGTGGCACGCTGAAGAGGAGGGCCAAGGAGTTGATATCCCCATGGCATTGTCCCTGTACCAAGCTCTGAATGGCCCTCCAGCACATCAGAGGAAGTGCAGCGGCACAGTCCAGAGGTTGTGGAGAGATGGTGTGCCCTGGTGTACGACCCCTGGATCATGGGATACTCAGGACAGCCATGAAAATAAAACCTGAACATTTTAACATCAGCTTTCTAAAATGTTGATCAGTTCATGACTGTTTTAGATATGTTCATTTTAATAACAATAAATATGGATCTAAATCACAGTCTTGTCATTGAAGATGAAGACATTGCATTGTTAATTCATATACATATGACGGACCACAGGCTTATAATTATGAGCCCCAAAGAGACGAGGAACAGGCCAGGATGAGGAGAAATAACGACCACAGGATGAGAACCAGTGGAGAACTGGGCAGGTGTCGTGATGAGTGAGCGGCGTTATCTAGCCATATCTAACGCTGTGCTCACATCACAACATTGTAAAGTTTATCACATACCAAAGGCTATAACTTATCATGAGTAGTAGCAAGTGGGAGCATTAATACTTACCCATTACAGTTACTAATGTGCGAGTGTCAGCTTGCATCAGCTGTATTTCGTGTTGTGTTCTATAACGGTAGATCCGTACTACATTTCATGGTGCCACAGCGGTGTGAGAGACGGAGAGAGCAGTGACAGTTTCATGATACTTGTTTGATAGATACCTGTGTGTCCCCAGCCACGAAAGCTAGCTCCGTTCCTCTTCCTGTCAGGAGAACGGTGGGCTCCATGTCCTGTCAAGCTGGAATTTGTGCAACCGGCACAAACGCTAAAATTAACCACCATAAGAACTGGTGGAATTAACTGTAAGACTACCAAAATAATACCTACACAATACGATACGACCACTCAGACTCACTACCACCAACTTCTGCATGTTGAGCTAAGGCAGAGTCGGACACCTCTAGTCCCCCTTGTGACCACAGACTGTATAAATAATGGACGTAGTCTCAGTGACGTCAGCCATTGGTTTCTGAAGAAGCGTTTTGAAGCCCGAATTGCGCCGGCCCTGGTGGTCGCCATATTGGAAATGGCAGAGCCGGCTAATCCAGAGGCAGGCAAAGAGGCGGAGCGCGAGCGAGCTAAAGCCTATGCGGACTCCTATTTACTGACCAACATTAAATAAACGTTTGATAAACACTGAACAGGCTAACAAGCAGCTAAAGTGAGCACAGTGCTAAAAATATATCAATACAATAACACTAACATTTAACTCACCGAAAAGCTGCAGCTCAGACTTCCTGCACAGTCATAAAGTTCCATAAATCCCACAGGAGCCAGCCTCAAGTGGCCACTAGAGGAACTGCAGTTTTTTGCACTTCCACATTGGCTTCATTTTTCAACACCGGCAGCTGCTGCTTGCTTTTGACATAATATGACGCCATGTTGGGGGGAAAAAAGCATTTTTTAACCGCTTACTGAAAACAGCCACTTTTCCCTCTAAATTTGTGCCCTTATGTCTGTAAATTACATGAAATCAAGGATAAACCTTTTCAACAGCCATTTTCAGAGAAGATAATAATAATAAGAGTAATAATGTAGGAAAATAATTGAACCTGTGAGTTGCTCTTTAGCAGAAAATGGTCAAATAAAGGGTCCATTTTTCAAAGGTGTTGAAGCCTTAATTTTCCTCCAATTCTGGAATGACGCTTCTGTGGAGGGACATCTGGGCTAAGTTGATTAGCCTGCTGCCACCGACCCAGTTCCAAGTATAATTAGGCAAATGGATGGGTGGTCCAAAAAACTCAGTGACCCTGCTTTATCAGACCTGTGATGTGCTGATGCTACGTAAGAGTTTGTAAAATGTTCTCAATCACTTCCTGAATAATACTTGTCCAAGACAGCATAAACTGGACAAGCATAAGAATAAAACTGTCAAATTGTACATTGAGAAGCCTTCTCAGATTTCCAAACAACAGAATGAGTGTCTTTATTTATGTATAAAAATAATTGGATCTCTTTCCTTGGCACTAACAAGATCTATACATCGCATCTTCATTAATTATGAACAAATTACAAATGATTACCCTGCACTTAAAGGGAATTACGCACATCACATGCATCAGAAATCTGTTTATAGCCTGCTGCCCTTGCTCTTCAAGGACATCCGCCCACTCATCACAACAAGTACTCTAAAGTTTTCTATTTTTTCTTTTGACACTCTTGGCAGGATGTCTACCGCGTGCCCTTTTCTTTATGCGTGCAGAGGACATGGTTCCCCCTCTCTGGAGTATTTCCCATTAAGCAGTGAAAAGTTCAGTCAATACCTGATTTAAGATACCTCCCTTCTCTGGCTCCAGGATTTTTCCATCTTCAGGTCTTTATCTGTCAAGGCTTCATGTTCACTTTGAAAGAGAATCACCTCCTGCTAAAGGCCACAGGATGATGTGATAAGAACAGGCTGTGCTGTAGCTTAAAGATTATCTCTGCGATTACATCTACAGTGTTGGTGGAAGTCCCTGTTTTAATTTTAAAATCAGTTATGTCCAGTTATAAGCATTTATTAAACATGCTGAAATTGTATATTAATAAGGGAAACGCTTGCTAAATAATATATGCTAAATGGAACTACCTGGACGATTATATTCTATGTGTGTATCCAAATTATTGGGTCTAAAACAAGCAGCAACCTCCAGTGTTGAGAAATGAAGCCGATGCTGAAGTGCAAAAAACTGCAGTTCCTCGAGTTTCCACTTGAGGCTCCAGAAAACAGGAAATAACATTACAGCAGACGGGAAAATGCCTATTTGTACAGCAGAAATAAACATGTTTACAGCCTGGTACAAAAAACGGTTTTGTTTTAAATAGCTAATTTTACTGTTTAAGATAACTGTACGAGGGGTGAGGGGGTGTCCGCTACTTGTTTACTCTGGTAACTACACCTGCAGTCAGTCACCGTCACAAACAGAATCTCCTCCTGGGAAAGTTAAACTAGCTCGTTCATTATTTATACAGTCTATGGCTTATAACAGCTAGCTATGCTGAGGAGCATATAGCCTAGCTTCATAGCCATAGCTTGCTGATTCATGCAGCCTGCCTATAGTCCTCAGCCATAGGCTTTAGCTCGTGCTCCGCCACACTGCCTGCCTCTTGCATATCCAATATGGCGACCCCCAGCCCCGTTGCAATTCGGGCTTCAAAACGCTTCTTCAGAAACCAATGGGTGACGTCACTGAGACTACGTCCATTATTTATACAGTCTATGGTCTAAAACAGGAAATTCAACTAAAGTGTTACCAGCATCAACCTTGTGTCTTTGCCATAACAAGCCTACACATGACAAATAACAGTCACATGTTTGTCATTTTGCTGCTAATGCTCATTTTAGCATTTGCTGTTTATTATGATTAAGGAGCTCCATGTCATTTTGGAAAATATGCTTGTTGCATTGCTCCTCAGAGTCAAATGAGAAGGTTGACTTTGGTGTAAACTTTGGGTCTGAAAATTGAAGGAAAGTCTAAATCCTACATTTCTCATAATGTCCAGCAGGGGGCGAATTGACTGCTTGCAAGTCTACGAGAAAATGAGTCTACGTCTCTTGATTTGATACCAAAAAATTAGTTTGTGGTCTCAAACTCTAGTTTCAAGTCTTCTTCTAGACGACACATTATGGTCCAGTTTCAAATAAAATAGACCAGGGTTATTCAACTGGTGGCCCGCGGGCCAGATCCGGCCCTTTTTAATTTTTCTCTGGCCCGCAAGAAGCTGCCTACACATCCAGCTGGTGTCTGCAATATGATAAACATTACTAAGGTGATGAACATCCAGTGTTTCTCATGCAGTCTTTACATAGATGGTCCACCCAGTTACATTGACAGCTGCCAAGTATTAGTGACGGCCCATTTTAGTATTTGATCAATTTTGTTTTTTTCGAGAAGACACCACCCGCGATCGAATTATAGCCAACACTCTCCGCTCATGCTGCCCCTCCTGCTCCTGTTCATTGTGACAGACACACATGCCCTGCTGTGAACACTCTTATTACGCACACACGGGAGAGGATTGTTGTGGGACCGCTCATTTTAAAAACCTACTAATGCTGTTGTTTTCTGAGTGCAGTGGGTTGTATCAACAAACGTCCTCCACGCGCAAGTGACCTTCTGTTGTGAAACAGACTGCGGGTGGAAAAAAGACTAGAGTTGTGTTTTTAGGCAACTTCATGAAACGTACAGCTGATGGAGAAACTCGTCAGAGCGGGGCATACTATGTGTGTGTGAAGACAGGAGGTGTGTGTGTGTGTGTGTGTGTGTGTGTGTGTGTGTGGTTGGGTATCAGAGAACTGGAGAAAGGTTTTCAAGTTTTGTCAGGAATACAAAAAAATATAGTTAAAAATTCAGAATGTTTAATACTGTGATATAACAAATAATCTACAGGAAACAGCGTTATGCATTCTTTAAAATATTTTCAATACATACATTTTACCTATGCTGCACCTTTCAATATGAACTCTTCACAGGCAATTTACAGAAAAAGTCCCATTAGCATTGACAAAATATTCTGTGTGGCCTGCGAACCCCCAGTGATCATCCTATTGGGCCCACTTGCTGTTGTAGTTGAACAACTCTGAAATAGACGATAAAGCAGCGTGTGCTTTAGGGCTACCTGCCTTGTAATTGACAGGTTGCTACCATGACAAGATGAAAAATGTATTAATCGGTGATTAGATGTACTTTAAACACTAAGGAGTTTGCTGTTTTTAATTGTTGTCTTTTTGGCTAGTGCGTCATGACTTTTGCCTGTTTACGTCTGGCTAGAGATAGCTGGCGTTTGCGAAGCAATAACTCCTCCTCAGCTCCATCCTCTTGTATAACTACAGTAACGTCTGGCTCCAAAAAGCCAATATTTGGGCAACCAATATGCTGAACTTGTTCTTTTTATACGCTGCTCCATAAACCAATTCTAAGAGCAGATGTCAGTTTCAAGTGTGTGTGACCAGGAGCTGCAGATTTCAAGGTAGGTTTTATTTAGCCTAGCTAAGCATTGACAGAAATCACAGGGAGAATTTTTGTTGGCCGTCTCCGTGTACATTTTTTGAACACAGATTTGAACACATTTAGATGAGAGGATGGTGCTGAAAAGGAGCGAAGGGTTCGCAAAGGCAAAGTTATCAAATGAGCTAGTTAACATTCACATGTCTCAAAGGATGAGATTCTATTTGTGGTGCTAGTTGACTGGAGTTATTCATTACACCAATGACGCTGAGAAAGCGTTAAATGTAGCATCTTCATATAACTTTGGCTAGCTGTTGTCTCCATGGGGGAAAAGCCAACAACCATCCTGACTCCCTGCAGGGGCCGCCACAAATAAATCAATCTATGACAAATACCGAATGAGCTAACAAGCTAAGTATGGTGAGCACGGACACCCGTACCTGCTAAAACTTCTTCAATGGTCTGTTCGTACAATTAACCACATGAAAAACATTATTAGTCGACTATTTACCAAACAGTTTTTGTACCAGGCTGTAAACATGTTTATTTCTGCTGTAAAGCTTTAACATGGGGCTCTATGGGGACTGACTCACTGCTGGAGACAGCCTCAAGTGGACAAGAGAGGAACTGCAGCTTTTGGCTTTTCTTCAGTTACTTCAATTCTCAGCCCTGGCGCTTGCTGCTTCAGAGAGAAGTCATGTAGTTCATAGAGATGACCAGAGGATTGAGCTTCTCATCATATTGTGTGATGAGCAGCACAAGTATCAAGAGGAAATGGGTTTTCAGTAGGTACATGATTTTTACATGTGAGTGGCAGACACACAGTCTGACCTGCTGTTGACTCCCGGGGATGTTTTCTAGTTGATGTTTACAAACTGTAAAAGGTTAATTTCCTGGTTGGATGAGGACTACCAGCAGACAGAAGCAGCTACAGACCAAATACATCTGTCTGAGTTTATAGTGTTTATAGAGCAATTTCCAGACGTGAAGCGGGGACTTCAACGGGGAATAAAGGTTTATTACAAAACAACGGAAATTACTGCCCTTCTTCATGATGTACTTTTCATTCGTTGGTCATCATAAGCGCCGTCACAGCTTGGATTTACCATCCATGGATTGTGTTTACTGTATCTCAGCAGCAAGAGCCAAAAAGCAAAACAAACCTGTTCAGGTAGACGTCAGAATATCGACCCAGGCTCGTTCAACGTTTTAAAAAACTTACGTTCTAACCAACCAATAAATAATAAATAATGTGCATTAATTAGAATCCTGCACTTTTTAAACATGCAGGATCAATACTATCACCTGCAGCACATTAACCATGATTGATGATTTAGACTTAGATTAAAACTGATGCTAAAACCTAAATGGCTAATGCTAAAATGAATGCAATAACCGACCACTCATCTAAGTCGTGTCAGTGAAAGAATATAGTGTCAATTCCAGTGCTCATGCTTCTATTTAGCAGCCAGCTTAAATTCAGCAGGTAACATGTTGGTCAGAACATTAATGTTCAGTGAGTAAGATAAATTAAGAGAGAGACATTTACAGCGAGGGAAAAGGTGCTTCTGGAAGTCTCATTGATCTCGTGACCTTCATGAAGCTAAATCAGTCACATCACATGAATATTCAGGATATCAGCAGGTTAGCTTTATGTCAAACTGATGCTGTTGATTAACGATCTATATGTGGCCTTTTATATTTCACTAATGAAAGGCTTTAATGTCTGTCTGATGGACGGTGTTCACGATGACCGACAAAAATCTGCTCTTATATCAGCATGTAAATGTCGAATGTAACTTCCCAATACTCAAAAAAAAGTCTCTTGGTGCCAAGCATAGACTGTATTAAAAGATGGACGACCCTAAAAGTGAAGCCAAACACTCTCTATCGCCCCCTGCTGGCTGGCCGCAGTATAGGTCATAAAGCCCGCCTCCTCCATGTTAACAGATGGGACATGAGTCAAACTATAAAATCAAAATACACGTCAAATACATAAACAAATAGTTAGTTATTATCATGCTGATTTATGTCCAAGTGTTCATTTTTCTGACAAGTTTGCTTTTAATTAGTGATTTGATGCTATAAAAAGGGGTGTGGCCTCATGATTGACAGCTCGGGTGACAAATGGGGCTTCTGCAGCGTTCTGTTCCCGAGTAGCAGAGTAGAGGAGGAACGGCAACAGGAGACGTGACTAACACTAACACTACAGTCATTGAACTTTCCATAAGCGTGAATATCTGCTTCAGACCGACACAAGAAGCTGTTCTGCTGCAGACTGAGCCCACCTGAGGACTCCAACACGCCAAGGACACCTGAGGGCTCCAACACGCCAAGGACACCTGAGGGCTCCAACACGCCAAGGCCACAAGGTAAAGGTGTGTGTCGGGTAGAGGAAGAGGCGGGACGTCAATGCTGCAGCTCCACCAGCCGATCTCTACTGCACACGCTCTGGATACTGACGAGCAAGATGGCACTTTTTAGCTTCACTTTTGTACAATGAGAGGAGGTGGAGATGTGTCGTCCATCTTTATCTAAAAGCATTGGAGCCAAGATCTAAACCCATCTGGAAGCCACCACCCCAAGATGACTTCCTGTTGTGTCACTTGACTTCAGACCGTCCTGGCTCGAATCCTGTCTGAAAATGACTTAGTACTCGGGCTGTCAAACGATTAAAATATTTAATCACGATTAATCGCATGGTTGTCCATAGTAAACTCGCGATTTATTGCAGTTAATGTCACATTTTTTACCTGTTGTAAATGTACCTAAATTAGATATTTTTAAAGTTTTTAAACCTCTTATCAACATGGGAATGCTTCCTTTATGCAAATGTATGTTTATTATTATTGCAACATTCCAAAACAGAATAACCTCAAAGGTACTGCACGCTCAAAAAATATGCTGAAAGCAGAACATGGCAAACTGAAGCCCAACAAGCAACAACAGACGGCATGTTGACCTGAATGTAACATTCAGTATAAGTCAGTGAGTCTGCAGCAGGAGATAAAATAACATCATGTTAGTCAAAGTTTAATCACTTACAGACATTTTTCACAACCTGCGGCTCTCTGCATCAGCTGTGTGCTCGGCCAGCAAGTGGTATTTAAGACTCGACGTCCTCCGGTGGTAACTCCGTTCCCATCGACAGGAAATACAAATAACTGCTGTCTTGTCCAGAGAACCATCTAGCAGGGCCTTGAGGCTGAACTTGACATTTAAAAGACCCTTTTCTTGATCCGTTTCTGCTCATGGAGGTTTGTTTCTGCTCGCTATCCACAACGTTACCGCTGCATCGCTTCCTGCTTTCACAAACTACGGGGCGGGCGGAGGGTCACGATAATAGAAAGCATGTGCGCTAAACGTGCGTCAAAATAAATAGTGGTGTTAAAGGGAACGTGCTTGAACTACTTTTTACCCTTCGTCCTTGTCATAAAAACAACTGTCCATTGGTTGTGCTGCCAAGAAAGTGATTGAAGTGGCCAAATTTGGAGATGAAATTAAACGGGAGGTAGCGTATGTGGACAGTGACAAGAGTTGGAAGAACAATTGGGAACCACTGGCCTATATCTTATTTATATGCATGCTAAGATGTTTTTAAACAGTTATCTCCATGAAATGTTGTATCCTGTATATTATACAGTACATTTGATTTGGCTACAAGGGTGTGTTCAGACCAGAGTGAAGTCATTTTTGGGAGTTAATTTTTAGATTGCATCAGAAATGGTCGATCCAAACTCCATTTAAAATACAAACCCTTTAAAAATGTGCTCGCTCGTTGGATTGCAGAGAGACCTTAAAAAGCACAAATGTGTACTTATAACATATTTACATAATTTTTGAAGCTGTTTCTGCATCCTTTTACCCTAAAATCTGTTTATCTTGGGTTCATAGTGCTGTAAGCCAGTGAAACTGCCACTCAGCGGAGACAGATGGTCCGACTGATCCCAGCTAACAGCTCATCAAACTGGGCACTGGTCAGCCTCGAGTAGCTGGAAGCAGCAGGAGAGTTCATCCAGACACAGCTCCTGGAGGAGGAGGAGAGATAGACGGAGGTTTTCCAACATATTTGAAATGGGAAACATTCACTTTGTGTTTAATAATCACTAACTCCTCTGTTCAACTAGTGTAAGTAACTCAAGGCTTAAATTTGCTTCCCTTTTGCTCCTAACAGAAATTAAGTTATTTTAGTCACATATCCAATAAGCCTTACAACCTTGAATCCAGTTTGTGGCCTGTTTTCCGTGAACCTGAATCCCTCTCACCTGTGATTTTTTCAAACATTCAGAATGAAAGCTAAACATGTAAATCAAGTTGCCATGTGGGATCCCATAATCCAGACCGTTTAGGTGAGTGAGCCTGAGTATTCATTACTTAATGCACACTGTGCTTCCTCATCCCTCTGCACACATGAGTCACCGCTCCCTGAGGTGCACCTCAGCCACTTCCCATCATGCCTTTCTTTAAAAATCACACACTGAAAGGTTTATTCCGTGCAGATGTTTACTCTGTGCGGTTATTTTTGCTTCACATGAAATATGACACTATTTCTGAAGCCAAAACTGGTCTTTGAACACAACACAGCGTTTATAAAGACAATCGTTTGGGGCATTGTGTTCTTGTCTTTTAAATAACATTCATACTGTAATCTTTGCTGCTGATCTCCACGTGATGTCTAACAATTACTGCCCTTATACAGCGGTACATTGTGCAGTAAAAGAGCTGTTTAGAGCCGCACTCTCTCCACGACAGGATAATTACTGTGAGAGGAAACGTACTGTATGAGAGCCTCCTTCTATTTTGGGGCCTTTTGTCTACAAAAACACTGAAAGGGAAATCACAGTCTAAATCGTTAGCTTACATCGAACTGGAACATAAAACTCAGCAGCAAAACGTTTTTAACGTTTAGAAAAGGGATAAAGTGACACAAAATAATAAAACTTAGTCACTGAAACTGAAGTCACTTACGTTGAAATAAAATCAAACATATTTAATTTTATCTGCTAGCAAACAGGCTAGATAAACATGGAGGGGACTCTGAGGAGGGCTGCTGCTCATGTCCTCACTGAATGTGACGCCATAGTTAGACACTTGCTGTTAGCACGCGGCGCTGGTTAGCTCTGGTAAACAGGTAAATGTTTAAAGTGAAGAGGACATAAATGCATGGCTAGCAGCCTGTGAGCTCCAAATGCTAACATAGCTAATGTTGAGAGCTGCTTCTGTTTCTGCTCCATTGTTTGTTTTTCTTCTTGTAAATTTCCAACAGGTGCATGATGGGAAATTATTTCAACAGGAATTTAGTAGTAGTCTTGTATATAGTGACTCTGCAAGACACCAAGGGCCTAATTCACTAAAGGATTGTGCGGCTTCTGTGCTCGCTAAACCTGTGCGAATGACACAATAACAAACAATACTCCGCCTAATTCTCAAAGCACATAAATGCACCCAAAACTGTGTCTTTGTGCTCCACTGCTGTTTGCACGTCAGCGGCCCTTTCTATGCAGAACAGCACCGCGCAGTTAGAGTGAAATTATTAGCGTCTGCAGAAAGCTGGTGGTAACTGTAGCGCAGTGTTATAAGGGCTCAGAGTTTACAATTACACCTTTTGTGTGATCAAAAAAAAGCAACCCCCACTCTTCCCACTCCCAAGAAAAACCAGCAGCACAGTAAATAAAAATTTAAACAGCAGCAAAGGATTATTTTTTTGGCTTTTTATGCCTATTTTAAATAGGGGGCAGTGGATAGTGGCGGAAAAGAGAGTGGGAATGACACGCGGCAAAGGCCCGAGGGCAGGAGTTGAAACCGGGGCTGCCGCATCGAGGACTCTGTATGTGGTCGCCGATTCAACCACTGAGCCAAACCGGTGCCCTCAAACAGCACTTTTAATTGTCTTCAGAGCGAGCAGCGCCCAACACAACAAAATGAACTCAACCAGCCCTGATGTTTCCTAACGGAAAAACAAAAGGGTTAAACAAATGACAAGTTGATTACCTGAAGCTCCTAACTAAAAAACAAAAATGGCTTCTCTGCTTTAAGGTGCTCTATATTTACAGTGATCTATTTACTAAATAGTGTACAAACCTCAGTAATTGTCATCTAAAAACCCAGAACACGGGCCGACCACAAACTAATGCTGGGTAGCTGAGAGAGGAAGGAGAAGGGGGGGGGCAGACTGCAGTCAGCTGGAATTTAAAAGCTGTGAAATCTCCCCTATCAGCTGTCTCTTCTAAACTGACCAGTGAGAGTCAGCACCTGCATCAGCATCCCACCTAGACACACCCACAGACACAACAGGCTGGTTCGAGATGAGCAAGGCGTGCGCAGAATTGATCGCTGCCTTGCCACGCACGTTGCATGAAGGTTAGAACGTTGTCCGACTTGCTCTGAAAACCCGACGCTAGGCGCGAGGCCTGAAAGTCTCAGGGGAGCGAGGCGGTCTCAGTTTTCAGGGCCAGGCGCCTGAAAACATCTTACATAAAGTGTCTGCTGAATAATTCAGTTTTTCCTCCACATGAATGTATAGGCCTACGTATATGGGTTTACATGTAAGAAAATAATATCCTCTTGAACCTATGAATCAAGTAATTTCCCAGCAACCATAGCTTTGACGAGGCGAGCAGCAAGTGTCCGACTTTATGACCCCTCCCCCGACTGCAATCGGCCACTTTACTTGTTTTGAGGCGAGCCGGCAGTCATCTCAAACGAGTCTATTCTCACATATACGCACCCACACACTGCATGAGGAGGAGACAGAGCTGCACATTACAAGGTCAAGGTTAACAATTATGACCGAGCGTCATAACAATGAATTAAACCTCGAGCGGGGGCAAACAATGCACAGTTTATGGTGCTATCAGCAGCTGCAATCCGTTCTTGGTGAATTCCCCCCTCAGTGTTTGTAAAATCTGTTATTAAAATGTCAGATGAGAGATGGTTTCAGTCTTTTCAAAGTATTTTCAGCATGTTTAAGCATTACATGATGAACAATAGCAAGGGATGTAGCAAAAGAAATTTGTTTTTTTAACGGTCATACTGCTCTTAAGGGACTCGAGGGAGAACTCAGAACTGAGAAGCTCTTTTTCTGAACAGAATAACCTTTGCTTGTTGAAATCTAATTAAAAAAAAAGCTACATATTTTCCATTACAAAAAAAGAAGAAAGAAACAAAATTAATTTAACATTTTGTGCTTTTTGTGCTTCAATTCAGAATGTCTACTATAAAAAGGTCCAAAGGTAAGTCCAAAAGGTGTTTCTCTACGTCGAGGCCAACATGACCTTTCTCTTGTATATTCAATTTTATGATTTTGTCTTAAAAAAAAAGAAAGTTGGAGACATCTCATCTCTTTGAACTTGTCAGACAAGTTAAACTGTGTTTTTATAATTAAATTGATTGACTTTTTGAATTTGTAATTTGTTTATTTTTCATTTTCATTATCTGTATTATTGATTTGTTACATTAGTAATTTTTATTTGTTTGTTCCTTGGTCATTAAGAGCTTTGGAGTTAATAAGATCCTTCAAAATTCTGCGGGTATTCTGGACAAGTATATAGCAAAAGGCTCTGAGGCCGGAGATATACTCTTTTTAACCTCGTGTTCACGTACACAACCGTCTGTGTCATGAATTGTTCACATACTTCTCTCTGCACTACGCGTGTTACCGGAGGATACCTCTAGAGGGCGCACCAGAGAGCTCAGGCCGTATGCAACTACTGTATGTGCGGGATGTAAACAACAGACGTGGAGACACTCGAGGAGGTTCATTCTGAATTCTCAGGGGCCTGCTGACTGACTAAATTCTGTAGCCAGCTCAGGCGACTGATGACCAGTGGACAGAATCTGTCTGCACCGTCCCCGCTCCGTCTCTCCAACATGTTCCTCCGTGCACGGACGTAACAGTCCCGGACTTGTTCCCATTTAGTTTTGCAGGTTTCCACGTCGACTTCTAAAACAGAATTTATCTGTCTGCAACTGTTTGACAGGCATGTTTGTCTCTGTGCAGTGGCAACAACACATTGTACAGATGTGGATCATTGTGGACTTGGTCTTTCAGCTTTTCTTCAGAACTTTCTGCCATTATTGTCCCTGCTGCTGTGTTGACCTGGTCACTGCCTCTACACTGCCCCTACCGTTCATGTGCAGACTGCATCTTGCGTCCTCGTAGCCTTAAATTAAAAGGACGCGCACAGCCGACACTCGAAACAGACCCAGGACACACGGGACAGCCGTCATGCGCATGCAAGTGTGTTGAGGTTGAAGTCCTGCAGCTGTGCTGTAGATTGTTTATAGCCTATTATAACTTTAGCTTTTCACTGTGGGGATTCCATTTACTCTTCAAATATCATAGATTCAGCATTCTTTTACAAGATAAAGGCAAAGTATCATTTTTTTATTCAAGGGAACCACAGTAATGCTAACATCAGGTTTGGCCTCAGAATACATCCTCCCTGCTGCACTCTAGAAAGAACATTTATTGCAGGTCTTGAGTTCCTGTAATGTTCTCTCATTAGGCCTCTGTGTGTGTGTGTGTGTGTGTGTGTGTGTGTGTGTGTGTGTGTGTGAGTGTGTTTTCTGCATGATGAGCATGTGGGCGACGCTGCTGCAGGTATGGGAGAGAAAGAACACGGAGAACGAGTGTCCAGCAAATTAAACGATCGGATGACAATCTTTTTGACTAATAAAAAAAGACACGACTGAATTAGTTGCCAAATATACTAGACCCCCTCCCCTCCATGTCCGACAGGGAAAAATCTCCCGCTACGAGGGACATGTGTGAATGGGCAACTCTGGGTAATGTTGTTGTTTAGACGCTCCTGAAATTGTCAGGAAAATGTGGAGGAGTGCATGTGTGAAAGAGGCTTATGATGCAGATGATAAAAAAAGCCTACATACAGGTTCTACAACATCCCACAGAGGCTTATCTTTCTAGCTCTTTGCACAAATACAAACGTCCAGTCTGATTGTCTCTGTTGCAGTTGGAGCCGTCAATCATGCTGGGTCCGTCCGAGCAGACACACCTTCTCTGTGGACTGATCAGTCCTGTGAGTCACATCATCAGGGACTGAATATTTCATTCATTTTTTGATTGCTGTTATTACTTTTCCAATATGAATAACTTTTTCCATTACACAGTGTTTGGCCATGAGTTTAAGAACATGCTGCTAAAGCTTATTGCAGCACGTACCTTTGACTGAATTCATTTATTTCATTCTAAAAACATGCAGCCAACCCTGAGAAGCTCCTCTGCATGAATGGAGTTTGTTCCTGATACAAAAAACCTTTTGCAAACCAAGGATCAAGGCTGTGTGGCCTTTGTTAAAAGCTCATGCGGAGGGGTTTTATTCAGCCAGTGTGTAGGACTGACATTGAAAGCACACTTCAAGGTGACGCTGGAACAACCTTGGCCTTGCACTCACAATACTGAGCTGCGGTAAGTGGAAGAAAATAGATTACTTCTTAATAAAGTTTAGAAATGTTTTTCTATGCCACTGTGTCAGTTATCACCCACTAGTGTGAGGCTCAGAGTCATTGCCGTGCATTGTAGCTGCAGATGAGATGTCAGGCCTCACTGCCCACAGATTAGTGCTCTAATACTTTAACACAACGCTTTTGAATACAAGTATGTTTTATGCACTTGACACTGGAAATGGTTATTTTTTAGCCCATTTGTGTGGGCACAATGAAATTGAGCAGGCTTCTTTTAATCACTGTTAGTCATTATACCTAAAACATGAATGCACTAAAAGTCACATTTAACCGCCATCATGATCAAATTTGAAGATCGCATCTGAAGAAAGGGAGGGCAGTGGAACGACTGATTAAGTCTGCTTTGGGTAGTCGTCATGGGCGATGGATTTGTCTTTCACCCATCTACTTTAAGTTTCTAGTCCAGTGCGAGACAAAAAGTCAATGTTGAGTTATTCTGTATAAATATTTACCTACACAATGATGTATTTCCTCATATAACCACATAGTTTTTGTGCATGACCCTTAGCAAACAACTGTTACTTTAACCCTGGTGTAAAAGGAAGAACACTGTGCTTACAGCAAGGAAAATAATACTTTGAAATAGGCGCTAAAACATACCTTGAAACATGCTAAAAGGTACCTTTAAACAGACGCTTAAGTCTAGTTTGAAACACAAAAAAAAGGCTAAAGTTCACCTTGAAACAGACACTAAAGGGTATGTTGAGACAGTATTTCCTTATCTAACCATATCTTGTGCATAACCCTTACCAAACACATCGTTGTAGGCTAAACCGAAATAGGGAGAAAGCTGAGCTTAAACCAGGGTTAAAGGGAGCTTGAAACAGATGCTAAACGCTCGCTTGAAATGGAAGCTAAGGTGTACTTTGAAAAATGGCTAAAATGCAAAAAAGATGGTAAAAAGTACCTCAAAACAGAGGCTAAAATTTTCTTATAACTAAAATGGTACCTTGAAACAGATGCTAAAAGGTATCTTGAAACAGAAGCTAAGAGGATACCTTAAAACAGGCACTAAAGGCTAGCATGAAATGGAAGCTAACATGTACCTTGAACCTTGAACAAATGCTAAAGGTTATTTTGAAACAAAAGCAAAATATTTCCAATAATAAATATAAATAGCACCTTGAAACAGACGTGTAAAGGTGTCTTGAAACAGTATTTCCTAATCTATCGAAATTGTTTTTGTGCATCTAGAAACACACCCTTAAGGTACCTTGAAACAGAAACTAAAGTCTAGCTTGAAACCAACACTAAGGTTGTCTGGAAATTGAAAGCTACAGTGTACCTTGAAACAAATGCTAATCGGTACAGTGCAAAACAGATGGTAAAGGGTACCTTGAAACAGAAGCTAAAATGTCCTTATTACAGACTTAAATGGTACCTTGAAACAGATGCTAAAAGCTAGCTTGAAACAGATGCTATCGGTTATCTTGGAACAGAAGGTTAAATTGAAAAGAACACTAAAAGCCAGCTTAAAATGTATGCTTTAGGTTATCTTGAAACAGATGCTAAAAGGTTACCTTGAAACAGATGCTAAAGGCTAGCTGGAAACAGATGCTTCAGGTTATCTTGAAACAGAGGCTAAAAGGTTACCTTGAAACAGATGCTAAAGACTAGCTGGAAACAGATGCTTCAGGTTATCTTGAAACAGAGGCTAAAAGGTTACCTTGAAACAGATGCTAAAGACTAGCTGGAAACAGATGCTTCAGGTTATCTTGAAACAGAGGCTAAAAGGTTACCTTCAAACAGATGCTAAAGTCTATCTTGAAACAGAAGCTAAAAGTTACCTTGAAAGCGAGACTAACAGGGACCTTGAAACAGAAGCCAAAGGCTAGCTTGAGGCTGATGCAGAAAGGTATCTCAAACTGTAGGTTAAAGGTGTCTTAAAATTAAAGCTTCAGTGTACTGAAACACCAACAGAACATAGTTAGCAGACGTTATAAACACTCGACACCTTGGTTTCCTGACCTTGAAACTTTGTCATAAACAAATGTATCAACATTGGAAAATTCTGCCACTTTCTATTTACCTCCAGTTTTCAGTGTCAGTGCAGGAACTACTTTAATTTTGAAGTAACAAGCCATGAAGTAAGTGTGAGTGAGTTGGTTGAGGAGGAGACTTTGTGTCTGGTCACATACCTGCTACTAACATTTGGCTGTTTTCTCTTATGTTTTTATGTTACTTTATAAACTAGACGTTCATGGGAAAAACCTGTTGCAAAACAATACCACATCAGAAACTCAAGTGGTGGGAATAAGCTCCTTGTGAAGACAGAGTGAATACCTGTCAGGCTTGAACCTTTCTTTTATCCCTGAAGACTTTGGTGCTGAAGACATCTGGTTAAAAATGCAAGCCTTGTCCTCATGCATTTTCGTCTTGACAAATGACATGTTAAATATGAATGAATAGAACAGCATTTAAATATTCAGCTTGTTAAAAGTTTGTCACTTGTAAAACTTAGAGCGTCACTAACAAGTGCTTTTATGACAGAAATCCACAGACAATATTCAGAAGGTAAAACGGCAGAAACAAGTCATCAGCTATCAAACTAATGTGTCTCTAATTGTCCTTGAAAGCTTAAACCTTTTCATCAGAAAGAAAAAGGCTGTGAAGGTGAAGAGAGAGGCTGGAAAAGACTCATCACCCCATGTTTCACACTCTTCATGAGTCCAAGGTCCAGTACACAGCCGATGAAGCTCTGAATGTTTTCTTCTTCTACAGTAAGTCGCCTATAATCGCTTGTTCTTATGTCATGTCCAGTACATTTGTGTACATTTGCAGGCTGTGCTCATTTACTTAGCAACAAAAATTAATGCACTATTATATCGATATAGCCTGTGTAATCGTGACCCAGTTTGGAGGTTTTGACTGAGGCGGAGAAAAAAATGCACACTTGCTTTTGCACAGCAGGGTTATACGAAGGCATTACTAGACGCTCAGAGCAACCTCTCCAGCCGTCGAGCATGCAGGAGGCAGGTGATTTGTGTGGCGTTTATGACTGTTTAGACTAATTCTCTCAGCCCCCACTGTATCAAAAAATAAATATAAAACCACAATTTAAAGTATGTAAGTATGCTCTCTCTTATATGTTATAAATATAACATATATAAGATAAATAAGCTGCACGTGGTGAAGTGGTTTGCGCCGTTGCCTCACAGTTAGAAGGTCACCAGTTCAAACCCCCGATTGGGCAAGGTGGGCCTTTCTGTGTGGAGTTTGCATGCGTGGGTTCCCTCCCACAGTCCAAACACATGCTTGTAAGGTTAATTGCCCGTGGGTGTGAGTGCGAAAGGTTGTTTGTCACAATCTGTCAGCCCAGTGATTGACTGGCGACCATTCCAGCGTGTACCCCGCCCTTCGCCCAGTGACAGCTGGGATAGGCTCCAGCCCCCCGCGATAAGTGGTATAGATAATGGATAATATAAATATATAAATATAACAATACAAGCCTTAGTACATATAGAAAATCATACAGTTAAGCAGAAGAGTTCTCTCTCTCCCTCCTCGCTCTGTCGATCAGCTGGCAAAGGTCTTGGACCTGATTGGTCAGTGGGTGGTATTTAGTACAGGTTGATCTCTTATCTCAAACATAACCTGCTCCGGAGTAGGTTAGGTGTCCAGCATAAGTTACCATGGCGATCTACCCGGTAAGACGTAAACCACGTTCATAGAACTTATAACCCAACCTTAACCCTAAAGTTACCTCGATAACTGCGTCCTGCTTTCGTAGTGCAGGCTTCAGGTCTTTCATCCAGGTGACAGGTGTTTCAAACAAAAACAAAAGGTCAACGTTGAGTTATTATTTTCACTCACAAAATGATGTGTAACCAAGTAGTTTATGCACCTAAACTCATCAGACAATTTCATGTTAAGCTAGCGTCAGAAAGACAGAATCAGACACTTTGAATATGTTGGAGCCATTTACAGGATTACACACAAAAAATGTGCATATGTTTTTATAAAAATAACATGCAGACCCAGGCTCCGTTCATATGAGTGCCATGTGTTGACAACACAGATACTACAATAATGTTTTAAACACAAAAGAGAAAAATAGAGAGAGAAGAGTTTGTTGAGAAGTGTGTTAGAAAGAAAACAGGGAAGGCAGAGCCAGGGTGAGGTGCCCTGTCTGGGGCTAGCACTCACCCCCGCCGGATCGGGCTGTACACTCTACCTCCCCCTACTCCCTCATTTTGATGAGGTAAGAGAGGAGAGAAGAGAGAGTCAGGAAGATGGAGGTTAAGGCTATGGTAGAGGTTAATCCTAACCCTAAACCGATACTACCTACCCTACCACATGGCATCTAACGGCAGCCACAACTCAGACCTGAATTAGTCGGGCAGCGAGAGGTAGCCGAGGCAGAAGTTCCTTTAACGTGCATTCTTTCTAATGTCCAGCAGGGGGCGACTCCAGTGGTTGCAAAAAGAACGGTCCTCCTTCTCTCTTGATTTATTCTCAATCTCTAGTTTCAAGTCTTTTAGTCAATGATGCTCCCATTTAGAGTCACAGAGAGCATAAAGCAGGGGAGGATTTAGGGCGGGGCTACCTGTGAATGAAACTTGATAAATATTAGGTAGTTCTTTCTTTTCAGAGTCCTTCAGAAACACTCTTGTTGTTGTTTCAGACACTCAGAGGTCTGAGTTCGTCTTTAGCCTCCTCGACACACAGGATGCTCCCTCTGTTGTTGAGTCACTCTGACTCACACTGAGAAGGTGACAGTATAATTACAGCGACATGACACTGAGTGGGCGAAGGCTTCCAAAGTTTTTGTTTCAGTGTCCTCTGTGTCAAAGTGTGCATTCAGCCTCCCTGCTCCCCCTCCGAGTGCATCATGCTGAAATGAACCGAGCCAGTGGAAGATGCTGTGAGCCCCACACTGCTGTACCCTCGTGCGCTGCTCTGAGGATGGAAACACTCCTCAACCATCTTTCAGCGGCTCTCTGCTCGGCTCAGTCTGTCCAGAGAACAAATCAAAGCACATTTCTTAGTGCCTGTGCAGACCGATTTAATACTCAGTGACATTCAAAGTGAGGTGATAAAGAGTTTGAAGATGTCAAAAAAGATGAAGACAAAACGCTGAATTATATTTCAATTGGAGATCTATTTTCATGCCTGCACACAAAAGAGAAAGAATCATGTGAGGTCATACAGGTGGTGATTTGTCACCACTGACAGCATTATCATTCAAATCATCAAGTGCAAGGGGATTTCATTACCTGGTGGTGACACGATTTATGTGTCTGGCAGCCTTTAGTTCTTTCTGCCAGATGGCTCCGTCTTTTTCACAACTAGACTGCCTGCCTGATCCTTTTCAAAGGTGGAAGACACGGCTGGCGTATTAATTAAGCCCAAACAATCTTTCACAAGACTAATCTTCTTTGACCAAATATTTTGCTGCCTAAACAAAACAAAATGGTAAATGGACTGTACTTAGAAGGGCTTTTCTAGTCTTTGCGACCACTCAAAGCTGCTTTTACACTTCATGTCACATTCATCCATTCACACTCACATTCATTCACTGATGGCAGAGGCTGCTACGTAAAGTGCCCAGCTGTCAATCAGTTATCACATTCATACCAAGAGCAATTAGGGGTTCAGTGTCTTGCCCAAGGACACTTTGACATGTAGCCTGAGGGAGCTGGGGATCGAACCTCCGACATTCCAATTGAAAGATGATCGACTCTACCACTGAGCCACAGCCGCCCCAAGAGTTAAGTTTGGGTTAAAATGTATTTTCAGTTTTAAAAAACAGCACATTAACGAAACTATAAAAGAAGGAAATTAGGGGTGCAACAAAAATAGTTACAGACAGATTTAATTGTCGATAATTAGTTGGTTAAGTCATCGCGTGTGTGCGGACATAACATGGTTTTCCAGCGCCGAGTTGCACATGCAAAACAGCGACCGGGAAGCGACAGGTAAACAAAACATGGCAGAATGTCGACAGCCGATGCAACACCATCGCATCCTAACACTTCTCAAATCTGGGAGCATTTCACCCTCAACGCTGCAAAGTTAGCTTTTTTGGCTGCTACTTTGCCTGTCCTTAGTTTGCAGAAAAAAATGGGTACTTGATTTGATTTATTTTTTCTATCACTTTGCACTTTGTCTGTCGTTGTTTTTAGATGGACAAAAACAGTAAGAGCCAACTGAGCAGCAAAGACTATTAAAAGACATATTTTTGAATGAAGAACTAACCCTAACCCTTTATTGTCTTTAGTGTTAGTTAGCGCATGTTTAAAAGAACCTCACACTTCTTTTAAAGCTAATAGCTAAATAAGAGCCGTTAAGTCATTGTGCAATTCATTATATGATTAGGGCTGCACGGTGGTGCAGTGGTTAGCGCTGCCGCCTCGCAGCTAGAAGGTCCCTGGTTTGAATCTCGGTTCAGACGTAGTGGGCCTTTCTGTGTGGCGTCTGCAATGTTCTCCCTGTGCATGCGTGGGTTCCCTCCAGGTACTCCGCCTTCCTCCCACAGTCCAAAGACATGCTCGCTAGGTTCATTGGTGACTCTAAATTGCCCATTTTCAGGTAGACTGTGGTATTTTAAGCTTTCATAAATGTGACGGAGGAGTGGTTAGCGCTGTCGCCCCACAGCTAGAAGGTTCCTGGTTTGAGTCCCTGTCCAGATATAGGGGCCTTTCTGTGGTGACTCTAAATTGTAAGTGTGAATGTGAGCGTCAAAGCTCGAGCGTGAAAGGTTGTCCTTCTCTGTGTGTCAGCCCTGTGATTGACTGGTGACCTGTCCAGGTGTAACCCCGCCTCTCGCCCGATGACAGCTGCGATCGGCTCCAGCCCCTCCGTGACCCTGAACAGGATAAGCGGTCTCCAAAATAAATGGATGATATGATTGGTCGATTAATCTTTCAATAATCGATGACTAGTCGACTCAAGAAATCATGCTGAGTTGCAGCCCTAAAGGAAATTGAGGGTCATTATCTTTGTTAAATTAATCCAGCTCTCTTAGGTCCACGCGGGACCTAAACTCTTGTTCTGTGACAGTTTGACCCACCCGCCACCAAAGTGGACCAAAGGCTGTTATGTTGCAGGCACAAAATATACTTCCAGTTGAAAACCAGAAGTGCTGACATGAAAAAAAGACATTTGTGACTGTGTAAATGACTTAATACAATTTGAATTTTCACGCACTACAACAAACTGTTTCACATTAAGTGTGATATTTACTCGTCATAATCATTTTGCGTCTTCAGTCCCACAAAACTGTTCTTTATTACATCAGTTTTTATTCCATTGTGTTTTTTTTAGGGTGAATAAATGCATTTCTACACTTAATTAAAATGTCTGAGGGGTGAGATAATGCATTATCGATTAAAAAGTGATTTCTGACACAGCACAGGAGTTCACAGCTCGCCGCTCTGTAAGGCTGCGAGGAAGGGAGATGGATTTAGGTCGGACAATTTCTTTGCGTCAGTTAATATGGGGGTTTTATTTGCTCCCTGCTAATACTCGGGAGCTAATCTTTGGGGGTTAGCTCTCTGACTTTATGTTTTCTGACCACACGTGTGCTTTTTGTTGTTTTAAACACATTCTCTCACACAATCCTGTATCTGTTCTACAGTTTGGGCTGTAGATCAGCGTGAACTACCTCATCTTCCTGTTGAATCTCAGATGGATACACACAGATGAACATGTGAGAGCCAGAGCAGTTACGCGCTTTTATCTACATTTCAAACCCGTATCTGTGCCGCTTAGATCTGACCTTTGTTTTTCATCCTGCTTCTTCTGCTAATCCATCGTGTGAAACCACAGTGCCTGTGGGAATAAAGCAATTATCACTGTGATGGCTGAGGGTCGTCTTGTTGTCACAGGTCTCAGAGTGTTAACTCTGCAGAAATACGGAGCTCAGGGGAGATGCTGCTTCAAAACCTGTTCTAACGAACAAAGGACTGAGAATTATTGTGTAATTATTCCAATGTAGAAAATTAGAATATCAGCTTTTGAAATGTTTTAAGTACTTATTACACAGAACACACTATTGTATCCTTGAGGTCTAACTAAGATCTCCAACGTTTGAAAGGTATTTAACACAACAAAGATGTTTGGAACAGATAAATAACTGTCCGGGGAATGCAGAAGATTGCAATCTGTCGAGGACACGTTTGTATAATCGCAAGAAATCTGAGCAAAATTGTAGCAATCAGTCTTTTTTTTTTTTATTCCCAAATATTAATTAGAAATGTTTTGATTTTATTTAACCTGCGATCTGCTTTCAGCAGCAGATGATCCACGTGTGGAGGCCTGTTGATAATTCAAAACAATCCTTCAGTAGGCTTGAAACAGGAGCGGTCCCACAGCAATCAGTGCGTTAACAGGGGGGATGTAATACGTGTGTTTCTTAGCAGAGCGTGTGATTGTCACGGTCAGTGTTTGGTAACGTTACTTTTAAAAGTAACTCATTACGTTACTGCGTTTCCATCTGAGGAAAGTAACGTGTTATATTACTTTTGTGTTACCAAAAATTAAACCCTCTTTGTGCCTCGTTCCACATGTGTGTTATATCATCAGGACGGCGTGTAGCCTGCTGTATGTCTACCTTTGAATGTATCGACTCTACCGTCATTGCAGAGCCTCGTTTACGGCCCATAATCTGTAACTCTGCAGCCTGAAAACAGGAATGATGCTAACAGTCTGACAGTGAACTGGGCAGAGGCATACAGCATTAGGCACATCTGTTTCCATGACAACAACACAACACGGGCTCTGAGTCCCACCAGTGTTGTGGAGCTGTGTTTAGCTGCAGCTGCCTCTTCACATTTGAAGTCGAGCTCTTCACAGCTGACGAGCACTTATCCTCCAGACACAGCTTACATCTCACCGTCATGTTGTTCAAGTCAGTGCTTGTCTTTCCGCTAAAGATGTGCTCTGAGCCTGTTGTTGACGGAGGCCGCTTCAAGCACGCGTCAAGCTGAACAGTGCAGATCGTTCCAAAAGAAGTCACACACGAAACCAGCATAGACTCCTGTTTTTATAACATCAATACACTGAAGTTGTTGTTGAAGTTGAGTTGAAAAAAGAAAGAAGTAGCATACTCAGCCATGGCAGAAGCACAAAAATCAGGTTATGATCTCCAAATGAGCAGATAATCAACCTCGGAGGTGCAAACTGAACAGTTGTTTGTGTGTTGCTCTGTTTGACTTTGATGTTATCGAGTGATTTTGGAGTTCTCCTGCCATCTTGTGATCTCGTGAATCTAGCTGCTTGGGCCAGTGGTCTGCTGCGCTGTGGACCAGAAACACTTCCTGTGGGCGAAGGCGAGCGCCATCTGACAGACCAGAACCTCAGCATAGACGGAACACACCAGACACAGATCCTGTGGGATCGAGGTGTAACAGATTACTTTGTAACACTTTGTTACCCCCAACACTGGTCACAATAAACATGGATGGGAGAGGATTGCAGTTGGCGCCATCTTGGAAAAAAATCAATTAATTAAATGCTAGTAAGGGTTGCCAAATATACTGTGCAGCTATTAATAAACCTGGGCGGGCCATCAAAGTCTGCATAGGAAACACTGGGTGTTTATTATCTTAGTGATATTCATCATATTGCAGACACACAGCAGCTTGATGTGCAGGCAGCTCCCTGCAGGCCAGAGAAAACTTAGGAGGGCCGTATCCAGCCCGCGGGCCGCTGGTTGACTACGCCTGTCTTATAACAAGCTGCTGTTTCACTGCTGCCCGTCAACTTGACTGACAGCCATCAGACAATTTTTTGTTAATGATGTGTGGGCGCTGCTGGAGTCTGAGCCCCCGTATGTCCCCCATTCTCTGAGCTCATCAGGAGTCAGATAGATTGAAAGAGGAGCTTCACTCATAGTAATCATCTCTCGCTGCGCAGACACAGTGTGGGTTATTTCTGGACACCAATTGACTCAGTGTTTGAATGATGACTTGTTCTCTGTTTATGAGATTGTTTCGGCTTATGTACGATTTTCAGAACTTTCTTCAGGGTCAGTTTCCACACATTGCCGTCCTCTCACGGGCAGGAAGGACACCAGGTGGCAGGTGCTGATGAATGTGTTACTCCCTGGGCGTTTGTCTCACTGTAGAGGGATCAGAACGCTGCCTGGTGTCTTTGACTTAATTAGTCTCAGTTGGTTTTTAGAGGCTGCTCAGATACCAGGGCGAGCCTCTTTGATGGGCTCAGGACCTACTGAGACGTGACCTTTGACCCGGCTTGATTCTACATTAGGTGCTACAATTAGTCTTCAAAGCTCTCATGCATGCTATTTTATCCATCATTGCTCATTGATGTATCCTTTCCTTAATGATGTTTTAAACTGTGAAACCTAAAGGAAAATTTAACCGTGATAACTTGCCTTCATTTACATTGGCAAACAAAACCACCTGCACCTATTTTCCCTTCCAGATATGTTGAAATACAAATGCAGTTGTGTCCAGCCGCCATGTTGGTTTTCTGGAAACAGAAGTGACCATATTTGGATGAGAGGGTGGAGCTGGGGAGGAGCGAGGGGTTGGCAAACAGAGTTTCCCACAGAGGATATTCTTTTTGTGACGGTGACTGACTGCAGGTGTTTATATCAGACTAAAGAAGTAGCAGACTCACCGCTCGCTCGCCTGGTGAGAGAGCGGCGGGTGAATGACACGTACTGGCAAACTTAAAATAACCGGTCTTCTCATCACTACGGTCCGCTGTAATCTCTCCGGGGAAAAGCCAACAACTCCTGACTCCTATTCACCAGCCGACGAATAAATAAATGTTTGATAAACACTGAACAGGCTAACAAGACAGGCATGAGCACAGTATACCTGCTAATTGGTGCTAAAATACATCAAGACAATAATACTAGAATTTAACTCATCGAAAAAAGATTATTTGTCAGATTTTTACATGAAAAATTCCCCAAAAGGCTCCAACAACACAAACAGGTAAAGTTCAGTGTCTGTTTTGACGTTCAGCAGACAGCCAGCAGTATTCACCTGTCAATCAAGTGAGCCGGCCCCTATGATTTAAGGCTTAATATAATTAATGAGTGTGAAAAATTCACCCCCCCCCCCCCCCCCCGTACAGTTATCTTGAACAGTAAAATTAGCTGTTTATAACAAAACAGTTTTTTCTACCAGGCTGTAAACATGTTTATTTAACTTAACTTAGCGAAAAAACTGCAAGGATCTCGCTCGCCAGCGTGTTTAACAGCAGAACAGCTTCTTGTGTTGGTCTGAGGTTAACGTTCACAGGTATGGAAACTTCAATGACTGTAGTGATTGTTTTAGTTACGTCTCCTCTCGCCATTCGTCCTCCACACTGCTCATCCGGGACTGATTGGCTGCAGGAGCTGTATTGGTCAACAGAGCTGTCAATCATCATTTTTACAGCATCAAATAACTAATTAAAAATAAACTTGTCACATGAAAATGAACACTTGGACATAAATCAGCATGATAAGAACTAACTATAATGACAGAAACCATGTTTGAGAAAAATGTATTTGACGTGTATTTTGATTTTATAGTTTGACTCATGTCCCATCTGTGAACATGGAGGAGGCGGGCTTTATGAGCTATACTGCAGCCAGTCAGCAGGGGGCGACAGAGAGGGTTTGGCTTCACTTTTAGGGAGCTGACATGTCGTCCATGTTTTTATACAGTCTGTGGTTTCAACCCAAACATAAAATAAAATAAAAATTTTCCTTCGTATTAGGAAAACATTACTCTTGTTGGTGGTTTAATTTTGCATACTGAGATTACACTCTAAAAAACACCCTCCAGCTGTTCACCATCAAGCTCATCTTAGCTCATAACTTTTCTTCACAATATTTCTTTATGCGTTACCAATCAATGTGATATAATAAGCTGCTGAACCCACGCTTATTGAAAAAGAGTGTGGATGAACCAACCCCCAGGGTCTGCACAAAGACCCGCAGTGATGTGTTTACGCTCGCTGCTTATTCTCAAGGACACAAGGACTGAATAACTCTGATATTTGGAGAAGAAGCTTTTGGTTTTAGAGGTCAAGGAGGCTGAACGTTTGGCCACAAGCGAATGTGACGAATCCCAGATTGGTTTTCTGCTTTTGCTTCTACAAATAAATCAGAAGTGACAGAGAGACTAAGAGAAACCTCATAACCCTGAGCAGAGACTCGTGTTCAACCTCGTCACATGGAGACGGATAAACACATCAGTTTGTGGGAGTATGAAAAATGTTAAGTGTACTGAGTTTTGAGTCAATGAAATCTGGCTGCAGCAAAGACTGTAAGACACAACAATGGAGCTTCCTTGACATTTTACCTGAAATTATTGCTGTAAACAAGAGAGCTGTACACAAACACTCGGAGAAGAGAACATTCTGTACAAACAACAGTTTGTATATTTGCCAGGTCTGTCCATCATCCATCCTCATCCTCCCTCAAAGAGAGAGTTGGGACTGTTTTGAAGCCGGGTTGTAACAGGCAGTGTATCTAGAAGATTTCCAGGACGGTGCATGTCTGTGTTTCTCAGGGCTCTTAAAACAAACAGTGTCCTGCTCACCATTTACATTTCAACAGGTGTTGAGTAATAATGTCTTTCAGATATAGGGTCAAATAAAGGTCATAAAGATTTTCAGCTCGCAAGATAATGTTCACAAATAATTTCACAGCCTGCAGTTGTATTTTATGTGTGCAAGTGAAAAAAATGTGCATGCAAGTATCTAAATTTGTGAATGCGTAAAAAAAAGGTGTCCTCACACTTTCAAGCTTGTGAATATTTTGTGCTCACAGAAAAGATTTGCAAAACGTGTAAAAGGTTTTTGTAGCTGCAAAAACTGTTTGTGTTTGTGGACTTAAAATTTGTGCCACAATATTTACAACTTTGAGATTTCATAAAGTCAGAGTTACAGACACACACATTTCCTACGTGCATGTGTGAACCTCAAGTTACAAGCTACGAGTTACAAGCACAAATTTGGACTGTTTCTTTATGTCTCAGCTAACCAGTGGGGACTCAATGGGGAATGAAGGTGGAGTTTGACGACAGGGAGTATCGTTAACGTTACAGTCACCAGGATATTTTCAGTGAAGCTAGACTCTGACACCGAGGGTGATTAAGACACGGCGAAGATGGGAGATGAGTGAGAGGGAGGTCGGGCATCAGTTTGTTCCCATCTCTGGAGGCCTGAGCCAACACCCCTCTGTGCTCAGACACTGACACCGGGGAGTAGGGCTGAACAGTTAATCAAAATTTTATCACAATCACAAAATGATCTACTGCAATTTTCAAATCGCAGGAGGTGCAATATTTATTAAAATTTGAAATGTACGTATATCAAAATACCATTTTAATTTAAATATTGTGCTGCAGAGAGTTCTGGCTTGCACATCATACGCAGACATGGCACAGATCCCTGCAGAAAACACACTATAATCTTTTATGTTTTTCAATGAAACGGAGAAAGATGATGTAAAAATTATCATTCAATTTAATATCGAAAATCATATCGACATTGCAACATAAGTCAAAATAATCGCAATTGGATATTTTTTCAAAATCGTTCAGCCCTACCCGGGAGAGTCATGTAAAAGTAGTGCTAGCTCCACGGCTAACAGAAGCTACACTTAGCAGCGGTTACTTTAGCAAAGCTACCTGTCGATCAGGAGCCGTTTCTCAACAAAAGCTGTGCTCATGTTATAAAATTGAGTTTTTGCACAGCAGTCAGTGATACAAGGCTTACAGAGACACTCGGCTCCAGCGGCATCTAACATAACAAAGTGTGACAATTAATAATCTCGTGTCCCTGCTTTCTTTAGTAAATAATAAACTTGTTGTCGGCCCCATCACAAACACTTTCTACAGCTACTAAAACTTTTTACACATTTGCAAATCTTTTCTGTGAGCACAAAATATTTTACCTGCAAAACTTATTTATAAATTCACAAACTTAAAAGTGTGAGGACGTTTTTTTTAGACTTTCACAAATTTAGATACTTGCATGCAGTTTTTTTTTCACATGCACACAAAACATAAAATACAGCCGTAGGCTGTGAAATTTTTTGTGAACATTAATTAACTAGCTCAAAATCTTTTTGACCTTTATTTGAGCCCATACTCAGACAGCTATGGCTAGCTGTTCTGAATATAAACATCAACACTCAATGAGCAACACTGAGACAGCTCTGTGTCTGCAGTTATCGTACTTTTTGAAGACGATTATGTAAAACTAACGCCAAATAATCCAGCTAGACTCTAAAGAGCACAACTGTGCCAGAAGCTGAATGAAACTCATCAAACAACCACAGATGTTGTCCTTCTCTCTCCTTTGGCCCGTCTAAAGATTCCTGTGTTCTCTGGATTATAAAGTCTGTTATTGTCTCCACTTTTCTTTTATTTGGTGCCTTTATTATAAACCTCTCACCCAAACAGTCGATCAATCAGATACCTGCGCTGCTTGCGAAGGAGTAGACAGTGCTCAGTAGTTTTGCTCTAAACCCCGTCCACAGCGATACATAGCTTAGCTTCAGTGTTGGTACTCCGGCCGGCTTCTCCGATCAACCCTCCTTACAAAAAGCTATCCCTTTAACCACAGCCAGGAGCTCCGGCTCTTCTTGGGGATCCTGAGGTCTTCCCAGATCAATGAGATTAACATAATCTCTTCAGTGAGTTTTGTGTCCGCCCCCTGTTGTCCGCCCTGCTGCATGTGCCTGGAATAGATCCTGACCTCCGTTTCCACCTGAACTCCCTCCTGTCCACAGAGAGGAGCGGAGGTGCCACTCCAAACTCTTTCGGGAAATCTGAGCTCATCACCCTTTTCAACCTCAGGGTGTGACAGGCACCCTGAGAGGAAGCAGGTCTGGAGCTATGATACCACTGTTGTGCACAAGAACCTCAGTACAATTAATTTCATCATAAGTTTGAACTGTGTGTTTCTCGGAAAGTTTTATGGACTGTCTGAAAATTATAAAGTGGTTAGAGGAGGTCCGAGGAAGGTTTTTGCTAAAGGTCGGTTAGTCTGAAGATTTGGGAGGGTCGCTTAACTTTTTGCTCCTTCTGCTTCACAGAGGAAGCTTTATTTTGACATCACCTAAAGTCATGAAGAGGCTCCGGTGAAGTGGAGCCAGAAGTGACCATATTTTGATGAGAGGTTTGAGCTGGAGGGGAGAGAGATGTTAGCAAATGCTAAGTCATTAAGTTCATGAAGATAACAAGTCTGTGCTACGGCTAATTCATTACCTGGCTAATTAGCTAGTTTCTGACAGCGTTTCCCAAAGAATATCATTTTTTCTGTGGTGCTAAGTGACCAGAGTTGTTCATTTATAAGACTTAAATCTTAGACACCTTGTGCAACATAGTGAACACCCTGCTAGCTTGCATACAATTCTGGTGGGAGAGTTAGCCAACCGCAGGTAAATGCAATGAAACAGGTAACCGATCTTGTCATCACTACAGCTCACCGTATTCTCCGCAAGGTGAAAGCCAACGACAATCCTGACTCGTGAATGTCTGCCACAAATCAATCAATGTATAACAAGTGCTGAACAAGCTAACAAACCTGGTATGGTGAGCACAGACGCAGATACCTGCTAATTAACGCTAAGACATGAATTAAGTAGAATTTCAGTTAGTCAGAAACTAGAGCTCAGACTTCTTGGACTGTCTGGTCTCTGCAAGTTATATAGTTTGAAATATTCTATGAAAGAAACCACAAACAAAGTCGAGAGATTAACTTCAGTGTTTCTGTAGTTAGCCCAAGACAGCAAGCAGCACACCTGTCACTGAAAGTTGCCCTTTAGCTTTAAAACAGGTGAGTTCCATAACGATTCTCCCCGTACAGTCGTCATGAAGAGACAAATGAGCTATAGAGAGCCAAACAGCAACAACATGTTTGTTTCTGCTGTAAAGTTTAACATGGGGCTCTATGGGGACTGACTCACTGCTGGAGACAGCCTCAAGTGGACACCAGAGGGACTGCAGCTTTTTGGCAACTTCCACGTTTGCTTAATTTTTTAGCCCCCATATGATGGTCTGTCCCGTTAATATATCTGTTAACTAACTTGATAAAAAAGAGCTTATTAATAATTAACTAAACTATTAATCAAACAATGCTGTCCTCTTTCTAAGTCTCCTTTCACCACCGTTTCCTCCGTCACCATCAGACCTCTGTCTCATGTTTTCACTTTGACAACATGATCCTCTCACGATCCTTCTGGTGATAATTTGTTATAAAACTCTCTGGACTCATCCTGAGCTCCGACCGTCTGTGTGAGTGAGTAAGAGATGTGTGAAAACACGACACCAGCAGCAAAAAGCCAAAGCTAACTTGTTATGTCACGTCATTGTGTGGCTGCCGGGCCACTCTGCTGCAGCGCGTCGCTATGGTAAGCGGGCGGAAAACATGCCCAGATGAAATGTCATGCCTTTTCATGAAGATGTCACTCAGAGGACTGACTCTATTCTCTCCGCTGCCTCTTCATATTAGCCTCCTGATTACTGTTGCGCTGATTGACCCTCTGTGCAGCGCCGCACAGCTCTGTGCATTCCAGAAACGCAAACTCAAAATCACTGCTCCTCTTTGTCTCTCACTTCAGGGATTTAGAGTTCGTCCATAAATCAATAGCAATAAATCTTCCTGTCTTATTAACCTGCGTATGTTGTCTTCTCCAATACAACAATTAGCACAGACTTCATTTATCATCTTGTCAATATCGTCCATTTAGAAAAACTCACACTGAGCTTCTGGTTTGACTGCACAACATTGAGTTTCCCACCTAAATTTAGCGCGTTGCTGTCTTCACCGTCTGACGTCACAAACGTGCCGGAGACAGGGTTAGTAAACAGTGACGATGTTACGGTGGTTAGGTCTTGTATCTATTACTCATTCAGTCTGTTTATTAAACTCGGCGGCGACAAATTTGGAACGATGTTCGAGCGCTGCTCGGACGGAGACGGGCAGAATTTGTAGCTGAGATGACGAGGAGTCGCAGAAGTTACACACTGAGCATAGCATCGCGCCGGAAAGGGGGCGGAGATTAATGTGTGGACACGGGATCTTCTAATCTAAGGGAAAGAAAAAGAGATACAATATTAGCAATAAAAAATGTCTAAATGGTTAACTCATCATGTATAAATCACATTTTGTAATGCATAAGATATAAAATCGTGTTACAATCCATCATAGATGATTATATTTCTGTGGTATGGGTCAGGAGGGCATTAGTTCCTTTTATATTCAGCAAAGCTGCATAAAATATAGTTTTCCACCATGAGTTACTGCAGCTTAATCAGCTGTCCATCCTTCAAACAGCATCTATGTACCTCTGTGCAGCATGTTGAATAAAAAGGCTTCCCTTTAGAAATTGAATTTACAGCCTGAAGCTTCACTTTATTAAGAGACAAGCCGTGCACTGATGGAAAATCCTCCACAGGAAAGAGAGCTACATCAAGGACTTTACTCCAATGATATTGTGGGCTATTCTCATTCACTGTTCTTACTTATACCTGGAAAAGTAAAGCACTATAGTTGACTTTGAACCCACGTAACCATGAGCCAATTTGGAGGTCTTTTGGACACCTTAATCGTCTGCACAAGATGAATCAGGCTTTCAACTCGGATACTCACCAATCTGCAGCAACTGCTCCAGCCGATTAGTACGTGGGAAGTCAGCTGATGTAGTGGAAGACAGATAAAGTCCACTTGGGGTGGCGATCGGTGGTGATTCCATGGAATAAACACAGCACTTTCACCCTGGACATTGGCGTTTGAATCCCATATGAGTTATTTTTTGAGCGTCGTGTTTCCGATTTTGTGCCTAAAACTAACCAAATAGTTTCACGTTTCAGATGTTAGGAGGAAAGAGAACGTAAAACAGACACTACCTACCTCGTGCATCTGTTTGAGACACAACAACAGGACTGTATCAAAGCTTCAGTACTGGACAATAGGGAATGAGAACACGTTGGACATTCAGGATTCACATAAAAAATAGTGCATAGTATCATATGAACCGTTGTATGAGGATACATTGAAAATTCATACGATGAATAGGATGTACAAGATGTAAGGGTTTATTGTCTTCACCAACAAGGCAAGTTACTTTCAAAACAACAATACGACGGTCACAAAAAAGTTGTGAGCATTTTCTGATTGGTTAAAATTGTTTTGAAAGCTGTTACCTGGATGTTTTTTTTTACCTTTCCTGTGCAGGATGATATGTGTGCAGGGTTTGACAGTCGTGGATTGTCAAACTGTGAGACACAGTGAGTCTGACAGGAGCCTGACTTCTCCAGCTTCAGCTAACAGCTCTACATCCTTTTCCAAGCTCGACTGGTCAGTTTGTCAGAGCTCTGTGCCCTCTGACCTCCGACCTCCCCACGTCACATTATCCAGTCCAATATTGTTGCTCACCCTGCTGTTTCGGTTTTTAAATATGCTTTAAAAGAAAGTGCAAGCAGAAATTTTGAGTGCAGTTACTCGTAAAGATTTCTTCTGTTCAGAGGTCTGAAAGATCAGGTGAGGTTACTGAGAACATCAGGAGTCATCCTCAGGGGATTCAGACACATGTAATGCAAATAATAAGGAACACAACCTCTGACCAACACCTGATTGTGGGGCTGGAAGAAAGGTCAGGGGTCAACATGATCAATGGGAATCATTTTACTGGGTTTATAGACATCGACAACAAACTAAATGAACATGTGGCATGCATAATTTAGAGTCAGGCAAGTGTGAATGGACTACTGGATCATACAGTTTCTTTGCATTGGTACATGTCTTGAATATTTTCCAAAGACAGCTGAAAACCAAATGTCTTCTGCAGGAGCTGTGTCTAATGAACTCTCCTGCTGCCTCCAGCTCCATGAGGCTGACCAGTGTCCAGTGTGATGAGCTGTTAGCTCGGATCAGTACCAGGATCTCTCTGACGGATACCAACTACCGGTGTTCTGTTTCAGCTGTGGAGCGCCTGTCCATCTGTCTCCGCTGAGTGGCAGTTTCAATGTATCTACGTGGGCTGGAATCTGGCTTACTCCAGCGCTAAGAACCCTAAATACAAAATTTGCTCTGATTTAATTATAAAAAAACATTTCAGAATGACGCCAACATAACGACATGTTTTTAAAGGTTTGTAGAAAGTAATTATTTATCAGATCTGTCAGCAAACAAGACAAGTTCTCATGACACAGCCTCAACTTTCAGGACTGGTGTAATATTGTAATGTCGATTATAATGTACCGTAAAATTCAGTCTATGAGACGCACGTTTAATACATTTATTCATCTTAAAAGTGGGCTGCATCCTTTATACCAGTGTGACCAACATAGCAGTATAAAATGCAGAGAGAGGTATGTTTTTGTGTTACGGTATTACTTAATTGTTGCTAACGCTTTGTCACAGACATGCACCGTCATGATGGCCATTGCAGCCGCCACCCTCACAACAATCAACGTTACCGTAGGCCAGAGGTGGGAATTAATGAAGTACAAATACTTTGTTACTGTACTTAAGTAGATTTTTCAGGTATCAGTAATTTACTTGGGCATTTATTTTTAAAATCTGTCCTTTCGACTCCTTACATTCTCAAACAGGCTCATTTCTTTAGTGTTAATGCTGTGAGGGGAATTATGGGTTATTTTTATTTTGCTCTCTGTACGCTGCCGTCCGGACATCAAGACTGATTTCAAAGCTGTAAAAAATGATCCAGGTGCTCGTTGGGGACCTCAGTTCAGTTCAGTCTTTATTATTCTGTCTGAAATTTGGCTTGCAGCTAAACCAGAAAGTGTCCAGAGACAATGAACGAAGAAAACTGTCGTAGTGGGCCGAGGACTTTTCTCGTTTTGTCCAGTGATCAGGAGAGGTATCGTGTATCGCGTTCAAACTTCTGGTGTTGTTACAACAAAGTGAATGTTCATTATTGGCAGAATATAGTTTTATTTAATTCTAAGCTCAAATGTTTAAGTTTAATCGTCTTTGAATTATTATTAGCATTATTAGCATCTGTACTTCTGCTTAAGTATACAATGTGTGTACTTTCGTCACCTCTGCCATAGACTGCCAGCTACCGCTAGCTATAGCACAGGGAGCTAGCAGGATTGCAAAGTGGACATGGTGAAAACAGATGGCAGGCTGTAATTTGTGTGTTTTAAATGGAAATAAACTGAAATAACTTGTATACATGTTTTTATTAATAAATAGCTATAGAAAACCTTTTCCCCTCTGGGACACCACCAAACACTACTGCGACTTATATTCTGTTTTACGGTAACTCACTTCATTCGTGTCGCCTGGTGGGAATTTTTCATCTATTTTGATGTCAGGCTCAAATAGGACGGCATGTTTATGAGTTTACATTTTGAAAGGGAGAGTTCAAGGTTGGACACCCTTTGGATACCAGCGTCACACTCCTCTTCCGAGCGAGCGTCACTCTGAAGCCTCCATTTAAGCCTGAATGAATGCTCGGAGGGACCTGCAGGAGACTCTTTCAATGTGTCAAAATGATAAAAATGTAAGTTTGAAAATCAGCTATTTTCACAAAACAGATGCCAATAAAAAAGATTCAAGCCCTGGAGGCGTCAAATTTCAAAGCTGAGACGAGGATTTGGAGAATCTCTGGTACTTCTTTTGACAGATGCTTTTGGCCGCTAGATGAAAACAAAATATTGACTCCAAATAAAGACTGAAAACCCCGTTCAAAGTGAAATTCAAACATCAATGGCAACATGTGGAGAAGACAAAGAAAGCAAGTGTTTTAAACCAGATCTTCGCTGAATCTTGGAGAGGTTTCTAATTATTATCACTGATTATCACGAGCCGCAGATATCCAGCGTGATAAATCCTAAAAATACCTCTGCAGACATCATCCTCTGTGTCCCAGAGTTAAAAAGAACAGCTGAGTAATTGACTTTGAATTATTGATGCTCTCCCCGGCTCCCTTTTCATTTTCATGAAGGCTGAGGGGAACGATCAGGAGGGGAGAGATTAGAGGGGACGCTTTTATCACTGCTCAGGCTGCAGAAGCTGCAGGACTCGATGATGATGATGATCATGTTGGCAGAGAAGTTCGTAAAAAGGTAAAATAGAATATATCTTATCATTTTATCTGAAAAGCAAAGTGACAGGGAGCCAAACTGTTCTCCAGACTGAAGGATAAAAACGTAGAAGGAGTGGACGTCATCAGAATAGCTGAGCTGCCTTCATCTGTGTAACCAGGGCAATAGTATGTGACAGATAATCACTGAGGAGCTTAGCCTACAATCTTCATGTAATTGCCTCATGTTTGGTCAGACAAAGTCAGAAATGAAGCCTGGATTGAGAGTCATGAAATGAAGTAAACCTACACTTAAAGGGGAATTATGGACTTCTTTACATTCTTTACATCAGCAACTCCTGCGTTCTGCAAAGTAAAATTACGACTTTTTTCGAGTCTTTGAAGAGATGTAACGTCTGTTCGTGGATTAAAAAGTCATCTTCCTCTGTACCGAAAAGGTCTGTCTCTGCAGGGATCCTTTCTGTAATGTTGTCAGACACTTAGAATAACAATCTGTCAGGGTAACAAGACTAGGTCAAAACCTAGTTCGTGGCTGAGCGCATCAGGTCAATGTGCGCTTTGTGGGCAACAATGGAAGCGGGCGTGTGTGTGATGGCTGCGGGACGTGTTCATTTTTATTTTAGATGCAAGAAAAAATGAAAATACATATGCATGAAAAGAAAGGAGAGTCCTCAAACTGATACTGCTCTCAGCCAGAATACACTGTGAACATGAATTGTGATGAGTCCTATTGATCTCTGACAGCAATATTAACGTCTCCTTCTGTCGTAAAAGTCACAGGCATGGAGAGTAAAGTAGGTCGACACTTCCGGTACGCTTTTTCAAAGTAAACGCCCAATCTGGAATTCTGACTCCCCTTGTTTGTACACAATGTTTTTATTTTGAAGCTTTTTTAACTTTTCTAGGACGTGATTTGATGGATAAAGTCACTCACAGGCTCCTTATTGCGGCTCCTGCTTAATTTTCTTTGAAATAAAAACGTAGTCATAAGTCTCCCGCAGGCCATAAGTGTATATGTTAGTAAAAATAAATAAATAACATCATGTTACAGCCGTAACGTGGGTGCGATCTCTCCCTCTCTCCCCCTCGCTCGACCCCCTCTGGATATGCGCCCAGCGGACATAGGTGAGGACAGCCGAGGAGCAGCCGAGGAGCAGCCCCGCCTACTCCCTGAAAAAAAGTATCCAGAGCCATGTACAGAGAGAGTCGCGTTAGTGGAGGTACAATATGCGCCATGATCCACCATTGTGATGTCGCAACTCTCTCTCTCTATGGCTCTGAAAGTACAGTCACTCAGTCAGTCACATACAGACCCATGTGTAAGGCTGACCCCGGCGATCAGCCAAAAAAACAAGAACTATTAGTGGACGCACTTTGATGGGGTGTGCAGCCATTACTGCCTGTTTTGTGGCTGCAAGCTGAAGCAATCCACTGGAGCAAACATTTTTGTATCAATTAGTCATTAAGACCCCAGAATATGTAAAAATCTGGCTCGAAGAAATACAGAAATACACTCTTAAATCTCAGATAAAAAGTATGGGGTCTCTTTCAGGTGGGCCTGTTTTCCATAGAAGACAGACTTTGTTAAAGGAATGAATCATCAGAGTAAACATGCTATTTTTCTTCTAATAAAGTGGTAAAAGAGGACTTTAGATCCTTTATTCAAATGGCAAAAACATCACTTAGGAGAGGGAGTCCTGGCTAGTCCAAACTATTTGCACGCGCAATCGTAGAGCAACATTAGCATCTATTTGAAATCGAGTTTGTGTGAACCGAATGAATATAATTGAACGTAATTGTTGACATACTTGTCTCTGCACTACGTGTGTTACTGGATCTCCGGCCAAAATAAAATACTGTTTTTTACCATGACTATTGTATATAATGTTGAATAAAGCTTCACTTACCAGTGGTTACTGTCTTCTTGTATTTGTCCACATTTTGCACAAAGGAAGGCTCAGACAGAAGATGTTTGATGTTCTGCTGCCTCTGACTTACTGGCGCTCTGGTTCAGAGTTTCTGCTTTGTAATCGGATCTCAAGTCCTGTGCATTCTCTAAGCTATTCTAGTATTACACATATACATCAAAAAGCCAGGAACCATGCAGGAGCTCACCTGGACCCACAGACCATGATAAAACTTGGTCCTGAACCCACACAAGCCAGGGTGGGGTCTCTGGACTTAAGGCCAGGGAGGAACAGTGAAGACCCGTACTCTGCACTTCCATCAGCAAGCAGGACAGGAACAGACTCCAACAGATAGTCAGGACAGCAGAAACAATCATTGGACTAAAACCTGGCTTCACTTACACACACAGAGAATAAAGAAGCGTGCAGGAAAATTCACAAACTCTGGACACAACCTGTTTCAACTTCTCCCCTCTGGTAGGTTTTTATAGAGCTCTGTTAGCCAAAAGAGTTTCCTCTCAGCTGTCTGAATAATGTTTCTTTATTTGAGCACGGACAATGAATGCACAAAGAACATTAACCTTATGATGTATTGTACCACGTTTTAGCAAATTGCTATTTTCCACAGGTAAGTAAAATACAGAAAATCGTAAGAAGAGATTGACTATAGAAGAAGATTTGCTTCAGGTACATTCTGGTTTTGTTGTCTACAAATCTGCCCATAAAAGACTCAAATAAGAACTCTTGTATCTGTCGAGACAACATTATAAACTCAGGTCAAATAGATACCAGGAAATTATTTTCATCCGCCACTCAGCAGTCTGTTCTGTGTTTTATTTCCATGTGTTTGTTGTGGAGTTCCCTGCACGTCATATTATCAGTTGTTAAAGCTAAGATTAGAGTCTGTTATATCCTGACTGCTATTACTTCCCCTCAGGCGCTTCTCATGCAGGTTTATGATGTTAGGAAAAGACTCAATAATGATTAGTGAGCAAATCAACTTATGGGAACGTCAGTTTGGTTTTATTTATTCATGTTGGCAACAATTGCAATAGTGTGCTTTTAACACTTTGAAAGCTGCTAAATCACAGGTGATGCATTTAGCAAGCAAGAGTCCAGCTGGATCATTCGGCGTGGATTTGCATTAATCCTCTTCAGAAAAATGATCGGTGCAGACCATAGACTATAAATAATGGACGTAGTCTCAGTGACGTCACCCATTGGTTTCTGAAGAAGCGTTTTGAAGCCCAAACTGTGCTGCCGCTGGCGGTCGCCATACTGGAAATGCCAGAGCTAATCCAGAGGCAGGCAAAGAGGCGGAGCATGAGTGAGCTGAAGCCTATGGCTGAGGACTATGGGCGGGCATTATGAATCAGCCAGCTACGGCTATGAAGCTAGGCTACATGCTCCTCAGCGTAGCTAGCGGTTATTAGCCATAGACTGTATAAATAATGAATGAGCTAGTTTGACTTTGCCTGGTGGAGATTCTGTTTGTGACGGTGACTGACTGCAGGTGTTTAGTTATCAGAGTAAAGAAGCAGCGGACTCGCTGCTCGCTCGCCCGGTGAGAGAGCTGACACATAACGGCAGACGTAAAATAACCGTCTCATCATTACGGTCCGCTGTAATCTGTCCGGGGAAAAACTCCTGACTCCTATTTACTGACTGACGATTAAATAAACGTTTGATAAACACTGAACAGGCTAACAAGCAGCTAAAGCGAGCACAGTATACCTGCTACTTTGTGCTAAAAATATATCAATACAGTTATACTCACATTAAACTGACGGAAAAGCTGGAGCTCAGACTTCTTGCACGGCCATAAAGTTCCATAAATCCCACAGAGAGAGAAAGACAGATTATTTGTCCAAACTCCCCAAAAATCCCCAAAAGTCTCCAACAACACAAACAGGTGAAGTTAAGCTCAGTGTCTGTGTGTCTGTGTTGACGTCTAGCAGACAGCCAGCAGGATCCACCTGTCAATCAAGTGCGCCGGCCTCTATAATTTAATGATTAATATAATTAAAACGGGTGTGTTCTGAAAAAAAAATTCAGCCCCGTACATCTTAAACAGTAAAAGTAGCTATTTATGTCAAAACCGCTTTTTGTACCAGGCTGTAAACATGTTTATTTCTGCTGTAATGTTATTTCCTGTTTTCTGGAGCCTCAAGTGGACACTCGAGGAACTGCAGTTTTTTGCACTTCCGCATTGGCTTCATTTTTCAACACCAGAGGTTGCCGCTTGGTGCAGAAGTATAACTGTCTCAGTGCGCTATCTAACACCATGATCATTCAACGGTAAAAAGACTTCACACATGAAGGACTACAACGTCCTCTGGTGCCCACCGTGAACGGCACTTTGTCGTTTCCATAATTTCTGTATTTTCTTTCGTTTGTTGTCTCTTCTTCTCTTCTTCTTCAACACAAACAGCTGATCCGACACCGTACGCTGCAGGCGTAGTAACACGTATGTGTTGTGGTACACACAAAGTAGTTCCAAATAAAGTAAGTTAAAACGCAGTGAATTATTCAAATACAGTGTACAATTGAAACCACCATTTTTAGGTGACGTGCCTTATAAGTGGATAAATGACGTGTGGGATTGACCCTATCTGCAGCGGCATTAAGCCTAGCATCCGTGCTGGTTAGTTTCTTAACACTGCTTACTGGCATCCACTGTATGTAGCACACTTACTATTGATAAGTATCATACAACCCCACTTCAAACAAACCGAACTATCCCTTTAAGCCGGAGATATTCTTGCTTTTAAGTACGTGTTCACATGCATGTGATGGCTGCCCTTGTTTCCCTGCATCTGTTTGGAGCGTTGGCTGTGCCCATCCTCAAAAAGTAGCGCTACACGTACGCGAGATGCAGTATGCACATGAATGGTAGGGGCAGTGTAGAGGCAGAGGGATGTGACGGGAAGTACATCATCTGCTCTGTCTTCCCTATGGTGTCCTGTATTTCAGAGATGTGTTTTGCAGTAAGAATCGTTCCTTAATTTTTGACATGCCAGAATGCAACAGAGAAAAACACCATCAGTAAACACACCAGCGGTAAGACAAATGGACAGAACTGTACTGTGGGTCGTAGGATTGTTGAGGGGGAGGTGAAACACACACACACACACACACACACACACACACAGCTGTTGAGCCTACATCAGGTTTGTTTTGCGGAGCAGGGAGGCAGAGTGAGTCACTGCTGACCGAGTGGACCTGTGATCTCTGCAGTCAACATGGAGAGCCTCACAAACAGAGCGGGACGATTACAGCAGGTACCAGGAACACCTGATCTATTCAGCGCTGGCTTTTTCAGAGTGGTGTGAAGAGCCTCGGATCAAAGCAGGTCTGGGAGCACATGGCCGTCACATCATCACACAGAGCTCTCTGTCAACTGCTCTGCTGCTAGCCGAGTCTGATAATAATGTGCATTTAAAATTAGAAAGAAAATGTGTAATTACATGTGATTTAACAGAGCGTAATAATAAAAACTATAATATAAACATACGTTTTGAATGTACTGGACGAGTTATGACTAAATGAGTTAGCATTCCAGAGACTTCAAATGTTTTTCTTTTAGGTTCATGTATGATTTTGATAAAAAAGAATGGACATATTATACTAAAGAGTATTTTGAAGTTTAATTAAAGGCACTTACAATCCTGTCTGAAGAAGGGAGTCCAAGGGCCCGTTCCCAGCAAGCAAAAGACGTCTTTAAAACGTCTGTGCTCGATACAGCCCTGATTTAGTCCGGCTGTGTGCAGCCCAGATTTTAATAAAATAGATTAAAGTTACTTTTTGCTCACACAGCTTGCAAGATATATGTTATCTGATCATGTAAGCAAAGTCAACAGCGATTACAAGGTTTTTAGTTTCATGTCTTTTACATGGTTTATGTATAGCCACGATTAAGCTCTGAATTAGACGAGCTACGTGAAGCCTGTGTTTAGACCATCAGGCTAAACAGCATTAACAGATGCTTTGGTGTCTAACACCCAGTGAGCACCAACCGAGATTTCAACATTGAAATTTGGTTGAAAACAGGCTGAAATCAGTTCTAAACATCTCAGACAGAATTTTAACCTTTTTTCAACCGGCTAAAACACAATGACGACATGTATAAAAAGATGGATGACACAACAGCTCCCTAAAAGTGAAGCCAAACCCTCTCTATCTATGCTGACTGGCTGCAGTATAGGTCATAAAGCCCGCCTCCTCCATGTTAAATGGTAAATGGACTGTACTTATATAACGCTTTTCTAGTCTTTGCAATCACTCAAAGCTGCTTTTACACTACATATCACTACACACCAACTGTCAATCAGATATCACATTCATACCCGTTGGCTATGCCACCGGGAGCAATTTGGGGTTCAGTGTCTTGCTCTCCGACCTTCCGATTGAAGGAGCGGAAGTGGCTACGACCGCCGATCTCTACTGCGCAGACTCTGGCTCCAAATGACGTCACCATCACAAGATGGCAGCGCCTATCTCAGGGGCTATTTTGGCATCACTTTCGTACAATGTGAGCAGATGGAGATGAGTTGTCCAGCTATATATACAGTCATTGGTTAAAAACTATTTGAGAATAGACCTAGTACTGGTGCAGCGGTATTAATCCCAATAGTACAAGAACACTGTAAATAGGAAGAATTGCACTATTTGCTGCAGACAAACAGAAACCAGAACATGTCTCATACGAAGTTCGTTTCTGTGTGTACAGCTTCTAATATGTAAATAAAGATTAAATGTTTCCAAATTATAGATGATAAAAAACACCAAAGAATAATAGGTTGACAGCTGTCAAAGAACCACGTGCAGAGTTTTTAGATGAGAAAAATCCAAAAGAACTTCTGAACAGGAGCTGGTATCTTTGATTGCCGTTACACATAATTCAATCACTCCTCTTTGTTGTGTCACAGTATTGACTGTCCTCAGCAGCGTTTGTTCTGCCAACACTCTTAATTTCACACTAATAAAACACTGTTTGCCAATAATAATGGATTCATCTGCAGCTCCGAGCCGAGCATCTGGTGCTTTTAGATAACCTGGCTGGGTTCCTGTGGGCCCTTACATCTCTGCAGTAAAGAGATATACAATACTCCATTTAATTAGCATATTTGTATGACTCATAAAATACAAATCATTCGACATAAAACAAGGTTATTTAAAGGTGAGTTAAAACTCTACATCACATGTTGTGGTTTACTTTTTAACCTGACAAACAGAGCCAAATCACTTCCTGAACCAGCTTGTTCCCAGTTCATTCGAGCTCACAGTCATTAGAAAGGGACTGTGCTGTGACACCAGGCTGCAAAGAGGTGCCAGTGACTGGCAGGTGTAGGGGGCGGCTGTAGCTCAAGATAAGAAACTGAAGATACCTAGTTGCTCCTGGAGGTCCTGCATGGTGCTAAATTAGTGTATGAATGTGTGACCTTAGTGTAAAAGCACCTTGTCTGAAGACTAGAAAGGCGTGCCTAATCTTGTGTAGCTCCCCTTTTCCCGCCTGAACAGCCCTGACCCGTCGAGGCATGGACTCCACCAGACCTCTGAAGGTGTGCTGAGGTATCTGGCACCAAGACGTGAGCAGCAGATCCTTTAAGTCCTGTAAGCTGCGAGGTGGGGCCTCCATGGATCAGACTTGTTTGTCCAGCACATCCCACAGATGCTCGATTGGACTGAGATCTGGGGAATTTGGAGGCCAAGTCAACACCTTGAACTCGTTCCTCAAACCATTCCTGAACCATGTCTGCAGTGTGGCAGGGCGCATCATCCTGCTGAAAGAGGCCACTGCCATGAGGGAATACTGTTTCCATGAAGGGGTGTACTTGGTCTGCAACAATGTTCAGGTAGGTGGTACGTGTCAGAGTAACATCCACATGAACAGCAGGACCCAAGGTTTCCCAGCAGAACATCGCCCAAAGCACCACACTGCCTCCGCCGGCTCGCTTTCTTCCCATAGTGCATCCTGGTGTCATGTCTTCCCCAGGTAAGGGACGCACACGCACCTGACCGTCCACATGATGTAAAAGAAAACATGATTCATCAGACCTTCCATCGCTCCGTGGTCCAGTTCTGATGCTCTCGTGCCCGTTTCAGCTGTGAACAGGGGTCAGCATGGACACCCTGAGCAGTCTGTCTGTGTGTTCTGACACCTTTCTATCAGAACCAGCATCAACTTTTTCAGCAGTTTGAGCTTAAGTAGCTCTTCTTCGTCTTCTTGGATCGGACCACACGACAGCCTTCGCTCCCCAAGCGCATCAATGAGCCTTGTCCGCCCATGACCCTGTCGGCGGTTCATCAGTTTTCCTTCCTGATACCTCTTTAGGTAGGTACTGACCACTACAGACCGGGAACACCCCACAAGAGCTGCAGGCTTGGAGATGCTCTGACCCAGTCGCCTACCCATCACAATTTGGCCCTTGTCAAAGTCGCTCACATCCTTACACTTGCTGCCTAACATATCCCACAAACTGACAGAGGCTATTGCAACAAGATAATCAATGTTATTCACTTCACCTTTCAGTGCTCATAATGTTATGGCTGATCGATATAAGTACAGTCAAATTATTATTAACCATACCTGCAGTTCCTCTTGCGTCCACTTGAGGCTGTCTCCTGCAGTGAGTCACTCCCCATAGAGCCCCATGTTAAAATGTCCAACCCTGCAGCAGACATAAACGTTTTCAGCCTGATTAGTCTGAAAAAGAAACAAGCCTAACTGTATCGGCTTAGTCCTCTGCAGCTCCATCCTCTCTCATCCAAATGTGGTCACTTCTGGTTCCAGGAAACTAACATGGCGGCCAAAACGCCAGACTCTCTCATGAAGGCAGTCGGTAAACCAATGGGTGAAGTCACCAGGATAAATCAGTCAACTGTTCGTTTGTTTTTTTCCACTTTTCATTAGATCGGCTAGAGGCAGAAAGGAAACAGAACAGGAATTACTTTCAGCAGAGGTCGACAGCTGGATCTGAACCGCTCCCTTTGGTTACCAAAACCCACGACTTCACGTTGTTCACTTCACTCTGTTTGCTCTGCACTGCGGTCAACAAGACCTCTGTATTAGCACATTGATCCTATTGATTGGCAGGTTAACACTGGGGATTATTCCTCTGAGTGAATTCAGCTCACATAATGTTGCAAATGAAGCTGTGGTGGCGTATTGATTTCTTCCTCTCGTGTTCGGCTCACTTCTAGTCGCAGCTCGGTTTTATAGTGAAGGAGTCGTAAAGTTAATTGACCAGCCGCTCGTCTCTTTGAAACAATCTCTTCCTGCCTGTCAGATGGACGCGAGGCCAGGTGATGTCTTTTGTCTTCGACCCCTTTGTGCGTTGTTTAGTCTAATTTCTTCTTCTCTCTCGCCGTGTGTCTCATGTGGATGGTCTGTGTGATGGCTGTCGAAACAAAAGCACAGGTGAGACCACTGGGAGAGTCAGAGCGTGACAAGCTTTTTAAACCTTTTTTCAACTGCACAAAATGTTACATTAGCGCCGTGCTATGTTCCCAGTTTCATACAAGTTGAGTCTTGTCACTTTAGTCCATCACTGCTTACGCCAAGGGCTAGTGTTAGTCTGACGGGTGTAATGAATATGTAACAAATAAGTTGGTATGATATTATCAGGTCTTGCTGAGTAGTTTTAATCAACATTTATCTCTCTCATTGTTCTTAGGTCAAGTGTGTCCTTTTTTTCATCCGCTGCGGCCCCATCTACTCACACCCCCCTCACACTGTAAGTAGCCCCTTGGTGACGTATGGTGCTGCTTATTACCGGGTGCCGCATGGAAGTGATGGAGGTCACATTTAACAATTACTGAAAGCTCCGCCCTGCTTGTTATCCCTCAATCAATTACAGCAGCAGCCTCTCACAGCTGGTATTAATCACTGATTTAATTAAGAGATTGGACGGGATGAACTCAGTGGTTGTTAGAAAGGGAATTTACATATCATACCATGACATAAAGTATATCACAAACACTTATGGATAAAAAGTTGGACCATTTGTGTCCCCGCTGCAGCTGAAGATTTTCCATGCATGGTGTAGGACTTTATCGCTTCACTGTGCTTAAAAACACTTCAGTCCCACAGTCCTCAGACATGCAGATCAGCTGTTTCATCCTGATGGACTGATAGTCTGTCCCTGCTTTCTATGTGTTGCTCACCAGCAGAGATTGCTCCGCCTATTAAACAAAGAATATTCAACATTGCTGGTTTTATTTATCTGTATAAAAGCTAGTAACATGGAATGGGAGGGATTTTACCATTAAAAAGTGGAGGTAGCAACAGAGACATATCAACATCTTTGAAAGGACGTGACATGAGTGTGACCAACAAGCAGCTAACTCATAGAAGATGAAAAAGTTAGCAGCTAAAAAACAGCCAACCTAAATGTCCTATTTGGGAAGAAAACAAAGTCCAAGGTCAATTTAACAGAGACATTTTAAAAATGCTAAAAGCTGCATGTACATTTGTGGCATAACTTCTTAGATTAGTTCCTTTCACAAGACCTCAGGGTTTTCTTTTCATCCCACCTGTGCATTTTATATTTTTTACAAATACAGAACTTGGGGATGTTAAGGGACCATTATTGTTTCAAAGGAAGGCGCTGCCCGGAGCTTATGCACTATGTTACACTAGCTGCAGATGCTGTTGTGTTGACACGTCATGTTGTAGTAGGGCTGCTTGATTAGGGCCAAAATGATCATCTCGATTATTTGTTTATTTTAGGGATATTTTTTGTTTTATTGTACTTTCAGAGCAACACTCTTTCACACAATTGTGTGCAACTTTCCGGCTCATGTAGCCTATTAATTTTGCATCAAACTTTACCTGAATTTGGTGCATCATGGGTAATTTCAGTGTCTCTTGGAGTTGGGCGTCTCTGCTCTGGATGTCTGACTTGACGCTGGACGAGGACGGGGAGCAGCTCGTTCTTCCTCTTGGCCTTCACACTCATCATGCTGCACTTGGTGCTGTATTTTCAGCTGCTTCAACAAGTTGGTCGTGTTGCTTTGCGGCGCAGACGCAGGTTTCATGACCTCTTTGATGATTGTTGTTTCTTCACTCTAAACCTGAAACACCTCCAAACAAGTTCAAAGCAAACCAGAGCTGTAGTCATCTTTAGATTATTGTATTTTAAATTACTAATTGTATCATTGTAGAGTATGGTAAATGGTAAATGGACTGTACTTATATAGCGCTATAGTCTTTGCGACCACTCAAAGCTGCTTTTACACTACATGCCACATTCACCCATTCATACACTGATGGCAGAGGCTGCTACCTAAAGTGGGGTTCAGTGTCTTGCCCAAGGACACTTCGACATGTAGCCTGACGGAGCTGGGGATTGAACCTCTGACCTTCCCATTGAAAGACGACCGACTACCACTGAGCCACAGCCGCCCCTGTATCTGTGTGTTGTTATATTATGGCATATATTTTTAACTGCACATTCTTTACTTTTTATTACATTTGATATGTAAAGGCCCAACGAGGGACAAGAGTTGAAAATTAGTTAGAGCAACACATCGGTTTCGTGCGCTGTACTGGAACTGTTAAATTAACTAAAATATATTCAGTTCAGCCAATGACGAGTGACTCGCTCTCTTCCCATTTCAGCGTAACAACAAGCAGCGTTTAAAACGCGACTGAGCATTAGCAGACTTTGGGCCCGATCAGACAGAGCGCATTTTGCAGGCTCTAAAACACGAGGCGTACCGCCCTGCCTTTTTTGTTGAAGCCTACAGTTAAAAAAAAGAGCAGCTCACTGCGCCTTTTTTTTCCTACTGTTGTTAAGGCAACCACCGAATCATAGCTGTCGTTAACCTAACCGTTATATTGTCTACTGACAGAAGGCCCGCCTCTCCTTTCATCCGATTGGGCAATCAGAAAAAAGGACCTCAGGCGCTTTTCTGCTTTGAGTTGAAGTTTTTTCAACTCGAGGCGCTCTGAGCGTTTCTTCAAAAGCGCGAGGTGCACAGAGCAGGAAAATGCGAGCCACTCTGCAACACAAAAGCAGCGCGCAAAAAGCCTCTCGCTGAAAACAATGACAAAAGAGCCACCAGCTGCTGAAACGCGCTCTGTCTGACCGGGCATGACACGTTTGACAAACAACTGTTCAAAGACGTAACAGAAAAGTACATTTTGAGATCGTAATGAAAAACAACAAAGAGTAATTCTCAAGGACAGCTACATATCTCTGCCCATTTTCATCAGCTGCTGTAACCACGACAACCATAGACACATTCAGCTGAAAGTCTTCAGTTAACACGGTCACGTGTTGAACCGAAACACCGGTCTGTTGTTGACTCTGCCACTCTAAAGCAGCTGCAAGGTAGCCGCTCATCACATGACATGCCGGCTCGCCCAAAAGTGAAGCCCAAACCTCTCCATCGCCCCCTGGAGGAGGGGCTGTTAGTTTCAGGAGCGCTTGATTTGATAAGCAGCAGAGTTTTCTACAGGGCGGAGCATTTTAAACATCAATATCAACGTCAATCATGTTTATTTATTATTATTTACTTAATATACGATTAATTATGTAGCCCTAAACAACAGCTTTATTTTATTTTTGTTCAGTGAGAAACAAGCAGTGCTGGGACAATGAGGAGCCTTCTTTACCACCTTGTTGAGGGATTCCTAAAAACCCCGTCCTTTCATTCAAAGAGTCCCTGCTTGGATTTTCTCTGCATGCGCTCAGACTGAGTGGCTGCCCTCAGATAAATTGTTTCTTGCACAGATTTCCTGCGCTCCAGATTTGGTTGTTTTTTGTGCAGCAGCCTTGTCAAAATCCCTGACCAATACAATGCCAGGTTTTGTATTGACAAATGAAATAATGCCTGCCTCGTGTTGGGTGCTTTGCTTTGTTTATAAAGTGTCCTGTGTGGGTGTTTTCTGTTCTCACCCACTGCAGATTTGTTTTATGTGCTTCTCTTTTGAAATAAAAGAGAAGCATGGGCTGTTGGAGTGCGAGGGCAGAGCTTTTGGGGAAAGCGTTATAAAATCATATCAATGCTAGCTCCTGATGCTCTCAGGCCTTATTAAGAAGCAGACCATACATTAAAGGAGAACAAAAACAAAGAGAAATTAAGAAGTCGGTGGGAGACAGAGGTTCAAAGCAACGTTACATCTGAATCAGAAGCAGGACTCTTGGTAGCTGTCCTCACATGCCTGATTATTTCCAGTGAAATGTCAGCAGCATAAACAGCCATGTGTTAACAGCATAAACAGCTCTCACCCCGTCTCTCCCCGTCAAACACAGCTAATGGCTTTAGTGCTGTCCGTATTTAAATGTTCATATTTCCACATGGATAACTTCACCCCGACAACTGATGCTGAAAGAGGCATCACTGATGTGAGCTCAGGATGCATATGTCGAGGACACGACATCTCTCACGTCTCACAACTGTATTCATGCAAAAGAAAGTCAACAAAGGAAACTACTTAGTGCCACCTTAATGCGCCTGCAGAGCAGCACGGGGAACCTCTTTTTATTGTCACAGTCAAAGAGACACAGATAACACACAGCTCTTCAATACAGTCAAATATCCTTCTGAGCCTGTGAGCACTGCTCTCCATCTGCAGCGCTCAGAGGTAATATATATTATTGTTCTGAATTCATCACAGCACCGTCAGTTTTTATTTGTCCGTGAATATTTCCGCTTCACTACTTTCCGTCCTCCTGGATGTCAAACTGTCTGTTGGGTTTGGTGGATTCCAGCATGAGTTCGTACAGTTGGCCGATCTGTTCCCCCTGGAAGTCGCTCAGATTTCCCTCCGACAGGTTGGTGCCAAACTTGATGGAGCTGAGTCGCTCCCCCGCTGACTCCAGGACCTGAGTCTGCAGGGTGCCCTTGTAGCTCTGTAAAAGGGGGGCAGACAGGAATAGCAGCAGCGTTTAGCACCTGGTCTTCCACCACATCTCCTCTTTGATTCATTAAACACATCAAACAGTGTGAGTTCTACATCTGGTTCAAGGTGGATTTAAAATATATATTGAAGACCTAAACTAGCGGTGTGTCTCACAGAGAAAAAGCGGCCATCTTTAAAGTTCAAACAACCCTTTTGATAACTTAAAAGCTTCAGTCAGACAACAGCTAACGTTAGCATTCAGCCACTGACTGGATAATATTACTGTTAGTACGAGGACGGGGAGCAGCTTGTTCCTCCTCTCGGCCTTCACACACTCATCATGCTGAACTTTGTGCTGTTTTTTCAGCTGCTTCAACAAGTTAGTCGTGTTGCCCTGCGGCGCAGACGCAGGTCTCATGAACTCTTTGCCGATTATTTTTTCTTCTTAACATCACTCGTCCTAAACCTGAAACACCTCCAAACAAGCGATGGCGAGCCGTTTCCTACAAACTGAGCTGACAGTTCATGACTGATGAGTCAGATCTGTCAGTGCATGAATTATCCTGAACACATGGAGGTCCACAGCATCCTCCATATGTCCCACCTCTAAGGATCCATCCATCACTGGAACAACGAGCTCACAGGGAACGTCTGCCGTTTCCCATTCACAAAGCATCTTGGCTTTTTGGAACACTCTCACTGTACACCATAATGAGCCATTTATCTAAGAGGCTTTTTCCTGCTCCTAATGTGATTATGTTGAACATTTGCCAGCAGGAAACATCCTCCCTGAGACAGGAGGGCTGCAGCTTCGAGGAACACTCTGACAGTTTGGCACAGTTGTGTTCGGAGGTTTATCATTGAAGGACTTTTTGGAGAACTCTGGGTGGAAAGTATGCATGATGTTCTCCGTCACTTTAACAGGGTTCTTCTGTCATATGCCGAGTGAAACGTCTGCTAGCTTTATCATTACGGTTTCATGCAGACTAAATGTCTGATGAATGATGAGTCATGTAGTCGCCAGTAGTTCCGGTAGGGCAATGTCATTTTAACGGTTCATTCTTTGTTTGATTTAACTCATTTTTTGTATTTAATCTGTCGGCCCACGTATCTGAGACATAATCTGAGGCAATTATTTGAAGGATTTTGTCATTTATAGCAAGCTGCTATAAATAAAGACGTCCCAAACCAGAACAGTGTTAGCTAAATTAATCAGATCCGTTCTTTACGTGGTGACTGCTGTAGATGTCTTAAACCGGCAGCTGTGATTTGGGCTGCAAGTACATCGACTAAAAGCAGGGCTGACTCGAACGCTGCAAAGCTTCAATCGCTGCTCAACAGCAAAAATCAGAATGAGCTTATTGAAATAATAACCAACCATTTATCATTGTAGTGACTTTTAAACAAACCAATACAAATCAGCCACTGAGGTGTGGACGGGCGAACAAGTTTCAGACTTGGTTTTGGGATTAAAATAAATCACTGTTCATCTTTCCATTCCGTGATCCAGTTATTCACCTTTCTTTGTCGGCATTCAAACAAGTTCATCAAGGCAGATTTCAATTTTCAGATTTCGTTATATTGCAGCGATGTTTTTCCGTTCATCAAACATAAAGCAAGCTGAACCGACCGGCTACGACACACTGACGGTAACAAAAGACACGGTCAGCATCACTGCTCCTCGTCACTGAGGCATTACCTACATGCACTCCTATACAAGATGCTCCGCCTGGTGTTCGAAATCGGAACAGCATGATAATACACAGTCCCCATGTTAAACATAAAACCAACAAAAAGCTACATTATGGCTCCAACAAAAGGAGACTAAAACTGACCAAGAGTAAGCAATGGAGACCCTCCTGTCCGTGGATGAGGATGGTGAACCATCCGACAGAGAAGCGACTGTCACTGCAAAGAAGGAATAGGAGGACTTTCTAAAAGAAGGGTCTAAACGGATTCTGGTCCTCTTGAGTGGTGGAGACGAAATGCAGACTGTTATCTGCAGCTGGCAGCTTTAGCCAATCACTTGCTTTGCATCCCTGCTACTTCAACCGCCTCGGAGCGCATTCTTTCCAAAGCTGGATTTAGTGTAAGTCAATCCCGGAGTAGTGAAGCTTCAAATACAATCGAATGCTGCAGCTTCGACGCCCAAAGCAAGGTATTCGGGACAGCCATAACAAACATTTCTTGTTTTTGCCTCTGACAGGCTCAGATTGTTATTCTAAGTGTGGGGCAACATTACAGAAAGGATCCCTGCAGAGATAGACCTTTTTGTTACAGAGGAAGATGATTTTTTTAAACCAGAAACAGCCGTTACGTCGGTCTCTTCAAAGACACCAGACTCAATTGATAAAAACAGTCATTTAATTCTCTGTATGCAGGAGTTGCGTGTCTACTGCTGCTTGTTTCCTTGTGTTATACTCTGATGTTTTTAATCTTAACTAACCATTTTTAAAGTTTTAAGCCGTACAAAAACCCAAACAAACTAGCCAATCAAGGTAGCGGTATACCAGCATCTCCTGTGTTCTGCTAAATAAATCATAGTTTTTGTCAGTGGAGTCTGGTGGCTTTGAAGAGAGAGATGCAACAGCAGTTTCTGGTTTCAAAAAAGCATCTTACTCTTTAAAAATCCTTTCTGTAATGTTGTCAGACATGTAGGCAATTCATGGTTTGGGGCTATCACATGATAAATTGCACCACATACAGGTGTTTTTTTTTTTGTTTTTTTTTTTACAATACTCTGTCATCTTTTGTGTCATTTCTTACAAACACTTTTCTCTCTCTCTTTGGGGAGCGCTTGTTTGGCCCAGCGGAGCAGATTTATTAGAACTCCCCTGAGTGCCTCTGAAATAAATGGATTACACACTGAACACTCAGTGCATGTAATCTCATTCAGAGGCTCGCTCCCCGTCTGTTCCCACTCCTCTGGATTTTTCTGAGGAAGTGGAGATGAAGCGGAAATCTGCTTTTGTTTGAAAGAAAAGAGAGGAAAGAGGAAAAGTTCGAGGTCTGTTACAGAATCTGGCTTGTTCTCAACAGCTGTCAGGTGCAACAGTATGGGACAGTATTTGCTTTCTATATTTTCGGTATTTCATTAACATGGCTTGTGATTGGACCCAATGAAGATCAGTCACTGTGATCATGAACCTCATTGTGATCCAAATAAATGATGCAAAACGAAATGACTGTATTTGCATCTAAATGAAATGCTCCTTGTGTACAAACCGTCCTTGTATCAAAGACAGAAGTCTGAATAAACAGTCAAAGCATCAGTAACCACATCCAAAAGAGCTGCCAACATGTATTTATGCTTGTAAAACCAAACTTTAGGCTATTATATTATATCGTTTCCAATGTAAAACGAAGCTGTGACTGAGCTTGAACACAGCAGGAATGTAACTTGCTCAGAGGCAGATTCTGTTACCCTTGGACAGAGCCACGCTAGCTGAATTGGGGGTCAAAGAGTACAAAACGTTCAGGAATCGCTCCACTAGATCGCTTCAGCCGGCAGCAGTGAAACAGGCTGTAATGGCTGCAACGTAATCCTTTGACAGTGAACATATTCCACTTAAAGGTCCTCTGACAGGCTCAGATTGTTATTCTAAGTGTCTGAAAACATTACAGAAAGGATCCCTGCAGAGATAAGATCCTTTTTTTGAATCCATAAACAGACATTACATCGCTCTTTTCAAAGCCACCAGACTCCATTGACAAAAACAGTAATTTTACCCTACAGAACACAGGAGCTGCTGGACTGCAGCTGCCATGGTTGGTTAGTTTGTTTGTCTTATAGTGTGTTACAGAAATATTGTGTTGGGTCTGAGCTAACCGTTTGAAAACACCAAAGTCACAAAATAACACAAACAAACTAACAGATACACACAGAGTTTGACCTGCCACTCCATGTTCTTGGAGGTAAAATTACTGTTTTAGTCAATGGAGTCTGGTGGCTGTTCAAAAACTCACCTTCCTCTTGTACAAAAAGGTCGATCTCTGTCAGGATCCTTTCTGAAATGTTGTCACACACTTAGAATAACAATCTGAGCCTGTCAGTGGAAACAACAAGAACTTTAGTGGACGTAAATTGCAGCCATTACAGCCTTCTTGGTGGCTGCTGGCTGAAGCAATCTACTGGAGCGATTCCTCATTTGTTTGTATTAATTAGTCATTAAGACCTTAAGATTTTCATGCAAATAAATGTCTGTTAAGTCTCTATCTATCACTGAATGAGGTAACACAATGGTGACTGAGCCTATGGCCCACTGATGAAAGCCTTTGCATTTGCAGTATATAGTATTATTATGGACTGGGTGTCTGTGGCGGCATTGGTGAAAAAAAATCACAAGCGGCGCCCAGTTAGTGACGCGTTTTCCATCAGCCAGCAGTGGTTGGTCTGCCAGAGAGGGTAGGCGGAGCTAAGCGGCTGCTTTTCCGCTCTCTGCAAGTGTTGCGAGTAAACAGTAATCTACTATGGCTGAACAAACAAAGAAAAGATGGATGACTACAGATACAACTTCAACAAGAAGTGAAAATCCAAAGAAGAAGAAACAAACTCGACGCTCAGATGAAGCAAACAGTCTGAAAAGGAAAGCGACCGTCAGCCAGGAAAATCAAGAGTTACAACCGCAGCCAACCGTGGACGTCTGGTTAATTTATTAATTATTACCTATTATTGCCAGTGGGTGGCACTCAAGAGTACGAAACAGAAATGTTCGAGATTGATCATTGGGCTACCCAATTATGTGCAAGGCCTACACTACTGATGCTAATACCAGCATATTTGCAAAAAGCTAATATTAGCTGATCAATACATTTTGAACGGTTTTTATGTGCACGTTTAAACTTAAACAATCCTCACCTGTGGGACAAGTCTTATAAACAACTACCTGGATGTGATTTCTTTTGCAATACGATTATGATTTATTATTTATTCATATGTTTGGCTCTGTAGTCTCTGCTTCTCTTTCTGCAGACGTGTTTTCAGCTCACACCAGAATTATAAATGGACTCTCTCTGACCAGGGTCCATTAAAACAAAAAGCTATTAAAGCTCCTGTCATGAGACCGTCTGTCAGCGGTGCATCTCAGGTGTTTTTCACACTCATTTATTCTGGACTCTGTTGGTTCATGTTGTTCTGCTTTGGTTGATGATACAGCAATTAGACAGAGACCTCTTTGTTGTTTGTCTGATACGAATGCTTCCCAGTGGCTTCAGTCCAACAAACATTCCCTAGAAATGATTCCACCATTTCCATTCAGCCACAGCCGTGTGTAAATATGACAAAAGCTGCTCCTCCCTTCATTGGGACCATCACAAATGGACTGTGGGTTAGCAAACAATGGATACTGATAGGGTGAGGCCTAATGAAAGTGACTGCCTCCTCCCCGGTAGCTTCACAGCTCCTGCAATGACAAAGAGACCTCTCAGGAATCCAGCTGCAATCACCATCTACTTCATTAGAGAGATTACCTGCAGATGGGTGATTTACTCTCCCCCAGCAGTGCATAATTGTGCAGGAAAACATTGGCTCTCCCCCATAGTGACATAAAAAAAGACCTGGCAAACTCTCATTTTGAAATTAGTTTGGGGACTAGAGGAAGCGTTACGGATATATGTCTGAGGTTTCTCCCCGGACACAGGAAGCTTTTACATCTCATCACATCAGGTCTGGGATAATCAATACGCTCCATCTGTACTCTGCAAGAAAATACACACGGTACAGTTTGAGTCATACTTGCAATAACCCAAATAATGTACTCTCTAGCGCCCCCTACTGGCTGGCTGCAGTATAGGTCATAAAGCCTGCCTCCTCCATGTTAACAGATGGGACATGAGTCAAACTATAAAATCAAAATACACGTCAAATACATTTTTCTCAAACATGGTTTCTGTCATTATAGTTAGTTCTTATCATGCTGATTTATGTCCAAATGTTCATTTTTATCACAAGTTTACTTTTAATTAGTTATTTGACGCTATAAAAAGGGGGTGTGGCCTCATGATTGACAGCTCTGTTGAAAAATGGGGCTCCTGCAGCGTTCTGTTCTTGAGTAGCAGAGTAGAGGAGGAACGGCGAGAGGAGACGTAACTAACACTACAGTCATTGAACTTTCCATAAGCGTGAATATCTGCTTCAGACCGACACAAGAAGCTGTTCTGCTGCAGACTGAGCCCACCTGAGGTTCCAACACGGCAAGGCCACAAGGTAAAGGTGTGTTCTGGCTAGAGGAAGGGGCGGGACGTCGTTACTGCGGGTCCACCGCTCCCTGAACGTGTGATGAGCGCCTACCTTACAGCGGGAGTTTAGAGTGGCAGAGTAAACAACAGAGACCGGTGAAGGCTGCTAACGCTCATTTGTGTTTTGAACGCTGCTTGGTGTTACACTAAAACAGGAAGAGAGCGAGTCACTCGTTAAACCGAAACACCGCTACCCTGAAACGGCTCGTCATCACTTGTTTGGAGGTGTTTCAGGTTTAGGACAAGGAATGTTAAGAAGAAAAAATACTATACAAAGAGTGAATGAAACCTGCGAAGGCCAAGAGGAAGGACGAGCTGCTCCCCGTCCTCCAGCATCAATACATTAAACTATTCTTTGAGTTCATGTCGGGGGGGATACAGATGCAGCAGAATCAAGTTTTTAAACAACATTTTGTTTTACACAATATGCAAACTACATTACTGTCCTAAAAGTCACATAATTTATTATTTTTTCTCACATAACTATCAATGTTTTGAAATTAAATAAGTCTGCCTACAGCAGTGAGTAGCCCCTCCATCTGTGCACACTGCATCAAAGTATGATCATGCTGTGTGCGGTCATATTAATGTTAGAGTTGCCACTATTCCTGCTTTAAATACGTGTATCAATGAACGTGCATTTTAATGTTCACAGATCGGTTACAAAAGCCCAAAAAAGTCACCTTCTTTCAGGTAACTTCTCATGTGACAATAACAAACTACAGTGCAGTGCTGGTAGTGAGTGTAATGTAAGTCAAAGCTAGTGAAATGTCAGGAATCTGTGTTTTTCTAACAACAGAGCACGAGTGTCAGAGGGCTATACTATGCCCATTAGAAGATATTTAGTTTGTTGTATCGCCTGTTTATCACCGGATAATTGTATTGATGGGAATATCAGCCACAGTTAGTTTGTGCTATTGGAGTCTTAAATGGTTAGTTTGGATCGAACACAATATTTGCACAACACAAACTTACACTAACTAACTAATCAACGCAGCTACACAAGTTCTACAGCAACTCCCATGTGCCGCGAGGTTAAATGACTAAATGAGTCTGAGGATGGATGGAGCGAGGAAACGACAGTGTCTGGTTTCTGATCCCAACCTCGTCTTCAGCGGATGAACTTTTCTTGTTCATACTGGCTCCACAGGATGAAATTGTAGACAATACAGCCACTTTTACAGCTGAAGAGGAATCAATCTTCCTTTTTGCCAAACTTTACCAAACACTTTGGAGGTATTAGTAATTTAGATGCTAAATTATGTAAAAAAAGAAAAGATAAAAAAAAAGAAACAAGGTTTTCAGACACCATAATTCCCTTTTAAGAAATTCGAAAGACCTGACCCGCTCTTTCTCCTTTCTCCAGACCTTCTCTGACAAACTAAAACTGCGATTCCCAACCTTTTCCGACTCATGGCCTACTTTAAAATCTCAAAAACGTTTACGGAGACCAAATGATGCATCCTTTTATAATAGGAGCTGTCCATCATCACCACACAGAAATCAGAAACTAAAAGTGAGGGGCTGTCTGCAATAAGCTAATTAAAGAATAATTGATTACAAATTAAATAACGGTATCATTCAACAACGGAGAAATGTGTTCTCATACATAACAATTTGACATTCAATGTTGCAGAACCCAACAAAAACTCAAATATCAAAACAAGCCAAAACAAGTGCATTAAATGGATAGGCCTAAAACACAAAACCAATGTCCAGATGCTGTAAATTCAGCACGTAGGCCGCGCCAGATGAAAATTATTAAAATACAAGCAAAAGCAATAATTGCAACAAAACAAAATGAAAACACTGCACTCTCACATATGGCTTTTTAGAAAGCTGCGGTGGATCATTCCAACAATAGGCCAACAATATGTTGCCTCGCCTAATGAGATGGCTGATGTTAAATGGTGGCCTCCAAATGCTTGATGTCTGGCACAATGGATGACAGTCCCAGAAAAAAGATCTGGCTCAACATTTATTTCTATATTTGAGGGTGAGGATACTCAGAGGCAACATGAAGCCAGAAGTTTGATAGGTACTTCTGTGAGATGACCAGTTTCAACATTTAAATATTTAAAATGTTTTTTAAAAATCTATTGTTTAAACTTTTAAACATTTTTAATAATTACATTTTTTATATGATTTGGCAGTCTACTTGCAATACCCACAGGTTGGGAACGGCTGATCTGAAGAATTGTGACTACTTCCTCTGTGGTAAAAAAAAAAAAAGACCTTTGACCCTTAGACCAACTTTGGTCCTATAATTACAGCTGTTAAAAGTCACAATGTGACTGTGTAGTTGAAAATTAGAACTCAGCTCTGAATTCACACTTTACATTAACCCTATGTTACTTAACTGCTTACTGAAGCAGCTCTGCCATCTTGTGGTGAAAAACCCACAAAACACTGATAATGTGTAAGCCCTCAAAGAATACATACCTCAGGTACAGATACAATTGACAGCACGGAGGTCATATTCACAGTAAATCCTCTGTAAAATTTAAGTGTTTTTAGCAAATCAATAATAACTTAGATTCTACAATTTTAACATTGCATAAAATGGGTATTTTATAGTCGGACTACAGGAAGTTAGACTGATTAAATGAATGATCTACTACTTCTTGAACAAAACCTGTAAGAATTATTCCTTCCAAAGGTCAGAGGAGTTTATTTTGGGGGAAAAGCAGTAATTCTGTGTTTCTTACAGGTTTGCAGTTTTTTTTATCATTTCCTAGGACGTTTCCTGAAAAAAAAAAAACAACAACTTTAAACTTAGTAAGAGTTGAGGTTATAATAGTTTTTGAAAAAAGTTCATAAAACATGACTTAGGTCTTGTGATTACTTCATGATACAAATCCACAAAGCTGCACAAATAAATCTGTAATATGTTTTAGCATAATATATGTTAACGGTACCGTCCATTGGAAGATGTGTTAGTTGGATTTAAATTGGAGAGGTTGGTTATGGTATCATGCCCTGATCAACAAACAAGGTATCTTAATATTGACAGATTTTTGAATGGGGTTTGGTTTATGCGCCATGTGAAAGTGATTATTTTACCTCCCACTCTGTCATGAAGCTCTTAACCTCCTCGGTTGATGCACTTTTGTGTCTTCTGAACTCCTCTTTTACATACTGGTCACCGAGGGCTCTTAGGTCAATGGGCAGAAACCGATGAAGGACCAGGATCCTCTTGTACAGAGAGCGGACTTTGGATACGTGAGCAGAAGCCGCCATGAAAACGCTAGCTAACACCTTCTAACAGCTAACGTTCAAATAAAACTCCTAACAGTCGTTCTGTAATCTAAATGAACAGTGGCAGACGTACCTGAGTCTAACGTCAGTAACGGAAACAAAAATTCACAAGGATAATTACTTAACACATGTCCTTGTTTATCCCGGAAATGAACCGTCTTACTCTGGTGGTGAAACTAGCTAACAGGCGCATTACCGCCACCTACTGGGCTGGAGCAGTAGCGCGGCAGGGAAAAAGATACGCAAGCTAATAATGTATATTTTTAAACACCAAATCCCCCCCAAAAAACTGTAAGGTTAATGCAAGACATAGTTTAAGGGACACAAAACAGAAAATCACTTTTTGCACAATTTGAGCAATGTGAAAGACAATAATCATCATTAAAGAGCAGCTCCAGTCATGTTTTAAGACATATAAAATGCTCTACTTGAAATGATAAATTGTGTCTGTTATGTTTTTCTGCTAAATACATTTAATTACCTTGTACAAATCCTCCCAAGGCATCTCCTCCTTCTCCCCCATTAAAAATTCACTGATAGATGAGAGCAACCCATCTGGGTACTTTGCCTAAAAGTTGTGGTGAAAAGTGAAAGCAGTCCCTCTAATCTGAATGGCGGCAAATAGGAATCCTCTTTGAGGATTTAACAACTTAAAATAAGAATACCGTACAGTTTTAACGCTATTACGTGCCCAAATCCAACAGCCAGTCAGGTACCAGCTGTACCAGACTTTTCTGATCAACGGTCGGCATCGTGACATTAAAATAATCATGTCTGTAAGGAGACATGAGCGTCCTCTCACGTCTGCCTTCATCATAAATGATGAACTTCCCCATCTTGTGAGCAGAGGTGTCATACACTGGCATCACATACACTACTGTGTTATTAAACCGTATTACCTGAGTTAGATTGTCACTGTTAAAAAGTATTTATTTGTCGTAATATTGTTATCTACTATCTACTTGTTATCTAATTTTGTACTTTTTTATATATATATATATATATCGATAGATATATATATTTTGATCTTTATTTTTTACCCTCTGTGTGCTGATTCTTTCCTATTGTATTGTACTGTATAAGCTGCTGGAGACTGAATTTCCCAGAGGGAGTCATCCCAAAGGGATCAATAAAGTTGAGTCTAAGTCTAAGTCTAAGTCTAATGCATAGTGTGGTAATGAAGGCTGTAATGTAGTGGTTAATATAGCCGTACTTAGGGGATAAAAATGATAATATTACAGAGTATTTCCAACATAAGCTCAAGTGTAACAGTCGTTTAAGATCCAAATGATGTTTTGACATTTAGTTTTCATAAGAGGCTTTGGTGAAGTGCTCACTTGTACAAAGTTTTCACCACATTTTATGAGATGTGACTGTGAAGAATCTGGTGACAGAGGCTGACTGCCGCTCCTCCAGCTGTAAACACAATGATAGCTGGTTTAGGCACCAGTTGTTTCAAAAACCAGCAGGAAACGCAACACCGGGTCCCACAGTTAACCACTTTCAGGCAGCCTGAAGCTACAGAGCTCTTCTTTTACCCTCCTTTGCCGTTTGTGGAAGTAAGAAAAAAACTTGTTTTCACTGTTTGAGACACAAAATTCAATGCAGAAGCTCAAAGGCATGGGGCTGCAAGTGATTTCTAATCTACGGCCAGCACTTTAACAGCGCTTGTTTTCATCCAAAAGGGGGCGTGGTCGTTCTGGCAAACAAGAAGTGATGTGTGGCTGCCTTCATCTATCTGCATAGTCCCAGCCAACTACGCACTACATTTCTCCTTTTGTAAAAATTACAGCCAAAAACAGAACACGTCTCTGCCATCGTTTAGTGGCAAGTTGTTGAAACTTAGCTTGAAATGTAGTAATAAGTAGTAGTGACGTTAACGTTAGTAGTCGTGGTAGTGAGTTTGCACAAATAACGATGACGGTTACGGCTGGCTCGCACATCGCTGCAGTGGTTGCCATAGGTTGCACATAATGATATGCATAGCGTCACCCCGTCCTTTAACGCGATTGGCTCCTTAGGTTTGTGACGTCTCAAACCTGCCAATCTGAAAACGTGTTGTTCAGCCTGTCCTTGGTACACTGCAGTTTAAAATGACTGCTTATGTTGTCCCTGATATGACTTGTAGCACATGGAAAAACCCCACATGGAGACGTTTACGAGGTTAAACACTGGATTTTCACTGGAGGGGATCTTTAATATAAATACAACAGAGAACTAGAATAATAATTATGTACACTTATAGTCTTTTATATTTATAGATTTAATTTTATCCTATTTAAGTTTCTTGACAGATGGAGAACTTCTGCTCACTTTGTTTCCTTTTTAAAGCTCCTGTGAGGAACTTTCGGTTTGTGTTGAATTTGGCGCCCCCTGTGGACAAAGCTGTACCTCTTATCTCTTTGCTGATTTTGTCCTGTACATGTTTCACTGGTGTTTACAACAACAAATCTCATCCTGCTTTCTTTTACAGTCATATGTATCACTGACTTAAAACTTAAAACTAAACTGTCCTGGAAAATGTAAACAAAGGCAGCATGCAGTTAACCTTCAGCATTACTCCACAGAGGCTGCTAATTGTTACCTTTTAGAACAGCTTAAATCCTTTTTTGGGTGTGTTGTTTTTGTTTGTTCTTCTTTTCTTTTGTTAGCTTGTTATTGTCATTTTCTGTTGTGAGTGTTGTATTTGTATATTTTATTTTCCATTGTTTGTGATATGTTTGTTTGCATTGTATTGTATGTATATGTTGGCTAAAACTCAAATTACAAAAAACAAACAAACACACAACAGCTTAAATCCTTACTGGATAAAGGTGAAGTAGTAGTAGCTCATGTCTCACACTTAACATCAAGAAAACTGTCTGTCTGTCTCGTTCTTCATCAGAAGCCAATGAGTGAAACCAAACAATATATTGAGCAGGCTCCAGACGTAAAATATCTCAGCCTTGTGTTACAAATAGATTCCCAGCTTAGCAGAATTGCAAAAGCAAACTTACACACATTTAGGCTTATCAGAGACTGTCGAACATTCGACGATGCTAACAGCTTTATGCACTCTATGATTTTTATTGTGTAACCTATATGATGATATATAATAGAGCCTTAAAGACTTTAGACTGGAAGCCGATAAGATCACATCACTGTGATGTTCTAAAAAAAAAAGTAATTTGATCATTTTATTAAATGTGCTAATCTTAAACTCGTCCATAAATGCTTCCATCATCAGGCTCCTCAGGCGCTCAGTGACCTCGTGGTTCCTCTGAGAGTATCAGGCTCTGTAACTTGTGGAGCATCTAACGGAGATTGTAAGGTGCCCTTTCGTAAATGATCACTTGGACGAGGCGCCTCTTCTGTTCAGGGGATCAATGTGGAACGCCTCACCTGCAGAGCTCAAACTGGACCCGGACTGGGAGCATTTTAAACTGAACCAGTGTTTGAAGACGGCTCAGTCTTGTAGTCATGTTTGATTTTGTGCTTCCTGTTTTACATTAAGTTTTATGGTAGGATATTTTTTATCCTGTATTATAGTAGTAATATCTGTCTTATGGTCTGTTTTGTCTTTTGTGCGTTTGTCATTGATTTTAAGTATTTTAAAGGCCCATCTGGTGGTGTGGCATCGGTTTACTTGCTATATACTTGTCCCTATACAAATAAACATTAAATATATAAACAAACTGCTTTATCTGACGCCTATCCGCCGTCAGCGGATTCTCTCCGGAACCACGTCAGGTGCAGCTGTCAAGTCCTGAGAGGTTTTCTGTTTGCTACCTTGGTTTTGACTTTTGACTGTTTTTGGACTACGACTTTGCCTGCCGATTTTTGTTCTGCTGCCATTGACTGATCTCCTGTGTACCGAACTCTGCCAATAAACGGTTAAACGAATCTGCTCTGTCTCAGGTCTGCTCTGTTGGGTCCTGTTGTCTGTCTGAACGTGACAAAATGATGGTCTGATGGTGTGGTTTGCTTTTGTACGTCATATAGAGTTATCATGATAGTTCATGTTTACCGTAACGCACCAGTAACGCTGAGTCAAATTCCTGGTAAGTGTCGACATGATTCTGTAGAGTTTGTTTTGCCAATTTACCTCCACCCTTTATCAATACATGAACAGGAACCCACACATAGTTTGGCCTTCCTTTGTTTAGATATCTGATAGATCATCACTCCAAACTAAACAATCATTATTAGCATTATGCAAAGGTATCCTATAATGCAAAGGTATGCCTATAAATGGATACAAGGATGCAGGATACAAGATGGTAAGTGATGCTGTCCTCTACATGCTTCCCCGTGCCCTATCTCATCTGGAGGAATCTTATGTGAGAATCATATTCTTTGATTTTTCAAGCGCATTCAACACAATCCAACCCATCATACTCAAAGACAAGCTCATAGAGATGGGAGTGGATGCTTCCTTTATTTCCTGGTTCACAGATAACCTGACAGAAAGGCCACAGTTTGTCAAGTTGGGGAACTGTATTTCTGGGACATGAATGAGCAGCATGGGGGCTCCACAGGGGACTGTCCTGGCTCCATTACTGTTCACATTGTATACCGCGGACTTCAAATACAACTCTGAGTCCTGCCACATCCAGAAATACTCGGATGACACTGCTATTGTGGCGTGTATCAGGAATGGACAGGAATCAGAATATAGGGATCTGATGAAAGCCTTCAGTGACTGGAGTCACAAAAACTGCCTCCTACTGAACACCTCAAAGACAAAGGAGATGATAATAGATTCCTGCAGGTCCATGCCCCCTCTTCAGCCAGTGAACACTTGTGGGGTGGACATCGAGGTGGTGCCAACCTATGAATATCTAGGCGTACACCTGGATAACAAGTTGGACTGGTCCCTTAATACAGACGCACTCTACAAAAAGGGGCAGAGCCGCCTCGAGGAGGCTCGGATCTCTAGACATCTGCAGTAAGATGCTAACTGGGGGATGTGGTGGAGAGATGCACACTGAAGAAGGTTGAGGCCATTCTAAACAACACGGATCATCCACTTCATAACACCTGGATGGACCAAAGAAACAATGGTGGTGGACGACTCCTCTCTCTTCGCTGCAGGACGGAGAGATATAGAAGATATTTTGTGCCCACAGCCATCAGACTTTTTCATTCTTCAGTCAATAGTAGATGAGATGCCAGAGAAGTGAATGAATTTCCCTTTGGGGATTAATAAAGTTATTATTGTTCTCACAGACTCACACACTGACGTCAGTAAAGTCTTGTGTTTTAGCGTGGAGATTGGGATTGTTCATTTGAGAGAAAGGTCCTGCTTCACTCTTGATTTCGTCCCTCAGTAAACATTGTCCTCATGAGTTTATGGTCTCAATCTCTCGTTTCAAGTCTTCTTCAACACAGCGTGACGTTCGTTTCGTCAGTGATCCTCCCGTTTAGAGTCACATGGACCATAAAGCAGGGGAGGGTTTAAGGTTCTGTTAAGCGCACTTCTTTCTATCGCTACACAGACAGACTGTTTTCATCTTCAGACCCAACCCATGCTGACTCAAGTGACATCACCTGAGGACATTAATCAGACAGCTTCGTCTGGAGGCACTAAAGGCTTTGAACAACTTGTGTATTGTATAAACTCCCAAACAGCCATAAAAATGTGTTTAATCATTTGTGTTTATGTTTTTATTGACTTTTTGGCCCAATTGTTCAGGAGTTATGGCTGGATGTTTTAGATCTTTGTACTGTTAGAAAACACATTGTGCTGTGCTTCTTGGTGAAAGTCAACTTTGCACACGCACTGGTCTGTCGCTTATAAATGGATGCTTTTGTTTGTACTTGATATTGGTGGTTTGGTGCAAGGATAATGATAGTGTGACCTGGAGGTAAACAGTGGTGTGAGAATTTCATCTCATATAACAAATATGCTTCTCATAAGTATGGCCTCAACCACCTCCTCCAGTCTGACGAGCTGCAGGCCCACAACAGGCACAACCTTCTTCATCAGCGTGTTCAGCCTGCCCGCGTCCTTTGCTGTGATGCCTGCACCCCAGCACACAACAGCAAAGAAGATGGTGCTCGCACACCCTTCCCCACACACAGTGTTTCACTGCAGAGCCACCAGGTCTGTGTTCATTGTCCTGCAGTCTCTGTTTCATTTATAAACTGTTGTAATAAAGCAGGCCTGCATGGTGGTGTAGTGTTAAGCGCTGTCGCCTCACAGCTGGAAGGTGTCTCGTCTGGCCTATTGCATGTTCTCCCCGTGCGTGCGTGGGTTCCCTCCGTGTACTCCGGCTTCCTCCCACAGTCCAAAGACATGCTCGTTAGGTTCATTGGTGACTCTAAAATTGTAGGTGTGAATGTGAGCGTGAAAGGTCGTCTGTCTCTATGTGTCAGCCCTGTGATTGACTGGTGTCCAGGTGTAACCCCGCTTCTCACCCAGTGACAGCTGGGATAGGCTCCAGGCCCCCCGACCCTGAACAGGATAAGAGGTGTAGATAATGGATGGATGTAATAAAGCAGCTGGTGCAGAGCAGGAAGATTTTACAGGACTTTACAGGAATTCATAAAACGTTAGTCGTCATCATGTGACACAAAAGGCAATAATTAACCCTTCCTCTGACTCTTTATGATGTTGGAGTTGTCCAACCCACTACTACTGCCCTCAAACAAGAGCCTTATTTTATTGCACTTATGCAAACATATTGACAATATAACATCAGATCAGATGTCTCTGCAAACAAGAACTTTCATACAGGAGTGAAAGCTGATAAAGAGTGTTCCTGTTATTTTGTCGTCTTTTTGTTTATCTTTATAAGTGATCACCGATTAAGACTCTAAGCAGCACACAGATGATAGAGGAGATGATCATGGTCCTGCTCTGTGCTCAGGTATAACAGCAGCAGTGACGTAACTTCCTGTCATGATGCTGTTTAAACAGAGTGGTCCTGTTGATGCAAAGGATCACATGTGCGCCGTCTCAGGCCATTTACGGCTGCCAGATTGAGACGGGATTTATAGGTGCACACTGGTCTTGATTTTAAACACCTTTAGCCACCATTTAAACTGTTGTGGCACATTGTAGTTCTCTTCATTATGCTAATCTGTGCTTCCTTGCGTCCTCTCTCTCCTGTTCCCTCAGAGATATTGGAGGAGCTCCCAAATCCTTAAATGCACCTCACGGAGATGAGGATCGAGGAGAGAGGAGGCTTCTGTTCGTACATCATTGGAGATATGTACAATGATGCTTTAAACTAGAGGAAATTCCTTTTTTGATATCTAACATTCAATTCTGACGAGTTACAAAGGGAATTGTAGATATCTCAAATATAATTACTAGTAAGAATGTAATTTGTTACTAGTTAAAATTCCACAGCGACATATCAGTAATTAAATTTTGACTAGTCATAATTTAATTTTAGATATCTAATATTCCATTTAGGCTGCACAGTGGTGCAGTGGTTAGCGCTGTTGCCTCACAGCTAGAAGGTCACTGGTTCAAACCCCGGTTTGAGCAGAGTTGGCCTCTCTGTGTGGAGTCTGCATGTTCTCTGCGGGGTCTCCGTCTTCCTCCCACAGTCCAAAGACGTTAGGTTCATTGGTGGCTCTAAATTGCCTTGTGTGAGTGTGAGTGCGAAAGGTTGTCTGTCTCTGTGTGTCAGCCCTGTGATTGACTGGCGACCTGTCCAGGTGTAACCCTGCCTCTCGCCCAGTGACAGCTGGGATAGGCTCCAGGCCCCCTGCGACCATGAACAGGATAAGAGGTGTAGATAATGGATGGATGTAATAAAGCAGCTGTTGCAGAGCAGGTGGACTTTACAGGTACACTGTACAGGAATTCAAAAAGTGTTTGGCATCTTTATTATTTTCTTTATTTATTTTATTTATTATTATCTTTATTATTTCAGTAATTAACCCGCCCTCTGACTCTTGTTTGACGCGCTCCTGCAACTCCTCCTTGGCTCCTGCAACTGGAGCCAATTGATTGACAATATAAAACAAGATTGAATGCCAATGCAAACTAAAACTTGCAAAAGTAAGTGGTAAGAGTTACATTAAATATACCATATTGCTATGACGGGAACTGGAAAGTAAAAAAGAAACAAAAAGGATCATTTAAACTTGTTGAACACATTTAAAACAAATGCAACGATCGTCCTCCTTTGTTGTCCTCTTTATGCTGGATTTGATGACGTCGGGGCGTAGGTCTTAGCTCCGCCCACTTGAGTCAGAGGCTTTTCAATCAGTGTCAGAGTGCAGACACCTGTGTGAGGGCCGGGGGAAGCAACTGTGTGTGTCCGCGCTGCGTCTGCTGTCCTCCGGAGGAAAATCAGACCGGAAACCGCCGCTCTGGGTCTCATCTCTCCTCCTCCAGGTACATTATTTTTCTAATAGCCTGTTGATTTCTTTACAATTAGAGTTGTATGATTACGCTTCTGTCCTGGGAGCTTTCCACGTGATACTCATAAGAGACCGTAAAATATTATCTTGCTTAACTTTCACTTAGTCGTTTAAATCTTGTCTCATTGCAGGTAAATCAGGAGGATGAGGCACACGGCGTCTAATTTCTTCTTCTCCTGCGGGCTGCTGCTGGGGTTTCTGTCTCTGCACTTTATGTTGGACTCAAACCTTCAAACACATCGTGTCTTATATTTGCTGCAGAATGTAAATCGTGGAGCCAAGCTCTCCTCAAACCATGTACAGACAGGTAGGAGATGACTTTATATTTGTATGTATGGAAGAAAATCCACCTGTGAGTGTTAGTGACAGGTAGAAGAAAAAATTAAATCACACACAATTTCTGAATTTCTTTTTGTTTCTATTTTGAGGATAGAGTTGAAATTCATTTAGAGAGCAAGGTGGAAATGTTTTGTTTGCAAGTATTTCCTCTTTCTTTGCTCTTGTACTCTCATTAACTTCTCGACATTGACACTGTTAGTTAAATTCTCCCCCCAACAACAGTTAATGCAGCTAGCAGCATCATATAGTGAGGGTTAATTTGAACAAAGACGTTGAATTAGTGCTACATAAAAAGCTTTCAAGAACACAATACTGAACAAATACATAAAGTTGTCTGTACTCTAACACACCTGATTTGAATGTTTTGCTTCAGTTGGTTGATTAGGAGCAGAACATTCAAATCAGGTGTGTTAGAGTACAGAGAAACCTAAAACATGCAGGAAGCTAGCTCTCCAGGAGCAGGGTTGGCCACCCCTGTTTTACATGAATAATTACACGGGAAAGCCACAGTGATCTGTGTCTCTGAACACTCTTGCCCTTCATCCGCTCTCAGTCTGTGCTCAGAGCGCCGGGATCAAGCGACCTGGTCAATAGGCGATGATTTTAAACAGATTAATCTCTTATTTCAAACACCAGCTGCTTCTGATTTACCCCTGTAAAAAGTGAACCTTCTTTGTAGTACTAAAACCCAGAGCTACCTCTGAAGTTACCTCACAAACTGCAAATCCTGCTTTGTTTATAGTACATTAAATTCTGGTGTTGGTACGTCTGCACTGGTTTCCATGTGAGAGGTCTATTGTCTGCTGTGGGAAGCACAGTCATTGTTGGCTCTGACAAGTGACGAGTCTTTTTGCAGATGACAGGCATGAATAGTGGACAGTCTGGTTCTTTTTCATTGTACCTGAACTTTGTCATCTAGTTCTTACTGTGTGAAAACCACACTGAAAAAAAGTTTTCATGTTTGTATTAAGAGGCAAGAGGAACTTCCTCCTCTATGTTAACAGATGGGACATGAGTCAAACTATAAAATCAGAATACACGTCAAATACATTTTTCTCAAACATGGTTTCTGTCATTATAGTTAGTTCTTATCATGCTGATTTATTTCCAAGTGTTGGAGGAAGTGAGGAGGAACGGCGAAAGGAGACGTAATTAACACTAACGCTACAGTCATTGAACTTTCCATAAGCGTGAAAATCTGCTTCTGACCGACACAAGAAGCTGTTCTGCTGGTTAACGCGGCGACGTACGAGATATTTTGCCGTTTAAGTTAAATGTGTGTTTTGGTTAGCACAGTGGTTCTCAAACTTTTTCTGTCAAGCCCCCCCTTGGAGAAAAAAAAATGTCCAGGCCCCCCCTGTCATTCGGGCACGCCCCACAGTCTGAGAATCACTGGGTTAGCAGAAGGGGCGGGACATCGTAAAGGTGTCACCAACCGCTGATCTCTACTTGCAGCGCCCGCCTCTGGGGGTATTTTGGGTTCAAATAAGTACAATGAGAGGTGGTGGAGACATGCCGCCCATCTTTATATACAGTCTATGAGCGATACAAATGGATTTTAGTCTTTGATTTGCTATGTATTTACCACTGAATCAATTCCCCAATTTAGTTTATAATTTTCCCTCTATTTTTTAATGATTTTGGCAGCGTCTGACCTCCGTATCTACAGACTTCTGCTCTCAGAACAGTGAGTGAGTTATTTGAAAGGACTCTTCTGGTGAACTTGGTCAAACATCCCTCCGTTTTAAAAACACAAATGTAGAGTAGTTCAGTTTGTTGAGAGAAGTTCAAATATTTTAGACCGGATTTTGTTTTCTGTTCACCATCTGGCCATAAAATGATGAAGCCAGATTAACAAAAGATTAGCAAAACCAACAACTTCACTAAAAAAACAAACAAAACTATATTGACCTGTTTTTAACAACTCCCTGTTCTGAAACATTCTTATCTCTAACTGGATTATTAAAACATATTTTTCGATCCAAAACATCTGTGAAGGCCGACACAAATGTTTAAATGACTTTCTGAAAAGTCTCTCTCATTAGTACAAGAACACAAATATGATTTTTAATTTGATTAGAGGTAAACCTGCAGGTTCCTGTTTTCCGAAGCACATAATAGAACCACGGTACAAATAAGGATAACAAGACACCATTAAAACATGAACAGCAGCGCAAAGACACTAGAGAAGCAAGGACTTCAGTGTTTGCAGCTGTGTTCTGCCATCAAATAGTTTCCAATTTCTATACTAGATCTATGGGGACAACTTGGAAACACTTTTGGATACAACAATACAATACAAAATGAACTGAAGAGTTAGTTTGACTGTAATCTCCATTTACAGATTCTACATAGACATGTAGCACATATACTGTAAGTCCTGCAAAACCACACCATCTGTTTTTCAGTCCCTCATCTAGAAACTAGCTGTTCTTCAGCAGATGAACGACCTACTGATAAAGTAGCAAGTCACTGCCAGAGAAATAATTTAATCCATCGACTATTGTATGTCAAATATTTAGCCTCTTATTCCAGGGCATCCTAAGGAGCAAGAAGATATCCTGATGACGGATATTAGATTTCCCAACAAAGACGTCCTCTTCCATGGGCCGGCCGTTCTTTTACAGTCAGACTTGAAACATACGAGAAGGATCATCTGCAAAAAAGCAGAAATATGTTTATAGGGATAAATATAAATTTGCTTGTCGTCCGATGATGGGTAATGATTTCCGAGATTCCATTTCAGCCACGGGGTTCTACCAACATGGACTGCTTTCCTGCAAAAAACCAAAGCCCGCTGGAAGAAAAGTAGGAGTGTAAAACTACTTGGAATGCAAACAGACACAAAAAAAACAAAGACACCGACATCTAAAATGATCTCCCTTACCTACAGAGTTCATAAAGAGATTTCTGATTCTAGAGATTATGGCCAGAGTAGTGCAAGTGAGACAGACGAACCCCTGGTTCTCTGGTCCTGCTGTGTCTCTGTCCACTCGCTTGTTATCAAAATCAAACTGCAAATGAAGATGGGGGAGAAAGCAATCATGACTACAATATGATTAACATCCTTAACATCAGAAGTTGATGTCAAACTGGTCTAGTTTTGACTCTACAGTCTACGTACCATTTGTGGTTTTTGGGTTCTAAGCATACTGGCTCATATCTAAAATGTCCATGCAAAACATATCTGCTTTTTTGTTTGTATATTCTCCAGGTGAGAACAACAGCCTAGCAGCTAACTCCTCTCAAAGAGTACGGGTCTTATGCTGGATCATGACGGGGCCCAAGAATCTGGAATCCAGAACCAGGCACATCAAGCAGACGTGGGCCAGTCACTGTGACAAAGTGCTCTTCATGAGCTCCGTCAAGACCGACTTCCCAACTGTGGGGCTGAACGTGAGCGAGGGACGGAACATGCTGTACTGGAAGACCATCCGAGCCTTCCAGTACATCCACAAGCACCACCTGGACGAGGCGGACTGGTTCCTAAAGGCGGATGATGACACGTTCGTTGTCGTTGAGAATTTACGTTACCTGTTGACAAAATTTGATACAGAGAAGCCGTTGTACATGGGAAGGAGGTTTAAACCCTTCATCAAACAGGGCTACATGAGTGGAGGAGCAGGTTATGTCCTCAGTAAGGAAGCAGTTAGACGATTCGTCCAAGCGTTCGATACTGGGGAATGTACCCACTTCTCCGATGTGGAGGACATGGCTTTGGGGAAATGTATGGAGACGATGAAGGTGGAGCCAGTAGACACCAGGGATGTGAAGGGGAGACAAACATTTCATGCCTTTCCTCCAGACCATCACATGATCAGACGGATCCCAAGACCTCGGCCTTGGTTTCTGCTGTACGACTACTATCATCCGTCAGAGGTATGAACACAAAACCCCATGTAAAAGGCTGCAATAAGAGTGGTTTTATTTGCTGAAAAGGGGATTGTTTGGGTGTTTTATAGTTGGGAAGCTCTAATGTTATACTGTTGAACCGCTGTGTTCAAGGTTTGCAGAACTTAATCGAGAAATCTGACAAATCCCTCTAATTTCAACACAACTGAATCAATAATCTGCAGTTAAGCAACTGAAATGATAATTGATACAGCTACAATTGGCAACTGTTAAACAACATCAAACATTAGCTTTCTACATGGACGGATCTTCACGAGGGGGCGTGGGGGGACTTTGCCCCCTCAGGTGTATTTTCTGCCCCCGCATTTTAAGTTATGTTGCCTACACTATAAAAAAAACAGAGAAAAACAAATATTGGCAGAGATTCAAGTTTTCATCATGTCTCGTCTCCTGACACCATTACAGTCCTTTCGGAATAAAGCTGGTCTGGTGATGCCAGAAGACGAGGAAACGCTCGGGGGAGGAGCCAGATTTATTATAGTCTTCAAACATAACTACCTGTGGCACTGAGTATCGTACCCACTGATATTATACACTGTCCAGTGTCCATTATGCACACAGTAGAGAATATAGACATGGATCCAAGCAGTAAAAATAAGTAAACCCATGTTTACAGCCTGCCTTTCTTTGGTGTTAAGCACACAGAATGTTCGTTAAGATGAGATCCTGTCCGATCCTGACTGCGTGTCTGGAGATTTAAATAACTAAGGAAGTTACGCTGCTGTGCCACGTGTGTAAATATCCACCGCGTCCATCTATATTTGGAAAGGTATTCGCCAGGTTTGCACTGCGTGTACCCTCACCAAGAATATGGTGGCACAATAGCATGGGGCAACCACAGAGCTACTGAACTCAGCAGTACAACATTATAACTGACTTTGAACTTACCACCATGAGCTTGACGTCAAAGGAAAATGGCCGCCATGTAAATATGGTGAATAGTCGGTGAATTGCCTACAGAAGATAGCGGTCAGTATGGCCCCTGTTTGGGGAAACGGATGGACGACTGAAAGCTGAACAAATTCAGAATTTGTACGCGGTATGGTTAAAAGGCATAGTGCCAAAGATATGGTGTCAAACCCCTGCCAAAATGCACCAATATACAGCAAATCAAACGGTCATGCACACATTATTTTCGCGAGTGCAATATTGCAGCCTGTGAGGAGAAAACTGTTTTGCGCAGAATTGGACCGCACGAGTGATTGTTTTCTCCGAGCTCAGTCCTCTCCTGCTCGCAAAAACTTTCAACTGCTCGTGCGTGTGTAGTTTTCGGTTTTGGCACTGAGTGGGCGGGGGTTAAGTGGTGACTTAGCACCTCCGCATTAAAGTGTGTCTGGGTCTAAGCTGCTGCCACGTCTGCTATTGAAAATATGCCTCAGTGCTGTTTTCCTATTTTATGTGTTCTGAGTCTAAAAAAACAGCCTAAGTTGTCTTTTTATTGATCGCCATGTGTATGTAACGGGTCTTTGTCGTGTATGCTATCGCAGATGGTGAAATAGATTAACTATGACGCAAAACAACGTTAGGCTTTTAGCGGTGGATGCTACCGTTAGCTAAACTTGGCTTCAAAGCACACAAATGGTCGGCAACCGAAACACGACGAAGAAGGTCCAAAGCAATAAAAATCCTTCTAGGAACTTTCAGCCCACATCAGGAGTGGATTATGTTATCTGACGGAGCAGAGTGGCTACAGGTTGGTGTTCTAATCCAGCAAGAGCGATAAAGCGATATGCAGTCATTCTTCTCTGTGGGGGCTGAGCGGCATAAATGATCTGAAATCTCTAGTTCATAAGCGGTTTGTGTCATTATTGTTTTATAGACGTAGTAGAAAAAGCTTTTTCTTAAATGTTTGACTGAAACGTGTTTTGTGTTTTGACCAGCAGAAAAACACTGGACTCGATGCTGCCAGATAATGCACCCACCCATAAAGTCCTTTCAAAGACTCTTTAGGGTCGAACGCTGTTACCTTAGTTTGTGGACGGTTCTTAGTCTAAATTCTGGTCTGAAACAGGATGCAATGTTAGCAGATAGAATATTGTTGAGATCTGTTTCATAAGACAGAAAAATTCCAAGTAATCTCCCGCACACTGTCCAACTTGCAGAAAAACCATGTATTTGCTTGCAACGTTTCGGTACTCGACCTTCATCAGGCAAACAGGCTGGTGAACAGGGGCTGCCAATGATCCATAACAACTGATCAATTCACAAATTTAAGTTAAAGGAAACCATGAAGGTACCAACGAGCTATATTCCAACCAAGACAGAACACATGACAGGAGGTCTGAAATACTGAAATAGTTAATTAATAATATAATTTTAACAATAGTATACTTATTTACAATCAGTCACCCCTAGTAAAGAATAAAGTCCCCCAAAACAGTCCTAAAAATAGTCAAAGAATGCAGCTCCATGGCAGCTCATCTGTGGATCAGAACAACACAAGTACATCCCAAATCAAAACAGGTTAATCCCTCTCGCCTGAAAGCGTGAAAAACGTGTTGGATAAGTGAACACGTATAAATACACACAAAGAAACAGGTCACCTGACTGTAACAAATGACCCTGATTAACAATGTGCGTACAAATTGTACATTGAACAAAAAAGAATCACAGAAAAATGCTGAGGAGCAATCATCAAGTAGTCCTTTAGGAGCCAGTGTTTGGAGAATATCAGTCCAGTAAGCCTCGCGCTGTTTAAGCAGTTTGTCATGGTCACTGAGCAAAACTGCCGCACCCGTAGTTACCCTTTGGAAGAGGGTGCAGGTGTGTCTGTGTGTCTTGGCTGGATTTCTGCTTGTGAAGGAACTGTCACGGACCAGGGGTCCGTTTCAGAAAGCGGGTTTAGTGAAAACCCAGAGTTTAACCCTGAAATAAGGGAAACTTCGGGTTTGCCGTTTCAGAAAGAGAGGTAACTTAACTCTGAGTTGGTTACTATGGTAACTGTGTCTGTGAACCTAACCTGGTCTGGAGCAGGTTTTCTTCAGGAAACTCAGAGTTTGGCTCTGTCTCCTCCCTCTAGAATATAAAACCCTCATTCGACTTCCTCGTTCATTCAGCCCGTCTCACGCGTGTGTTTGAGCGGTTACCGAATTAAAAGAAGAAACGTTGCGTCTCTGTGCTGCTCTGACCGCTTTGCAAAAGTCTTTTATAATTATGATAAAATAATCAAAAGACAAATCTGTGTCAAAGTCATCATTTGTAGATTTTCCAACACCACTGCCGAGAGCACTCAAATAAGTCGCCGTAAGTTATTGGATTTAACTAACACATTCAGTTTAATCAACATGAATTATAATGTATGTGAAGTCAGCATCATGTTAGGGATAAAGCTAATGCACATTAAAACAGCCACTGAATGATATTTAATCTGTTTAATATTTAAAATATCACTGAAGTGAGGTTCAGCCATGAGCCTGTTCTGCCTGAGCCGCACCTTTGAATGATGTTCTGGTGTTTTATTTTGAACTGCTTCCATGTACGTTTTTCTCCCGCTGCATTGCTCCTAAATTAATATAAATTTTAGCTTCCGGTCGTGTTTAAGTATTAAATAAATAGACCAGTTCAAACTTGCGCATTTACTGGAGCAGCAGTTTCTTCCCACGCCGCTTCTCTCTCTTTTGCAGCTGCAGCCGTGTTACTTTGTTTTTCTAAAAACATGCTCGTATTCGCTGAACGTCCGCGTGAGGATTTCGAGCTCCACTGGTGTGACGTAGGAGGACCTCTTTTTGTGTACCGTTGCCATGGTGACTCGTGGTGTCGGGGCTCCATTAATGCTGGCTTTTTATAGTCAGCGTGCACGCACTTAACTCCGGCTGAACCTACTCAGAGTTGATTGAACTAACTCTGATCAGCTGTTCTGGAACCGAAAACTTTCCTGAAAAAAAAAAAAAAGTTTCCTGTCTCAGAGTAGATCGACTCAGAGTTCAGGGTTAGACTCAGAGTTTGTTGAACCTGCTTTGTGAAACGGACCCCTGGTGATCCTTCATGTTTTACCTGTTTTGTTTACAAACAGGGGAGGGGGGGATCTTTGGAGATATTTGAACAGATTTGCATAATATTTAAAAACAGATCGTATTGTACTCGAGTAGGTAGAGTGCTGAGTGATACATGTCACAGAAAACTTCTTCTCTTTTTGAGTCCAAGTCCAAGCGTGTTTTTTTGAGGGTCACTTCATAGGCGTGATCGATCCACGGTGATGATACCCCCGCAGTGCACATCTGTTTTTCATATCCACAGCCTTTCTGTAAAGTCTTCTGTGGAATGACAGGTCCTCCTCAAACAGAAAAACAGACTGATGGGGAGGCCCTGTTTAAGGGGAGTATTGTCCGAGTCCCTCTGGTAAAGAGTAGAGAGCCATTGTCTTTCATAGCCCACGTGTTTAAGAAGCTCTTACATTACTGTAGTTGGATGTGAACTCTAAGTCACTGTCAAAACTGTTTAACAGAGTAACAAAATCTGCAATGTCATCTATGTATCTGTACCGCTTTATAATCCTAGACAATTGTGAGTTCTTGGCTGACGAAATTCTTTCGAAAAAAATCCAACAAATAAATTGGCATAATCGCGTGCACAGATGGTGCCCATGCTTGTGCCTGGAACCTGCAAATAGAAATCCTACTCAAAACTGAAGTAGTTATATTTCATGACGAAATTGGCCAGAGCGAGGATCAGTCGGTTAGGAGGATTAGATTAAAAACCTAAAGCCTCTGACCCACCTTCATGTTCATGTAGAGGCTTGTAATAATAGAAGGACATTATCTGGCAAGTAGTGTTGGGAATTAATGGCTCTTTGAAGGGAGCCGGTGTACCAGATGTGCTCGGCTGCCAGAACGTCAGAAAGTGTACGGATGCCATGAGGTCGCGCCGCAGACTGTCAAGGAGATATATTTTCAATCCTTTACTCCTTGTGTTTTCTTACGAGATCGTTCTTCTCTCGTTTTAAAATGTGTCTGCGGCGCGACCTCACTGCATCCTCACACTTTCCGACGTTAAGCCAATCATAATGTGTAACGTCATCTGTAACTGCAGGACCCCCAGCCGATCTGGCAACCGAGTATATCTGGTACCTACAACGGACCTTATGGCTCCGTTCCTTTCCCAGAGCCGTTCAAAAAAACGGTTCATCGTTCTCTGTGATACAACTCTGTATCATAAATACAAATCAATGTTTGATTTGTGTGCGCGGCTCTTCTACAGCCTTGTGAGTATCTCATTTGCACTTGTGGGAGATGATGCCACACAAAGGAAAGAGTTGTCTGATGGCAAGGTGAAGGTTCAATATATTGCGTACACTTATTGGAATTTCTTTCTAGGTAGGCCTTCTTCTTTTTTTTGGTGGCTTTATGATTATTTTCCTGAAAACCCTGTCCGTAGCGGTCCTCAGCTTAGCTTCTGTGTTGGCACTCCGGCAAGTATCTTCCTCTGTAACAAAAAGGTCTATCTCTGTAGGGATCCTAGTTCCAAACCTGAAACTGGCTGTTTCAGTGTAGAAGTGGTTTTACAGAATCTAAGCCACAAAACAGGAAGTGGCCAAACAGAGTATGTGAACCCCACCACCATTTTTTATCCATCAATCCATTTTCTTCCGTCGGGTCGTGGTGGCAGAAGGCTAAGCAAGTTGACCCATACTTACCCCTCCCAGCCACATTTTCCAACTCCTCCTGATTCCAAAGAATTCCCAGGCCAGACGGGATGTATAATCCCTCCAACAAGCTCTGGGTCTACCCTGGGATCCCTCCCAGTTAGACGTGCCTGGAAAACCTCCAAAGGGAGGCGCCCAGGAAGCATCCTAATTAGAAGCCTGAACCACCTGAACTGGCGCCTTTCAAAGCGAAGGAGTAGTGGCTCAACGCTGAGCTGCTGATCTCTAGGGCTGAGCCCGACACCCTTTCAGAGAAAACTCCATATTTGAAGCCTTAAATGGGTGATGAAAAGCAAGTCTTCCCTTTTCTCATCTCTAATGTGATCTTTTCCCTCTGTTTCTCCACAGGGTCCAGCTTGCTGCTCAGATTTAACTGTTTCCTTTCACTACATCCACGCTGTGGAGCTGTATGTTTTGGACTACCTGACGCACCACCTGCGGCCTTACGGATACCAATACAGATTTAACCCTGATGGCAAAACTGAACATTACGTCACTGGCTCCCCCAGCACCACAAAGTTCCAGTTAAGTTCCAGTTAAAATGTCTGTGCTTGCACAGCAACCTTTGCACTTATTGGAGGAGGGATAGCGGGTATCAGCTTATTAACGATTATATATTTATGTGTAACTTATTTTTATAACTCATGGCCGTCAGGTATAAAAATGTGCTGATTACCTTCCCTTTGCCCGAGTATTCCTTTCAGTCTGATTTCAAATGTGAAAACTGTCCTTGAAGTGGGGCTGTGAGTGGGTCTGTTACTGAGCTGTCGCCGTCAGAAAATGAAGATTCAAACTTTTAAGATGGTGCGTACCTTTGTTCCTTTTGTCTGATGGTATAAAACTGTTCTTCAAGAAGGGGAGTCTTTTTCTGGGAGGTCAGTTATACAAACGGTTTGACAGCTAACACCATGTAGTTTCATGTTTATCTTATTAACTCAGTTTTTGTTTGTATGGGTAATAACACAGAACTCTAATTTATGTCTCTCATCTCATGACGAACACAACAGCGTTGCACCTGGTCAGTAATGCTGCGTTCCAGACAACTGGGAACTCGAGAACTTCCCAGTAGAACTTCCGTTGGTGAAGTCAGGTTAGATTAATCTGCTCCGAGTTCACAAGTAGGAACTCCGACTTTGAACGGCGTTCCACAGCAATTTTTCTAGTCGGAGGTCAAAAAAATGCTGCGTTCCAGACTTCACACACCGTGTCCTAACAGCATGCAGCTGTCCACCCTGCATCCGTCACACTTACACTTCCATTACGTTAGAGGGTAAGCCAGGACTGTCGAGGTAACTGAGTTTCCTGAATGGCAGTGAATTTGTTAGATAACAGCAATGTCACCTGTCAATCACCTATGGTAACTATGACAGTGATTCGCTTTGTAAACAAAGCTAACAAGCGCTGTTGAGCAAGAAAAGTAAAAGAATATCAAGAAACATTTTCCTACTGGACGCTTCCAGCTCATTGGCAACTTTATTTAGATTTTTGTAGTGAAATGAGGTATCATACAGATTACTACTCATTTGAGCTTCATGAATTAAGCGTTACGTGTCCTTGTCCACGCAAGCGACAGGAATGAAAACAGAAACAGGGCGTCAGGATCGCAAGTTGGGACAATCCAACAGACAACAATGTCATTAAACTGCTCGCGCGTCTCGCATGCTGTAAGGACACAGTGACAATTCGAAAGTCGGAAATTTCTACGGGGAAGTTCTCTAGTTCACAGTTGTCCCAGCAGTAGTCAGCATCGGTGCAGACTCGCTGTTGACTCACTCCCACCCCACACTCAGATGTTTAGGACAGCAATCAATGTGGTGGAGCCTCCACGCGAGCACCCAGTTGGAGTGGAAGGGTGTAGGGAGGGGTTTGGGAAAGGCCCCCAGATTCAAGCAGAAGCCATCCATTGCAATATTTGTCATTGTAGCCAAGTGACAAAAATGAATCACAATGTTTCTGAACACATCCGGCACTTTAGAGTTGGACTAGGCATAAATGTATTGGGCGAGACGTAGACCTTCCTAGGGCGTGTTCAGCCCTGACAAAACTTTCTTTAAAGCTCCTGTGAAGAACATGATCATGATTTGTTGAGCTTAGCGCCCCCTGTGGCTAAAAACGGTACCTCGTATCTCTTTGCTGATCCTGTCTTATTAATAACTGAAAAGAAATGATCAATTTTATTCCTGATGGTCTGTTCGAGACATCAGGATTGGGTTCACTTAGTTTCATGTGTTGAAAGCTCCCCATTACATCTAATCAATAAATTATTTTTACTTTGATTTAGCGTAATTCTAAAATGCTTTCCACGTTTCCTCCTTTTAGGACTCAGTTACACTTAAATGCAATTTCTCACTGTAATATTAAATCATGGATCTCACTAGACTGTAAGAGCTCTGCGGGCTTACAGTCGTGTTGTAAATGTGGGCACAAAATAAATATATTAACAAATTAACAGTCATTTTTACTGCACTCTTGCTGTAATGTTTTGTGTTACTGCTGTGCATTTTGAAGTCAAATTTGTCCAGAAGTGTCAAACGAAGCTTCCTCTTTTATGTGAGCGTTAAGCAATAATTGTGGTTTAAAAATCATAACCACCTTCATGATATCTGTTATGTCGGACTCAAACACAGCCGGGGTATGTCGAACTTGCTTCATAGTACAGCTCTGGAGGTGCACATAACTTTGGGAAGTGACTACTTTACTACCCACGAGCTTTTAAATACCTGAAAGCCAACAACACATTGTTTGCTGATGACTCGGGAGCTTTTGTTGATCATCACTTGAGTGTCACAAAAACAGTCTGTCAGGCATTTTCTTGATCTGATTTATCTGCTTTGCACTTTTGAAAAGGGTTATTAATAAACTGGGCAATCTTTAAGAAATAATATTTTATTTATTGATAAAAAAGTTTTATTTTGTTAATCATGTTCTAAGTTCTCTATTCCTTCTGGCACTTTTACAGTGTTAAACAATAAAATATATTTTACAGTCAAGTGTGTCTCTTTCCATACAACATCATATTTGAGGCTAATAGACTTTGTCAAGGTAACTTAAACAACAACTAGCTCTACAAAATGAACACTGGAGTAGCTACGACATAATGTGAAGAAACACCATAAACAGTGTGTTAACAAGACTAGACTTATAAACACAGTGACTCACAGAAACAAATGTTACAATACAAACCCCAGGACATAAAACCCTTAATAGAAACAGAATATGTTCTGTACATTGTTGGATCCATAAACTACACCTGTAACTACAGTATATACAGTCTATACTATACTCACAGCGCAGGTGAAAGCGCCTCAATTCTGCTGTCGTCTGTAGTATGTCATGATGTACTTCCTACTGCAATTTATAATTGAGCTGAACAGATTGAGACATAACTGTTAAAGGGGAATTCAGTGATTTTTATACCCTATATATATTTTTAGGGGTCTAACTGACTGTGGGGTCCAAAAACGTCTGGAATCGCTCCAGTGGACCGTTTCAGCCGGAGCGGCGAAACAGGCTGTAATGGCTGCAATGTAATCTTCAGGGGTTTTTGCCACTATGTTATTATAAGTGTTTGACAACATTACAGAAAGGATCCCTGCAGAGACAGACCTTTTTTTAAATGGCTCTTACGTCGCTCTCTTCAGAAACGCCAGACCCCATTGACAAAAAAAAGTAAATTTACCTTGAGGAATAACTGGCACAATATTTATGTTACACAAAACACATGAAAAGTAACCAACACAGGCAGCAGTATGCCAGCGACTCCTGAGTTCTGTGAGGTAAAATTACTCTTTTTGTCAGTGGAGTCTGGTGGCTTTGAAAAGAGCGATGTAACTGATTCAGAAAAGGATCTTATTCTCAAAATAAAAGGATTAATACGCCTTTTTAACCAGAAAACAGCCGTTACGTCGCTCTCTTCAAAGCCACCAGACTCCACTGACAAAACCTGCAGTTTCACCTTGATGAATATGGGCGTTGTTGTTCTACCACTGCCTTAACATGTTAGTTGTCTTTGAATCGTTTTTTGTGATTTTGGTGTTTAAATGGTTAGTTTGAAATATTTTTGCTACACATTATAACACATAAAAAGTCACCAATACAGGCAGCAGTATGCCAGCAACTCCTGTGTTCTGCGAGGTAAAATGACTGTTTTTGTCAATGGAGTCTGTTGGCTTTAAAGAGAGCGATATAACGGCTGTTTATGGTTTCCACAAAAGCAGCAGGGTAATGTTGTCAGACACTTAAAATAGTAAGCTAAACCTTTTAGATGAAAAAGAACTTATATATCTATAAAATAACAATATATATAAATAATTAAAAGACAGTTAACTTTTAATAATTCAGAAATAAATTGCAGCTGCAAAGAAAAAACAAAACAGAAAAATGTAATGTTCTCCGTCCACCAGTGGCATGAAATAGATTTTCTGATTGTGATATTTAATAAATGTTTGCACTCTTTAATGCACTCTTTGTGCACAACACAACAACCCTAAGCTACACTTACAGAGATGCTGTTAAAACATCTTCACATGTAGGATACGTGTGTTCCCAGAGAATCCATAAATCATTTTTGCTGTTTTGATTTCGAACAATACAACACATTTTGGGAAACGCTCTTGTTTGTCTTACTCTTATTTATTTCTTATGTCTGTATACTAAACATGAAGTCCCAGCCAGGAGCTGCTTAGCTTGGTTTAGCCTACAGACTGGAAGTACAGGAAACAGCTAGCCAGGCTTCGTCTACTAAAATTCACCTACCAGTACCTTTAAAGTTCACTGAGTGTTTTATCTTGCTTGTGTCAGCTGTAAAAATGTTGTAAAATTGTGAATTTTTGTGGTGTTCTTGATTGAGACCTGATGTTCAAGGTTTCAGGAAGCTCCCGAATAAAGCTAAGCTAAGCTAACTGAGGGAGATCAGGCTGAAGCTTCATACTGCTTCATAAGCCAGACATGAGAGTGGTGGAGATTTTCTCAACTAACACTCGGCTACAAAATGTAAGTGTTCTATATTGTCTCAATCTGTAATCTAAATTTAAATGAATGCAGTTTAGGGTGTACAGACGCCATGTCCTGTGTGACAATGGAAGAAGTAGGACAGGCTTTTGCATACCTGATAGCAACACCTGATCGGAACTCAGACCAGGTAGGAGAGCGAGAGAGGCAATTATAAGATTGTTAAATGACAGAAGATGCTCCTGTCTAGTTACAACTGCAACTGCTTTAAAACAGACACTCGTCTCCTTTTACATTTGCAAATGTCCGTCTAAACAATTAAACATCAAATCAATGAAAACATTTTTTGGACAGGTTGAGGTGATAATTGTTACACAGGATCTCCAGTGGCCCAGATAACCTAAAGAAAACAGACAGCTAGACCACAATAGGAAATGAAACTAATTTGCACTTGGGTTGGCATGATGAACCCATCTGTCAGCCTGTATTAGTGGTAATATGCAGATTTAGTTGGTATGTGTGCAGCAGTTCAGAATTGAGCAGGAGCACCTGCAGTGTGAACACAGCCTGAGAGACAGTGACGAGGTCCTAGTCTGCCCCGTATCATCTCCTTCACCTGCAGCAGTGTGACACAGAGTGTGACCCCAGCAGGCCGGAGAGCTGGTCAAACTGTGAAGCCTTCGTCACCCTCAGTCCTCTCTCTTCCTCTGTGACGCTGCCTTGTTCACACCTTTTCCTCCACACACACTCTGTTACGTGTAGACGCAGGAGCTCTTGCAGTTTGCTTCAGTCTCAAAGTTGTTTCTGTTTCCCTGACATCCTCCGAACCAGAACTGGGCGCAGGCGTTGGCCTCGGGGTCGTAGTACCATCTGACCACGTACTGTCGACAGGGGCCGGGGTCCAGAGGCTGACTGCAGCCCTCATCTAAAGGACAAGAAGGGTGTAATGAATAGTTTGGCCTAACTGATGAATCAGTGGTTATCTCAGCTGCAGTTCACTGATGATGATGATGTATTGTAGGCATCACTGGGAATAAATCTCAATTCAGAGTGATAGACAGAGTCAAAATGTTTGAGGGTTGAGGAGGGTGCCTGTAGATTATATCACCATAGTCCAAGACCGACATAAAAACTGCCTCAACTTTTTTCTTACAAAACATCCTAAGAGATTATTTATATGAAAGCTGAATGTCAGTTTGTCATTATGCCTAGATATTTATAGTCTGTGACTCTCTCAATCATTAGTCTGTTCCTTGTAACTATCATGACATCATTTTGGTCCATTGCTTTAGCTCTGGAGAATATCACCAATTTAGTTTTGTCAGCATTACGTACCAGTCTCAGGTCGTTCAGGGGTACAGAGCCAGCAGCACAATACAGCACTGTGTTATCAGCATACAGATATGAAGCGGAGACAATGTTGTTTGTATGAACAGAAAATAAAAGCGGGCCTGAGATTGAACCTTGTGGAACGCCTTTTGTTAGTGGTAAAGTTTAGAATAGTAACTACCCAGTTTAACTGATTTAACTGAACCAATTATATGCATGTCCATCAAAACCAATATTTTGCAGCCTCTGTAGAAGCAGGGAATGATCCGCTGTGTCAAATCACTCCCTAAAGAATGATTGTTTTATTGGACGTACTCTCTCTTCCAGTGGGTGTGTTTGACTTCTTTATTACTAAACATTACTGCTCAGTGTCACATAAGGAAATGATTAGAGAAAGGGAGGCGGCCAGATTTCCAAACCAAAACAAACACGAGAAGAGATAATCAGCCTGATGATGTGTTGCACAACTCAGGATTTCCCGTCATCTTTCTGTGGCTGTTGTACAGGAAGGCAACAATTATCAGGTAAAAATGATGCGCTGTAATTCTCTGCTGATCATCTGTTCATGTTCTGGGCGTTTACCTGGCCTGGCTGAGTCTGTGAGAGGAGGAGGAGGAGGGGTCACTGGAGCCTGCGTGCTCTCCGTCTCATACAGCCGGTCAGTGGGAGTCTGAGGACCCACCACAGAGCTCACTCCTGGTCCCTGCTGCCCCCGGCCCCCAGGAGAGGTAAACTTCACGTCTGGCAGCTCGTTCCAGGGGTCCACCAACACTTTACTGTCGATCAGGTTCTCGTCGACCCGCCCAGACTCATGGGACTGTGGTGTCGGGGCTGTGACTGTCTCCACTGGGAGTTCAAGCTGGGAAGGAGAGGATCAGTCACAGTTATAGCTCAAGCTGTTACATAACTTTGTTTTATATTTTCATTGCATCATTTCCAAACAGCCAAGAGATAATGTTTAGTTTAGGCATACTTTGAACCACCAGACTCCATTGGCAAAAAGTAATTAGCAGAACACAGTGTTGTAGTTATTGTTGTCCATCCATCCATCCATTTTCCTACACTTCTCCAGGGTTGGGTCGCAGTAACAGCAGGCTAGCAGGCTAAGCAAGTTAGCCCAGACGTCCCTCTCCCTAGCTACATTTCCTGCTCCTCCTGGGGGACCCTGAGGCGTTCCAGGCCATATATACAATCCCTCCAGCAGACTCTGGGTCTGCCCCGGGGTCTCCTCCCAGTTGGACATGCCTGGAAAACCTCCACAAGGAGGCGCCCAGGAAGCATCCTAATCAGATGCCCAAACAACCTCAACTGGCTCCTTTCGATGCAAAGACGTAGCAGCCCTACTCCGAGCTCCCTCTGGATGTCTGAGCTCCTTACCCTATCTCTAAGCCTGAGCCCAGACACCCTGCAGAGGAAACTCGTTTTGCCCGCTTGTATCCGCGACATCATTCTCTCAGCCACTACCCAAAGACATGACCACAGGTGAGGGTTGGAACGTAGATCGACTGATAAACCTTCTTCGGCTCCCGTACAATGCCCGCATTACTGCTGACGCTGCAGTATCTCAGGGTCTTGTTCATGAGTGAGAGTTATTGTTGTATTGTATTGTTTTGCATTTATGTTGTAGTTTGTTTGTGTTTGAAATTGTTAGTTCAGATCCAATACAATATTTGTGCCACAAACATAACGCAAAGCTAACCGATCATAGCAGTGGTAGACCAGCTGCTGAAACGATGTTTGTGACAGTAAAATCGTTGTTTTGCTTTCGGCTCCTCCTGTTAATGTGTCGTACTGTCCGAGTGCTCGCTGGCAGTTTGGTTTCTATGCCGCTTTGAAACTGAGCAGATCACGTTGGAGCTGGAGCAAATAAATGTTTAATATTTACTTTTACTGAAATTACTGGAACATAGAACATTTTCCCACACAATTCCCCTACAAACATTGAGACTGGCAACCACCATGTGATGTGTACCTTTAGGCTGAAGCCAACAGGCTGTAGCAGCTAGCTACACGCTAGCCTGATGTATGGTGTTACGACTGTTTCTTGTTATATTGTAAGTTGTGTGCCTGTGTTTGCGTCTGTGAGTGCTGATGATGTGCCAGCTGATTGGCTGACACATCATCAGCGCCCGCAGGTGGTTGGCGGCGTCTGAAGACGGCTGATATAAGAAACCAACGTGACGTCAACTCAGCGGCTTTGGGAACCCCGTCTCCCTCTCCTTCCAACCGGCCACGTTTTCCTTGGTTTATAAAAAGATGTAGACGTGAATCTTATTTATTTAAGTTTGTTTTCTCCTGTTTATATTAGTTAGGGAGGAAAGTGGTTGTATTTGGGTTCTCTTTGAGTTGTTAGGTTATCCTTTTGACTTCTGTGTGAGAATTGTTTGTTTGTTATTTTGATTCACCCTAAAGTTCAGTTTAATTCATTTTGTCATCATTAAACTTTTACTTTTGGTTATGTAATCTTATTTTAAGGGTAACTTTTATGTCTGTGGCTGCTTGGGACTTGAGGGAAAAGGGTCTCTTTCATCTTATGCCTTGGCCACACCTAAACGGGCATAACATATAGTGTCCTGCAATCAGGTTCAAGTAGCTCTCGGCCAACACCTGCCTTAGCAGTAGTGTCCCATCAGTTTTTGTGTGTGTGAATGGGTGAATGAAAGCAAAAAGTACCGCACTATATAAGTGCAGTCCGAACCAAAGTATTAAGGACATAAAACAAATTGGAGAAAAGTTAAAGGAAGTCGTGTGTTTCATCCTGAGTGGTTTGTTGTACTAGACATCATGGAAATCCACTTTGTAACTGCTGAGACATTTCATTTAAACCACATGGGGAGTCAAGACAAAGGTTTTGCAAGTAAGAAGTCGATCACTTTCCCGAATGAGTAAAAACAGGTTTACTTGTATGTTTTCCTCGTCCAGGAACGATCTGGGTCTGCCGTCTGCAGTCACGTCTGGTTGGATTTCCACAGGAGGAAACACAGAGTTTGGTAGAAAGGACATGGTGTCTTCCTGCTCACAGATCCGACTCAGTATTTGGCTTTCCAGAGCTGCACAACAAATAGAAAAGTGACTCAATGTACAAATAGTTTTGGAACCTCAAGTAGATTGCTTCAGCGATGCCAATGTCAACAGAGAGCTTGTAAATTATCTACTGTGAGACGATGTTATTTGCTTACTGGGGAGTGTCCTGAAGTCATCGATGAGGTAGACGTGCTCTTCATCAGGATCCGAGGCGATAACGTTCATCTCAGCCTGGAACTCTTCAAAGAGGCGGTCTGTCCTGTTCACCACTCCGATGACCAACATCTCGATCCCGTCTGTGTGTGCATCGGTCGCGGTCTCTTCAAACTGCATGGCGTCACGGGGGTCTGCTTGCCCGTCTGTTAAAACCACAGCCACTTTCCTCACACCAGGCCGTGAGGCCTGGAACAGCTGGTGTGCTCGATGGATGGCGCTGCCGGTGAAGGTGCCCTCGCCCAGGTAGGGCATCATCCTGACAGCTGCCTTGACTTCATCCTGGCTGAACTGCTGCTGCAGACTGACCACCACCATGTCCACGTGGCTGTAGAGCACCACGCCGATACGACTGGCTTCTCTGCTAACTGTTACCCGGTCTATGAGAGCATTCACAAAGTCCTTCACCAGCTCAAAGTTTTCTGGTCCCACACTCTCAGAGCTGTCGATCACAAACACCAGCTCCAGAGGACTCTCCCTGCACTTCAGACCACAGCCTGGACAATACATGTAATGATAGTTTAGTGAATATATAAATGTGTATGAATATATATAATGTTTTATATGTTTATTTATTTATATGTTTTATATATAATATTTAAAGTTTTTTGGTCCCACTCTCGGAGCTCCAAAATGCGCAACATAAAAACATCACAGATTAAACTATATCAAAACATGATGAAATGTGTAATTTACCACAGATTTCCCTTATAATCCTGATGACCTCATCCCTCTGTGGAAGGAAAAGACGTGAAAAAAATGAGTCGTTGAGAAATGTGGTCTTTTAATGTGAATAAATAAAGCTCGTTGTCATGAGAGTCGGTCACTGTACTCACAGTCAGCCCGGGCTCCCCTTTTTCTCCAGGTCTGCCCTGTTAAATCAAACTCAGGTTAAGAAGACAAATGCATTCCTGACAACTGGCTGTCACCCACAGGTTTCAGCAGACAACATGTAATGTTTCCTGAACTCCCTGAAGGCCTTTTGAGAATGATATATTCCTCGGGGTTGTTACCATGATTCAACGTAAAGCAGCATCGAGCAGCCGGATCATTTATGCATCAACATTCATGAGGAGCTTTCAATTGTTCTGCTCTTAATTATTGTTGCAGCAGCACAGCAGATAGTACCATGTCATTGATTTATTATTTTGGACAATGTATTGTTATGATAAAGCCTTTGCTCAAACAAAAAAACCCTTTCTGTAATAAATGCTTTAAATTAAAGGTCTTCATAGGTCTCATAGGTTAACATGCCACGAGGAAGGCATCAGTGCCAAAAAGAAGAAAGAGTCCCAGTTAAACGAATAATTCACTGAGGGCTGTGATGCATCGTTACCATCTGTCCTGTGGATCCAGGTTCTCCATAGTCCCCCTTGTCTCCTTTCTTGCCCCGGTCTCCAGGAATGCCTCTGTCACCCTGTGTGTGAAAGAGCTCTTATTGCAGCAAACTGGAGCACTGGTATTTAGGGCCAGTTACGTAACAGTTGATGCAAACATTGACACATGCAGTAGCTGTTTGTACCTTCTCCCCTGGAAGGCCATCACCTGGTGCCCCTCTTGGGCCCATTGGCCCCTGAAATCCAGGCTCCCCCTAACAACAGAGATTGATACGTTTGTAAAGACGAGTAGAGTATCATCTGCATAAAGACGAATCTTAAAAGGATGACCATGGATTAAAACACCACAGATTGATAAGTTTGATGCAAAAGGGCAGGCTAATAACTCAATGATCATCCCTGCAGGACAAGATTATCAATCAGTCAGGAATGAGGAAGCACTTGGCAACAATCCTTCTTAACAGGCAGAAACCTCTGAGCGTTAAGTGGATGGGTGCTGAATCCTTTAACAAAAGTACCAAACTATCCTATCACTATACAGAATATATTTGTGATCTTGACTGACCATACACCAGCCTTGTCCAGTGTTTTTATTGCCTACCTTTGGTCCTTGGATGCCCTCTCCTGGATTCCCTGGAAGGCCTGATGGACCAGGCTGCCCCGTAGAGCCCTGGAAATCGAAACACATTACAGACAAGTTGTCAGGCTAATTTCATTATGATATGAAGAGAAAATGGCTCATAAAATCAATTCATATCCTAATGTATCAGACACTGACCTTTGGTCCATAAAGTCCAATTCCAGGAGGACCTGATGAACCTGGCACCCCCGGTAAGCCTCTGTCACCCTGAGAAATAAAAGGGAGAAGAACAAACACTGAATACAAATATTTATACTACTATATAATATTTATGCAGCCCACTCATTCTTGTGTTGCTCCATTATTGGCTTGTCCTAACATCCATTCTGTATCCCCAACAACACTGAACACAAGCCAAGCTTCTCCCTTCCAGTTGATTCACATGGCGCCCTATGAGCTTCACACTCATATCATCATTTATGAGGAGGTCATAAAGTTTTTGCTTTGTTGGTGTTGAAGTTGATGTTAAGTAGTTAAAACTTCTGTTTTTTAACTTCGATCTTCGGCAGTGTCCACACTATCCTAAAACACATGACTTTCACCACCTTTACGCCTAGCTTCCATGTGGAGTCTAAAAAGGGTCAAAAGATTTTCAGCTCGCAAGATAATGTTCATAAATAATTTGCCTGCAGTTGTATTTTATGTTTTGTGTGCATGTAAAAAAATGTGCATGCAAGTATCTAAATTTGTGAAAGCGTAAAAAGCTGTGTAAATGTGTAAATACGTTTTGCAGGTGTAGAAACTGTTTGTTCGTTGACTTAAACTTTGTGCCACAATATTTTCAACTTTGAAATTTCACAAGGTCTGAGTTACAGACACACAAAGTTCGGCGTTATCTGGCCCGCAGGGGAAGACATGGCCGCTGGCTTCCCCCACCGAACCCCCGCTCAGGCCTCCTGAGTCTGAGCTAACTCGTGTCCACATACCCTGAACGTCTCTGCACTTTCATGCTGCAATCAGCTACCTAACAATCGCCTTTTCCCCCATCATGCCGGTGTGTGCTGTCCCCGGGTGCACATCCACCACTGGAGATGAGAAGCAGCATTGTTTCGCTACATACATTTAGTGAATTGTTGCCGTCGCTGCTTCAGATTTATATGAAGCACAGAAACAGTGACAGGAGTCACAGGACATCAATTACTCGCGAAGTCTTGGCAACCAAATAAACAACAGCGGGACCAGTTTACTTCTAAAGGCAAAAGAGGGTCTGCGGCGCATCGCTGACATCGGATGCTCTCTGTTCACACACAATCATGCAGCTCTATTACGCAATGTAAACAATGCCTGCATCAGCTGTGCGCTCAGTATCAAACTTTCAGCTCCCTGGCGATCCCCCTCCAGCCAGCTGCCACATTATTGTAGTGAAATGAGGAGATATTGTCTGTCTAACTCGGTACGTCCCTACTGTAAACACATTGATTGTCGCGGTTTATAAAGCTTATAAAAGGTGATGTCATTTGGTAACGATTGATCGTTTTGATCGCTACGTCGTTAATATCGTTCCTCGTGCACACGCGGCTCGGGGTGAGAAGCTGTGCAGAGAGCAGAGGTGCAGGTGTGTTGACTGAAGCAAAGCAAAGTGATCAGATTAAAGTAGTTTGTGAATTAAAACTAAGACAGTACAATTAAAGTGTGGAAGTCAGAAACAACCATCTAGAGAGAGGGTCAGTCTACATGTGATGTGCTTCTCACAGAAATCATTGATATATGAGATTAATTGAAATCAATTAACTACAAAGCCTGTAATTAATGAGATTTATTTTTTTAATCACCTGACAGCAATAGTTTTGATGTGAGGTGCGCATGCGCACATAGCTGGGTAGCACAGCAAACCCTCTACCCTGCTGCTGAAACAAATCCTAGAGGAAACGCTGCTTTCCCAAGCGCTATTGTTGTGTAGACAGTTGCCATGAGAACGCAGACATGCGGACCCCGGCAGGTGTTAATCAGCACGGGATCTGCCACGCCTACACAGTCCTGAGAAATAGTCTGAACAGCCAAATGAGCTGTTTTTCAACAAGGTGTTCTCGTGGTTCTGAACGTTTATTTGGATTATGTGGATGCTTCATGACACACTCAGCTCTGATATCATTTGTGCATCTTTGCTATTTGAAGCCGAGTTTCCAGGGCCTTTAAGAGACAACGTGACCTTATAGTACACCTTGGCAAACTTGCTATTGACAAAGCCTTCTTTCATCACTGTGGTATGTTGAATGGCACTGCAGTCCTACGAGCCTCTGCAAATGTCCCTGATGGCTTTCCCTCACTTCAAGTGTTCCTCACCTTATGGCCAGGTAATCCTTTCCCTTCTGGTCCCATCTCTCCTTGCACTCCCGGTAAGCCAGGCAGCCCCTAAAATACAAGGACAAGTAGTTTTATGAATATTATTTCCTGTGCAGTAATTATGAGGATAATTAATTCGAACGCTTCATTTGTTTGATGACTATTTCCTGTCACCTGTGGTCCCGGCAAGCCATCTCCCTTCAATCCAGGTGGCCCCACAGGACCAAGATTTCCTTTGTTACCCTGCGGGAGGAAACACACAAGAAGAAAATGCTTTATTACTGAAATATTGGCATAAAAAACTATACTGACTTGCAGGTGAGTGTTTTGCAAATGCAATGTGACTGTGATCTGAAGAACCCACACTGAAAGTGTCATGGGAGGCTCTTTTACCCCCGAGGCTCAAAGTGTTACACAACAACAAATTACGTTAAATGTCATATTTACTTTAGGAACCACAAATATGTTTAATAAGCTTCAGTGACAGCTGCTCAGTGCCCGCAGGACTTGAAGCACTGTTTAAAGGTGACAGGGATTTTGCACTGTGTTGATCTTACCTTTGGGCCCATGATTCCTACTCCAGGTTCTCCGACAGGTCCAGCTGGTCCGACGGGCCCAGGATCTCCCTGATGTGTGACGAGAACAGACTTAATGTGAGTGAAACATGCTGCTCTCTAGAGCCAGTAATGTTAACTATGGAAGTGTGCATATATCTACCGTAAATGGTTCTAAAATGAAGAGTCACTGAGAATAATTATCTTGGCATGTGGCTCGATGATGAATTCACAGTTGAATTCCCTGTCAGCACTCAGTTGGCTCCTCTACAGAAACAAATCCAGTGTTCCTTTCTGCTGGAGCAGTGTTCCTTTCAGTTACGGATTATGGTGATGTAATTTATAGGCATGCTGCAGTTTTAACTCTTAAGCCCCTGGACTCTGCCCATCAGTCTGCAAAGATTCATAACTGGTGATAGACGTGCAAATCACCACTGTGTCCTTTATGAGAAGGTTGGTTGGCCTCTAGCTCTTATTGGTAAGCTACCTCCTTACATCACAGACTTGTTGGAATGGACTTTCAGAACCTACATGACTCGTACTTCTCATTGGCTGGTTCCCTCCAGTTTGAACTGAACTTGGCAAATCTGCATTTTCTGTTGATGCCCCAAGCTCATGGAGTGAGTTTATGGAGTCAAGCGTTATTTTCCAGTCCTATCAAATACATCATGATGTTCATTTTGTAAATCATGGTCTAATCTTGAGTAAAAAGACAGTAAAGCAGGGTAGTTTTATGGGCATGGCCCCTTTTGATTGACAAATTCAAGTTCTAGCAAGGCGACCTGTCAACTGGAAAACCATTGTAGCACTGTGTGTTCACCCCCTTGTCCAGAATGGTCACTTCTAGCTCCAAAAGGGGAGACCACGAACCAGTGGGTAAAGTTAGGATATAATCAATCTGGGAACCCATCAGCTATAGTCTAACGACGATATAGCCTCTGGGGACAAAGGTAAACATGTCGGGTGCGTCCGGTTAAGCCAGCGATTAGGTTAAACGACTTCCATTCAACACTTCTCCGTGCGCTGTGTTGTTTACAGTCCAGTTAGCAGCTCGAGAAGCGACCGTGTGTTCAGATTAAAAGGGAAGTAAAATTCTCCCTCCAGATATGTCTGCTAAATAAACAATGTCATCTCTCGGTCCCATCCCCCGGAGGAGCGCCCGTTCATCTGTCTGTGCTGAGTCTCAGTCTCACTGTAAACAGTAAGTTACACAGAGGCTGCACTCTGGCTGACTGCAGCGGGATGAAGCCCAAACAGAAACAGATTTTCTTGTGATCGACTTTAATTAACGGCTCTTCAGTTTGCTGGAATAACAACATCATGATGCAGATTAGGAACAACGTGAAGCTTTGTCAGGTCTGTCCTCAAGAGGAGAAGAAGACTACTTTAAAATGAGGAGTTTGTTGAATGGAGGGCAGAGCCATCATTTATGATGCATTCAAGGAAGTCGGGAAATCTAAACGCTGGACGGCTTCCGTGACACAGCAGCAAGGGAATTCATGTCAAGTTGGATGTTTGATCTATTTATAGAGATTAATAAGAAGCTAAATCGTCATCAGATGACCATTGATCGGAGCCGGGATGTCCTTACGGTGGATTACGTTCCGCCTGCTTTTGCTCTCCACACAGACTGTTTTTCCTGCATACGCCGCAGCCTGCTGATACGTGATTGGTCAATACGACTCAGACTACAAACGTACCACCAACGGAAACCAGAACAGTTCAGGATTTGATTAATTATTTTTTGTGATATCATTACTTGTACTCGAGGATCTTCCACAGAGCATGTTAAAGGGCAGATAACAGAAACAGTGGATATAGAAATAGGACATATTTACAGCCCCCTGCTGCCCAGATAAGCATATTCTCTATTCTTATTTGATGACAATGGTCCCCAGTCGGGAACATTTAGCTTACACTCTTACACAAACATTAAAGTGAAGCAAACCAAAACAATTCATGACATCCCTCACGTCATAGAGAAAGAGAATACACACCCTTTCTACAATCTGCAGCACGTTGATGTTATCATAACCAGCTTCTGGTACAATGCGTCACTTCATGAATGGTCATGGTACATTGTTATAAACAACTGGTACCCAAACCATGAGGACTTAACTGTCAGTCTGTTGTGGGTGCGTGCACATGAAAAACTGGGTATTATCACCTTTGATCCTGGTAAGCCACGCCCAGCAGGTCCAGGTAAGCCCATCATTCCTGTGCTGCCGGGCTCCCCCTGAACAAAAGAGTGAGAAACACGTCAGGCATGCTTCTGTCAACACACACAACATGTTTGACACGTCTCGTTCTTATATATAGTACAAAAGCCTCAAAAAGGAGGCTTCCAGCAATTCAGGTTTATAAGCAGCATTTTGCATTTAAGCTGCTGTTAAAAGTGTTTATTAATACAAATGTTATGTACACACACGTGTGTTTCAGGGTTTTTTCCACTGACAGGCTGAGATTGTTATTTTAAGTGTGACAACATTACAGAAAGGATTCCTACAGAGGCACACCTTTGTGCTAAAGAGGAAGATGATTTATTTTAACCACAAACAGCCGTTACATCACTCCCTACAAAGCCACCAGACTCCATTGACCATAACAGTCATTTTACCTCCCAGAACATGGGATTTGCTGGTCCAACTCTGCCTCTATCTGTTAGTCAGTTTGTGTTATTTTATGACTTTGGTGTTTTTAAACGGTTAGTTCAGACCAAACACAATATTTCTGTAACACACTATAAGACAAACAGGCTAACCAAACCCGGCAGCTGTAGTCCAGCAGCTCCTGTGTTCTGTAAGGTAAAATTACTGTTTTTTAAATGTAGTTTGGTGGCTTTGAAAAGAGCGATGTACCGGCTGTTTATGGATTCAAAAAAGGATCTTATCTCTGCAGGGATCCTTTCTGTAATGTTGTCAGACAATTCATGCAAAATCTGAGCCTGTTCATTTTTTTATTTGCCCTGAGATATTCATTGCAGCCTTAACAGCCACTTGTGCAGCTGCTGGCTGACGCAATCTACTGGAAAAAATTAATAAACTTTTTGTATTTAATAGACATTTAGACCAACTAAAATTTGTACAAAAAAATAAATAAATAGGGCAGAGGTTTAAAAATATCAGAATTCCTCTCTAAGTTCCCAGCTGTGGTCAGGATGTGTTTAGCCTAGCTTAGCATAACGACTGGAAGAGGGTGGAAACAGCTAGTCTGGAGGTAAAATGACCGTTTTCGTCAGTGGAGTTTGGTGGCTTTGAAAAGAGCGAGGTAACGGCTGTTTAAGGATTCAAAAAAGGATCTTAAGCTCAAAATAAAAGGTCTATCTCTGTAGGGATCCTTTCTGTGATGCTGTTACACACTTTCCTCAACAATAAAACACGACCTGATCCTCAACCTCTGTTTTTCCTGAGAAAGCTATTTAAACCTGACCTTAGTTAACGCCTCCAGTACAAACCTGTATTTAACATACCTTTGCTCCAGCAGGTCCGACTGGGCCCGGAGACCCTGATAGTCCCCTCGGCCCACGGTCACCTCTGTCTCCCTGTGCAAAAACATGATCACATGACGTCATACAGCTGAGCACCTGAGGTACTTTAATGGGAGATTACAGTATGTTTCATTTACAGAGACATCTCTGCTCTGATGGCACATTACAACTACACACAACCGTTTAAAGCACTTACTTGCTTAAGTCAATACGGATATGTAATTATGTACCCCATAAACTTTGAATGCGTGGTGACAGAATGTTGTCTCAGCCACTCAGGCAGCAGCTGATCAAAGATTACCTTTTCTCCGGAGATGCCTTTCCCCGGTCCCCCCTCGAGGCCTCGCAGACCTGGCAACCCCATCTCTCCCTGCACACAAACACCAGTGAGTCACCAGCTGGTTAGTGATGCTCGAGTTCACTTCAGGCAAAGCAAAGTCATGACCAGATAAACCTGTCAGACGATATACTGTACATGTATATCTGACTAAAGAGCTGGAGGAAGTTTGGAATGCAGCCGGGCCAGGAAGAAACAGAACAGACACACCTCACAGACGACACAAAGACAGAAACTCGAGCAGGATTTTATCAGCCTGTTACTATGTTCAGTCTTATGAGCATGAGGTCGCCCATTTTTTCATTTGATCCACTTCCTGTTTTTGTGTCTTAACTTTCAGTTGCTACTTCTGGCTTTAACTATTAAAACGTCACCTTGATCTGTTCCACAGCCTGCTGTTCCTTTATCAGTGAGGAGGTCATGTGACCCTGATACTAACACAACCACAAAAGACATCAGATTGAACAGTTTTGGTGCAAGTTAACCTACAGGGTTAACTAGTGCCTTTATTCTTTCCCCAATAGAGTTCTGCCTAGTCCCGCCCTGCTGTGCTGTGATTGGCTAGTAAAATCGCTCAGACACAGGACTTTCACTCAGGAGAAATGGTTTAATGACTTAAGATTGAATCCCAAACCAGATCTTTCCAGTTTGGCTAAGTTTAGGCACCAACAGGAATTAGTTATGTTTACAAAAAAATCAACAACATGGGACACATTCAGAGGCCTGTTTTAGTCCTTCTCCCTTGCAGAAGAGCTCTCAAAGCAAGGAGAACCAGCCAATCACAGCACAGTAAGGCAAGATCAGGCGGGACTGTAAAAATAAGGCTAAAGCTAGCTAAACTAGCTCACTGTGCGTTGCAGCAGCAGCTTGACGTTTTATGGTAAAACATTTCAAGAAGTCTGATGATAAACTTATCAGAGTGATGAGACAGGTTAAAAATTAACATGGTCACTAAACTGTGCTGGTCTGAAAGTTGATGATCAATGTTTTCAGCCGCTTATTAAAAGCTGTTTGCTTTCACACCTGACAGCTTTGGTCCAGACTTTGTCACAATCACAGCATACAGGTGAGTGTGGGATCAAATTAGCAACTGGGCCCCATTCAGACCGGCTAACATGGCTAAAGAGCGATGCAGAGTTGGCCTTCTTTCTGTGGGACGGGTAGGTGCCTCAAACCGGGTAGAACAAGCGAAGTGGTTAGCATGCTAGTGCAACAGTAACTGGCAGTTAGCATGCTCGAGCAAGGTGCGATGCTGTCGGTGTTTGCTTGGCGGGGTGGCCGTGTTCTCACACGAGAGAGAGAGAGTGAGCATCTGGTGAATAAGAGCCCAGGAGGAGGGGCCCAGTTTGGATGTGTTGTTGACAAAATGCAAGGAAAAATCCTACTTATTATACCTTTAAAGTAGGACCTAATACAGGAAACAAACCAAAACACAATGCACTGTGGGTAGTTAACGGGTGCTGACACTTGCAGAGACAGCCACACAGCCAGGCAGCAAGATGAGGAGAGGACAGACGTGGGGGGGGCGACGAGGAAAGGGGGTTTGTGGAAACGCACGAGGATACAGAGGTGTTCAGACTGTTCAGAGAGAAACTAAAGGAACTGATCGATCTGTGGAACGATGTCGCTTAAAAGTAAAAAACATTCAAGTCTGTGATTCTCTCTTGTTCCCACGTGGAAATGCTGACCAATCAGAGAGCAGTTTTCTTGTGCATGCTCCTCCTCTTTTCATTATTTAAGTTTTCACACAACTATGTAAAAGAAAAGGTATTTTTCATACAATTTAAAAAAATCCTATATATCATTATGTAATACACTTAATAAAACACAAATACCAACTCAGTCTGAATAGCGTGACTCTCCTGATCTTGGTGCTGTGCAGGAGTAACTGACCTACAAAGAACCGCTCTGTTTGTCAGACTGCTGAAGAAGAATCTCCATCATGTCCACCCAGCTCTGTCAGTCCCTCACGCTCTCTGTTACATTTTAAAACTGCTTAAATGTTTGCTAAAATGCAGCCGAAGATTCATAACAAGCAGCAGACGGCACTCAATGAACCACTTCCTGTGTAGACAGGAAGTTAAAAGAGGAAAAAAAGCTTTATACTACATTCGTTTTTCAACTATTTCAATATATAGTTTCAAAATTACTTCATAGTTTAGTAATTAGGTGTGTAAAATGTCTGATTACACTAAATCCAGATGTAAACTTGTAATATTATTGCTGTGACCTTCGACCTCCCTCGCTGACTCACCTTTGGCCCTACAGCTCCGTCCTCACCAGGAATGCCAGGTATCCCACCAGCCCCGTCAGGCCCCGGCTCCCCCTGAAAAACAACAAACTTCTAGAGCCCTCTGTGTATTTATTTAAACGTGTTTTATTCACAGGGAGTTTGAGGGTCTGACCTTTGGGCCTGGCTCACCGACGCCTCTGTGTCCCTGAGGTCCAGGCTCTCCGGGGAAACCCTGGTCACCCTGGGAAGCAACACAGATCACCTCAGATGAAGGGTGGTGCTCTTAGCTCTTTATAATAGGTCATTTAAATTTATTCATTTATTTTATGAGAAATCTAAATGTTCTAAATGTATAAAAAGTTGCAGCCTATATAGCTTCTATAGCTTCCATAACAGGCTATGATGGCTTTAATGTGATCTTTCAGGGCACCTGTGCCAGTTCAAAGTGTGTCCACTAAAAGTTCTCAAGCTCAGATTGTATTCTAAGTGTCTGACAACATAACAGAAAGGATCCCTACAGAGAGAGACGATAAGAACCTTTTTTAAAGGCAAGAAACAGCCGTTATGTCGCTCTCTTCAAAGTCACCAGACTCCATTGACAAAAACAGTAATTTTATCTTGCAGAACACTTGCAGAGTTGCTGTTCTACCTCTGCCTTGATTGTTTAGTCTGTTTGTGTTATTGTGTGTTACACAAACATTAAGTTTCATCAGATCTTTCCATTTAAAACACCAAAGTGACACATTAGCAAAAACAAACTGACTGATGGAGGCAGCGGTAGATCAGCAAATGTGTTCTGCAAGGTTAAAGTACTGTTTTTGTCAATGGAGTCTGGTGGCTGTCAAGCAAGTGATGTAACGGCTGTTTCTGGTCAAACAAAGGATGCTCCTCTTTTATCTCTGGAGGGATCCTCTCTGTGCTCTTGTCACACACTTTGAATAACAATCTGAGCCTGTCAGTGGAAAAAAACAGGAACTTTTAGTGGACGCACTTTGAACATTTTCCTGAAAGATCGTGTTGCTGTGAGCTGAAGCAGTCATTTACATTTAGATTTTAAATATGTAACAATGTAACACAAAGGTTTAAAAATACTGGAATTCTCATTAATATCTGTTGAATGTATCGGTCATCTCTCTCCTGATACTCTGCTACTAACCTTTGGTCCGACTATACCCAGCCCAGGAGGCCCTCTGGGACCGGAGGGTCCAGCTGGCCCTTGGTCCCCCTAAAGCCAATAAGAAACATCATAATTTAAACTGAGTTTCACACATAAAGGATAAAAGAGAAAAAGCAAACTCCCTAATATTGTCATTGCCTTTTCTCCTTGTATTCCCGCTCCTGGAAACCCCACCAGACCAGGCAGCCCGGGGGCTCCGGTGTTCCCCTGAGAGTCAGACAGGTGAGGGTTCAGACAGGTCATCTTTTACAGCTTCACAGGTTTTTACTGAAATCTCAACCGCATTAAATAGTTCTCTGTACCTTTTCACCTTTGTACCCGGCTCCTGGAGGTCCGCGGCTGCCTTTAGGACCCTCGTAACCTCTGTCACCCTGTGAGACACACATACGGGGGGGTTAAAGAACAGGCGGTGGGGACGGTTACATTTGAATACCTGCCAGTGCCCCTTAGTATGGAATCTCATTCACTGCAACCGAACTTTAACATTTATATTTCTTGTCTTCATCTATTGTTCTAAAGTACTAACATGTCATGTTTTGTGAGATCTTTTTAGAAAGGTTTATCCCCGTGCGCTGCAGACCATCGTAAAGTCTAAATGACCCAGCGTGTCCGGGAGCTTACCTTGTGTCCTGGAAGACCTTCACCTGGAAACCCTGGAGATCCTTGCATCCCTTGTGGCCCTGCTGGACCCTAAAAACATCAACACAAAGGTGGAAAGAGGTGGAATACTGCATTAACAAGTATGACATCTCATTAGTTTGTATACTGGGAGTGCTACAGTATTCTTTCATCTTCACATATCGACGGTAGGAAGGTAGAAGTGATGGTTGTATGTAGTGATGGTTAAAAGTAAAATACATAATCTATAAGAGCAGCTACGGTCGTTTCACTCACCGGTGTACCTGGTTCACCCATTCCCATCGGCCCAGGAGGGCCTGGTCTTCCGTGGTTCCCTTTGTCACCCTGAAACATTTTTTTTACAGATTACATATAAACTCAAAAGCACACAGGACACACACAGGGCTCCCTGCAGAGAGGTAGTTAGAAACTGTTCTTAAATTAATCTAATACTTAACCAAACCTAAATGTACCTTTGGACCAGGGAACCCAACGCCGTTATCTCCTGGAGGTCCAGCTGCACCTCTGAGTCCTCGGTCCCCCTTTAAGAGGAAGGAAAAAGAAGCTTACAAACTTCCCTTTAGCTTTACCCTGATAAATGAGTGATTTATTAAATGTATTTCATGCCGGAGTGTTCTTACTTTAGGTCCACTTGGCCCCTCTGAGCCCTGGTCTCCAGGTCCTCCCCTCACTCCCTGACACAGGAACAAACAGGAGCGGGAAAGTTTAAACAAGTGATTCCATAAGGAAGATCAAATAAATATAAAACTAGCCACTGATCTTGGTTTCTTTTATACAAAGTGAGACTTTAATAATTTAAGTAATAGTTGTCTTTATCAGAGAGTTAAGACAAAAGACCGTACAGGAGACGTGGACGTGGCCGACGGGCCTGAAAAGTAAAGTGTCTTAAACCTGCGCTCTTTCTAATGTCCAGCAGGGGGCAACTTCACTGCTTACAAAAAGAAGTCATTGTGAGTTCTACGAAAAAAAACGAGCCGACTTTTCGATTTATTTAATAACCTAAGTAAATATTTTGCTAGTTTAAAGTCTTCTTTAACAAAGCATGATGCTCGTTTTGGGAAAATATATAAACATAATGTGAGAACACAAGAATAACCCTCAGCTGTTTGACTGCTCGGGTTATTCTATGGCCAATACAAGACTTTAATATGGGTTATTAAATGTTACACTTTGTGGAGCAACTACTTGTTAGTCAAAAATGATTGATCACAATGGTACAGGATCAAATGAAGTCTTATTTTATAAAGGTTTTTTGGCTAAGAGAGATGATAATAAATGGTGACTGACAGCAGGTTAAAAGAAACATAAAAGATGAAGCAAATAAAACAACTGGACAGAGCGCTGCGAGTTCTTTGTCCTGGAGATTTACTGCAGATGCTTTGTATTGCTGACATGTATCACAGCCTGTTGTTGGTGTGAAAAGAGAATGCAAAGACTCATGATGGACAGTTTTTATAATCAAAATCTATGATGCAAAAAAGAGATATTGTCTTTTTATTTTACACATTTTCCTTCCTTGTAAAAAAAACCTGGTGCCTACATTACCCACAATGCCAACCGCATTTCACACAGATCCCTCCTGGGGACACTAAAGGCTTTATAAAACCCTTTTGCCTGCAGTTAAACTTTACGTTATGTGGTATTGTTGATTTTATCTTCCACACAGACATTAATTTTCAGTCATTTAAGGTCACGTGAGAGGCCGGTAAAACTCTAGTATTTGTCATGAAGGCTCAGGGTTCGTTGCACTGCTGAGCTGTGACTGCCCTCTGCTGGACTAAAGGAGGAGTGTGACTCGAGGTTATAAATGTTTGCTTGGAGACAAAGACATCCTCACATTGTAACATTATATAATGAAAAAGCATCTAGAATCCTCATTATTCACAAAGCTGTGAAATAAAGTTGATAAAACTAAAAACCATTTAATTAAATGGACGATTTGTCACTTTTTAAAGCCAGTTAGAGGCCATTCTCTGTGAATGTGTTTGGTCATATTTCTGATAACGTGTTTAAATTGTTGCACAAGTTTAAAAATTGTTGATTATTCAAATGAATCATTGCTTCCAAATGCATTACCCTCATGACAGGCATACTGTCCACTGTGACACACGGGTTGCACGACTTCAGATTTTATAAAGTCCATCTGGGAAAGTGATTGTCATAAAAAAGTAAGAATAAATAACTTATTAGTCACTTATAGGTTAAGTTATAGATATAACTTAAGACTAATACGCTGTATTTATTTCCACACTGATAACTGATCAGCAACACTGGAATCAGCTGTTGATGAGCGACTAGTCGACATCAAGCATAAAGCGGCGACTAGTCGACTAGTCTGAGCACACGCCTGTTTCATAACATTAAAATACCTACACTTTCAGTCATTTAGCACAAAGTGATTGGTTTACGGTCTAACTGAGAGAAATGTTGCATTTATACATCAGTTCATTCAATCAGGAGGGATTCAATCAGCCATAACTCAGTGATTATTAGGAAATATTGTGTTACTTACACAGCTGTTGGTGTTAGATTTGATTCACAACTAAAAATTAGACTTGACTTTTTCCCAGCAGACAGCATGACTGTCCCAGCAGGACCGTTCACACCTCCCTCGTGTTAAAAAGTTACTAAAGGTGGAAAACAAAGTCCTCTGAGTGAACACAGTTTGAAGTCGGTCAGAGATGTTATGATCAAAAGGAGTCCTGTCTTCTGTCCGCAAACTGTTGTGTATTTGAACCCTGAGGGGAAGTTCAACTATCACTCTGTTTTTACAAACATGCTACACACACATGCACAAACAGGACTCTATGGACATGCACCAATAGAGGGATGTCAGAGTGAGGGGGCTGCACATGGACATGCGTCCCCAGCAGTTGAGGATTCGGTGCCTTGCTCAAGGACACCTCAACCACCAGGAAAGGAACTGGCACCTCTCCAGCTACCAGCCCCAATTCCACGCTTGGTCTGTACCGGGACTTGAACCTGCCACCCTCCGGTTCCCAAGCAAAGACTGAACTACTGTTGATGAAAAATCTCCTGCTGCTTTCTCTGAACAGTCAGACGTATCACTCCCTGTGTTTCTGCAGCGTGCTGTTAATCTGCTCGTCTGACACCGACATGGTGACAGCGCTTACAGGTATTTAAAATGACTATAGAAATAATCCATCTTGTTGGTCTCGATGGCTTTAGAGGCATCAGTATTTATTACAGTCTGTTTCATAACCAGCTAAAAGCCTCACAGGAGCTTTAAATGGCTCATAAATATTTTACACTCAGTACACTAATATTTCACACTCAGCTCAGGCCTGATGGATACTCACACCATGATGATATTGACTTTGGTATAAAGGGTCTATAATAAACTTCTGAAACCATGTGTATGTACCTTTCATGGGAACTGGGGGCAGATCAGAAAGACCTATACGGCGCTTGGCACTGCTGGAGGGGCAGCGAGCGTTTAAGGAGAGAGGGAATGTATAACATGTGCCCAAATCCTAATCCTCTGGGACAACGTCTGCTCTAAAGCTACAAGCAAACATTACAAGCTTGGATTCCCCCGTTTGGAAAGGCTACATTAGGAGGGGATCACACCTAATCCACAGCTCACATTCCACGAGTGCAGAGCAGGAGATGGACCCTCACTGCAGCGATGACTGTTTCAGCGCGGATGTGGGAGGACACAGGAGTCTTTCAATTTGACCACACACCCGTTTAGGTTCGAAGGCTCGTACACGTTAAATATAAACTCTACAAACTCTAAACTTACAGTCCGGTACTTTAAATATATATGATAATGCTCTGATAGTCGTTTCTGAAAGTAAATGTTTGTAAATGATTTGGAGATTTTTGAACTCTGGACAAAGCCAGGCTAGCTGTTGTCCCCCGCTTCCAGTCTTTATGCTAAGCTAGGCTAACCGCATCCCGACCACAGTTGGGAACTTAAAGAGGCATTCAGATATATAAAAGAATCTGACATTTCTCACATTTTTCGGGGATCTAAATTTCTATTAAGAGCAAAAACTTTTGGAATCGTTCCAGTAGATTGCTTCAGCCAGCAGCTGTACAAGGGGCTGTTAAGGCTGCAATGAATATCTCAGGGCAAATAAATAAAATGAACGGGCTCATATTGTTCTTCTAAGTGTCTGACAACATTACAGAAAGGATCCCTACAGAGATAGACCCTTTTTGTTCAAGAGGAAGATGCTTTCTGAAACCAGAAACAGACGTTGCATCGCTCTCTTCAAAGACACCAGACTCCATTGATAAAAACAGTCATTTTACCTTGCAGAACACTGGAGTTGCTGGTCTATCGTTGCTCTCATGGGGCTGTTTGTTTCGTGTTATTGTGCTGTTTTAGATCCAAACTAACCACTTAAAACACCAACGTCACACAATAACACAAACCGTCTACAGAGCAAGGCAGATGTAGACCAGCAACTCCTGTGAGGTAAAATTGCTACTTTTTCAATGGAGTCTGGTGGCTTCAACAGTATGTACAGAATGTATGCTCAGTTGAATTGTTAGGTTAGTTTTTACATCTGTCTAAATGTTTAAGCAATAAAAAGTTACAATGTGGTTAAAGTTTTTACTTTATGAGTTTTGACTGAACTTTATTTTGGTGCTTATTCAGGTTTTCTCTCCATCCTCACATTTTCCTACATTAACAGTGATTATCAGCTTTATTAACATTTACTTCCTCTCAACTAGGAACAACTCATAGTTCACAATAATTACTGAGCATAAGATATGTGTCCAAAGTAGTGTGAAACTATTCACTGAGACGTGTAAATGATGAGAGACGAGTAATTGGTTAATGGGATTAAAAGGTAAAAACTTCACCTGCTCTCCTCGGGGGCCTCTGGAGCCAGTAGCTCCATCTGCACCCTAACAAAAGACATCAACATAACATTAATTTATTCACATGCAGTACTTAGCCAAAACAAAAAGTCATCATGGAAATGAAACAATTAAAAAGTTATAGATTATGAAACCTACTTGTTCTCCCTTTTCCCCGGGGGCTCCGCATTCACCGAGTTCTCCCTGGAAAATAACAGCAGTAAAGAAGCAGGTCACTGCAGTATGCAAACATTTAAGACACTTGCAACATTTGTGTAAGTTTCCTACTTGTATTTTGCTTTACAGATTCATCATAAAAACACATTTTAATTCAAAGAATTTCATAAATGATTATAACACCTTTTCTCCTTTGCTGCCCGGCCGACCCTGAAGAAAGAGTGAAACACAGAGAGAAAAAAGAGTTTCCTTTAATTTGTTAAAGACGTCTGACTTCCACCAAACATCAAGCAACTCAAATACAACCAACATCAAAATCTGAGGGCCAAGTCAACTTAATGGATTTAATTACCCACAAGTCATTGCAATATGGACGTCTCATTGTAGTTGTTTCATTTTCGATTAAAATAACAATAATAAGTGATTATAAAGGTGTCAAACCACCTGTTTATTAAAACGTCACTGGAATCATATCGGCCAAAAATAATATTTAACCACATCTTGAGTATGAGCTTTAGAAGTTATCAAAATGTATTTACCGTAAGATTCGGTGTATAAGACGCACTTTTAATACATTTATTTTCCTGGAAAAAGTGAGCTGTGTCCTTTATACCGCTGCGACCAATACACCAGTATAAAATGCAGAGAGGTATTTTGTTGTGTCACGGTATTTTACCCAGACGGTGGCGCTATCCGGTTATTAAGTGGTGACGGTACATCTCTGCATTTAACTGTTTCCATTTACAACGTCTCCTATTTACGATATGCCGCAGTGCTGTTTTCTGTTTTCCTCGCTGTTTAATAAACTTGATTAATGCTTCGTCACAGACATGCACCATCATGGTCGCCATTGCAGCTGCCACCCTCAAAACAATCAGTGCTACCGAAGGCTGCCAGCTACCGCTAGGTACCAGCTATCGCTAGCTACAGCACCAGTAGCAGGATTGCAAACTCGACATGGTAAAAACAGATGTTAGGCTGTAATTATGCTGAAATAATTTGGATACATGTTTTTATTTCATTAATAAAAAGCTATAGAAAACCTTTTTCCACCTGGGATACCCCCAAAAACAGTTTTTATAAGTTTACATTGTTCTCGTAAAAACGCTCGACCCGGGGAGTTTCATCTTGTGCCTTTACACTGACCTAAAACTTACTAAAACCTGGGTGTATTTGGGAACTTCAGAGCGAGCCAACTTACTGCTTCCAGTCATGATGCTAAGCTAGGCTAACAGCCTCTTTACTCTCTACTAAGCACGTAATCCATAGACAACAGAATTCATGTAAAGAAAGTGAGTAAGTGTTTCATGTTTAGTGTGAAGCTTTAAAGCTGTGAAAAGAGAAATAATCAGTCAGAAAAAGACTCAAAGCTTCCTCTTCAGACTGCTCAAGTGTTTAATAATAAAGCACTGTCATAAAAACTCCAACTAAGAACTAGGTAGAGTCAAATATTCAATGATTACCTCGAGGCCCTCCATTCCAGGTCGTCCATTGATTCCAGCTTCCCCCTGCAGTGACCGAGCCCAGACAAAACAGCACATCAAACGACACTTCGTGGATTCTTTCTGTTACCTGGATTACAGAGACAATGGAGACTTACGCGGGATCCCTTTGGACCTGGAGCTCCGTCAGACCCCGGCTCGCCTGGTTTCCCCTGGATGAAAGTAAAGGGGAGATTGTGTGTGTGTGCCGAATGAGAATATTTGGGCCCCCTTTCAGTTTGGATTCAGTGTGTGTATAGTCATAGGTGAGGTGGGTCACTGAGAGTGCAACCTGTCTGTGACCCTGTCCAACACAAACGTCCTCCTCCGTGCAGCAGGTTCTCAGATCACCGCAGCCTCTGTGTTTGTTCAGGTTTAATCTTCCGTCTTTGACCTTTGCTTCTGTCCGAGGGCCTCTCGGCAGAAGCACCACCAGTGAAAACAGCGCTTTCAGCTGCCCGCTCTCACCACCTGCTACACTTGCATTGTGGGAAACATTTCCTGCTCTTTCACATCTCTTCCCTGCTGTTGTTTTGGATGCAGTCCAGATGCACCTGCTGTCTGAGGCCACCAGCTCGAGGGCTGAGGCTCCCCAGCTGTGCAGGGATAACAGGCCGCTGTGTGAGGCTGACTGGGCTCTGAGAGGCTGAGGAGGCAGAACGCTGGTACACGAATACTGTCACACTAACCAAAGACCTGCAGGGCATCAGGCCAGGAAACCAGCTCATACACTTATTATAAATGCAACTTCTAAAATTCTCTGATATTCACAGTCCATTGTATTGCATATTGAGTCTTAGCCCATAAGATTGCATATTCAGCTGTAGCCTCTACATGAGGGATTCCCACAGTGGGGTGCCTGCACCTCTTAGCGTGCGTGAGCTACCTCTCGCACGTGAGGAAAAATGTAATGGTGTATTTATTTCACCAAGTTGGATTTTTCACTTGAAAATCCTCAAATGGAGCCGCTTTGTGTCCATGTGATCTGTCTCTGAGCCTCTGCATGTGTCAATCTGATTCTTCTTAACTTGACGGATGTTCTAATATCCGCAACCGCTATGTTATGTTTTGTAACTGTAATTTAAACGATCAATTTTTCTTTAATGCATCTGACATATGACAGCATTTCCCCATCTACTCTCATGATGGGCCTGTCTGTGGTTATATGTGCTCAATTAAACTTGATGCCTTGTGTCGGGGTCAGGGGCACATGTAGAAAGGGGTGCGTTGGATATAAATTTGGGAACTGGTGCTCTACAACATAACAAGTACCATATCACTAGCCCTAGAGTCGTATTGCAATCTCTTATGTGCTGTCACCTCACAGCTAGAAGGTTCCTGGTTTGAACCCCCGGCTCAGACATAGCGGGCCTTTCTGTGTGGAGTCGGCATGTTCTCCCCGTGCATGCGTGGGTTACCTCCGGGTACGCCGGCGTCCTCCCACAGTCCAAAGACATGCTCGTTAGGTTCACTGGTGACTCTTAATGGTCCCTGGTGTGAATGTGCGCGTGAATGGTTGTCTGTCTCTGACCTGTCCAGGTGTAACCTAGTAACCAAACCCAATGACAGTCGGGATAGGCTCCAGCCCCCCGTGACCCTGAACAGCATAAGCGGTGTAGATAATGGATGGAGGGAGTTGTAGCCCACAAGAACAAGTAACGAGACACGTATCATATTGCATATTGCTTTTTAACCCCCCTAACTCCTGTATCCCAAATGATTGTTGATGAATCAGTCAAAGATACTGTGGTGTTGGCTGATCGGTCAGCCAAACGTCTGCTCAGTGGTTACTGTAGATATTGCAAATATAAAAATGTATATTAAGACTTGATATGATATAATGGTACATGTTTGCCCAGATGTTGCTCTAGCCTCATCATCCATCCATTTATCTGTCCCTCTTTTCACTCTACAACTTGTGGGATGACTGTGTTGCATCTGTTAGCATTGGCACTGACTGGTTAAGAAGGATACTATAACACACTCACCGGTGCTCCAGGGTGACCCCTCTCCCCCCTCTCACACAGACACGTCTTTGGCTGTGGGCACTGAAATGCAGACAGCAGCTAAATATTACAGAATTATCAACAATGTGCTTTAATGACAAAGCAGATGTGTTGTCAGGGTCATCTTGGTCGCGTGCTGAGTTTGACTTTTAACTGTGTAATTACTTTTGAACGTGAGAACAAACAACAGGATCATTTGAGAGACGTGAGATGGAGATGATGTTAGTAAGAACTTACCCCACTTTTCACGATTATGTTCTGAAATAAAACAAAGATAAAGTTACTTATGGTCCAGTGCAAATTTACACTGTCAACAAAACTTTCAAGATAAGCTTTCAAAGTTTTTTTCTGGCTTGACCTTGAAACCGGAAAACATGCAGAACTTATTTCCTGCCTCATTTAAAGTCTAATTTAAAGTATTGTTTAAGGCAGCTTTCAAATAAACTAGAGACATAACTTCTTTCAAAGGTTTTACTATTTTTATTTTAGTCTTTATTGTCTTTTTATTGTTTTTCAAACGCAATTTGATTATTCTCTCAGTCTTGTTTTTCATGCATTTCTGCGCCCCTGAGAAGCACTTTGATCTGCACTCTCTGAAAGTCTCTACATAAATAAAGTCGCCATGTTTGGCTTATTTTTCATCTGATGCACTGTTCATTTTAAGATTCACTACAATCTGTTTTCTTCTTATGAATGCAGCTACGTTAGTGCATCATCATCAGTGAGGCTTCAGACTGAATATAACAGTGATGCACTCAAACACAAACGTGACGCACCAGTTCGTTGAAGAGTCTGTCGTCCAGGTGGCTGTCAGTGAGGCTGAGGACGTGCTGCTGTGGGGGGGCGCTGGCTATGGACCGCAGTTTAGCACCCATGGGTCCTTCCCTGGGCAGACCCGAAAGCCCGATGGTGAACACACGGATGTTGTGCTGTTTGGCCTCAGCAGCAGCCGACACGGCGCTGGGGCTGCGCGGGTGGTCCGTCCCGTCGGTCAACAGCAGCGCCACCCTCAGGCTGCTGGAGGACGTCTCCCTGCTGAACAGCTGCGTGGCGTTGCCGATGGCGTAGGCAGTGTAGGTGCCGTGGCCGATGAAGGTCATGGAGGCCACTCGGCTGTGGAAGACGTCCAGGTCCTGCCAGTCCCTGAAGTTGTGCTCGACGGACACGGTGCTGCTGTACTGCAGAGCGGCCAGGCGCAGACGCAGACGCCAGCCGGCCGAGTGCAGCTGCATCAGCTTGGTGCTGAAGCGCAGGACGAAGTCCTTCTGCTGCTCAAACATCAGAGATTTGGCTTTTTCTGAGCTGTCCACGATGAACATGATCTCCACCGGGCAGATCAGGGCTGAGCAGGAGGCAGAGCACAGCACCATTACAGTCTGACAGGCAACATTTGAAGAGGTTTACAGCATCCGGTGCAGTGGTCTATTTTATTTTTTCGATCAGAGGATCTGCATACTAGGTTCCACTGTTTCACCAGCTATGGACTGTCTCCTAACACTGTGGTCAAGAACAAGAGCTCCTGACCATTTGGTGTGACGCATCCCGACTTCAGTAAACCTCTGATCTGCAGTTGGGTTAGACTTTTTCCTGGACCCTTCTGGTCAATGACAACACTTCAAAACGTTTCAGTGAATTTCTAATAGAACCTAACAAATACATGGTCCCTGTCAATATTATGAATCCTTATGAGAACATTATTATCTTATTTTATGTCATTATCAGATAGCCATGGTGATGTTTACCTCTGAAGTGAGCATACAACGGGCCCGAATTTCTATATCAAGTTGTGCTGGTCAGACATTTATCATTGAACACAGAGTTTTAAGACATGGTGATGTTCACCATTGACACTTTTCTGTTTCAATCACTTACTTTTGCTCTGGTTGATGATGACCTGGTTGTCGTCTCTCTGGCCCTTCCTCCGTCTCTTCTGACACCTGCTCGGGCTCCACAGAGTCAAAGTGAGGATCAAAACCTTCAGGAGCCAGCGTGTAGTCATCGTTCAGTCCTGCTGCTCAGCCTGGAGACATAAAGACAAGATTACAGCAGCATTAGAGAGACATTAGTCTTCATTTATCGTCGTTATAACAGTGGCTGACATCTGACACGCAGCATCACATCACAAGTGGCAAACGCTGCAATGACTTCACACGGACACAAGAGGGAGACACCCGGCTCACAGACGACAGAGGAGTTCCTTCAGGTAGGCAGGTTTACACACACCTCACCTGTCTGCTCCCTGTTACTGCTGAGGTCACACAGCTGCCGTTTCACATCATATCTCTGTTACCTTCACCTGTATCGGTGCGCCCACTACTTACTTGTTCCTACAGGTTATACTAGTGATGGTACTATTAATGCTTCTGATTCATCTGCTGCTGCAAATACAGCTATTATCAGTAATATCACTGCTTCTGCTAATATTACCACATCCCTTTGTAATACTGCTGCTGCTGCAAGTGCTGGACAATATGATGAAACACAGCGACACACTACAAAATGTGTCCACCTGTAGACACTTTACAAAGCTGGTTATACTGGAGTTAGTGTTCGTTTAATATGATGGAATGTTTGACTTTTATTTAGATGTTATCTCTTTTATTTCATTAACTTGATTTAATAAATGCCCGCTCACTTCATCTGCCTTGTCTGGTTACTTTCTTGTAAAGAACTTTATCACATTAGTGAGAAAAGTTATACTAAATAAATAAAGTCATTATAATCATAACTCTGGTTTTATGTGAGGTCATTGTGGCAATTTTACAAATCAATAAGCAGGACTGATTCGTGGCAGAGATGGATTTGTGATCAATTTCATTCACTGAGTTGGGTTCATGTATAACCTAAACCACAGCTCCTGTGTGGTTACTTTATCCTGGAGTATTTTCACTACATCTCAGTTGACTTTATGTCATAATATACAATAAACTGGTTTTAAGAATATATCAATAATTGAATTGCAATAATTGCATGCACAGATGTATTTCTACACTCGCATAAGATTGCAAAAGAAAAGATATCCCAATACTTATCATACTGCAGGATTATTGGTAATAACATGAATATGATCCAGCTTCAATCACTACTATCACGACAGCTATTGCAACACCACTAATAATATTATTACTATATCTCTATATTTTTTTTACTACCAATTACTATAAAATGAGTGCTAATACTGGTGCTAATATCATTAATAGCTCTAGGATAAATCAACTAATGCCTTGCTGCTGCCCCTGAAATACTTTAACTACAGCTAGCATAACTACCGCTACTCCTGCTTTTACTTAAACCGGTGTGATAGAAGTATTTAAACCTTAAATTATGTATGATACACATAAAAATGGCCTTTTTGTGGCCACAAATACTACTACTACTACTTCCATGGCTTGTCTGGTTTAATGATCAATTTTATTTATGCAAGACCAGTTTAATTGTCCGTGAAAAACAAACTGCTACACTGAATCAACAATAATATTTAGCTTATTAGCTTCTGGATAAACTTGATGTCTCTTTGAAAGAAGTATTTGAGCCACAGCTTTTGAAGAAGTCAGAGATAAATTAAAATAAACGATGTAAACTTGAACACGCTCACCTGTGTGTAGATGAAATGAGAGCTCCAGGTTAATCCATCAGAGAGTCAGACAGGTTTCACAGTCAATGCAGGCAGACACTCAGCTCAGTGCGGCAGCTCTGATGGGCTCAGCACACCGGTGTCAAGTCACCTTTATTACATCAACTAACACTTCCTGTTACTTCCTTCAAAATAAAACTTTACTCGAGACACAAAGCCGCATGCCATTATTTATATGGGAATTTTACAGTTGTAGTTGTAGTTTATGTTTATGTCAAGATTTTATTGTGCAAAATCTGGTATTTGTAGTTCTGCGTAGCGCCAACACTTTGTTTATGCATGACGGATGTCCTGCTCTTATTTTGAAGGCAAATAGTCGCAGCAGCGGTGACCGCGAAGGCATCACTTAGCATTTAGATATTGACTGCTTCTATACTTCTATAAAAAATGTATTTAAACACATTATCATTGGCCTTATATAGTTACTTAATCAACACTAATTCTAGTCAAAAAAATGTCTTTACTTTTGTTGGATACTTGCATATTTACAACATTAAAATACTATCTGCTAGCAAAAAGAGATACAGGTAGTCAAAGTGAGTTTACCCTAACTGCATCTTTGATTAATTGTACAGAAACACACAGATCAATACTATAAAGGAGAAATGTGGAACTCAAGAACATGAACATTACCACAAGTCCAATCCTTGTAATCAAAAAACACAGAATAGGCACAAATCAACCCAAAGCAAAACAAAATAAAAAGGAGCCCTTTTAAATGTTTAAGTGTCTTATATTGTATAATGTATATTTTCTAAGTTATAATCAGTGACACTAAAGTGTAGGAAGCACATTTTGTGACTATTACAGCTGTACACTCACCGGCCACTTCATTAGGTACACCTGAAAAATCTAATGTAATCCAATACACCAGCTTTCTTCTGACTCTCAGCAAAACAAAACTCAACAAAAACTAAACTTGATAAAAGCAGGATCCATGGCAGAGCTGTGACCTGCATTAGATTGTACAGGTGTACCTAATGAAGTGGCCACTGGGCTGGAGTTTTCGGCTCTTGCCTCTACCTTTGGTGGGAGTGCAAAAAAGTGAGGGGTCCTAAAATTAAACCTCTTTTTAGCTCTGGTTTGGTCTCCACAGACGACTGAGAAAAATCAGCTAAATGCTTCTCTCTGTTCTCCAGCTAGTTGCTAACTGTGTCTGCTGCTGCTGGAAACAAGGTAATGTTGCAGCTGAAGAACCCAAACTAGGGGAAACTCTGACGATAGTGATACTTTTACTCAGACTCATGGCAGTTTGTGAAAAAACTACAATATGTAATTCATTAAGTCCTGTTCAAGGACGAGTCTATCCAATTTGTTTCGTGTCAGTCATCATGAATTTCACTCAAATACGTCTCCCAATAGAGAGTTTTTTATGTACCTGCATGAAAGTAGAGAAATACTTGGACATCTCTTTCAGCGGACAGGTGCGCAGGAGAGAAAAAAATCCATTCAAAAAATGCAAGCAAACTTGCGCACACTGTCTAACTCTGTAAAATACATTTATTGGTTTGCAACGTTTCCGTGCTCGACCTTCATCAGGCAAACCTGATGCGTCTGCATCAAGAGTTTTCTTTGTGTCGGTCATTACGACTTTATTACGTGCATGGCATGAATTCTGTGGCTGCAGCCTTCACGGCTTTCTTCTCTTAAACCCAGGAGATCACTGCTCGTGTCCCGTGTGGAACCAGAAGTCAATGTGGACATATTGCCTGAACCCAAACCATGATTGTCTCATAAACCTAACCGAGAAGTTTTGGTGCTTAAACCTAAGAAAAGAAATGTAATAAGGTGCATTTGGTTATTTTTAACGCACCAAAACTTCTTGTCCCTGGTTTTGGTTTCAATATGGTAAATTAAAGAAACTGTAAAAGATGTTGTGTGACATGATCCGTGTCTGTTCTGATGTTTGGTTTTACATCTCATGGGTAAAAGTCTTTGTTCTTGACTCATCCATCGGCCCTGCAAACTTCCTGGCTCTATATCTATCATCCATCATTTTGTGTTGCAGGCCAGAATTAAAACTCCAACTGAAATACATTTGTTGAACTCTGACGAAAAACTGCCGTGAGACTGGGTTTGATCATTACTTGCAGTTTGTCACTTTTTATATGAAACCTATTCGTGTCAATATAAAGTATTTAATCCAGCAGCTTTAAAACTTTCCTCTCCTGCAGAAAGCTCTTCATCTTCACTGTAAAACTGCAGCTTTCTTCTTCATGGGAGGAAAGGTCAAATCTCCAGAACAAGCTGATACTAAAAATGAGTGATGACGAGGAAGACAGAACATGGAGGAAGAAGTAGGCCAGCGTCTGGGCTCACACTAAAATGTGGCTCATTCAGGGTGAGGGGGAGGATAACAAATATTTAGGATGTTTCAGAGCTAATCTTTATGGAGTCGTACGCTGAGTGGCAACCTGTGAGAGACTGAGGAGCTGATCCCGACGCTGTGAGAAACTTCCATTAGCTGCTGCCATAATTCACACAGACAGGCCGCGAGGAGGCCTCATGCCTGATTCCAAACATAAATCATGGATATGTCTGACACATGCTGCGGCTGCCTCTGTGCAAAGTTACCAATCATTCAATGAAAATTAGCTGCAAGCTCCACAAACATTCCTTCATAGAGCCCCTACATCAGTAATGTTGCCATCAGGTATTTATTTTAGTTTATATTTGCTGTTTAGACCAGAGACTGTAAAAAGAAATGCACATGAGGAAGTGCCTTAATCCTGCATTGTTTCTAATGGCCAGCAGGGGGCGCCTCCACTGGTAGCAAAAAGAAGTCTGCTTGTATGAAAGTCTGTGAGAAAATGGTCCTCCTTTGCTCTTGATTTATTCCCTCAGTAAACATTTTCCAAATGAGTTTATGGTCTCAATCTCGAGTTTCAAGTCTTCTTCAACACAGAGGATTTTAAGTTATGGTCATATTTAGCGTAGCAGCTTACAAAGCAGGGCAAGGCTAACTGTAGCCCTGTAACACACATGCACTTCAGACATATTTAAGACAGTCTGCCCCTGAATCTCATGAAGCAGGACATTACAGTAAAGCGTACGCTGCGGTCCTCACAACTGGTGAACAGAAGGTCCTGAATCTCTTCATCTCTCCAGTCTGCAGACATCTTTGCTGTCGTCTTGTAAACGATCCTTCTTCTTTAACCTCGGATGTTTTTAATCATCTTATGTGTCGCTCTTCTGGTTTCACACATCACTTCGCCCACTTGCTCGCTCCCGGTGAATGTTGGGTAACGTTAACGGGTAAAAGCAACTGCCATTAAGAGTGCTGTCACTGCCCAAGTAACGTGTTAGATTACTTTTGTGTTACCAAAAATTAAACTCCCTCTGTGATTCGTTCCACATGTGTGTTATATTGTCAGGACGGTGTGTAGCCTGCTGTATGTCTACCTTTGAATGTATCGACTCTACCGTCATTGCGTCGCCTCGAGTACGGCCCATAATAAAACAAATTTAACAACAAGTTTAAATTAACAGATAAAATGTTCTCAGCCGTCATGTTCGGGTTTAGATGTTTGAACTTTGAACTTGCCCAGCATGCCAAATGAAGACAATCTGATACAGTTGAAATCTCAGAAACAAGTGTGCAAGTTAACCTTGGGAGAAGAGATTATTTTTAGGCACACTTTAAGTACAAAACATCACTTTTCTTAAAAATCCTTGCATGAATTCTTCTCGATATCAGAGAGTAAATGGATTTGAAAAAGCTTGTTTTAATGTGTGTAACATGTAAAACTTTGCACATGCAGACGCAGTGCTCTGGATGTGTGAGCAGATGCCAGCCCGGGCTGCCTGCTGGCTGTATGGGAAGAGTCTCGGGTAATGTTTGCTGTGGCACACTGTCTGCAGACAGCTCTGTGTAAAACAACACAGCCAGGCGGCAACAACGCCAAAACCAGCCTGGCAGTTTACAGGGCGCTTCCTGCCGCAGGTCAACATATTTTCACAAGACCAACGGGCTTTGAACAGCACACGGCTGCTCGGCCAGACGCTTTCTGGACACAAGCAAAGCCGAGCCCTGTGGAACACTAACAGAACCACAGCTCCCATACACCAGTGATCCAGAAATGAATAAAGGAATTCACTCAGATACTCATGGAGACAAACTGACAGTGTGAGCTGCAGACGTCCGTCAAGGTTGATAGAGGCAGTGGTGGACACAGGCTGTCTGAGGTGCAGGGGCAGGAAAAGGGCACCAGCTGCATGCAGGGAGGCAGCAGTGTGATGCGTTCAGGGTCCAACAGTTATGAACACTGAAAAGGTTTTACATTGTTTTATAAATTGACTCTGATTTAAAATATAACAACTGTTACTTTATAATTTGGAGGGGATTTCCAGTATTCTTAAAACTGGGCCTTATTTATACAAACTTTGGGATCCAAATGACTTGTAGGTAGAAAACATTGCTTAAGTCAAAGTGACCCTTTGGGGCAAATGTGCCCAATCAAAGCATCTCTAATAAAGTGCTTGTTTTGTCTGATAACATTACAGAAAGAATCCTTGCAGAGACAGACCCTTCTGAGGAAGACTGAGACGTTTCTCCAACGAGAAACAGCCATTACAGCTCTCTTCAAAGACACCAAACCCCATTGATCAAAGCAGTAATTTTTCATTGCTGTAAGTGGGAGTTGCTGGTCTACCACTGCAGTGTTAATTTCGTTAACGAAAAATATGACGATAAATGTTTTTCAACAACCTTTTTTCCCCGACGAAGACAAGACGATGACGAGGCGATGACGAGCCAAAAACAGGTCGTTGATAAAACTCTGACGACACGCATGTTTTGTTTTTGTTAACGAGCCGAGACGGGACTAAAATGTTCGTGGTGGCTGTCAGACATTTAAAATCAATATTTTCCCCCACTGTGCTTCTCATCTGTCTGTCAAAACACAAGCAATGCATTCCTGTGACTGGTTGAATTAGCTGAGGGGCGTCTGCAGATCCCCCTGAATCCGACCCAGACGTACAGGTGAGGATGTCCCAAAGCGGCAGCTTGACAACAACGCACAAAAAAAGACGAACATGTATCCCGGAGGTGGTTCTGAACTTTCTCTGTTAATCCAGGCTTCCTGCTTCAGGCTCTGAGCGCGCTCACAGAAAAAGGGCCGTGCTTCTGCACAAAAAGGATCGTCAGCCGTCTGCTTCAGTCTGACTGTTTAAATGAGAAGTGATGATGAACATATAAAAGTGTTTGCAGTAAAAACTAAAACTGCTGCTGTTAATAAGGCAAGAGAGGGACGTGCAGTATGTGCTCCTGTAGCCGCACGGCTTCCTTCTGTGTCTTTACATGTGTAACGTTACGTTACAGACACGGCCGGCCCGGCCCATTTAGGTGCATAGGTGAGATTAGAATTTGGTGCCCCCACTGCAAATGGTAAAATATCATGTTTCTGCCACACAATATAATTTTTTTATTTTGCATGCCAGTGTGCAACACAGTTATCCAGAGGAGATTTGGAACTTACTACAATGTGTTGGGATATGAGGACGGGGGGGGGGGGGGGGGACTTCAGTTGGGGGGTCTGCAATCTTATGCAATCTTTATTTACATTCAAAGTAATCATTGAACATGTAAAAATATGAACCTGAACTGTTATCATTGAACATTTATTGACTGGACTTGGAAAAATGTGAAATTCAAGTCTTATTATTATAACGTTTTTTCTTCATTCATAGACACAATAAACTTTTTAAGAGTTTCTTTGTCTTATCCTCTCTCTCTCTTTTTCCATCACATGCTGCTGTCTCTCTTCCCCTCACTTTCTATTATATGCTGTCTATCTGTCGTTCTGTCTGTCCGGCTGTGTCACAGCCGCGGTGGCTGTGTGGCGCCCCCTATGGATGGATGCGCCCTTAGGTTTCGCCTAAGGCACGGGCTGGCTCCAGAAGTTTACATATAACCTCGTTATATATCTGTGAAGAACATCGTCAGGAAATAATTAGGAAGAGGACGGAGCTGACCAGCAGACTGAACCTGTATCAGGCCAACTGAATTAGTTTAAAGAGAGAAAACGTTCTGACTAAAATTTTTATCGACTAAAACTAGATCAAAACTATAAAATAGCTGCCAACATTAACACTGCACCACTGCCTTGATTGGTTAGTTTATTTGCGCTATTCTGCGACTTTGGTGTTTTAAATTGTTTGGATCCAACTCAATGTTATTGATTTACACATAATAACACAGAAATAAGCAGATAAGAGCAGCAGAATAGCAGCAAATTCAAATGTATTGTTTTTGTCATGGAGTCTGGTGTGTGTGCAGAGAGCGATGTAACCTCTGTTTTATTGCTACAATAAATCATCTTCCTCTGTAACAAAAAGGTCTGTCTCTGTAGGGATCCTTTCTGTGATGTTTTCACACACTTAGAATAACAATCTGAGCCTGTCAGTGGAAACGACAAGAACCTTTAGTGGACGACCTTTGATGGATTAAGGATTATATTGCAGCAGTTACAGCCTGTTTCACTGCTGCAGGCTGAACACATCTACTGGAGACAATCCAAAAATGTTTGCTCCTATAAGTGTTTTCATACCAAAATATGTATACATAGGGCAAAGGCTTAAAAAACACGGAGAAGCCTTTAACTCGCTATTATTCTTTTAAAAAAGAGCTATTGTTTGAATGTTACTTCAAAGTGCCACACAGCGCAGTATATCTCCTGCAGTACCCGGCTGCAGAGACAGTTTTAGAGCCTGGGAGTGCTTACACGAGGTGCTCGCAGGTATGAAGTCGTCTTGAACTGGCCATGCTTGATCTTTTGTTCACGCTCCCTGTGGCACTTCAGACTGTGGCAGGCCTGACAGCTTCACACGGCCGGTCCCAGAGCCGCGCTCAGGGGGCCCCGATAGGCATGTGATGGATGTGCGGAGGTTTGTTTTAGACATGTTGGCTCACATTGCATCATGACGAGCTGCTGCATTCAGGGGCAACCTCAGGATAAAACATAACAGTGTCCACGCTGGTATGCAGAATGTGAACTTGTAACCCTCAGAGGTATGGTAATGGCTTAAACACAGTGAGTTTTACAAGATCCACGGCTCAGTCCAGCAGTTACTGTGGTCATCTCAGGGTTAACTAGCAGCGCAGAAGGGCGTCATAAACATTCAGACCTCCAAAGAAAGTCCTGCGAAGTAGAGAGGGAAACATTATGATGACTGATGACTTACATTATGTGACAAAAGAAGAAGGCGAACACTGATTTATAAGTCTGATGATGAATTTTGTACATCATTGCTTCTTTAAATAAACAGTGTCAGACCTCCAACAGGAGGAAGAGGATCATTTTATGTGACACTTTCAGGGTGTCAGTCTGTAAAAGCGGCAGTGAAACGTGTCTCACTCCGCCTTAACGCACTCAAAGAATTTCACTTATTAGTTTTAGTTTCCCATTAAGAACCAAGTTTACAAGCTTGTCCAAACTTCCAAGACTTTTTGGTACTTGATGCTTCTTCAATTTTAAAGTGCAATTCACTGCCCCTCCTCCTCCAACTACAGTAAATCATAGCATATAAGAAGTTGACAGAGACAGTGTTACTTCACCCACTGGTTTGTGGACTGCTGATTTGAAGAGTTTGGCACTGTGACCATCGCCATCTTGGTTTTAGTATGGCACAAGAAACTGCACAGCAAGACATTATTTGTCTGATATTTGCACCAAAAAAAACACCACACCACCTAGCAGACAGCTAGCAACTCCCACCTGTCGCGCCCCTAAAGATGCATCACTTTAAGCCTCAATATAATGTAAACAAGATTCTCCCCATACAGTTGTCATGAAGACAGAAATGAGCTAAAGAGACCCAAACTGTTTTTGTACCAGGCTGTAAACAAGTTTATTTCTGCTGTAAAGTTTAACATGGGGCTCTATGGGCACTGACTCACTGCTGGAGACAGCCTCAAGTGGACACCAGAGGAACTGCAGCTTTTGGCACTCGTGAGATTGCTGCTTGGTTAAAAGCCATTCTTCAAGATGAATTTATTTATTTATTTATTTTATTTATTGAATTTAGAATACCAGGCTGAAGTGAGCAACTGGAGGTTTAACTTAAAGCAGCAGTTCTCCACTGTTAAAGCCGCTGCCAGTCAAAGCTGGTGTTCTCTGTAATCGATAGAAGCAATAATATTTGAAATTGGCGCCATAGCTGTGAAGAAAGTTGTACAAACAGCTTGTGGTTTCGCCCACTCTACCTTCCTACAACACCCAGCATGCATTGCGCCCCTCCCTCTGAAAGGAACGGCCCAGCGAGAGACGCTGGAGTGAAATACTACCGTTTCACTGCAACGGCTCAGAGCGGGACAGAGTCCGAAATACGCCGAGAATACACCGCTGGATCGTCTAAACAATCTTCAGGTCTGCAGGCATGACATCGGGGGCAGGCCTCTGTCAGATGACGTGTTTTACGTAGTCTGTCACAGAGCGAAATTGCATCTTTTTTCACCATAATGGCATTAGCTCCCCACATAGACATAATAGGACTGAGGTTGAAAGTTGGCGAAGTGGCCCTTTAAGGATTTCAACATAAAAGCCCTTCCAAATATGCACCTCCCCTGGGAGATCGTATCACTCAACGTACGTATTGCAAGAACAGGCGTTTTGGCCACTGCGAGGGAATGACAGAGCCGCTCTTCTGCAGAACACATGTCAGTTTATCATAAAAGTAAGCAGCTTCTTTCTGTTATTTTAAGGTCTAATAGTTCTATAACTTTGCTTTATAGAACCAGATATTTTACTCAGAAGTTGGTTGAGACCAAAAAAGAGGTAAAAGTGGAATAAACAGATTTAATTAATCAAAGAGCTGCAGACTGCAACCATAACTTTATAATAGTATATGTTGTGTGCAGAGCTTGTTGAGTTGCATCAAAGTGACAAAAGGGTTATAATCAAATTCAAGCTGCTATTATTAATATTAAATTATTAATATCAATCAAATGCTGATGGGTATCGTAAAAATTTGGTGACAAAATAAGTCATTGAACCATTATGTTGCATGCAAAGCATCTCCAAATACATATAAATGTTGCTATATTGTACTACTATAAAGCTACAATATTTCAACAAGCTGGCCCCTGCAGGATACTTCACCTAAATATACGAGATTGGTGGACACACGACATGACAGCTCCCCAAAAGAGAAGCGAAACCCTCTCTATCGCCCCCTGCTGGCTGGCTGCAGTATAGGTCATAAAGCCCGCCTCCTCCATGTTAACAGATGGGACATGAGTCAAACTATAAAATCAAAATATACAACATACAAACATGGTTTCTGTCATTAAAGTTAGTTCTTATCATGCTGATTTACGTCCAAGTGTTCATTTTTCTGACAAGTTTACTTTTAATTAGTTATTTGATGCTATAAAAAGGGGGTGTGGCCTCATGATTGACAGCTCTGTTGACAAATGGGGCTCCTGCAGCGTTCTGTTCCTGAGTAGCAGAGTAGAGGAGGAACGCGAGAGGAGATGTGACTAACACTAAGACTACAGTCATTGAACTTTCCATCAGCATGAATATCTGCTTCAGACCGACACAAGAAGCTGTTCTGCTGGTAAACACGCCGACGTGCCGGATCTTTGATGTTTTTTTCAGTAAGTTAAATGTGTGTTTTGGTTAGCAGACGTGGCGGGACATCGTTACCGCGGCTCCACCCACCGATCTCTCCTGCACAGTCTCTGGATACAAATAACGTAACTTCAGAAATAATGAATGAGTTAACGTGAGCAGGATCTGACAGCGATGTGTAGCTGCAGAAAATGAAGACATTTCCCTGACAGGGTGTGTGAGATGGAGGTGAGTGTGTGTGTGCGTGTGTGTCTGTATGGAGGCAGATGGAGCAGATGCTGTAACACTAACAGAAGTGTCTCGACTTGCAGGAACACGGCAGCTGCCTCCCTGCAGGCTACATCTCTCCCAGCCGTCACTGTGAGCGGGATAAACTGAGCTCTTAACAGCAGTGACAGTACCACCCCGCCCCCTCAATAATGATATACTCATCTGTACACTGTTTGGCCATAAAAAACGTATTTTACAGACATCATTTCCTCCTTGATCACAGTTTATGTCACTATCCTGAAAAAGTTGGCATTTATCATTCTGTTAGAGGAGGAGACGTTCAAATTAAAGTCCTGTCAACATAAACGCGACCCCAGGCCACAGAGACGGACTGATAATAATTCACCTTTATGCTTCTTTATACTTAAAATTATATACATGTCAGAGGGAAATAATGTACTTTAAATAAAACTACATTAATCTGAAAGATTCTGATTTTTCTGACCTATAACTAGATGACGTATACAGCTGCTTTGTTTCACTGTATTTCTCTCATTTTATTCCTTCTTCCTTTCTATTGAGGTGTTATTTGTATATAATGTGTAATCTTTAAAAGTCTTATAAATGTTTTTAATGATATGATGATGATGATATTGACACAAGCAGATTTTTCTAATAATTAAGGAATTGTTTGGAGCGCTGGTTTAACACATTGGTGGAGCAGGTGCCTCACAGAGGCTACAATCCTCGACGCAGTGGCTGCAGCTTCGACTCCCACCCTCGGCCCTCATCCCCCACTCTCTTCAGTTATCCTGTCAATAAAGGCAACAACAGCCCACAACATACTGTAAAAAAATGGCAGAATTGTTTGAAATTTTTGCTACATTTGCGGAATAAGTGAAGCCTGAACCAGTAGCTGATTAGCTTAGCTTAGCATAAGGACTGAAAACACATCTTATAAGCAGATATCGACTGATTCATCTACACCCTCCCATTCCCTACATGGTCTTTGATGTCTTCATACTATGATACTAAATAACAAACACAGTGCACAATAACACAAACTGTAAACACAAGTTGTGAGACATTTGCAGATCTGGGGGTTACCTTCCAGCAAGTTTCTGTTTGTTCACAAAGTAATCATTGTTTAACTTTAATTTCCAAGAGCAGCTGTAGTAGATTTGTATAATTATATAGAAAATAAACCTCTTTTTTGTGGGGCTTTTTTGCCTTTATTACCCAGGACAGCTGAAGAGAGACAGGAGATGTGGGGAGTAGAGAGTGGGGGAAGACATGCAGCGAATAGGTGCATTGAGGACTGTAGCCTCGGTGCATGGGGCGCCTGCTCTACCAACTGAGCTGAACCAGCACCCCAGAAGAAATTTTTTTAAGATGGTTGAAAGAAATACAGAATTAGAGATTGCATTAAGTGACAGAGAGCTGCACAGTGGTGCAGTGGTTAGCGCCATCATCTCACAGCTAGAAGGTTCCCTGCAGGGGGCGGAGTCTGCATGTTCTCCCCATGCATGCATGGGTTCCCTCCGGGTACTCCAGCTTCCTCCCACAGTCCAAAGACATGCTGTTAGGTTCATTGGTGACTCTAAATTACCCGTAGGTGCGAGTGTGATGGTGAAAGGTTGTCTGTCTCTGTGACCAGTCCAGCGTGTACACCGCCTCTCGCCCAATGATAGCTGGACTTCCTGAATAAGATGCATTTATTTGTTGGCGTTTTTGGACCATTCAAAGAATTTAAAGCATATTAAATCTCAGTTGCAGAGGTCTTCAACCTTCTCAACCTCAGATAATATGCAGGATGCAGTCGTTATGTGTATACCATTTGAGACCAGCAGAGGGTGCTGTAACTATGCCGTGATTAAATCTCATTGACAAGGAGACAGGCTCTTCGCGGCCACAACGTCCCACATGTCTATCAGAGGTTAGACGCTTCGTTTGGCTGCTTAACAGATGAAGAGGTTCTCTTTTGACTTTGCAAACAGAAGTTTCCCTGAGCTTTTAATTCCACCTCACAGTCCTGAAAGGTGCATGAAGGCTTGGGGTGCTTATTTCTTTTTCTCTACACACAAAACACAAAATGTCAAGTTTACTTACATGGATTTCATCTGAGGAAATTAGACATTTACTACTTTACTTTTCTGAAGTTCTTGTAAGTGACAACTTCTAAACTTTGTAAAAGAACAAGTGCATACGATGTGTTTGGACTGTGACGAAACATTTAATGATGAAATGTTTTGCTCCCTTTTCTCATAACGGTGGGAGTGGACAATATAAAAACACTTCAAAACCAGATCAGTGAGGCTTTGTGTGAGTAAGAGTTTGTGAGAGAGCTATATACACAGAACATTATAAACATATACACGCAAAAATGTGTTATGTTTTAATATTTGTTTAAATGATTATATTTTGACTTTTTTTAGTCTGATTTTACTTCAGATTTTATTGTTTATTTTTCTCCAGTTCAAAAGATTTAAATTTTTGATCCTTTTATACTTTACATATTCTTATTTTACTCTGTAAACTTTTGCACACACTTTCCTGGGTAAAATCTTTCTGCACAAACTATACCGCCTTTCATCAAACCTTAAAATAGATATTTTGTTTCATTTATTTTTTCTTTTGTATATTTTAGGTTTCTTGTTTGACAAAGTGCCATTTGATTTGTTCCTATTTGTCATTCCTTTTCTATTTATGGTTTTCCTACAAAACAAACCCCATTCTGATTCTAATCTCACATCAGAGCTTTACTAGATTTTCCAGAACTTTCCATTTGTTTATAAAGGAGCCTGAGGTTTGAGGCTGTTTTTAACTAGAAGTTAAGAATTTAATGACGAACATTTCCTGAAAAAAGATTTTCACTTAATTTAGTTTAAACAAGTTTTAGTTTAATTGACAACATATTTGATATTACAGACTTTCTTTTTTACAAATCTATTTTAACTCACAACAAAACTGAACATGAAACAAACAGTGGATACTGAAACAGAAGAAAAGATGAACTTCATCCACTTGCAGCCACTTCAAACGGGTAGTGCTGCGGGAAATCATGGATGACCTTCAGGGCTTCGTTATAGAGCTCTAAATCTGTAGGGCAAAAGATGAAAGAGTCTTAACACATATGAAAGCTGCTGTATTCATGCGTGTGTAAATGATAAATGAAGACCTACCAAACGCAATCCCTTTGTCCTCTCGCAGCATGTTGTATGTGGACGACATTATCACTCCTTTGTTGGACACCATACCGATGACCTCCACAATGCCGCTCAGCTCCTCTTCAAGCTGAAATAAACAAATCATACATGGATTTAAAACCCCTGTGAGGTTACTCTATATGAGCTACAAAAGCAAACCAGACCATCAGGATTTATTATTATTTCTATACATTTATTTTTAATGCCTGAAACCGCTGTTTAAACACTTAAGCATGTACAGGGCAAAGTCAGCAAAGAGATAAAAGCTACAGCTTTGTCCACAGGGGGCGCCAAAATCAACACAAACGGAAAGTTCCTCACAGGAGCTTTAATTGCTGGTTTAAACTTTACTAATTAGATGAATTGTTTTGTTTATTGGTAATGTACCCAGTGACGCAATAATTAACAGTCACTGCAATGCTGCCCTCTAGCGCCCGCCCAAGCCAACTAACCGTGGTGGAAGAGTGACAGAGGATTTGTGACAGGAATGTTCAATCTAATGGTTTTAAAGACCGTGGTTTGAGTTCTTAAAAAAAACTAAGTAACATTTAAAGAGAATAACCGTAAGCCGAAAAATGACTCAAGACAAAATGACTAGTGTTACATTTTAACCATTTACCTCCTGTTGGATTAAATAGCGGATTGGAGTAGGGTACGTTAACCGCACTTACAGGGTCGTTAAGTTCAACTGTTGCAGTTTGTCCTTCTCCGTCCAACAAGGTGAACGTTTTTCCTGTTGGGTGAACCTGACAGAGACAACAGAGAATGCTTCATGCTAATGTCATACACAGTCTAGTCTAGTCAAAGTCAGACATGTTTAAAGCAGTTTAAATAACTTTTTAACCCGGCCTATCTACCAACAAAACTGACCTTTTCAACTCGCCCAACGAAGCAGACCGGTCTGTTAACGTTCTGTGACAGCATGGAGCTGTTTATTCTCGGTTTTGGGACATCCAGTATTCCTGCCATCTTGACTGTTCGCAGTTTTCGCGTTTGTGAAGTCGGTACAATGCGAGAGCGCGCGGGAAAATGTTTGGTTCCATGTTTTTGTTTCACACTGAAGCGCGCGCGGGAGGAGAGCCTACATTAACGTTCAAACCGATGAGGGCGGCTTTAACGGCACACACAGTAGTCGGAATCGAACGCCTCCAACACATGTAACGTCATATCCGCTGTGGGCTAGCATTTTGTTCCCCGAAAACATCACTGACTAGTTCCCCTATACTGTTGCTAGCATAAATTGTAGCGGAGACAGAGAAGTTTTTGTTTATTCATTCATTTAGCTATATTTGAAGCCTGTCTTAAACATAATTAAATAAGAAACAGGCATTGCTATTGATAAACACACAATAATACACAATAATAATTCCAAGTAGCATATTTTACTAGGTATCAGAAACAAACAAAAAACAAAAGCAACACAACAACAACAAAACTGTATTAAAACAGATTAAATTGAAGGGTTTTAATCAAAATATAAGCACAGCAAGTCAGTGAGTCGTAAGGCACGCGCTTTTAATTTTTTTTAAGGACTGAAAAGAGATCTTAAAGTTATTTCTCAGTGCCACAACACTTAAAAAAGTGTAACCTTCAAATTACTAAATTCAACAAGTGCACAAAAACACCTAAATGAACAAATATTAAAAAACAGAAAACAGATATTTTCCGTTCAGCTACGCACTTATATATTCTGCCCCACAAAACTGTAAAAACATTACAAGTGTAAAAAAGATACTCCCAAGATTTAATATCCTTTTTGGAAAAACAAGTACATTCATAACTATTAAAATTGAACATTCTCTGTAGTATTCACTGCATCGCTTATTTTTAAAAAAAGGTTTACGACCCCCTTTAGAATACAGAATTCCTGTATAATACTTTAATATTATTTAGGCTCCTTTTTTAACCCATAAATTCAACTTGTGCAAGACACGACAACTATTGGTGGTTTTTGTGGGGAAATTAGAAGGATGGTGCAAATTGTTCAAGTGTAAAGGCCCCTTAGCTTTACATACTTTTCTCTTTTATTTTGTTTTGTATAGTTTGACCTTAAATTTATAACTATGTATAAACTGTGCTCCATTTTTTTAAGACAGACTCACTGTTTATAATGCTTTACTTGCCATATTTTGCTGTACATATTTAAAACTTAGAGTGACTTTAAAAAAAATATTTGGAAATAGACTTCATTCATTATAGCTAACGAACGACACGACTAGTGGAACTCTAGTTGCCATTTATAGTTTCTACACGAACACGGATGAAAACGATATCAGTGACGTCAACATCATAACACGGACGATATTGGACGGAGAGCACACACAGACGATTAATGAGGTTATAGTCTGTGGTTTAGAATAGTTTAGTGAAACTAATTCTTAGTAGAGCCGAAAACTAACCGAACTAACTGAAGCTAACTAGCTCTCTTAGCTAGTAGGAAACCATGAACTGACTTCAGAGCTTTATTCTGAACTTCATGACAAGGCACGACGACAGTAAGACCGACATTTTCACTTTCAAGAGGATTACTTTCTGTTTTGACTGATATAAACAGCCATTAAATGCCAAACAAAGTCGTATTAAAAAGAGTAAATGCGATGTATGATGCACCGCCGTGTTTAATATTAAATGTTATTAATAGGAACATTTTCTTTATTGTCATGCCTCAGCAAGAGAAGCATTTCTGCCAGCAAACGCTTAAAATCTAAATGTAACTTCACTTTTCTAACACTCAACTTACTAACAGGTCATCATGAAGTTAGTCTAATGTTTAATTTCTTCTGTACAGGTCAATAATCATGTTCAATTTTCTTGGACTCCGTAAAGACTCGAAGAAGTCAACAACGGAGAAGGAAGTAGATGGAGGCTTTGTCATCATTGGTAAGAGACCCAACCTTGTATAAATAAAAAAGTGATAGTTTGGCATTTTGAAATGTTGAACAACCTGTATCTGTTTAATTTTCCACCAACAAGTAACAATTATTTTTGTAATAATAAAGGAGCAGTGGTAGAAGTAGGTAGAACAATTCTTTTAGCTCTAATAAAGCATAGAGGGGCTCCTTATGATCCAGAAATGATTGGATAATAAATATTTAATACCCATTATTGCATTTATGCAGGTAACTGTTAAAGTGACAGAATACTGATCAGAGTTTGGTGTGGTGTTCGCTTTATTTAAGCAGTTTCACTGTAGACAGAATGCTCTTGTACTGAACATAAGCAGGGCTGTATATTGGTCGGCTGAGTGGGGAAAACCATCACAACCATGCTGATGTTCAGTACAATAGCACGACCTTGAGCGTGATGTTGCTTTTATACCGTAGTAGGAAACAGCAGCAACAACACTTTATTGTTTTTGGTTGTTTAATCAATCATTTGCATCAACACAACGAGTTCTAAAAAATTACTGGAAATGGGCTGTTGTCCAGCAACACATAAAAATGATCCTGCACCCTTCTACTTTATGTATGTCTACACGTTTCAGCAGACCAGACACTTTTATATTACGTTCATTTATCTCTATCTTTCCAAACATCATGCAATCAGAGAAATAAGAGTTTGCTGACCGTTATGATTCTGAGGTACCAGCTTGATCAATTGAGACCTACACCATCTGCTGTAATGTTAATTGACGGTATTAAGAAAACCTGATGTGGAGTGGTACATTTTGGTAAAAGTAAAAGAAAATAAAAACAATCAGCCCCCCCATTCGTGCAGAAGGGTAAATAAAAACATGTAAACAGAGAGCTCAGAATCAACAGTAACTGAGGAAACTGAGGAAACGCTATCATGAATTCATAATGAGGAAACACTGGAGGTACGATAAAAATGTTAAGACTCAAATTAGCAGAATAAACTGGTGAACATGAATAAAACACTAAAAAATAAATAAATGATAATGCGGTAAAGTAAAACTAGAGTAAAGTAATAAAGCACTAAAATAAGATAACAACACACTAAACTAATATAAATGAATCACTACAACAGACTAAGATGCTACATAAATAAATACATTCTTCATTAGCCCCTTTCACACCTGCACTCCTGACATTTTCCTCCAAATTTCAGGACCGTATGCCCCCGACATTTTCTAGAGTTGACCTTTCACACATGTCCCTCACAGCAGGAGATTTTTCCTGTCGTACGAGGAGGTTGTGGGGGCAAGTATTTGGCGACTAATTCTATCATGTTTCTGTTTTTTATCTTTCAAAAACATTAAGAATAAAGCACCTTTTAAACAAATCAGTGGAATTAAAAGTGTTTTAAAAGTGATCGACAATTCAAGACTAATGCTCACCAAAACAACGGGAAAAGGTGTTTTGCAATAAATAAGTGCAAAAGATGGGTAGTTAAGATAATAAGAGATAAATAATCAAAGATTATACAGGCAATTAAAGTAACTATAAAAATACAATAATGAAATAGCACACAAAATACATTAAATACAGTAAAAACAGGAATACTTTAATAAAAATAAAGTAAGAATGATGAATAAAAAATGTCAATAAAACACAACTGAAGAAAATAAATAATAATGAAAATATATGAAAATAAGAGTAAGTAATGCAACCATGAAAGAAAACACTACATAACAGCCAGACCAAATAAATGTGTTTTAACTTTTTACTTTATGATTATAAATATCACGAGGAAAGAAAAGTTCGAGTAGAAAATAAAAAAAATGTTTTCTCTTTGATCAAATTTGATGTTATGACTAAATTATGTGGCTAAAATGTAACACCACAGCTCCTGAAGTAAAGTTTTGTTGTTTGTAAGGCTGTTATGTAATACTGTAGTTCTAATAACCTCACTGTTGTATATATTTAGTTTCATTATTTATAGATGCCCAGTAGTGATTGTATCCTCCCTCTTTAGTATTTCTAAGCCATCTGTTTTAACCTAAAATTACAACAATCTACATGGATCAAGGTTCATCCTAAATTAAACTTCATTTGACTTCATCTCCCAGATAAGAGCTGTATTTGTCTTTCTCGTGGGTTTAATCGGAGGAGCTGGTATAAAAGACACAGATGGTCAGGAGCTGCGTGTTATTTTTGGCAGAGGAGCACGAGTGTCAGAGCCAGGCGTTTCTTTTTCAGACCGAGGCGACCAACTGAGCTCACAGACGCTCACTGTAAACTCCCTGCTCACCATCTATCATCAAAGATGTCCTTATAATTAGCAACAAGCTGGTAAATAAACTCAAACAATGTTAATAATAACAAAGCGTCCTTAATATAGCCCGGTCAGGTTAGATCACCTGAGGTGTTAGTAGAGTTGCAGGAGACTTTAAAGAGCTGTTAGTGATGCATCTGTTATTAAATGAAGGGTAATATTTTTATATTACAATTCCACTTTTTTTGAGCCCTGGCACTATTTTTACTTATTCTATGACATAAGTAACTAATGGGTTCTAACAGTTTTGGAATTGCTGCAGTGGATTGCTTCAGCCAGCAGCTGCAATACAGGCGGTATTGGGTGCAACGTAATCCTTTTTGCAAATATGCCTGATCAAAGTGTGTCCACTAAACGTTCTTGTTTTTTCCTCTGACAGGCTCAGATTGTTATTCTAAGTGAATTACAACATTTCAGAAAGGATCCCAACAGAGATAGACCTTTTTGTTACATTTGTTACTGAGAATTAAAGGAGCAATTCTCCGCTGGAAAAAGCTGTCAGTCAAAGCTGCTGTTATCTGTAATCAGAAGAAGCAATAATTGTTGCCGTAGCTGTGGAGAAAGTTCAGCTCGTGGTTTCGCCCTACTTTCCTACAACACCCAGCATGCATTGTGGCCCTCCCTCTGAAAGGAACGGCCCAGCGATAGACGCTGGAGTGAAATACTACAGAATCCGAAATATACTACAAGAATATGCCAGAGGATCGTCGGATTATTGGAGGCGGGCGTCTTGAGGAAGTGTAGTTTAGCGAGCTCCCTGGCCTCCGCCACATGACGCGTTTTATGTAGTCTGGTGGAGGTTTTCCAGGGTCCATTGGATAGCATATAGCATCCTCCAAAAGCACAGAGGGAAACTGCATTTTTCTTTCTACCATAATGGCATTACCTCCCCATAATAGTCATGATAGGACTGAGGTTGAAAATCAGCGAACTGGCCCTTTAAAGTTGAGCTGAAACGGCCTTTCGAGAGTATCTAGCTTCCGTATCGTGACGTATTTCCGAGTAAAACAGGACGTGCAGGCGGGACATATCATTAGAGGGATTTGATTTGATCGTTGAGAAGTGGGCGTGGACAGACGTTCTCCACAGCGCAGTAGCTAGCTAACTGACCGAGCGTTCTTGGTGCCCTGCGGCTAAATGTTGCAGACTGATTGGTTGAAATTGTTTGGTGCTAACTTGAAATTTAGTTTTACCGGAAGAAAAAATGATCAGATTTTGATATAAGAATATGAAGAAATGGATTTTCTGTATTTTTTTTGGCCTATATTGTCAAATAGATGCACAATATTACCGGGGATGTGATCTAAAAGGATTAAAATGACATTTTTCATTTCACCTCGTCTTTAAGTTGCGGCTACAACAGCCGATTATGAGGCTGATGGCTGAAGCAAGCAACTGGAGCGACTTTTCGTTTGATAGGGCCCAGATTTGACTCAAGTAGCCTCTGGTAGACTCGGACAAAACAGAACAGATGTCCGAAGCTGAGCTGAAGGACGAGGTAACAGGTGCAGAGCTCTTCACTGTGTCAGGAAGGCTGACCACGCTGAGGCTGCAGAGAGTCCCAGCAGGTCGAGGCTGTCCCTCACGTCTGCCCTCTTTTCTGCGTGTGCTTGGCTGTAAAGGCAGAATCCACTGTCACTGTGTTGCAAACGAGCTGTTGACAAATATTTTAAGACAGACTTTTACCTTTAATGTTTAATTAAGAGCAGAGTTTGTGTTTGTTTGTTGTCCAGCACATTAAACTGGAGACAAAACAAAGATTTTTTTAGGGTTTATTTTAAGCGTTTGCTTTCTGATGACATGAATCATTGAAAACTGTTGTTCTTGTTATTCTTACACTAAAGACTTGAAGAAAGAGAAATGAGTACTTCCCTGTTTACTAAACATGGATGTAACATCAACCTTAAAGCTGTTAGTCAGCACTTTAACCTCACGCCTGTTTAAAACAGATGCAACAGATTGTGAGCTGATGGTGGATCAGATGATTGCAGATATGATTTGGGCCTCTGCGGAAGCTCTCCTCTTCCACCCGGGACGCTGCTGTGGAGACAGCGACAGTGACGTCAGTGTGAATGTTTTCATTCTATGGAGAGGAAGAGATGGATAACAGCTTTACCTTCTCATGTTCTCCTCCCATCGGTCTCTGTTCTCACTCAGTGTTTCACGAGGAAGCTCTAATTAATTGGCTCAGTGACAGCGGCCTGCTGCCAGAGTAAAACCTTAAAATAGGAAGAGAGAGCGACTAAAAATAAGTGACTGTCCAGCACATTTTATTTCTGTTTTCTGCTACATCTGCAGCTTATTATGTCAACACTGGTATGAACATGCTCATCAGTCAACAGCTGCAACTTTGCAAACATGTTTTGTGTGTATTGTGTGTTAATGGCAGCAGCTCGCAGCTCACCACAGCTGTGCCTGATCAGCAAACTGAGCCCAATATACAACAGCTCCAATTCAGAGGTATTAGCTGAGAATACTTAAAGGGGCTTTTTTAATCCTGGGCCGTAAGTTACATAATGAGTTTCTTATTTTAACCAGAAACAGCTGTTACATCACTCTCTTTAAAGCCAACAGACTCCATTAAGAAACTTAGTGATTTTACCTCACAGAGCACGGATAAGTAGAGCAGTAGATCAACAACTCCTGTGCTCCGTGAGGTAAGATGGAGTCTGGATGGAGAGATGTCACAGCTGCTTCCGATTAAAGAAAATCATCTTCCTGTGTAACAAAAAGGTCTGTCACTGTGGGGATCCTTTCTGTCATGTTGTCAGACGCTTAGTATAACAATCTGAGCCTGTCACAACAAGAACTTTAAGCGGACAGACTTTGATCCATCAAGGATTATGTTGCAGCCATTACAGCCTGTTTCACTGCTGCAGGCTGAAGAACTGTACTGGAGACATTCCAACTCTTTTTGTACCTATTAGACCCCAAAATATGTAAAACAGGGCCCAGGTTTAGAAAATTCAATCAATCTGCGGATTATCTTCTCAACTAAATGACTCGTTTGGTCTGTAAAATGTCACAAAAAATAGAGAAAAATACCCATAACACTGTCCTCAGGGGGCTAGGGGACGTCTTCAGATTACTTGTTTTGTCCAACTAACAACTGTAAATCCAAGAATATCAAAGCATTTGTAGATTCAAATCCTGTTAATCCACTTATTTCCCCTCCAGTTCCCACCATATCTGCACAATGTTTGAGGCTTTAAAGGGTCATACTAAGCCTGCAACTAGACATTCTTTAACCTCTTGTACTTCTTCTTAATTTTTTGTGAAAAAGAAATCAGAAAATATTAGAAATCACGGTTTCCTAGAGCCTGACTTGACATCTTAAGCGCCTGTGTCCACTAACAGCTTTTAATGTGCTGGCAGCTCGATTTCAGAGCGCTTCTCACCGGCGCTTACTGTTGCTAGGTTACAAAGGTCGTCTTTCGGCACTTCCACTTCCCTCGGTTGTGACCGTTAAGTCTGTCCTGACATTAGCAGCAGCTCTACGCCTGGAAATTGTACCCTTGAAAAAACGAAAGGATTAGCTTCTCCTCCGCCATTGTTGTTGAAAAACTTGATATCTGAAGACCCGCCCCTTCTTGATTTTGATTGGTCGGTAAGGGAGAAGTGACATTGATGAGCGTGGCTGTGTTGCAAAAGTTGTTTTCAACTGTGAGCACAGCGACAAAAAACAGCTGACGCAGAACATAGGCGCTGCCAGAGCAAAAAATGGCTGTTAGTGGACACAGGCCTTAAAGCAGCAAAATCCTCAAATTGAAGAATTGTGAGTCTGCAAATTATATTTGAATTAATCAATGAAAACAGTGATCAAAATAGCTGTTGATCCTTTTAAGTTGCAAGTACACACTTATTTGCTTGCAACGTTTTGGTACTCGACCTTCATCAGGTAAAAAGTGTGTTGACAGATTTTCTCCTCTCCTACGCACCTGTCCTATGAAACAGATGTGCAAGTTTTTCTCTGCATTAAATAATTTTAAGTTAAAGTTAACGGGCAGATTCAGTTTATTCATTGCTTCCCTGTTTTCCTAGCTTAGCACAATATTTGACATTTCTGACACTTTGCAAGCAGCAGCTGGAGACCTTTCATTTCAGTACGGTTTCATGATGAAGGTTTAATAACTGACAAACTGATCTGAACCTTTTTCTATTGATGTCTTTGTAATTTGTGTAAAATCATGTTCCTTGTGTCTTTGGTGAATAGTTAATAAGCGTCTGTCTGCCTTGTTTCCTGTGCAGGAGAGACGGTCGAGGAACAGAGGAGGAAGATGCAGACCATGAACATCGCACAGCCGTCAACAAACGTCATCGTGCAGCCCTCGAGGGTGAGTGTGTGATTCTGATACTGGAATCAGCATCTCAAAAATCAGCAGCATTTAGTTTTCATCGCAGGAATCAGTCTTGAGGTCTTGTTTTATTCATGCACAGAGTGATTCAGCCTTGACACCAGTATCTCTTCACATCCCAGCTGGTCTTGTCCTGAATGGATACAGAAAAATCTGCACTGCTGTGATGTTAACAGGTGCTCGGGGCTGAGTCAGTGCAGTGTGCCAAAATGTGCCGACACCTTTCACCACGCCGCCTTTAAACTGAGCTGAGCCTCCAGACATCTCTGCTGGACCACTGATGCAAATATAAGCATTAATACTAAAGTGTTAATTGCCTAGCTTTTTAATTAAGGCCATCTTTGCAGACAGTGGTATGTGTATGTGTTCCTGCGTGCACATATTGGATACATATGGCATCCTGGAGCTGCCACATGTCACACAGTCACGAGCCTCTTCCCCCAGTTTTAATCACATGGTGCAACAGGAAGTACTGAGACGCAGTGACAATTCAACCACACTCCTAATCCTACATGTGCAGAACACAGACAGAAAAACAAACACGTTAAACAGTGTTCTCAGCGTCTGAACACTGCTACACATGTTCTTTTGTTAAGTGAGGAGTCATTAGCATCAGAGCCAGAGGATTATTTGCATTTTGCAGACCAGGAAGTGGATCAGGAAACTGTGTGGGGACTGCAAGATCTGTCATTGGGTCTGTGTAGTTTCTGAACATTTTTGACAATGTTAGGGAAGTTTTGCAGAGACTCAGTAGTCTCTTACAAACACTGCAAACGTAGGAGGAAGTTATATAAAGTTTAAAGTGTTCGAATGTTTCCTCTCTTATTGATTTGTGATGAATATTAAACAAATGTGTCACTTTATTTCTTTGTTGTAAACAGGGACATATTCCCTTGTTCAAGGTCTTGATTGGATACTCATCAAGTCACTCATGAATCCTGCTGTTTATTTCTCTTACCCTTTGTTTTATTGCTCCTTAGTAGGGATGGGCATTTCCAGTAATCTTAATATTCGAGTAATTTAATTACCTTACGAACGAGTAATCGAGTACTTGCAAATTATATATTTAAAAAAAAAAAAAACACACATACGTCGGACACCGACCTGCCGGCCTGGAAATAGTCGGCTATATGCCTGTAAGAGAACATTAACTAACACTTCATTAATGTAAATAAATAGCCAGCAATGGAAAGCGAGTGCAATTTCAAATGCATTTATTGAACAACCTTAACCCTTCAATTAACGTTGTAACATTCTGTTGTCAAACGTCACAGCGTCAGCAGACTGTATGGACTTATGTTCCGTGTCGCTTCATGCGTAACTCACGTTTTTCACTCTTATAGCTGTTGTCCAGCGTGATGGTGACTCGTACTCCGGCTCAACAAACGGCATCAGCTCACCGAAGCCTTCTCCTTCCACAGCGATTAATGGGAGCATATCTCCAGTCCCCATGTTCGTTAGCAGGCTAATCTTCTCTGCTGTGTGATGCGAGACTGCCTGTTGTCTGTCTCCGCTGGCTTCTCCTTGTCCTTCGAACTAGTATTTCTATGATCTACAAGTTTAACAGCACATATCAGCACAGCACGGTATCATCGTCTTTTTTGTCAAAGTACTTCCAGACGTCACTTTTCCTGGTCACAGCTGACACGGTGCAGGTAACTGAATTAATCTACTTTAGCCGAAAACAATGCATGTGCAGGTCCTCATTCCTACTCCTTAGATTGTCCCATTTCCTGGGTCGGGGGGTTTTTCTCCGACTTCGGCGTGTTCATGAGCATTCGGACGCTACAAAGTAGAAATGTTGTATTTTACTACTACAAAGTAATCCACGTAACTCTGTGGACGGCAAGCAACACTTCCAATCTAATACGATATAGCAAATTACATGAGCGTAAAAAGGTGACATGCCATGATTTTGTGCACGATGTTTTCTAAGTTCATTAACTCCGGAACGTCGTTCTCCAATTATTCTGTGTTGTTCTGAAACCTACTGAAACCGTTTTAAGATTTTATTTGAAAGAAAATACACTGTAGGCCAATGTCCATCCATCCATCCATCCATTATCTATAACGCTTATCCTATTTAGGATCGCAGGGTGGCCGGACCAAGCTGTCATTGGGCGAGAGGCGGGGTTACACCTGGACTGATCACCAGTCAGTCACAGGGCTGACACACAGAGACAGACAACCTTTCACGCTCACACTCACACCTACGGGTAATTTAGAGTCATCAATGAACCTAACGAGCATGTCTTTGGACTGTGGGAGGAAGCCGGAGTACCCGGGGGAAACCCACACACGCACGGGGAGAACATGCAGACTCCACACAGAAAGGCCCACTACGTCTGTGCTGGGGTTCGAACCAGGAACCTTCTGGCTGTGAAGCGACAGCGCTAAGCAATGCTGAATAGACATAAAGGATTACATAAATGAGTGACAGAAACATCACGCTTCAGTGCCACGAGGGGTTTAAAGCTCCACAGACTAGCTTTGACTATTGTTGTTATGGGTTGCTTTGTCTTTCACATCAGTCATTGTCCAGCAAAGTGTTTTAAATTGCTTAAATGTTAATTTTACAGCTTTTGAGACAGAAAATAACCTCACTTGTGTTAGATGTGTTCTCTGAAAGATATGCGGTCAGTGTGATTCAAACTGATAAAATACATTTCATGTTTACATTCACTTTGTTTTTACAAGCAGCATCACAATCACTCCCAGGTGTAGCGTCTCTGTTTTGTTTCATAGATACTCCGTATTTAATAACACAACAGAGGTCCTGCTCCTCCTCCTGTCCCTCCACCCTCCCTGCTCTACAGTCCCAGAGGAAACCTCGGCCTCTTAATTGCAGAGGAATAACCGTTTCCTGCTACAACATCTTCTCTGCATTTACTGTCACATTTGCCTTTAATTATACGCTGAAGTACAAAAACAAAGTCTCAAATCTGCCTCTCTGGATTAATTTCATGTTCGGGCCTACAGTGTGACGGCAGTACATTCTACAAGAGGCTGACATGTTAAAAAAAGTGTTAATGTTAGAGCATCTTAATGAAATACACGTTTAACAAACTCATCAGGCAGGTCAGTTTAGTGAAAAGCAACATGTAGACGACATCCTTTCTCTCCAAAGGTTAAAAATAAGAACAAACCGTCACCTTCACTAAAGTCACGGCTGCATATTGTGTGTCTATGTTAAGCACACAGTAAACAGCTGTAGCATATCTGTCATATAATGGTGGAGACTACGCCTCTGCAGCTTCCTTCCTTAGGATGTTACAGAAGTGAAGGCTGGTGTCTGCGTCTTCAAGATACCCTTGCTGTGACTGAAACATCTGCAATAACTTAAACATTCAGTCTAGAGTCAATTAATTGGAGATTTAAGAAGTTAAAATTGAATCAGTTTGCATCATGTGTATCCAAGTTCTGTGTATTTATAAAGTTGTACTGGTTACAACCCAATGTCTACGAATACTGTAATATTGTAGTGCCTTTGTTAGGGCCGCACGATTATGACCAAAATGATAATCCAATTATTTTGATCCATATTGAGATTTATCGTCCTTTAAAATTTAAATAATCAGAGCAAAGCTTTCGGTTCCATTTTGTGCTGCATTCAATTTCATGTACAAATTTTGCATCAAACTCTTCCTGAATTTGGTGCATCATGGGTAATTTCAGTGTGTCTTTGGGAGTTGGGTGGATAGGGTGTCTCTGTGCAGCGTCTCTGTTCTGGATGTCTGACTTGACCCTGGAGGACGGGGAGCAGCTCGTTCTTCCTCTCAGCCTTCACACACTCATCATGCTGCACTTTGTGCTGTTTTTTCAGCACTCTGATTATTGTTTCGTCTTAACATCACTTAAACCTGAAACACCTCCAAACGAGTGATGACGAGCAGTTTTAGAGGAACGGTGTTTCAGTTTACAGAGTGACTCGCTCTCTTCCTGTTTTAGTGTAACACCAAGCAGCGTTCAAACCGCGGCTGAGCGTTAGCAACCTGCATGACAAGTATGACCAACAACACTTCAAAGACGTAATGAGAGAAATATACTTTGAGATCGTAATGAAAACAACACAGAGGCATTCACGAGGACAGCTACGTTTTCTCTTCCCATTTCAACTGTATTTCAGCTGTAACCACGACAACCACAGACTCACTCGGCTGAAAGTCACCACTTTACATGGTCACACATTGAACCGAAACACCGGTCTCTGTTGTTTACTCTGCCACTCTTACTGCTGCTGTAAGGTAGACACTCATGACATGACATGCCAGCTCCCCCAAAAGTGAAGCCCAAACCTCTCCATTGCCCCCTGGGGGGGCGGCTGTTAGTTTAGGGAGCGCTTGATTTGATAGGCAGCAGAGTTTTCTACAGGCGGAGCATTTTAAACGTCAATATCGACAACAAGTTATTTAATCGTGGGAAGCCAAAATCGTGATTAGGCTTAATATTTGATTAATTGTGCAGCCCTACTTTCTGTCTCATTTATGTGAGTGAGCTGCACTCACATAACTGACTATTTTACCACCACTGCTGAGAGCACTCAGACAAGACAAATGATCATTTATTTGGTCCTCTTCATTTCCTACCGATACAGAAGCAGCCGTTAGTTATTGGAAATATATATTTTTTTTAAACGAACACAATTCAGTTTAATCAACATGAATTATAATGTATGCGAAGTCAGCATCATGTTAGGGATAAAGCTAATGCACATTAAAACAGCCACTGAATGATATTTAATCTGTTTGATATTTAAAATATGATTAAAGTGAGGTTCAGCCATGAGCCTGTTCTGCCTGAGCCGCACCTTTGAATGATTTTCTGGTATTTTATTTTTAACTGCTTCCATATATGTTTTTGTCCCGCTGGATTGCTCCTAAATTAATATACATTTTAGCTTCTCTTCCAGCCGTGATTAAACAAATAGACCAGTTCAAACTCCAAACAAAGTTTCTTCCCACGCCGCTTCTCTCTCTTTGGCAGCTGCAGCCGTGTTACTTTATTTTTCTAAAAACATGCTCGTATTCGCTGAACGTCCGCATGAGGATTTCGAGCTCCACTGGTGTGACGTAGGAGGAGCTCTTTTTGTGTAATCGTGGTATCGGGGCTCCATTAATGCTGGCTTTTTATAGTCGGCGTGCACGCACTTAGCTCCGGCTGAACCTACTCAGAGTTGATTGAACTAACTCTGATCAGCTGTCCTGAAACCCAAATGCGACTCTAGCTCAGGGTAAGTCAAACCGCAGCCTGGGGTTACACTGAGGCTTTGTTGAACCACCTTTCTGTAACGGACCCCGGGTTGTACGTAGTTGGCAACTGAACCTGAGGAATGTATTATAGCAGACCCCATGGAGTGACCACGAAAGAAAAGAAAAGGAATATGCCCCAGATCTTTTATAGCGATCTACACAGAGTTTTACAGACTAATGGATAAAGCTGAAATCAAGAAAAAAAGAACTATCAGTATAAACACCGGATATATATGGAAAAAGAAATCAGAGGAGGATTGTTTTTCTTCTTAGCATTTCCCTTTTTACTTTCAATATGCAATAAAAATAAATCTTCTTCCTCTTTTTATTTAAACTTAATAGTGTTTCCTTCAGATTTGCTAGTTTTGTCTGTTGGTGCAAAATAGAAAAGGTGCAGTACTCTCTTTTTAGACAGCCAAACAAATGTTATCATGCTCATCCTAAAGCCCGTCCTGTGCTGCTCGTGTGGTTCAACAGGTGGAAGTATCTGTCTTTAAGTAAATTTTAAACACTGCCCTCTAAATTAAACCTCTCCTTTTCCTCACAGTCGTCCTGTACAGTTCCAGCTCAACCCATGTACACGAATCACCCTGCAGCTTCACCAGCCACAGCTCCAGTCGCCGGAACCTCAGCGGTGGAAGCTGCCTCAACTCTCCCGGACCTCCTCGGGGACGTCCCCTTCACTTTGGCTCCTCATGTTCTGGCCATGCAGGCCGGATTCCCCCTGATTCCTGATGTGCTGATGTCCCGGGACATAAACTACAACCTGGCTACTTTTCAGTACGACTTCACTTTAGAAAACTCTGTGCTGCATAATGCCTAGTCTGTTTGAATTTAAATACCAGGTATGCCAATAGGAGCTCACACTATGGGCAACTGATGGTTGGTTGCGTTAGAGGTTCCACAAGTAAATGTGTTTCTGTAGCAGTAAGAACAAGTTAAAGCTCACTGAAATTACATGAAACAAAAATAAGAAATTCTAGTTAGATTCTTCCATCCTCTGTCAGTGTAGAGGAAAGGAAATCAACTGACATACGATTAGAAAGGACACAAGAAAGCATTAAACTTTCACTTCGCTGTACAACTGATAGTTCTAAACTTCTGACTGTATAGATACTGGATGGCTTTGAAGTTTACTTGCTTCTTATTATGTTGCTCTTATTGTAAACACAGTTAGCTTCTGGCCAAGCTTTTAGATCTGTTGAGTATGATAACATTGAACCCATCAAGGCCTTTGCTGAGATCTGGGAATATTGCACCAAAAACGTTGCATAGGTACATTTTAAATCTCATCTGTCATTTCCCATAACTCTACCAGACATACTGATATAATATAATATACTGCATTCGACTACGGCAAGTGTGGAAGGTCAAAGTTGAACCAAGAAGTTGGTCATAGTAGATAAGAAGTGGATGTAATCCCTCGTGCCTTAAACCCCAATTCTTTTTAATAGCCAGCAGGGGGCGACATCAGAAGTCTGAGTCTATGAGAAAATGGTCCTATTTCTCACATGATTGATCACCACAGTAAACATTTTCCTAATGAGCTTTTGGTCTCAATCTCTAGTGTCAAGTCTTCAACGCAGCATGATGTTCATTTAGAGGCAAACAGAAGATAAAGCAGGGGCGGCTTAAGGGCGGGGCTTCCTGTGATTGAGAAGTTGCTGCAACGTAAACAGTCATCAAGGATAAAGGCTTAGCAATGTGCCCTCTCCTGCCAATTCTAGTCACATCTGGCTCCAACAAACCAAGATGGCGATGGAAATAATACCAAACTCAGGCATCACGTTGGCTTCTTATGTACAGTCTATTGTAGTCTATTGTTAAGACAACATGACTATTAAGTCCTTAGACACACTCAAGATACACTGAAGTACATTATGTTGTAACTGATCAATGGTTTTTTGTTTTGAGTTACTACTACCAGTTATGCTGTGTAAAGCCTCGGGCTTCGGTTGGCATCCTATTAAGTTCTCTCTTACTGTGCCAGTTTTCAGCATCTGTCTGTGTCATCCACTGTAAGTAAAGACACACTATGCAAAGAGAGTATCATGGACAGAGACAGTTGTAGACATTGCCTGTTTGGTGTCTACAGACTTGGTCTTAAAGGCCCGGTACAAGCAAGGTTTCAGGTCTCTATTTCCTCTTCCAACTTTTTTTTTTTGACGCCTCCATTTTGCCAGATCTCAGCAATGAACTTGTAAAGTACGATCCTTTTATTACAATTACATTTGTGTCCAAAAACTTAAATAAGACCCAGGTTGTAATTATCCTTGAACGATGCTGATACTTCACTGCAAAGGCTTCCAAAGTCCTTGCGTCCTGTATTTTAGATTATAGTTTCATTTCAAATAGTACAAAAGAAACACTTCTCCAGGTGTTTTGAGGATATATGGCGTGTAGATAATGAAGCAATAACTTTCCTCAAATCTGAGTACTTGAACAAGATATTGTCCTTTGAGCTGAGCCCAAGTTTTCAAAAGAATCATCGGATGAAAAGTTCTGATTTATGGAACTTTTTAACATCTAATTATGTACAAACTGCAACATGAGGGGATTGTTTGAAGTGGGAATGTACGTAAAACATTAAGTAAGTAATGGGACTATTTTTACACTACTACAGCTCTTATAAAATGAAAAAAATGAAAATGAAAATGAAAATGAAATGAAATATAATGCTATTAATGTGCAAAATATTTGTGGAAAAAAACACATCCTCCCACAATTTCTGTTTTTAATATTGTTTCCCCCGATCAGCTGACACCCGATTTAAACTTTCCTCCCTGAATGTGTCCTTCCTTTTGATCCAGCATATGTTTCTGCCCTGTCTGCATTAGTTTATAGTATTATTTATTCTGTCTGTGTTTTCCATTGGTCCGTCTGTGTGTTTATGGCACATATTTTTCATTCGATTGCAGTCAAATAATCATATAATGAGTTATGACTTTGCTTAGTAGAAGTTCCTGCAGTTTTAACATCTACAGAAACAGTTGAAATGATGTACTGTACTAAGCTGTGTGACCACCATGATGATTGCATGAGAGTACTACTTCTTTTAATTCATACTGAAGACTGTAGTGGTACTATGTGAAGTCACTCACATTTCTAAGTGATATGACTTCCCCTTACACTTTTTTTTTGCTAGAATCACACTGACATACTCGAAATTCTCAAAAATAAGAGACTGTATTTATGTTCCTCCATGGTTGAAAATGCTCTTGATATTCATGATGATGTGGTGAACCTTCCACAGCAGTAATTCCATCGGTTCAACAGAATCATGTCACCGCTTGTCTGCTCTGTTTTTCTCCTTTTACAGAAAAAAATGGTTTCATCCTGAAAAAAACTTCAGTTATTTCACATTAATAGTCTGCCAGTCTCTCCATTCCGGGTAGACTTTTATTGTGAAAAATGTGGTTAAAAAATAACTGAATACAACCTACATTTCTGTTCAAACTCAGAGCAGCAAAGTGATGATTATGACTTGTCTCCATGTGGTATACTGATGGAATTAGTGCATGTTGAATGTACATAACCTATTATTATAGGGGATTTGGCTTCAGCATTCTTTCAACTGTAGCTCTTAGAGTCGTGACTTTACCTTGGAATTTACCACACGCTGTATTTATACCTTTGATTGTTTGCACCTGATCAAATTTGTGGTGGTCTCTTCAAACCTCCTGTGCCTTAAACTTAATGTCAATATACCTTTCAGTTTGTATTATAGAGGAAAATACTTTGCCACTCGTTGTCTCCTACTTAAATCTTCTCTAAAACCCTCCTTATTTCTTCCTTTAAACTATGTACTGTATCTGTTGATGCTGGTAATGTGTTCAGTTGGTTGTGGCTGTGGACTGCAGATTATGTTGCAAATATATTGGAAGAATATTTAACTTGTGACTGTCTCTGCATATGATTAAAGTGTTTTCTCATTGGTTACGATCACATTTAATCATTCTGGGATTATTTGTCTAAGACCAACCTACAATTTACAAAACACTCACTTCACCCTTTTAATATTTCCATAAAGTTGCATTTTTTATAATGAATAAGGAACAGAAAGTTTTTTCTGGTAACATTGATAAAATAGAATTTACTTAGTGCCCAGCCAACACATTGTAAAGTATTAATCTCAGTGAAAATACAAAACTTTAACGTTATTATTCAAGAAATAAGGTTCTTACACAAGTTATGTTATGTTATATCCTCTTTAAATGCACATAATAATAGACCCTGAAATCACTTTAGGTCAACCTGCTGCTCATTTACATTGGTCAGACCTGCCACAAAACCAATGATCAAACCATTGACAGGGCCAGGAAGTGGTCCAGGACCAATCAGAGAGCAGTCGTAGTGATTTGGTCCCACCCATCGCCCGACCTCCCCTGTCTGTAGTTTTTGCGTGACAACTGTTGTCTTGAAACTTGTGGCAGGGGACTCAGGAGTTGCAAGAAAGTCGGACTGACCGATTTGGGTGATAAGAAACGGGTTAATGGCGAATTTTGAGCAGAAAGTTGAGTGACTGTACGGCGTGTTGCTTAAACGGGAGAAAGAAAGTGCAGAAGTTGTTGGGTTAGTTCTCGTCGCCAGATGAAATGTAAAGTGAAAACAGTTTGGGACTGGACGAGGTGAAATAACTTCAGAAACTTTATCAAATGGATTGCGTGCAGGACGTGTGTAGAAAGGCAACCCGTAAAGTAATGTAGTGAGCTTTTAACAGGACATTGCACTTTTACCACTCATATTGTTACATAAACAACTTTATCACCTGCACGTTATGTCAGCAACAACAGCAGAAGCCAGCTCAACCCAGCAGCGGGTCACACACAGCGGCTCCCCGCCAGCCTCCTCCTGCAGCAGCAACAACACCACCGCGGTCCGGTTACATCCCATCCGCGCCACGGTGCCGTACCAGCTTTTGCGTGGAAATCAGCACAGCCCAACCCGCTCCGTTTCCTCCTCCTTCTCAGTAGCCGGGAGCAACTCAGGACCGACGACGTCCCGTTGCTCCAGTCCCGCCAACCCGGGTGGAAGCGGCTCGGACGGCAGGCTGGTCCCCAGGCAGAGGCTTTCACCGCCGGACAGCAGGAGCTCACCTGAACGCTCTCCCCTGTCGCCTGTCTCCAAAGGTAATATTGTCCTTTTAAAATAATTGCAGTTCCTCTTTAATGCACCCATCATCGTGCAGATAGCTTGGTGCTAACTTATGCTATGGAGCGAACGTCACTCAAAACTAGCTTACAAAATTTGACAATTTAATTGTTTTAGCGATGAATGCACACAATACATGCAATTAAATATGACAACCAAGGATTTCCCCGAATAAATATACGCTACCATTATATTCGGCGTAGGTATAATCCACTATCCAACAGTAAATTTAAATAAAATCTCAAATTCTATCATTTTTACCACCATTCGCCATCAGGCGCCACGTTGTTATGATGATAGAAGCTAATGGAAATAAAAGGCAAAGCAGCTTAAAATATGGCATTTCAATTCAAACGAGAGCAATTCTTTTAATTAAAGTTACGCCGATTCGTCAAGCGGACTGTCATTATTTAGAAAAGGCTACGAGTTTTTTCAAAGCTTATTAAACTTTCCCAAAAAGCCAGACTACCTTAAATGGCCGAGTTTTTCATAGCAAGATTGAATGGAGCGAGCCGTTCTCTGTAACTACGATGGAACTAGCTACCCATTTCGTTGCGAGATGCTAGGCTAAGATGGCTAGCGTGCTAATTGGGTCATAATACATTAGGGAGCTGATGCTTGACGCTAAAAACATGAAGAAGATGCAAATAATCGCTGTGTTTCCACAATATGTCACGCAACCGTGCTCCACTTTGTAACATATTAACGGTTTATTTTTAGCAACAACACATCTTAGGCTATTTTTGGTGTTTTATTCCTGTATGTTAACGTTACAATGGTGATTTAAATGGAATAATGTGATATTGGCTCATGCAGCAGTAAATACAGTACATTGGTGTTACCCTCGCTTTGATGAGGTAAATATGTCAGGACATGGATGCCTGTGTAGTGATGATGCAGCTACTCTGTCGAGGATAAACAGGCTCACTGAGCTACATGAAACGGATGATTAGCCAGATTTTCAGAATATGAAATGAACACTGAAATCTCATTGTTAATTTGTGACATTGAGGTTGTTTACCGTCATTGAAACGGAAAAAATATGTCGTCAGCTGGTAGCTCTATGGCTTCTATGGCAACATTGGGGCCTAGCAGTCAGTGAGACATAAACAGAGCCCTCTGGGCAAGCAGGCCAGCCTCTGCTATTACATGCATGCATATAAAAATACTATTTGGAAAGCATGTACAAACCAGAACATATATGTCTACAAACAGGAATCTATTTTTCTTGCAAATACACTTCATTATGTATGGTGTTTGTGCAATCCTGCCAGCATTCAGCATGTGTCATGGTTACTTCATGTTTATTGCATATTTTGATGAAGATCTGTTCTGGATTAAGATGTTACAGGCCATTAGTTGCACTTGTCTTTGAGTATTTACACTCTTGGATATCATGACTGCTAACAGTGGTGTGTCCAGCACATTTTGATGAGGGTGGCACTGAGTATGGACCCTTGCCAACAACCATAAAGATGACCTTTGCCAAACAATGAATGTGAACCAGATGGAAGGTGATAGATAGATAGATAGATAGATAGATAGATCTAGTAAGGGCCTGAGTCACAAGTTTCTTCACACAATGTTCTGCAATGGATTTATGACAAAATCATCGGACCATTTCATACACTTGGTTACATTTATATCAAGTGACATAAAATGTTTTATTACTGAACTCTTCCAGACATTTAAATAAAAAACAATCCATTCTTTTTAATAATTATGTTCTTCGCTATAAGTGCAAAGCTTAAACTAGCATAAGGGCCAGGTGCTGTAAACACTGAGAGTATTGTAAAGACATTGCAGTCGATACAAATTTTAAAGCTGCAGTAATCAATATTACATTAACATCAAATAAATCAAGCTCATATGTGTAAAATGTCCACTGTAGAGATGAACCCACAGAGAACTATCACAGATTTTTAAATCCCTGTCAAATCTTCGGGTGTTTCAGCATTTTTTGGGTCATTGTTTGGGTTTTATTGCCCAAAAATTACACTATCATCAACTTTCTTTCCAGCTGCAGCTAGCAGCAGATTTTAGCCAAAAAGAGGGACTCTGTAGAAGCCACTGCGCGCTACCTGCTCAGCAACAAACAGCAGGAACAATGCTAGCAACTTAATGGTGAACAGTGGAGCATTTAGCAGCTAAACAGCCAGATATTTTCCTCAGGAGGGAGAGGAGAACAAAACAGAGTTAAACTGACAACGTCGAAGATTTCAGGGTTTCATTCTCTTGGGAGCCACCTGATGGTGATATACGGTAATTGCGGGGGCACACTTCCCAATTAAACCAGACGTCCACGGTTGGCTCCCTTTGTTAGACTGTTTGCTTCATCTGAGCGTTGAGTTTGTTTCTGTTTCTTTGGATTTTCACTTCTTGTTGAAGTTGTATCTGTAGTCATCCATCTTCTCTTTGTTTGTTCAGCCATAGTAGATTACTGTTTACTCGCAACACTTGCAGAGAGCGGAAAAGCAGCCGCTTAGCTCCGCCTACCCTCTCTGGCAGACCAACCACTGCTGGCTGATCTTGTCACTAACTGGGCGCCGCTTGTGTTTTTTTTCCACGAAAGTCGCCACAGACACCCAGTCCGTTATAACACTATATACTGCAAATGCAAAGGCTTTCATCAGTGGACCATAGGCTCAGTCACCATTGTGTTACCTCATTCAGTGATAGAGACTTACAGACATTTATTTACATGAAAATCTTTGAGATTTTTACTTCAATGCAGCTTTAAAGTCTTGGATCAAAAACACTTATAGCCAAGTTAAACTCCACCAATAGACATAGAATCGTTTCAGACTAAACAGGAAAATACACATGGGATTTATGTCTACTGTAAGTGTTGTGACATACAGTGAATATTGATGTAAGGCTCTAAGGCTGTGACATCAACTTAATGAGTGTTTGAAATTTTACATTCCAGCCAAAAGCAATACCAACCGGTCTTGATTTTACCAACTGAGAATCCTTCAGTTAGAGAGGAACTGATCAATTTAATTGATGATGATGTGATTTTGTAGTGTTTGTTGGTTTTGTAGAGAAATACAAACTCAAGTTTTTGTCCATTTAAAACCAACAACAGAAAAAGTGCTGATAGAAAAAAGACATCAAGAACACAAGTCCACGTTCAGAGTGTTTTCCTAAATTTAAAAACACATGCTTTCTGTTTTCATGATTTAAAATGAAATGGGCCATTATTGTTACACAGCTTTTATCTGTGTTCTTTTATCGGGGACTTGAGGTTCAAATGTATCTTGTTTTTTTTGTCTTACTTCTGAACATGGGTAGAAGTAGAGCTGAAGTGATTTCATTTCTGGGTTTGGGGGCATTTGGATAAAAAATGACGTCAACTTGGCCTCTGATAATTTTCACAATTTCCCTCACATTTTACAAACTATACATTCAATCCATGAATCCATACAGGGCTTTATGACTAATTCAAGTTCTGTACATGAGAAATGAGATGCAAAATGTGTCAAATTGTCCTTTAAGTAGAGCTTTGTGAATAATGTATGAGCTCCTGGTGAGAGTTTCTCTGCGGTTCGAGGTGGTCACATGACTCAAAGTCATGCTGGGTGACCTTGTTTGAACACAAAGGTTTTCAGCATCAACTGAACGTAGGAATAAACTCACAGACAGACACACACTCATCGACAGCGACAGAAAACAAGTATTAACAAAGGAAGTCCAAAGCTGTCATAATTAGTGGATGATCTGATACCATTTCTTCCCCCCGACACACATTTAGATACCTAGATTTGTTTTTTGTTTTTTTTAGATGACCTGTCAACATTTTCAGCAACTTTCAGTCTATAGCCAATTGAGTACTGGCTTTCTACTTTTTTCCCAGAAGTGTGCCTTTTGTTGTTTTCACCTTTTGACCTAGATTTGGGTATTGGGTATATATTATCAAATACCAGTCGATAAAAATAATACATATACAATTGGAGGAAGACCCTGATTTGCGGGCTTTGAGTAACATTACACTCTCTGCTGGCACTGCAATATTGCTTTTTGGGATGGGCACACGGAAATGTACCTGTCACCTGATTTCTTTGGGCTAAAAATTATGCTATCAATTTGGTGCATTTATTAGCATACTCCCTGATACTGCATTTAGACCAGTGGTTCTCAACTGGTCTCGCCTCAGGACCCACCACCACCTTCTTAATGACAAATCACTACCCACATTTCTGAACATTTTGAACCACTCAAATCTATTTAACACAAAATGGTGCAGTTTGGACCTGAGATGGAACGAAACATCACAGTATGTCAACAAAACTCTATTTGTATAATGGTCAACCAAAATGACCAGCAGGTAGCAGGGCGAGGAAAATATTCCCTCTACGATTCATTCAATTAGCAATTACTAAAGAGCTCATCAAGAGTGTAAATGTAACTCTAGCTGGGATTATCCAATCAGTGGATACATGGAGTGTGAATGAACTACACTTCTACTGAACGCAAGTCATAGGAAACCCATGTCCTTCAAAATAAAAGCACAGCATAGACTTTTTGCCACAACTTTTTTTTTCAAACACACTTCTGGGACCCACTGAAAACAGCTCTGTGACCCCCTTCTGGTCCCGACCCACCAGTTGACAACCATGGATTTAGACAGTATTGGAGGTTCAGAGCTCTAAATAATAAGAGCCTCCAAGACCTTTTGATATCATTCAAAGTTTCTAAAAGTAACATTAGACTCTTTATGACTGCTGTGGAGCCTCTGTGGAGCCTCCACACACAGAATGTTTTTTGTTTTTGCGTATTTAAAGTTTCATTGCGGTTCACAATTTTAATATAAAGCAGCCATTTGCTTCAATACATTAATAACAATACGGCTGTGTATCAGCAAGAACCTGGCGATACGATGCTTATCATGACACAGGGGTTATGGTTCAATATATTGCGATACTGTAAGCATTGCCATATATTGCAGTGTCATAAAGAGCACAACATCACATGCAAAGACTATGGTTTTAATGAATACGCATTTCATTGGCAAGCGAACCCTCAGTAGTGTTTGCTATTGTCCAGCTGAGTTTGTCTGTGGTTTTGTGTACAGAACAGTGTTTGTGTAATTGCAGTGATTTCTATGGATCCGTGCTCTGACCACTGTCAGAGGTCAGACTCAGGACTTTGTTCTTGTTCTTGTTTAGTTTTGACCCCAGTATGACCTGTGACCACAAATGCTACTGCAGGGTTATGACAATAACTACATGTCATGATGATAGAGAGTCAAAACTAAGCAGCAGATTACCGTGTTCCAACTTTAGTCCTTGCACAATATCTTTCAAAATCCTCAAGGTATTTGCTTCTTCAGCGTGTTGCAACCAGCAATTTGATAGATTAGACCGTTTCCTATAAAGCTGGAGATAAGTTTGCCCAAGCATCCAAACATGAACTTCTTGTTTAAAGTTCAGTAATTGATTTTTTTATTTTTACCTTTTAAACACAACTTACTTGAAAAGTTGTTGAAATGGGCTTAGAAATCTCATGAAACAGACGCCCCGTTTAACTTCAGATTTTGCTCCAATATCAACCAAATGTACTCAAAATCTTTTTCTTTTTTCGTATCTACATTTATTTAGTGATGTTGTCTGTTTATACATAATTACATTGCGGGAACTGCTACCTCTCAATGCAACATGACATTTCAAAGTCACTTAAAATGCAAATAAATGAAAGCTGCCTCAGGTCATATATGATTGATTTTAAAGATGGACATGATGCCTAAGTTTGTAAGCATTCACGTCGTCAGGCATCTCAAGACGGTTGTATGATGGCAGAGTTGTTCATTTAAGTAATACAAAATATTGTGCATTGACAATTAATTCTGTTCCCCTGTCGTAAGTAGGACCTGGATGTTGAGTTTCTAAGTCAGAAACTAGGACTTACATAATCTTGTTATAGCACAAGTGCAGCTTACAGCTAATCCCTCTCCAACGCAAAAAATCACCAAGCTAACATGGTGGCCATTTTCTTGTAATGTCATGCTGAGGGTTTGAAACTCATTGTTCAGATGTAGTACTGCTGTGTTTCAAGTTACAAGTTGTGCTAACATAGGGGACTTTACAAACTGTTAAAGTCAAGCAACTGAAGAGACCATGGATAGCTGACACCCAATTGGGCCATATTTCAAGGTAAAGGTAATGACCCATTGGCTACTGTAAGACAACAGCTTATGTTAGCATTCAACCACTTCCTAGCCAACTTTAGTATTTGATCTTATGTAAGGGTGTGCTGTAACGCCATAGCCTTATACATGATACCCTATTGTATCTTGTAACACAATCAACAGTAATGTTAGCGAGGAAGTGGCTTTATTTTGAAATATCTTTACCATTCATTGCCTTTCAGTTGCTTATCAATCAGTAAGTCAAATGATATTGGTTTGTCAGATTCCTTACCATTATACGATTTGCTAACTGGAACACAAACAGCATTGTCCTTTTGATAACAACACTTGCGCTTCCTGTTCGAACATGACATCAGAGGAAAATGGCCGCCGCTTGAAAATAGTGCATTTACCTCCTAATTACAACGAAGCACGATAGAAACTGAGGTGTCAAGTTATGTCTATCCCAATAAGTAAAAAGAGAACTTTCTGCTTTCACAGTTTTGGTACATTTTTGGCAGGAGGCTCACAATGTTTATACATTCATATGGCATTAACATTTTACGACAGAAAACTTTGGGACAGGCTTAGAGGCAGAATAATTCAAACCATATGTATACAGATTTTTTTATTCAGGTCTCAAACATGTGTAGTAGAATGCAAATTGCTGGTGGTTGAGTCGTTCCGCCTTCTTAGAATAACACCATATGGTGTAGCAAGCCAAGACGTGCAGTGAAGATGCCAAAACCACTACAGAAGGCAATAAGATTGGCAAAAACATATAGTTTAATGGGCGAATGGGGAGATGTTTAATTCATATTTCACATAACCTACTTTCCAGCCACCACTGTCAAGTATTGCAAGTGTCTATGGCCTGTGCATAACAAGGCAATTTCTTAGGTATGTGAGAAATGGTTTAAATTTCTGATGAAACATCTTGCAGAGGAAAAAACTCAGAGCTGGAGAGTCTGTTTTTCTTCAGTGGTGTGATGTGTGAGCTGCACACTGTAGCTCTGATTGCACACAGAGGTCGTGTTAGCCCACATCAAATGACAGGAAGTAATACGCCTGTTTCAGTTAGAGCCATGTACCTGAGCCAGCAGGATCACAAGTGTTTATGAAGTCTTTAGAACAATTTGATATGTAGCAGAATAAGTCATCAGGTGTCCATATGTGGTTTCTACTGTAGACCTTGTTCAACAATAGTGAAACCAGTAGTGCATTTTAATAACGTTTTATTGTGCATCTCAAAGTCTAACAATAAAGTCGTGGCTGGTTTAAATGGAAGCAGAATGACCCAAATGTCCATACAGTTCACACATTTCTGCCTGGTACTGTACACCCCTGTTTTTGCACATTAGGTACGACTTCTATTGTGCCTCTTTCGTCTGCAGCATAACTCACTAATGCTTTCCACCTTACATTTATATCCATTAGAATTCCAAATGTACAGAATGGCACTCAAAATGTCCTGCTACATTAAGGTTCTATGTTAAAAGCTTTCCTGATTACATAACGTCTTTTGGACCATGGTGAACATGTAAGTCCTTTCTAGATGCAAATTAGGCTATGTTTAACAACCACAGCTGCTAGGATTTAGACCATGATATAGCACAGTAATGTTTCTAATGAATGACAAATCTAATGTCCTGGAAAAACATTGTTTTCAGGCATATCAAATAGGCCTGTCAGGATTATGCACTTATCGTATGGTGTAACGATGAAGCTTAGATAATATTCTCTGACCTCATTATTGCCTGGAATGTTTTATTGTGTGTTTGTCCCTAACATTTTATTACAACAGAATAAACAGGGGGTTTACCCCACTATTATAAAGCTAAAAAAAGAACAGAAAAAACATTATTTAACTCCTGTGAACCAGGTGAAAAGAAGTTAACATGTAAAGGCAGCCTAATAGGTGTCTTTCATTTTGGTTAAAAGCTGAGTAATGGAGGACCAATGGAGGGGAACTGTTAGAAACATGTTTAAAAACAATGACAGAAAAAATACTGGCCATTAACTAGTCTGATGACCTTAAAAGGAGAATAATATCATTTATGCAAATAATTTCTGGGACAATATATCCTCCAGCAAAAGTAGTACTTGTGACAGCACTAATATTTAACAAAGTGTTGAGGTATCCCGCAAGGTTCTATTTTGGGTCCTCTTTTATTCACACTATAAATACCATTATCGCTGTAAAAGTCACATCAGGTCTATCTAATCATTCAATTGTATTCTATATTTATTTTCTTGTACACGTGTCTCTGTAAAAATAGATCCTATTCTCAGTGAGACAAGCTGTTTAGCTAACCAATATCTTAGTAAATGTGTACTTGACCTTATACGACTGTGCCCTAACCACAAATGTGTACCTACAGCCTGTGTAATTAGGGATGATTTACAGCTCGGTTACAAGGTGAAAGGGATTAACTGCTTGCCAGCAGTACTATGAGTCCAGAGGACTAGGATGCCAGAGCTTCGTTAAAGATTCAAATTCATAAACTTTCATTAATAAAGAAGCAAAACAACCTATTACAAGATGAACTTATGGTTCTCTGTGCTTGATGGTCTTAGAAAAAAGAAGAGCTACAGTTGCAGAAACAAAACTGTGTGAGGAAGAGGGATATTCTTTCTGTGCTATAACTCTTTGGTACCTTGATGAGCTTCTTAACATACTTGGAGGGTCACGGCCAAGTCTAATTTAGTCTCTGGAGTGTACCTGTAATCCTGTGGATTTATAGTAAGTGACCTGGCCCCCTACCTGCTTTAATAGGATTCTCTATTGTTGGACCAGAAGCCAAGAAGACACTAGATTACAACAGGAACATTGGCCGGATGAGGCATCGTGTGAGCACACGTATGACTGGTTGATTTGGTCTGGAGAGGATGTTTCTTTCTGCTGCTGAAAAGGGACTTATTTATTTTTGATGGAAGGGTCGGGGAATTATTGCAGCTTAATGAATATTTACATTTTTCCAACCTGGGTGTCAGAACTCAAAAATCTTCACTTGCTCTTGGAGCTAATGGTTGCTTAATTAGCTAGCTAGGTATAGCCGATAAAACTGAAAAAGATGTCGTTCGAGATCACGTTTTGTGTCGTTTTCTGCTCACCAGTCAAAATGAGAAGGTGCAGTTGTTTACCTCTTTAAGAAGTTCACCATTCATCCACCATTAATGTAAACTGTGCTGTGGAAGAATGGAAAGCATGACCGCATCAGAAGCTGCAAAACACTGCATGTGAAGGCACCAGTGTCGATGCCAAGAGTCTATAAATAGATGGAATCAAAACCAAGTAAAAATGACCAAAAGATAGTGCTGCAACTAACTTACTATTATTTTCATTATCAATTGTTATTGATAAATAAAATCACTTTTATTTTCACCATGAATCGTTTAGGTTGTTAAAAAATAGAAAAAATGCTAAATCACTATTTTCCCGAGCCTAAAGTGACGTCACATTGCTTCTTTTGTCCAAACAAGAGTCAAAAATCTAAAGACTTTACCTTTACTGTCACTAATGGCAAATAAAAAGCAGCAAAATTTTACATTTAAGAAGTTTCAACCAGAAAATGTTCAACATTCCTGCTTAGAAATGACTGAAAGCATTAATGATTATTATAATAGTTGGCAATTAATTTTCTTTCCATCGTCTAACCAATTACTTACCTAATCGTTGACGCTCTAGCTCCAGAGAGGTCACATATTTACATAAAGGACCAACCTTAAAATGGACCTACCGTGGGCGGAAATAGTTGTTTGCATTATCATATTTCAATTGATCTAAAATTGAGTCCCCATAATAGCTAGGACATAACTTACTTAATCTTTTTGTTGTATAGATTAAAGCGATATGAAGCATTTAAAGATCTCAGAAAAATGACTTTACAATGAACAAAAACACCAAAGTAGAAAACTGCAGGTGCAACTTAAAATGGTTTTTGAGCTTTACTCATACAAATGATCGTATCTCAAAAGCTAAAAACTGAAGTTCAAATACCTTCTGAAGTGTTAAGAAATATTTTGTTCATGTTTCTACATTTAGTATCGTTTTGGGTCAACATGATTGTTTGGACAATTTTAATGAAAACAAAGGAGGGGGTATGATGTGAGGGATAATGTATAGTGAGCAGGTTGTTATTGCCGAATTTGAGCCGCGTCCCTAGCAACGGTCTGTTCTTCAAAACACCGGTCTGTTACTGAGAAATAACAGACCTCAGAATGTTGTAATTAACCAATCAGAATCAAGTATTTAACACAGCTGTGTAATAATTTGTATTAATAATACACTGTAAATACTTTAATATCATTGGCAGAGTGGCCACCAAGGCTACCATGTGTGGTAAAAGATGTATGTTGAAATAAAGGAATTTCTTCTTTCTCACTGAATGAATAAGGAGTCCAGTTTTAAAGTGTGTTCTTTATACCATACGCGGTTTGGACACAAATATTGATCGATGAAGATTGGCCGAGGCTTTGTAAGGCTGGGATGCAAGCAGGGTGTGAATATTACTGCTTTTGGAGTAGAAACATAACACACTCAGATACACACACACACACACACACACACACACACACACACACACACACACACACACACATTCTGTACATGAAGATGCATTGTAAGTGAAAAGCCTGGAACCAGTTTCAGAGCTTGTGGTTGTTTGAATTTACAACAGAAGCCAAACAAAAAGATTCATAGATGAAGAACAAGATACAGGTGCTTAGTTTCTGTCACTACCTTGTGTCCCTATGACACGTAACTAATACTGCTTTATCTCTATTTGTCCATTTTCCTCTGCAGTTGAAAGGACTAAATCCCAGCAGGTGCGGGGTTCGGGGGCCATTTGGCGGACTTCCTCCCTGGGCACTATCGCTGGGCCCTACCTCACTGGGCAGTGGCCTCGTGACCCCCATGTGCACTACCCATCTTGTATGAAAGATAAGTCCACACAGGTGAGTGCAGCCCCCACACCTCTTATTCCTTCATGTGTCATGCTGTATCATGCTGAGTCCCTGTGGAGATGAGGTGATTCATGTGACATTTTAGTGACAGAGAAACAAGAAGGCGGGGGTACTTCTACATCACAGCTCTGAATCAGTCAGGTGATGCATTCTGCGACCTGTTGGATGATACTAATGGATTGGTTTAGAAAATGGGCTGGTCAGCGGTACAGATTTACTGAGGCTTTTTCAGACGTGATTCAGGTGCAGATATGAAGCATGTGTCTTCTCATTGCAAACACACATTAAAGAACAGAATGCACCAATAAGAGACATTTGAGCACGGTATGATCCTCCATACTGTTAAACACATGTTACAATCCCTAATCTAGCATGGTTGTCAGTGCGTGCATGTGCTGTGTCGACTGCCACAGAGCCACCTGTTCTACAGTTCATGTGTGATGGCATCTCTTTGCAGACATCTGTGAGGGCTTAGCGTTAGCATTACGTTACTTTGACGAGGCTAAGCTAAATTAGCTGAAGCACAAACTTTAACTCACTGAGCAACTCTGCTACCCTACATCTGGCCGCTGTCTACGTCTTTATTCATTCTCTTTTATTCAGTCTTATTTCCCTGACTATATAGTTAATACAGCTTTTCTTGAACAAGCAAACATCTCTGAGTCAATGTCTTTTGTATTGTTCTATTCTGTGAAAGGCTGCAGTAACGATAATGTTGTTTTTGATTAAAGGGCTGGATGTTTTTAAAATCTTACCCTAAACCCTAAAATTGATGCTAATATATTTATGTGCATTTTTATTTCTTTAACTGATTTACTGAAACTTGTATAGGTCTGATTTTAAAAAAAAAAAAAAGAAGAAAGAGAGCCTATATATTTGAATTTAGTAATGTTTTGTTGTACTGCGCTGTCAAAAACTTCCGATCAGAATCAGATAGCGCCTTGTTGTGAATGTTTTTAAGTGCACCTTATTTGTTTGTTTGTCCGATTGTTTGTTTATTTGTGGTAATACTGGAGTTAAGTTGTAATTCTCAATAAACACACAAAAGAAAATTGAAACTACACCGAGTTCATCTGACACTTTTAAAATACTTTTTTCAATACCCATCAAGTATCACTTGTATAAAAGGCGAACCATCACTACTTCAATAAGACCTTTCTGAAGACTGGAGAGCTGCACCCAGGGAGGATGATGTTCGTCATCATCTTCAGTGTCACCATCTGCAGTCTGAGAGAGGGCTGTGAGTCATCAGACTGTAAAGCTCTCATCTCTACAAGCGCTGCAGTTGTAAAGGTTTTACTATGTTTAGCACGATGAAGGAAAGATCTCATACTGACCACATGTGGGACTGGATCACCTCTCATGGACCGTGTGTGTGTCTGTGACGACTCGCTGCTTCCACTTCCTGTCTCCAGCTTTAGTTCAGTGTTCACTCCGACTGCAAATATTGATGTGATTTTTTTTTTTTATACCATAGTGGAAATGATCTGTGTCATTCTTGACCTTAATTTGTGCCCACACCTTCCTGCCCTGTCATCGTCTCCTGCTGTTGAACCTCAGATGTCCCTGCACACACACACACACACACACACACACACACACTTCTTAACATCCTGTGTCCTCCACGCTGTGTGACATTTCCCACCTACGCATCCATGGAGCTTCAAAGCCTGATGACCTGTTTGCTCTTAGTTCACCGTTTATTATTAACTCCTGAAGTAGCACAAAGGCCTGATTGTTCGAGTGTACGTGTGCTGCTCCTGTTTGATCGATGTTTGTATCTGCAGGGTGTCTTTCTCATTTCAAGCTAGCATTAACTTCACGCCAGTTACACCCCTTTCCCACCTAAATTTAGCGCACTGACGCAGGTTTTTCAGACCTGGAAAGACCCACTTATAAATGCCGATTGTCTCTTTTCCCATTGCCAGTAAAGTATACTCCTGTGGGTCTCAGCTGACAAATATGCCAGAGACGGGGTTAGTAACCAGTGAAGATGTTACGGCGGTTAGGTCTTTATTGTATCTATTACTCATTCAGTCTGTGTATCAAACTCACCGCAGACAAATTTGGAGCGATGTTCGAGCGCTGCTCAGACGGAGACGGGCTGAATTTGTAGCTGAGATGACGAGGAGTCGCAGAAGTTACTGACGGAGCCGGAAAGGGGGCGGAGATTAGCGTGTCGACACAGGTTTTGTGTTCCCATCAATGCCGATTGGAGCCGAGGTGATAATAACCCTCTACTGCAGAGTCATGTGACCCGGGTCTGAATGCTGATTGTAACCTTTCCCACTAAGCAAAAAAAGCCGGGTGTTAGCGGGTTTTTGACCAGTGGGAAAGCGGTTTTAGTGACTTCAAGAAGAATCTGAGATGGTCAACAAACACAAACCCAGACCTCGGATCAGCCTTTTTTTAGTCTCAGAGATGTGATAATTAGATTCACTGGGAGAGAGGAGGAGCCAGCTAGCCGTCCTGAGTCCCAACAGTCCTTTAAATTCTATTTGCAATGGATCATAAAAAAGTATTCAAATTACGGTTTACACCTGTTTTGAATGTGTCCTTGGTGATTCAATCACAAGTGGACAGATCTGAGTACGTCTGTTAAGACCTGGCGTTCACACGTTTCTCCACATGTGTCTCGAGTGATAACTTGTGATCACATCCCCGCTCTGTATGCAAATAAGTATGAAACTTACATGCTCTTAGGGCTGTGACGGTACTGAACTTTTCTAACCGTCCCCTCGCGGTTAACCGCCACCCCAGCCCTCTGCCAAAATGTTTCTTGTTTTTATTTTATTTTTCTTGCTTATCAGAGCTTGTTAGCTTGTTTCACAAAGAGGAGATAGTGGTGCATTAATAATATCCATCTGTGACAACAAACATGCCAGTATATTTGTCTGCATCACCACCCGCTGTTCGCGTCAGCTCTCAGAGACTGACCATCCTCAACACCGAGCAGGAACAACAACAACAACCCACCTCTCTTCCGCTCTCCGCCCATCTCAGGCGTGATATCTCGCACAGATCACTGTCATAGGTACCACAGGTGACTGACAGGCTTACAGCCTTTAAGCATCTAGTGTAACGCTGCTGTCATCCAACGCATTCACTGACATTCAAGAAAACTCAACAGACCAGGCTTACCCACTAACCTCCCCTCGTAGCACACCCCTCTGGTCTCCAGCGCACAGCTGATAGCGATGTGGTTTGTTTACATGTTGAACCAAAGTGTGTATTTGACAGCGACACGATGCAACGCGATGTCTGACGCTTGCACGCTGCTAGGCCACCGTATCACCCAGGTCTGTCTCTATTCTCCCATGGCGGCGATGACGGTCACTGGGTCCATCCCGCGGTTGGCATCACATAACCGTGGAATTGCGGCCATGCGGTTACCGTCACAGCCCTAATCCTCATCATAATAGAAAATGACAAACAGACTGATAGATCTCTGTTTCTGTACGCTTGTCCTCTCTATAAAACCTCTGTATCCTCTCTGAGCTGCATTATTCGAAACTCTGATGAAAAGCCTGAGGGTTACATCTTTGAGGTGCGGACTCGGCACAGGATTGCTTCATTTGACGGCACTTTGCTTGCACAGCTCGCTTGAATGCAAAAACATTTGCACATGCTCAGAGAAATCATCGAGAAATCAGGAGACACTGCTGAGAGTATTAAATCAGGCAGAAGTGGGAGTGAGCGGTCCTTCAATGGCCCTGGACACATTTGCGTTCATACTGTCCGACAAATGCGTCGTGGACCACCTCTGAATGTCTCTGAGTGATCGGACCTCATTGCTGTCCAGTGTCCACTTGTGATCCAGTCACTCATGGACATGATAATACATGAACTCAGCCGAAGTACTGAGTTTGTAGGTTGTAGTTTCAGGCTTTCTCAAATAAACAAATGACTCTTTGAGTTGAACTCACTCAGACGAGCTAGACAGCGGTCCGGTTTCCTCTGGGTGTTGGATGGGGAGCTTGTATTGCATGAGTGTGTGTGTGTGTGTGTTGTGTTCTTGGATGGGACTGTTGACTGTAGTGTTCTCTCACTTTGTCTCAGAGCCCAGCTCAGCTTTCAGCGAGGAGCGTGTGTGAGTGTGAATGAATGAATGCATGTGTCTGTCCGTGCTTCCTCTCTGAACTTGTCACACCGATCGTCCGCTGATGGAAAAGTCAGCGGGTTTGAAAATCTCTGACAGACGAAAGAGTCGAAACTTTTGTTGTGATTTGTGCTGTATTTATGAATATTGATTGATTGATTAAAAGAGCAATGTCCCAAAACTACAAAAAGGACATCTTAGTTCAGATCCAGGTTCTGCTGATTGAATGATTGATGTGTCTCTGTGATGTTCTTTCAGACTCCTGGATGTTGGAGTGACGAAGCAGGAGAGAAGAGGAGCACCCACCAGCGCTCTGCGTCCTGGGGCAGCGCCGACCAGCTGAAAGAGGCATGACACTGATATTAATACAGATACACATGTAGGCCAAACCTTTGGTTAACAGGAATAAACAGGCACAACATTTTCATCTTGTACGAGCCGGCTTTGAAAACAGTTACCCAAAAAGCCCTCGTCTTTTTCTTCATAGAAACGTGTTTATTAGATAAGTGTCCTTATAGAAACATCGTGCTGACGAGGGACATTAATACTATCAGCTAAACGGTTAGAAAGAAATGAAACACAAGTTGTGGAGGACAGCTGTCTTTGCCTTCCATGTCACAGCTCAGTGGTTCCCACACATACACTCTGCCTGTGCGAGCCACCCAGGTACAGTTTCTGACCAGTTTAACATTATTAATCTGTATAACTTCGTCATCCGCGATCGAAAACACAGGGATGTAGAGAAGGCGGATCAAATCATCATTAACACGGTGAAATAATATGTAACCTGCGTTAAAATAAAACGTATACATTTTCAAGGGCTCAGAAACTTGTTAACGGTTAACGAGGGTCAGCAAGCGGTCAGGGCTGCAACTCACGACTATTCTGACAGTCGACTATTCATCGATTATTGAAACGATTGATCAGCTTATCAGATAATGCATTGCACGATAACTTCATGGCTCTTATTTAGCGCTCCGCTTTAAATGGAGTTGGAGGTTCTTTTCAGCATCTGCTAATTAACAATTAAGACTTCTCCATTCAAAAATATGTCTTTTGCTGCTGCTACTGATACAAAAGAGAAATCCGACATGAAGTTTTGGTCTGTTTAAAACCAACGACAGACAAAGTGCTGATAGAAAAAGTCCATCGTGTCTTCTCTTCAAATGCTCTCGCATGTGAGATGTCTCACCCCTCAGCAACTCCAGAAAACGATATTATGTCCGCGCACAGCAAGACAAACACGCGCAATGACGTAACTGACGAATTATCAACGATTACATTTGTTGGCAACTAAAATCGATTTTTGCAGTCGATGCCGACTGATGGTTGCACCTCTACTATCACTTAGAAGTCATTCGTTATTAGCACTCCTAGTTCAGACATTTGGCAGAATTTTGAGAAAGCATGTTGAATTATTTTAACCATCACTCTACGTTTTCTGTGTGGCAGAAGTAATGAAACAGAAGTGAAGAAGAGCTCTGTCTGTATTATTGACATTTTCTTCAGGCTGTGTCACCTCCTGTGTGACATCACAGGTTTGGCATCACGTCTTTATGGTGCTGATGGTGTGCAGCAGAGACAGACACTTCCTCTGAAGCTGCACCCAGCATGGCACTATCAGCCCCGCTCAGCTCCGCCATGCAGCAGCAGGGAGGTGGCAGATAACGCTATCTCCCTCTTAACTACTCACTTCCCCTCTTTGAAACGGCCATAACCCACTGCAATTTATGGTCAGCCAAGCCCCAGCTGGCTCCTCTCTGCCTCCTGCAGCAAAGGGAACAATAAGGGCCGGCCGGATGACAGCTCAGCCCTCTCTAATGTGTGCACAGGCACGTTACTGAGTTACAGGGCTGCAGAGGAGGAGCAGCGCTGACACCGATTCCACAGATGTCAATAGATAAGCTACAAGGAGCAAGAGGAGAGGAGGCGGACCTGAGCTGTGCAGCTGCTGCAAATAACTACAACAGTGATGTTAGCTGGGGGACGTTATTGTGCATATTAGACTCCCTGCATCTGAATGACAGAACGTAACAGGTGCAGCTAGTGTGTGATACTTTTATGTCTTATTTTAGTTCAAGCAAAACTTGTTTTAGTCAAAGTAAACTCAGTTTTGGTCGGAGGTGTGTTGAAACTATTGTAGGTTGAAAAGGTGAACTTTGTGGAACCAGAGGAGGCCTGAGGTGTGTACGAACGGCGACGGTGCCACATACACGCTTACAGCGCTGTTCCGTCCTGCAGTCACCAACATTAACAACGTGTTTCACTTCCTCTGCTGCCGACTTAATGGCAGAACGACTTCGACCCACCATTCCGTGTTAGGGCAACAGTATTTGATGTAGCCCTGGCTTTTGTGGCGTGCCCTGCCACTTTGGCACAAGCTGTCTGCTGTCAGCTTTTTGGATGATTAAACGAGATGAATCGGCAGCGGAGTCAGTGAGAGAAATCACTCTTGTTGGCTGCTCTTCTTCCACAAGCAAAACACAGAGGGTCAGCGTGCAAGTGCCCTTTGTTACCAACCATCAGACATGATCTCAGTGAAAAGTATAAAGAAATGGTTTCAGTTGAGTAAAAACAGCAGGCACTGCTTTATTATAACAATGGTTTGTATATCTGCTGTCCGTGGTCTTCTGCTGTCCTTTTGTGAGTGACAAATACAGACAGCTTCACAAAGGCTTTGCATTTTCTGATCTCTCTTGTGATGATACTTCATTGGTCATGCTGAGAGAGCCCCTGCTTTGCAGTGTATCACCCCAAAAAGCAGAAGCAAATAAGAGTTGTTAGGGAGGCTTAACTGTAACAACTTACTGTTGGTTGAGCTGATTCACTTCGGGAAAGAAGCCTACATAGTAGATGTCAAACAGATGTTCTCTGGCTTTTTGTTAAGAGTACAGGAACTCCCTTCAGTTTCCATGGTTCCAAGACAACAGGCTCTACAATGACCAGATGGAGTGTCGTATTAAGGTTTCTCTCTGCAGTCGCAAAGTATGGCCTGCATCAATTTGTAATCCTAACCCAGAGAAGTGAGACAGAATATGATCATGATCTTCTCAGGTGGACCAGAAACATCCTTTCCAAACCAAGCCTGGTGTTTCATAAGATTGTAGCCATCAGAGAGAGATACCTTTCCATCCCATAGTGCAAGTGATCCGATAGACCTCTGCAGTGGTCTCCTTTAGACACTTAAGGCGGATTGTCAAACCCTCACAATTTCTGACAAGACAGAACCTTTTACCAAACGGGGTGTTCTGTCCACTATCAACAGTCTCTGCGATCCACTGGGATTTGTGTCGCCAGTCACTATAACAGGAAAGTCCTCAGAGCTGAGTCATCGGGTCTTTTGGGGAATCAGTGAGCAATGGTGCTGTCTCTTTATTTCTAGACCAGAAATCTTTGTCGGCCGCACAGTGAGAAATGTGAACGTTTTCAGATGCATCAACAAAAGCCATCACTGTAGTTTCATCTCTGAAGGCACGGTGATTAAAACTGCTATGTCTTCTATGCCATGGGCGAGAGGTGCAAGATTAGGACTCTGCAGCTCTGCTAGTTTTGAGCTTAATGAATTGATCTCAGAGGATCTGGGCACGCTAAACATTTTCTCCCCCTTTGGCACACAAATTGACGGCTCCTAAATTCCTGTGTGCCTAAAACCAAACTCCTGAGAACATCTGCAAATATATTGATCTCCATTCAAAACTTCTACATGTACCAGACTAACTTGTCATCCAACAGTTCATCGAGTTCTCCTTTGGGAGATCACTGGTCCTTACCCTTAACCTGCTCAGATGTTCCGTGTTTTCAGAGCCGCATTTGGCAAGAACAATCCTTGTTTTCATCAGAAGATGAGTCCAATGAAGCCATGAGCATTATTGTTGGAGCAGTGCTAGAGGATTTTTACACCAAAGAGGTGAAGTTCGTTTAATACAGCACTTCTCGAGGGACGCCTCTCTAAAAACTGTAAAACCTTCCCTTCATGGAAAGCTTCATTCAAGCAGGAAAGAGGCCATTCAAACATTATGTTACAACCCTGATTGAGAGGCACCATCAAGAACAGAGCCACCATCCAGACCGGACAAACAGCTATAAAAACCAGGCGGGCCTGAGGCTTAGACGACTCCATCCATACGCCTTCAATCTGGAATTCTGATGCATAACTTAAGTCCGAGAGTGAAGCAGGATTAGCTCCATGCCTCACCGGATCTATCCGGGGCCGGAAAGCATCAACACAGACTTACCTCAGGTAAAACAATAACCAGTGCTTAATCCATCGATGCACCACAGCACAGTGCTGCAGATGGAAAATATAATATATAATATCATCCCTGCTCCATGAGGAAAACAACATATAATCCACTGCCGTGAGCAGCTGAGACAAAGCACCCCAAATATCTGTCACTCTGACCAAACACCCACAAAAAGTGAGTCAGTAAAACCAGACGTCTGGCAGATGAAAAAAGCTTGGGATGAATTGGGATAATTGGAATATCTATTGTTGAATTTAGAGTGCTTCTCTTTGTTCTCTTGTTTTTGAAACTAATTCATGATATAGTTCTCTCAGATGGAGCCACTTTAGTCCAAATATGTTGCAGAAAGCTCTGCAGATAATTGAGTTTTTACATTATAGACACTTGTTCTATAGTGTTCTATGTAAAATTTGGCCACAATACTGCACAATGATCATAGACGGTCGAGCCATATGCTAGGTTTGGTCATAGTCAAGTTTCTTTATAGTATCATCCTGACAATAAGCCCGTTCTTGGCGATCACATAAAGGTCTTCAAAGTGCTGACTAAGGGAAGGCGTGCAGCTGCCTGTTGACATAGTCACACCATGTTTATTGGCACATTGGCAGCCTCGACATGTGGGCTAGGTGTGGTTTTAAGAAGCGGCTCAATATGCTGAACTGAAACCATTTCAGAGATACTTTTTAGGTTTCTACTAAATATAATATCTGTGTAGAGAACGCCCAGTTGCGTCTTTCTGATAAGTAGCCTTTGAAAACACATTTGTCTGATGACGCAGTCAGTGAGTTTCACTTTTAAAATGTTACTGGCTGTTACTGGCTCTCTGCAGTTTAATGTCAAAGCTTCAACACAGACTCACTCCACTGTCTCCTGCAGAAAACCTGAGAAGTGCATGGCCTGAGTGAAGGCTGAGAGGGAACCAGAAACGTGCAGGACCTCGCCGAGTAACTGGCTCAGCGGCCCAAATATAGGGATCACATAACAGCCGTTTCACACAGAGCCGGCATTGATAAGTGCTGCATGTGTTGTGTTTCTGAAGTGAGGAGGGACAGTGTCAGGACTGTGTGAGGGAATATGTTCGGACATGTTCTCGAGTACTGGTGTGCATGGGAGCACTGGGAGTTCCTTCATCTCTCTGCCAGAAAAACACCAGTGTGATTACAAGTTAAAGGAAGAACGTCTCCAGTACACTGCTGCTAGGTTCAATAGAAAACTTATAGGTTCATACAGAGCACTGTCTGTATACTCATGAGAGTTTTATTTGATACATTTGCATTGGGAACAGAGACATCTAGTGGCGTTGTGTTGGGTCAATGATTACGTCCCCCTTTTTAGGTTTACTTCCTGTTTGAATTAAAATATATAGCAGAGCAAAGAAAACATGGGAAGAAGAAGGATGACATTTTGACTCCACCTGTCACCTTATCAGCTGCTGCTTTGCATTTTACACACACAGGAGCAGCTTTTATAAATGATGTTAGCTTCACTTTGGCTTTACCTGCTATAACAAGTCAACGGCTTTGTTCAGACGACTGCCAAATCCCAAATGTATCTCTCAGACAGACTGTCCACGCTGTTTGTAAGAGATCTGCTAAGATTGTGTGTCGAGACATTAGCAGCCGATCTGCGTGTGTTAAAGTGGGAGTGAGGTGCTTCAATAACTATGAACGCTGGTGACGAGGCCTTCCAGCATAGAAGCGTGAGGAAAGGATCTCCATCCTCCTGCTCTGCAAACAATCATCCTGTCACGAGTGATTAGAATTTCAAACCACCAACAGTCCTGGTTTGGATCACGTTCATTTAAATAATAATAGGCCAATACTTTGCCTGATAGTTACCACCATTACTGTGACGAATAGGGGTGGGACAAAATATCTATACAGCAATATATCGCCGTCCTGACTCGTGCAATACAATTATCGGTAGGCTATCGATATTTTAATTCACAAATAATATAAACAAATTTACCTGCCATTTCGACTCATTGCGTCACTCCTTCATGACTTGTCGCGGTGGCACCTATGACACGAATGAGGGTAACATGAATGGAAATTATTGGCCGACTTGCTGTATCGTGATGTTATCGTTAGCGTGCGCCACATATCGCGTATCGTATTGTATCATGATCTACCCTGTGATTCCCGCCCATAATGACGAACACATTTCCACAAGCCACATGTCTGCTTTTACTATTTGATGCTCGATCAAATCAGGAGAAACTTTTCACTGCACACCGTCATCAGATATTGCAACAGATATCTCTTCTCTGTTGGTGCTGAACCATCAGTGTTACTTCTGTTTCGAGCCAGATGAACAGAAAATAAGAAGCATTTACAACATTGTGTGCAACATTAGTGCTGAACTGTCCGGACCTTAATGGAGATACAATCAGGACACGCCAAGAAACAGATTTGGGCTTTTAATCAGAACAATGGCAAAATGTCTGCTGTGTGAAAACAAGAAGTGTTGTTGCTCATCAACTGAATAACCGATTCAAGTTAAGTGAATATAACAATGTCACACAAGTCTCAAGCATACCAGTGTGTAGTGTTGGTTCTCTTTGTCTTACATGTTAGTGGATTAATCAGATTCCTGGACAGCTTTTGGTTTAGTCACACAGACCACTGTTGTCAGTGCAAAAGAAGAAGAGCGTGTTAGCTGATGTTCTTTATTCTGGGGAAAGCAGCTGCTGCCGCACAGATCACACGTTAACATTAGAACAAAGTCAGACGGCGCAGAAATCATATTATTAGAGAGTTACGATCTGACTCATGTGATAACTTCCTCTGTCTTCTTCTGCTCTCCTGTCCCCGGCAGATCGCGAAGCTCCGGCAGCAGCTCCAGCGCAGCAAACAAGGAGGTCGCCACAGTAAAGACAAAGACCGACTGTCCCCCCTCCAGTACCACCCCATCACCTACACCGGCCTCACCAGCACCACCAACCACAGCTCCACAGCCAGCCACATTCAGGTACAGGTGCACTGTCTGAACAACCTTTTTCAGCTTCCTCAAGGTGGTTGGGGAGAGTCGGGGAGGGGTCGCCCCCTGGAGGATGGAGAGGTTAATATTCGATAAATTGTGCAGTCCTACTTGATACGATGAAAACCTTCTAGAAAATGAAACCGTAGTCAGATTTCGCTGAGGAGGGGCTTTTATGTTGATATGGTTGCCATGGTGGCAAGATTAGTCGTGCAGAACCGTGCAGTGAACAGCTGCAAACAGTCGTTGACCTTGCTGACGTGTTGGAGGTGTGTTGGTCAGAGTCTCCCGCCCACTGGTCCTCTCAGCTCACTGTGGCTGCTTCTGTTTGTTTCATTCTTTCCTGCAGTATTTAAATTGATCTTCTGACCAGATACTGCGGAATACTGCATGCCTATATTTGGACATGTCGACCTGTTTTTATTGAGAAATGACACAGATGAACTTTGAAAGCTTTTAATGTGAAGCAGCAACAGGAAATTAACTTCACATGCCTCGTCCCTCTGCAGCAGTTTTCCATGTCGAAGTCGGCCCAGATGCCGCTGTCCAACATCACGGTGCCAAAGCCCTCCATCTCCAGGGTGCCCAGCAGCATGGAGGGCATCAACCACGAGCTGGAGAAGGTCTTCATCAAAGACAACGGAGAGAAGGAGGAGCTAAAGGTGGGGCTCTGTTTCCTGTCGGCTCATACAGAGTTTCAGTGATCCTGTGTCTCTTGTCTCATCTCTGATCTGTATTCTCTCCCCTCTCCCCCTCCTGTCTGTCTCCTGTTGCACTCTGCAGTCCCTGGAGGTTCCTGACGGGCGGAGGGCACCCTTCCCTCCCCAGCAGCGCAGCAGCAGCACCCGGAGCGTGGACACCCAGACCCCCTCTGCCCCCGGCCGGTCCAGCAGCTGCTCCAGCCTGTCGCCCTGCCCCTCGCCCGCCTGCCCCCCAGGATCACATGACGGCAGTCCTTACTCCACAGAGGATCTACTGTACGACCGGGATAAAGGTACACAGCGTAAACTGTGAGACCACTCCTGTCATAACCTTCTAAGTCATTTGAGCAGCTGTCTGTGGAGACTCTTTGCTCAGTGCAGAGTGAGACAGCTGACATCAGAAACGCTGCAGATGTTCCCCTTCAGCCTTCAGTGTCTCACCCTGTGTCTCTGTGTTCACAGACAGCGGAAGCAGCTCACCGCTGCCCAAGTTCGCCTCCTCGCCCAAACCAAACAACAGCTACATGTTCAAGCGAGAGCCGCCGGAGGGCTGTGAGAAGATTAAAGCTTTTGAGGAGCAAAGGTAAAGACTGTTTAATACTTGTGTTTAATTCAACCCTCTCGGCCTCATAGTGCCCGGAGCAGCCGGTCTACATTTTACTGTAACACCTGGCTTTTTTAAATGCTTCCCCGTGTATCAAAACGTCCAAGATTCTTTATGCTGTTGCCAAATTTCAGAACTGGAAATATAAATGGTAACAGATCTGTGGGGTTTGTTTGCTGGTTTGCAGCCGGTCGACTGAGCCAGCTAACTATCCCCACCTTTATTGACTTTTAGAAGCTGTAAAATTAGCTGTAAGAGAAATCCACAGTGTTTGTGCACGTGTGTGACACGTACTCACTGGTGGTAAACGGTAGGACCTACACGGCTGAAACTGCTAGAGATGGACGCTGTGGGGAGCAGTGTGGCGAAGAGTCAGGACACTGTCTGGATGGCAGCGACTTCCTACATATAAATTCTGTTAGTTTCTTATGAAAACTAACGAGCACATTATTATAGTTTGTTCCTTTAACTTTGGAGAGTGGGATGAATTCTGGGATACTTATCTTTTATTTTGAAAGCCCAGTCCAGGTTTTAGTGCTACTTCCTGTTCTATTTTGTAAGGATTTTGATTTGAACTAATTAAAGCTCCAAATGCCACATTTTAAATATCAGATTAAGGATGGCGTGGGCGCAGGTTTAGCTTAGTGATTAAATCAACAGCCCATATACAGAGGCCAAAGTCCTCAGTGCGGCGGCCCCGGGTTCCACACCTTCGGCCCTTTGCTGTGTGTCATCCCCACTCTCTCCTCCCCTGTTTCCTCACTATCAATAAAAGGCCAAAAACATCTTTGAAGATGTTGTGTTTTACAAATTGAAAACACCTTGTACGTTTGTTTGCATTGATTCAGATACTGCTCGAGCTGCAGCAGCATTTTAGAATTCTTCCGGGGTCTTGAGGGTTTAACACGTCTACCTCCTCACTGACGCTGCGTGTGTTTCTCTGCAGCTCCAGGCAGTCCACATCTGCGTCAGTCCCGCTCTTCTCCTGCCCCGACAAAAACAAGGTGAACTTCATCCCGACGGGCTCGGCGTTCTGCCCCGTCAGACTCCCCGGCTCGCTGCACCTCAACCCGGCCTCCCAGCCCGAGGAGGACGAGGAGAACACGGAGCCGCAGGGGGCCACGTCGCTCTACGGCGCCCCCACTCAGGTCTCCACGAGCACCAGCACAGACGACCCCCCGGAGGAGCCCGGCTCGCCCTCAGACCCCCCCACAGACAGCCCAGCCATCAGCTAGACCAGAGCAGAGCTGGCCTCTGGCTCCGGGATCCACCGAGCATCACCACTGACTGTCCCACCAACTCCTCCCTCTGCTCCGCCAGGGGGGGGCCTCCGTCTCTCTGTGCTGACCCCCTCCACCCCCCTCTATCTCTGCATGACGTAGCAACAATGTCCCGAATAACCACCACCGCCACCACAAAGACTCGCCACCTCAATGTTCAGTCCTGCGTTCTGTTGTTGGCAGGGGAGGACCTGATGGTTACGTGCAGGCGTCGGAGGGAAGAAGGGAGCACTATGGATGGGGGGAGGGGCATGCATTTTAAACTGGTAGTATATTTCTGATTAAATTATGTGTTATTGTGTTCAGTTTCAACATTCACAGTATGAATAAGCTCTCTAAACATATATATACACATATATATCTCTATGAAAAGAAAGAAAATGCTTGTTTTAAAAGAGAAAAATCCAAAACTGTGTATTGCTGTGTTGCGTAGCGAACAGGAGGAACAGCTGTACTATTCAGGATTCTGTTTACACGATCCAGGTGTCATTGTTAAACCCTCTCTAGAGAGAATAATTCGGCAAAGAGAAAAAGAAGACAAAATGGCCACAAATTGGTTGCACAGCGTCTGCATCTGGCCTCGCTTCAGGTATTTCACAATCAGAGTGTGTACTCAGGTAATTTGGAATGTATGTCCATACAAAGATCTGCAGAACAGATTCATTTCTTCAGTTCCTCTCATTCCCAGACCAATCATTCCTTTCTGTTCCAGAGTCTGAGAGCAGACTGTGAGAGCGAAGCTGCAGAGGGTTAAAGGTTGTGTGGCATAACGTGCAGACCACACACACTGTGACTGACGGTTGTGTGTGTGTGTTAAAGGCAGCGTGCTGGACAGAGACTCGGATGACGTGCAGCGGTTGATGGGTTTTTAAGCCTGAAGACGATGTGTGTGATTGTTGACAGAGGACCAGAAGTGGACGAGTCTGCAGAACCGAACATACAATCAGACTGAAGCGTTTGGTTCTTTGCAGGTGCAGGTTGGAGTTTCTGTTATGTACAAACATTTCTCAGAGCTACAATAATCCTACTAAAGGTCACACCTCAGCTTCCAAAGCCAAAGAAGCACTTTTCATTTGCAACTTAAAGGGGCATTTTTATTCACATTTCTTTGACGTTTAAGACGTACAAATACAAAAAGTTTTGGGATTGCTCCAGTAGCCCAAATGAGCTGCAAATCCATCTGTTTGATCCAAGCAGAGACGGACCTGTTTGTTAGAGTAAGATTGTTTTTAAACCGGACACAGCTGTATCATCGCTCTCTTCAAAGCCACCAGACTCCACTGACAAAAACAGTCATTTAACCTCACAGAACAAGGAGTTGCAGCTCAAGCGCTGCCTCGATCAGTAAGTTTGTTTAATTGTTTGACCTTTCTGTTTTAAATTGTTAGGTTGAATCCAATCCAATATTAGTGTAACACAAAACATGAAGTAAACAAAGTAGTACTTCGACTGCATTTCCCCAAAGGATTATGTTGCACCCATTACAGCCTGTTTCATGTCCGCCGGCTGAAGCAATCTACTGGAGCCATTCCAAAACGTTTTAATACCTGTTAGTCATTTAGACCCCAAAATATGTTTAAACAGCACCGTTCTGCTGAACCAAGTGGCCACAAAATAATCAGTGATGCAGCTTTAAATCTGAAACAATGACTGTATAGAAAGATGGACGACGCATAGTCCCGTAACCGGCATCGGTGGTGACGTTATTTGGAGCCAGAGCTGCGCAGTGCAGATCCGCGGGTAGAGCATCTGTAGCCACTTCCGCTAACCAAAACACACACACTTAACTTAGCAAAGATCCGACATGTCGGAGTGTTTAACAACATAACAGCTTCTTGTGTCTGTCTGAAGCAGATATCCACGGTTCAGGGAAGTTCAATGACTGTTAGTGTTAGTTACGCTATTGCTGCTTGGGAACGGAACGCTGCAGGAGCCAGAGAGCTGTCAATCATGAGGCCACACCCCCTTTTTATAGCATCAAGTAACTAATTAAAAGTAAACTTGTCAGAAGAAGATAAGAACTAACTATAATGACAGAAAATGTATTTTGATTTTATAGTTTGACTCATGTCCCACCTGTTCACATGGAGGAGGCGGGCTTTATGAGCTGTACTGCAGCCAGTCAGCAGGGGGCGATAGAGAGGGTTTGGCTTCTCTTTTAGGGAGGTGTCATGTCGGCCATCTTTTTATACAGTCTGTGAGTTAAAAGCAACACATCAGAGTAAGCATTAAATGTAGGGCTATGTTTAAGGGAATCTGGCAGAAAGAAGTTTCATGTAACGTGTTACGATTCAATATTCTTTATATTGTGATATATTGCACCATTCATCGGTCGTGTTCTCTGTGGTTACGTTAGCAACATGTGCTTCTTCCTGCTTCAGTTTTTCTTGTGGGGTTTAAACACAACATGAAATGAACCAACACCACACGTCTGCATGTAAATGACTTAAAAATCAAGACACCAGCTCTGTGTTGGTGTCATGGAAGTCTGAGGTTCGATTCCCAACCAAACAGTTTTCACAAAGCAAAATCAAATGCAGCCAATCAAGATGAACGTTTGTACAACTTTAAACTCCAACCTGCACACCCAAACTTAGACTGTTCTGATATTCCAAATAGTTGCTATTCCATTAAATGCATTCCACGAGATTTTAGTATCCAAGACATAAATAGACTCATGATGCTTCATTCCTAAAATATCTCTCAGCCTTTTGATTGCGACGAGCTGCAGTGGAGACGCTTGGTCGCAGAGCTTCATGTGTTTGATGCACAGATAAAAGGATCACACTGGCCTGCCTCCCTCTCACTGTCTGTCTGTTATTACTCAGTGTCGTAGGCACCCCGATGCTCCCAAACCTTCTGAAACATCTCATGTACTCTGTGCTGAGCACCATCCTCCAGGCTGTTAAATGAGCATCGCCCCGCCCAAGTGTAAATGATCCACAACTTTCATTTGCAAGAGTGAAATATAACCCACATTTATTTTGGTATCTGGTGTGCTTGTGGACTCCCTGCATTGACGCTCATTCATATTTTGTATATATGTGGCTTTTAAAGAGGCTCAATGCAATGTTGTGGTTTCTTGAGACGTTTCAGCACCTTACCAAGAGCTATGGCTTTCCCAATGTCCCACATATACTCGGCATTGGTAAACTAGATGTGTGCAATAATAGGAAAAAAAAGGTGTTGTCCTCCCGGATGTCGTCCGTTCTTTGACACCGCGTCTCATCCTGCATTACTTTGGTTTTGAGCATGGCGGCTGGATCAGCAAGCAGTTTGTTGCTAAAGCCATCAATCGATCCAAAACCAGCACTGAGAGCGACCAGAGCACATCACACGCAGGTCAGAGTGTTCATCGACTCACCACATGATACTCCCTGTGTAACCTGCAGTGTCAAAGTTCATGCACAATGGCAATAAAAAAAACTATTGGTTGTTTTGTCCACTTTTTAGTGTGTGTACGTCAGTGAAGGGAAACCTACAGCTGCTGCATCATCACAGACTCGGCTGTTTGACCTCCGCACAGACAGACTCATGATTCTTTAAAGGGGCTACACAGTAGTTATATCTCTGCCGCTTACACGTCCAGATTCACAGATGACATTCATTCAGTGCTGGATGAGGAAAAAAAGATCACATCCAAGGCGCTCAAGTTGGTGGTTAAAAATAAGCCTTTAAAGGAGCCGCATCTTTTAAGTGGATATTCTCGTGTTTTGCACGAGTTTCACATGTTTGGGTGTTTATTGTTCACAGTGAAAAAGTGAAGACTGCAGAGTTTTTCCAGAATTTCATTTTTAAATGAAATGGGCCGTTCAGAACAGCTGCAGGATTCTACAGAGAACCCGTCTTTCACTGAAGTCAACCAGTCGTCGCTCACAGTCGTTCCCCTCAGGCCGCCTTCTTGCACGAGCTTGTCAAGATTTCAGCTTACCGTTCCGATACCTCCTGGAGATTCTGGCTCATACAGATGAAGCCGTATAACCGATCCTAGAGCAGCCATGTTTTCTACATTTTTGGAGTGCAGCTGCTCCACCACACGGAGGAGGGGCTACACGGTCACTCCAAATACTGTCAGCCAATCGCAGCTAAGGTCTGACCTTTGAATGGCAAAGAGGCTTGCTGGTTTCAGGAGGAAGGAGAGGCTCTGAAAAATAATCTAATTAAAATATGTAGACAATTTTTAAAACGAAACAAACTTTACCAACGTGTCAAAAACACACTAGAATAATAGAAACTTGATTGCAGAGCTAAAATATGTCCCCTTTGATAAGAAATAAAAAATGTGTCAATCTAATTATTAAAAAACAGATTGACAAAAACGTGAATAGGAAAATAAAAATATGCAGAAGTACATAAATATATATTTATATGACCATATAGAAATATAAGTTAATGTCAGAGTCTTGCACAGTTGAATTATATTTGTGTCACATTAATGAAAATGGACTGCACATTATAACAAGACAGTGTCCGCAGCACTACAAGGCCTTGCTTTGGGCTAAATGCTAACATCAGCATGCTAACATGCACAAGTTAAGCAGGTATAATTACTTAAAGCCGTTTTTGCAGTCTTAGTTAAGCCTGTAAGCAGATCTCTGAGTGAGGGGAAAGGCATTTATTTGCAGGTGTTTAGTTCTGTATCCAGGTTATGGACCTAATCAAACTTGGACCTGATAATGGGACTTGATGAAATGTCCGTGGACCATCAAAGTTAGGGTTTAAGTAGATCGAACTACGAACTACGAACTAACTGACTAAACTCTCCTTCCTGGATCCACGCTGCTCGAAATGGTGGTACAAGCTCACTTCTGCAGACACAATGAATCACAGCCAAACAGCAGCCTAATTTCACACAGCTGTGTAAATGTGAACCCTGGGATGTACATGCAGGATCATATAATTAAATGGATGGTAAATGGACTGTACTTGTATAGTGCTGCTTTTACATGTCACATTCACACACTGATGGCAAAGGCCTAAGTGCCAATCTCCTATCACATCGATGCCCATTCATATCGGATGGCTACGAGTGATTCGGGGTTCAGTGTCTCGCCCAAGGACACTTCATCATGTGACTGCATCGACTGAGAGACCACCCACTCTACCAATCTTGAGTTTGTTTAGTACAGGTTGAGCTCTTATCTCAAACATAACCTGTTCCGTTATCTCGTTATAACGAGATAAAATAAGTCGAGATCTCAAGAAAACAATCCGGAAATTAAGAAGCATATAAAATTTATGGATGCATGTCCACTTAGGGCTTCCGTAATTGAGTACAGAGCCGGTCACAATACATTTCAGGAATGACATGGCATGATTAATGTGAAGAGGCATTCATGTACTTTGTCCTGAGTTAGAGACACTTTTAATTACTGAGATATACACGTGCACAAAAGTGTTTAAATAGAGCCTGGCTGCTAACAGCTGCTAACTGTGCTCTGACTCTGTAATGTGACATTCTTGTTGAGAAAGCAAATAAGAGTGTTTCAAACTCTACTACTGAATGGTGTTTTACTGATCAGCTGACAAAGAGCTGCTCTGAATACGATCTTTAGTTTGTGTAGCTGAGTGGAGTGTGCCCTCTACTGGTCGAGGTCTGTAACTGCTATACTGCTGAACACTCTACCAGGGGTGCACCGTGCTCCATGTTTCCACCACTCAACTTTATTTCAAATTCCAGAGTAGATCTTAGATTTCCTAATCTATGAAGTGTTGGGATATGGATTTATAAACTGTCAATAAGGCCGATAGCAGCAGGTCTGGCAGATTTGGAGAAACAAAGAAGAAAAACTCGACAGTCCAGGAACTTCTCTTGGAGCTCTGCTTTACTTTGTTTCAGCATCAGCATGCATCCAAAAAGACGATGACAACACAAAAACGGGGTCCCTAACCTACTGACTGAGAGGCTGTGTGGATACGTCAATAGCTTTAAATACAGCTGGATGAAACCACATTTTCAGGCTATTAAAAATATAACCAACATTAATCTTTCTATTAGTGTTAGAAATGTCCGTTAACTCTTACTTTGGCTGGTATTTAACTAAATATACAAAAAGAAGAACCATCACATCCTCCCCCGTCCTTAAGTCCACCTTGGTACGTTCAAGATTGCCAACGCCTGGTGGAGCATGGGGCGTTCATGTTCGCGCGTTCATGAGAGGACCACCCTCAAACAGGAAGTCAAACGTGTATAAATGAACCAAAGTGGATCCTAACCTTAGCTGAGAAACACATATCAAATAAGAACCACCAAATATTCAACTAAAGGATGAATAAAGGAGTTTTTTCACCTGATTGTTGAGGGAGTAACGAATAACTTAATAATAATAATATATCATTATATAATAATACTACTACTAATAATAATAATGAATAACGCTCCCTCACATGAAGAAGTTTTATTTTCCTGAAATATAAAAATAATTCTTCAGAATCAGGAGAAATGCAAACAGAGCTGTGTACCTTTGACCTTTGGTTCCTGGGTGACTGTTACTTCTGAAATATTTATTAAATTACAACGAAAGTTGGATCGACAGAAACTCTGATTTCACAAATATTGTGTCTATTTTGACAATAAGTTAGGACGACCAATAAGGGACTATCCAGTGCAAACAAACACATAGATGCTGTGTTCGAAATGCCATACTATACTAGCAGTACGTACTGATGTGGCCTAAATGTAGTCTGTAGTGTGCAAACAAAAGCAAAATGTGCAGTTTGCCAAAAATACCCGGATGTCGGACTGAGTCGGAGAAAATCTCCAGTATGCATCGGACCAGTCTACCTCGCCTACTGTATCCCACAATGCAAAGCGCTGGAACGTCACAGCAGCAGATTAATTGAAGGACAGCAGCAGCATTCGAGCAGCAGGGGGCGCTATAGCTAACGAAGCGGCGGTTATTGTTTACTTCTGCCTGGTGTAGCATGCTGCAAAATGAATTTGAAAAGCTCCTCCATACTACAGACTACTGCAGAACGCAGTATGGAGTATACAGTATGTAGTATGTAGTATATAGTACGGCATTTCGAACACAACATATGTCAGGTAAACATATGGCCGACCTTTGACCTCCCATAGTTTGATTTCGTGTTTGTGTATACGTGTTAGATGCTGAAAATGTGATGCCTAACTTAATTAAGGCTGAGGTTAGTCAGTTAAATGTTCATTTTAATCATATTTATTTAGGCTAAAGGGAGTCAGGAAAATTGAAATGTGAACATTTACTATTCCATGACAAATCTATCTGCTGAGGAAGACCGTGTGACGTGACTGAAAGCTCCACAAAGGCCACTGAAGTAGAAGCTTTGCTGCCCTTTTTTTGCAGATCAAACCAGAAAAACCTTCCTGGTGCAGTTTACCTTATGTGTGACTTTCTCTTCCATTGTCGCTTATTTTCTGACGTAGTTTGGTCTAAGAAATCAACAAGGTTAATAGTTTCTGTCTGAAACTCACAGACGCTTCCTGCAGTAAACGTGTTAATGATGAATGTATGAGGATCCAGCAGGTGGCAGTAGATGACCACAGCAGGCGCTGAAGCTGAGGCAGAATTCCTTCTGATGGGTCTGTAATGTCCTTTGCAGTTTATTCATTGTAAATGTATGAAATGACTGTTTGTCTCCCTTTAACACCTGCCTTAACCTCCACCTGTCCACAGTAAGTGCACGTTACAGCTGCGGTGTGTTAAAGTAAAACACAATGCTTGCTCTAAAATTCATATTTTGGTTTTAAACTGGGACAGGAAATAGACATTTCCCCGCCTGACAGGAGAAAGTCTAACATGCAGATTCTCTAACAAGAAACCGTAGTTGGCCCTGTTTCAGCTGCTAATCGGCTTTGTCACAAACTGGATTCTCTGCTAATCTCAACCTCCCAGCACATCCTAACTGGGCACGTAGAACAAAGGTAAGACTCTTTTAAAATCAAATTACGGAGCAAAAAGCCTCTTGTAATCCTCTGTTTCCCAGCCTTCTTAGCGATGCTGCTGTTTCTCCATTCAGACGCAGCTTGGTGCTAAATGCTAATCCCTGTTTATCAAAGAGAGGACGATAATGGAACACATCGCATCTGCAGCCGACTGCTCAGACACACACGTGTGTGACATGTGGCTGTATGAAGACATTCAAAGTTCACTGTGCCCTTCACTCTGTACTCACACCCCGACCGATCAATCAGGCCTTTAAATTAGAGGCTAGTTAGCGAGAGTTGTCCCCAATCAGAGCCCTCTCATCCAGCCAATCAGCCCTGCTGACATCAGGCACACTCAGAGGTTAAACACACACTTCCACCGCGCTCTTCAGCTCGCTCTGAATGAGACATTTTTGTTTTATTCACACAGTAATGAAAACACAGATCACGAGCTGACATGAACAAACTTCCTCAGAGGCAAAAAACTTTTAGAATTAAACTCAGGCCTTATTTCTTTGGTTCTTATGGGTACTAAAAGTTTTGAATTTGCTCCAGTTGATTTCTTCAGCTCACAAACATTTGTCAAATGCACCCGATCAAAGTACGTCCACTACAAGTGCTTGTTATTGCTACTGACAGGTTCAGACTGTTAAATAAAGTGTCTGAAGACATCACAGAGAGAACAAGACGCCTTTTGTTGAACCAGAAACAGCCGTTATATCGTTATCTTCAAACCCACCAGACTCCATCGGCAAAAACATCATTTTACCTGACAAACCGCTGCCTCGGTGGCTTAGGCCTGGATCACACTAAAACATGTTTAAAATGTGAGAGACTCCACACATGACCACAGATAATGATAGACTAAACAGGTTTGTTCCTGTAGTGTGTGGAGACACTTGAACAGCGCTTGTTTTCACCAAAAAGGGGGCGTGGTCGTTCTGGCGAACAGGAAGTGACGTGTGGCTGCTCTCATCTATTGATTATCCTTTGGTACCACATGACAATCCACAGAGTGCGTGCTCGGCTGTCCTCTGGACCCACTTGTCGTCTGATTAACAGTAAATTCATCATGTCAGGGCCTCCTCTCTCTCAGGTCAAACATCAAGTTGAGGCGTTCAGTGCTTCCCCCTACAGGCCTGGAGACTAACACAACCAAAGTATTTCTTGTTGTCGAACCCCTCCTTTTAAATTATGAACCCATGTGAAGTGTTTTGGCTTCTGTTCGGCCCCAACATTAGTAGATCTGTTCCTTAAACTGGAGTCATCAGAGGCCTGGTTTTTATTTCTTTATTTCACTGATACCTGAAGACTCCTCAGCTGACTCCAAAAATGCATCCGCGTGAGTGCAGCTCTCGAATATAACAGGCCGTAAAAGCATCTGTAATGGTGTTGGATTCTTCAGTATTTGGTTGCACAAGCAACCACTACAGGAAGTCCTGGTTGTGGTCCAGGTAAATCAGCATCAAAAGTACATTTCGGGAGCAGTTAGAATGGTCCTGGAACCAAAGCATGCATGCCATCTCAGGCACGGTTTCCAGACAGACGAAGATGAACACACTCCAAAGCCCCCCACCCCTCCTCTTATTTAAATGAGTTCATTCCCTGTGAGGCCGTCTCTCTCTGAACTGACTCTAATGTGTCAAATGTGTCAAATATTGAGCACAATGCTGAAGGAGGCTTTTGTGGAGGTGGAGGAGCTGGCGGCCGGCTCGTCATCTCTGGAGACGGTGGCCGGCAGAGTGGACGGACTGTCACATTCAGCTCTTTGTGCGTCCGTCTCGTCTCGCGGGTCCTTTGTGGAGGCTGGACAGGCTGATCCACCTCAGAATCCAGCGTCCTGCCTGCCTTGTATGCACGTCAGCCTTCCTCTTCTCCCTGGGAGGGATTTCATTGTCAGAGCAGACGCCTTGAATGCTACACTGATCAAGGAAAAATAATCAACTGCCCTTTTGTTTCAGCAGCCGTTTCAACAGGAGAAAATAAACTTATGGAAATGAAGCCTTATCGTGTGCCGTTCAGACGCCGGGTGTGATGTGATTTGCCTTCCGGTGGCGTGCAGCCGTCCAGCCGAGGCCCCCCGCCGCGAGCTGAGGCCTGCAGCCAGCTGACGGAGCTCCAGCACATTCTAGTACTGCTGCTTCCACCGTGTTCAAACGCGCGCGTAAGAAACAACAACACACTCATCAAGTTTGTTCTGAGGGTTTGAGCATTGTTGTGTTTGAGGTTTAATTTTTGGTCCAGTTTGTTCTAGCATCAAAACATCTGCTTGGACCACCCTGCCTTATTCACAGTTGGAAACTTACAGGGCCAGAGCCAGGACTCATGAAATACTAAGTCGAGCCCAAATCCCCCCGACCACTCTGACAGCAGTTCGTCACAAAGTCATAGTAAAAAGGATTGTTTGTTTTTAGTGGGGAGTACATTTCCTGACATATTATGGAGTCAGAAAGTCCACTGGGGTGTCAACATATGCTCTATATAAGAAGTGGACAGAGTCACTGTCATGTCACCCTCTGGTTTTGTCGACTTTAAAGCCTCTTGTTCGGCTTTTTGGACGTCGCCATGTTGGTTCTCTGCAGCCAGAAGTGACCATATTTGGACAAAGGGGTGGAGCTGGAGAGAAGAGGGGTTAGCAAACACCAAGATTTATACAGTTTGTGCTAAATCATTAGCTGGCTAGCTAAAGTGATATAATTTAAATAAATGTCAGCTAAGTCTATCGCAGAATGAGGTAACACAATGGTGACTGAGCCTATGGCCCACTGATGAAAGCCTTTGCATTTGCAGTATATAGTGTTATTATGGACTGGGTGTCTGTGGCAACATTCACGTAAAACATCACAAGCGGCGCCCAGTTAGTGACGCATTCTCATCAGCCAGCAGTGGTTGGTCTGCCAGAGAGGGTAGGCGGAGCTAAGCGGCTGCTTTTCCGCTCTCTGCAAGTGTTGCGAGTAAACAGTAATCTACTATGGCTGAACAAACAAAGAAAAGATGGATGACGACAGATACAACTTCAACAAGAAGTGAAAATCCAAAGAAGAAGAAACAAACTCGACGCTCAGATGAAGCAAACAGTCTGAAAAGGAAAGCGACCGTCAGCCAGGAAAATCAAGAGTTACAACCGGAGCCAACCGTGGACGTCACACATGCAGCACTGTCTGGATATCTGGGAAGTGTTAGTTAGGGTTAGTTACCGTTTATCGCCATAGGTGCCGCCAAAGAGAACGAAACTGCAATCTTCGAGATTCCCACTTTAACTGTCATGTTTTCCTAGGAATAACATTCTGCTTGTGGTGGTAGCTGAACGGAGACATTTCTTTAGCAGACTAAAGGAGTTAAGAGAGTTCAGACTCGCTGCCTACATCTCCTGTGGTCGGACAAGCAGCAGGTAGACAAAACATAGTGGGTAACTTAAAGCAAGCAATTGTCTTCTCTTTCTGGAACAACCTTACTGACTCCCATGCACGGACCGCCATAAAAAAATCAGTGCATGACAAACACTGAACAAGTTTTTATATTAAATATTTTATAAGGCTCCATCAGCACAAACATGGCCCAGAGGTTACGTTCAGTAACTGAATTAGCTGAGGTGACACCTTGCAGACAGCTAGCAGCTCCCAGCTGTCACTCAAAGAGGCCACGCCCCTAATGATGCATCACTTTAAGCTTTAATATAATGTAAACAGGTGAGTTCTATAAAGATTCTCCACGTGAGCTATATAGAAGTTTTTAACATGGGGCTCTGTGGGGACAGACTCACTGCTGAAGACAGCCTCAAGTGGACAAAAGAGGAACTGCAGTTTTTGGCACTTCTACATTGGCTGCATCTCTGAGTCCTGGAGGTTGCTGCTTGGTGTGCAGGTGTTGCTTTCTTCATGAACCCACCAACCAGCCTTCAGCCAAATGATGTGAAAAATGTAACACAGGAAGCAAACAGGCAGGGCCGTGTTTAGTTTGAGATTCTGAGTCTTCTCCAGCTCAACAGCCAGCAGTGCACGCATACAGATGGTACCTTCCCTCCTCTGGCTGTGTGCTGTGTGTGAGGGCCTGTGTAGGTTGCATCCCTGAGTCACTCTTTGGAGGGGGGAGTGTTTGAGTGAGAGTGAGAGAGAGAGAGAGAGAGGGGTGACGACCCTGAGAGGGGCCTCATTTAAATGAAGCAGCTCCACAATGTGAGATTACACTCCGGGGTGTGTGTAGGACACGCTCCGCTCATACAGAGCCAAACCAGCCGAGAAGATAAAGATGAGAAAACGCAGGAAAATTACAGCGCACCTTGGTGCTATCGGCCCCCGGCAGAGCTGGAGGTGAGAGATAGAAGTGTAGTAAAAACGCTGGGCCAAGAAGAACGACCTCTCACAGTATTATACACAGCAGCCGGCTGAGCATCCGTATCTGTCCACAGCTCCGCTCTGCTTAAACGGCTGTTTTCCCTCAATGTCACAACACCGAGTTTTACTGTGAAGACACAACAGAACAAATATGAGCATCAGCTCGGTTACCTCAAATGTTATTAAAGTCATCATGATGAGGGGATGGAGGGTTTCTTTTATCCTCTGGTGGCCTTGAATGTGGCACTATCCACTTAAATAGTGTGAACATTACTCTCTACTTTTCCACTGCAGCCTTAAATCTGTCATGTCTGATTGTTTTTGGGGCACTTTGGGGGCAGCATGAACAAGGTATGGACACATTTATCACCAGTTTTAAGTTTACACGGGGAACACCGTCAGGCGTGTTGGAGAGGCAAGTGTCTGACCACCTGGTGTGTAATTCCAATATTCACTCTCTTTTAGCTCATTTTTGGGTCTCCATCAACTCCTGAAGGAACAATCGTCTTCACAGCTGCTAGATGCCCGATTACGTCCACCAACTACCGTGAACTACCGTCATTGCATCGCCTCGTTTACGGCCCATACTCTGTAACTCTGCAGTCTGATAACAGGACTGACAGACGCAGTATAACCTTTACAGCTCTTTATGATGCTAACAGTCTGACAGTGAACTGGGCAGAGGCATACAGCATTAGGCGCATCTGTTTCCATGACAACAATACAACACAGGTTCTCAGTCCCACCAGTGTTGTGGAGCTGTGTTTAGCTGCAGATGCTTCTTCACGTTTGAAGTCGAGCTCTTCACAGCTGACGAGCACTTCTCCTCCAGACACAGCTTACATTTCGCCGTCATGTCGTTCTCGTCCCTTTCACCCAAACGTTCAGAATAATGTGAATATTTACACAAAGTAAACGCTGTCCTCTCTGACAGCTCGCTAGCTGAGTTAGCTAGCTACATGTGCACTGACGCAGGTTCTCGATACTAGTTAAAAAAGTAGTCCGAGTACTCTAACAGATTACTTTGTAACACGTTACTACCAACATTACAAAAGTTAGTTATGTAAAATAAGTCAACAATAACTTCAGACAGGACTCAAACTCTGGTCACCTCTGTGAAAGTACAGTATTTGTTCGACCCATCCGTCGCCCCTGATTAGTCAGTCTTTACTCGGTCACTGAGCTTCCAAATTTTCTCACATAATAATTAATAAACTCATGAGCGGTCTCAGCAAAGCATTAACATAAATATTTGTTATAAGAGGCTATTAAACAGAAAACCTCTGTAGCTGCATATCTGGTGAAAATAATGACAAATATTATCGGGACCATCACTTAGAGATTCATATGAGTTCGAGTAGCTCCTGACAGCCTGAGGAGAGATCATAACCTCTGACACGTTAACAGCTCATCATCAGACCCTCTGTATCTGTGAGGACCCCATAACGCCAATCAGCCTGTGACGAGTGCCTCTGCCAATCAGCTAACACAATAAGAGCTCGTGGCTGCACCTGGGTCAGAGATAAACCGCAGCATGGTGGGAAGTGTCAGCGTCCCACTAATTCAGTGATGAATCGCAGCAATTGTGTATTTTATGGCGTCTGAAATGAGCAGTGTGGTGTGAGAGGAGCGCGCAGAGGAACAAACGGCTCATAAACAAGCCTTCAGTGACAGATCAGCCAATTCATGGAAATATAAGAACGCCATTACCTCGTCTTGTAAAACCAGCGGTGACCTTTAAATATGTGCAGAGCCGCTGATACGGGCTCTGCCTCCGCACCGTTATTATAGATTTCTCTGCTTGCTTTTTTCTACGAGCTGCTTTATCTGCAGCGCTGGAAAAGTTCTGCTCTTCAGAGGGCGTTTTAGAGTATCTGTCATTTTTAACATGGTGCCCCCCCCCTGAGCAGAGAGAGGGTGCAGGGCAGACAAATGTTCAAGCAGTTAAATCACGTGTATTTCTGAAATCCTTTTAACCTTATCAGAGTGATGAAATGGCTTTTTATCATTAACGGTTGACACTGCATTTAACAGGAAAAGAGGGGTCATGACGGAGAAGAGGTATTTATTCAAAGAGGGCACTTAACACTAAATCAATTAGAGCCGTGAGGCACTCTGCTCTGCTGCATCAGACGACTCCAGACCTCTGTCTGTGACGTCAGCGTGCTGTTTTGGCCGGGTGTAGAGGAAGGCCTTAAAGCTGTTTATGTGGGCCTTCGTATTCATGGTTCCCAGAGGATGGTGATGCATGACTTTAGCTCTTTTCCCTTTGCAACCATCATTAAACCTCCTATGAACCTGCATTGTTTTATGGTGACTAGGGTAAATTTGTAATTTTTTTTGGACAGGTTAACCGACACTCTTAATGGTTAATAACCGGTTAACCGTCTTCTTAAGAAAGAACAACAAGCTCTCCATCATGCACGCTCATTCTGATGCACGCTCTCTCTAATACTCGCAGACACACACACACACACACACACACACACACGTAACTAAGAGGTGAATTTGTTATTATCCGCACGCATGTGAGCATACAGCCGTGTGATCCAGCAGCAACAATAAGTAAATAAACACTTACAGCCGACCTTTCGTTGATGGTCAACACTCAGAACTTTAATGAACATCCTGTCCGGACCTGACGGCGGCGTGTCTGGAGATTTAAATAGTTAATGAGTGACCGGCTGTGCCTCGTGCGTAAATCGTTTCTGCTCAAAAACAGTCAGTGCTTTAACAACAGGCTGTGGAAACGCACACTAAAAAGGCCAGGCCTACACCAGTCCTTATTATGTAGGAGACAGTTTGTCTGCTGGTTTTGATGCAACATGTGCACATGCTGTTGGGTTAGTCTGGTGCACAGTCTGTTGACGTGAGACCCGCTGCGGAGACAGACGGTACCGTGACGTCCCAGGAGCAGAGGTACGCAACAACGCTTTGTTTTTTTTAATTTTTCAGCTGTTGAACTGCTCGTTTCATTTTGCTCTCCTCTCAGGCTCAGCTCAGCTCGACAACAAATAGTGTGTTTCCAAATATATGCAGTATGTATATTAAGAAAAGACAAACTGGTAGTATTAACCGGTTAAAATTCTTAATGGTCGGTTAACGGTTAACAGGTTAAAGTGCACATCCCCAATGGTAACGTAACATTATGTTTTTATTACACCTCATACTTTATTTGGGCGTTCTAGTGGTTTCAAAGCACAATATTAGTTATGTCTCAATTCAGGGGAAAGAGGCGGTCTACGGAGGGCGAGTAACTCGTAGCCTGTGTAGACGTTAATGCCGAACTGAAATGAGACGGTCTGGTCTAAGGAGGATTTCCTGTTTGCGTCACCAAACGTAGCTCCTGCTGCCTAGCAACCAGTAGCTAGCAGGCTAACTAGCTATCGTAATGTTGCATAACTTAACCTGTTATGTTAAAGATCATTTTCTTCAAGGCCCCTTTGGTTATTTTTAACATTTGTATTGAATCTTGGGCCACGTTGGGCCACGAAGGAGGAACCCGATGGATCCTTCATGGCCCGGGAAAAGGATGACGCATTTGACAGAGCCTTCGAAACGGGACAGCTTTCGACACCCCGCTGTGACACGATCGACCTTCAAATATGTCCTTCAAAAGATGCAGCTCCTGAATTGGAACACAGTTATTGTGATCAGTGTAAAAACAAGATGGCAGCCATCTCTATCATTTTAGAGCAGAACCTGCAAAAGAATGTGGACAAGGTAAAAAACACTTTAGCTGAAAGAAGTTTTTTTATGGGACTTTATGATTGTTCATGCAAAGTAAGTGAGTCGTCAGAGCTCCGGAAGATTACAAACCACCAGATTATAAGCAAGCAGAAACCTCTTGTTCAGACATGAAGCAAGTGCAAAAAAGTGCAGTTCCCCGAGTGTCCACTTGAGGCTCCAGAAAACAAGGAATAACATTACAGCAGATGGGAAATGCCTGTTTTTACAGCAGAAATAAACATGTTTACAGCCTGGTTGGATGGATCAGACACAGACACAGACAGTTTAGCTTTACCAACCCCTCGTTCCTCTGCAGCGCCACCCTCTCACCCAAATATGGTTACCTGGCTGCAGAAAACCAACATGGCGACGGCCACAAACTCGTGGCTTCATTTACGTCATAGTGTCTACATCCATCATTTATACAGACACAGTCTTTGATTCCAAGAGAATAAAGAGGTCGTCCTCGTAGAACAGATTCGTCTGTGTTGATTATTATTTCTGTCAGGAGGAGAAAGGTGCTGAAAAGTCTGATGTGGAGGAAAATAAACAAACATCTGTGTCCGTATTTGACTTTATAACACTCCGTCCAGCCTCACCAGTCACATTAAACCTTAAGCAGATTGGTGAACTGGCTCGTGTGTAACGTTGCAGCAGATGAAAACAGCCATAAGTCAAACACTCATAAAGAAGCGCTGAGGGTTTCAGGCTGATGTGGACCCCCCGTCTCTTCAGGAGCCAATCAGGAGCTCTATTTTTAGAGGCTGTGAGCGGCGCGGTGCGGGCAGCAGATGGTATTTGAGGCGGAGTGGGGTGTAATTTACAGTAAACAGATTTTTTATCCCTGGCAGGTCATGGTGAGAGCTACAACAGTTCGGAGGTTTAATAAGAGCGCTCACACAAACTCAGGCAGGACGAGACTTAAGAGAGAGAGAGAGAGAAGCGTCAGCCCGAGTCTGAGGCGAGCCCTGGAGCCACGACGTGTTTACTCTGGAGAATGAAGGATATCTGGATGCAAGAGGCAGAAAATCTCTGCAGCAGCAAAAAGCAGAGATACAAGAAAACAAGCGGACACGTTTCAGGACAGGAAGAGTTCTGGAAGGATTTCCAAATGCAGAAATATCTACACAAACAAAATAGTTTGTGCAACAGCTTTTTACGACCCATACTGACGTTTACAGCGACCTCCAGAGGCCCTGCGATTTATGAACACATAACAACACAGGACAACGACCCAGAGCTCAGGACCCATGTGACACCAAAAGTCAACACATTCTTTTACTTAACAATCATAGCACCACCTATGTACTGTTACTTTTGTCACAGACACAGTAACACAGTGATTCCCAAACTGGGGGCACGTCCCCTAGGGGGGCCCCGGATTAATGACAAAAAATGACAAAAACAATGCACACAGGTCTGCACTGCAAAGCATGCCCAACTTTGTGAAAGGACTGCAGGTAAATGTAAGGCTGACGGTGAGTAATCAAGAGAGACCACCGTCACGTGTGCCTCAAAGTACCTTTTTACAGCCCCCATTACTCCGGTGTGCGCCGCGGGTGAAGCTGCTAAAAGTAAACACTCTGCGGCACGTACGCTCCATTTAAGTGGTCACAGTGTTAACCAGCACCGCGGTGAGGCGCCGCTGATAACAGAAATACACTCACATGAGCCGCCTCGTGGGACTGAAAGCCTCCATCATCCAGCCATCATTGTGTGTGACAGCAGCAGCAGCAGCATCAGGTGCTTGTTCAAAGGCAGGTGACGCAGACTGCTGCACAGCGGTCAGGTCTCTGTGTGCTCTGCTGAAGAGCTGCACTTTTTCTGTAGATAAGTCTTAAAAAAACAGAGAATGGCGAGTTTTTCTTTTGCACCAGGTAGATACAGTCGCAGTTTTAAATGTTTCCCTTAATTTGATCACAGACGCACGTCCTGCGACGTGACTTTACCAAAGTGGCATCTGTGCCATCGAATGCTCGACTTGCCTCTTATAAAGTAGCTACCAGAGCTGCTTCATATGAAAAGCTGCACAGCTGAGGGATTAATACGACCCTCAGTGGTTTCACCTGTGATTGATGAAGCAACAGCAAACTGAAGGCTGTCCCTCTGTCAACAACACCACTGTTAGGTGCATCTATGACATGTCAAAAGATACGGAGGAGTCCAGTCCTAGCTCAATGGTACCGACCAGTGTTGGTGCCTAAACCAAACCAAACTGTGACTTTTGCACAACGTTAGCCACGTGTTCGATACTGGTAAAAGCACGTACGTTGGTACGAGGACACGCTGCCATCGTTAGGGAAGCAAAGTTCAGAGACAAAACTAAGACTTGTTACCACGAGGGGGGAAACTTCAAACACTTTACCTGCTGTAATCTGGTGTGTTTTTCGCAGAACATATCTGTGGTGGAAATTGAGGTTATAGATGTGAAACAAATCACAGATGCCTCCTCACGTTCCCCACGAGACTCAACATGAATCCACCATGAGCAGAAACCTCGAGCAGAACCACACTCATGTTGGTGAGAGCAGCTTCCACTGCAGTCTTTATACTGCTACGCCTGTTCACTCACTGCAACCCTGCTGGACCGGTTCTTTGGTGAAGTGTTTGGGCAGCAGACGGGAGGCGACAGAAGTGATGTGTGCGACCTTCGGGGGGTTTAGAAGAATGGCGGGGGGTCTGCAGCGCTCAGCGGCAGCGTCCTCTGAGGTGGATGTTTTATGAGACGGAGGGAAACAGAGTCTGACCCCCAAACACGAGCCTCTGCCCTACCACACACACTCGCGTACGCATCCATCAGTCAGATACAGTCTGTGTGTGTGTGTGTGTGTGTGTGTGTGTGTGTGTGTGTGTGTCTCCTTCAGACGTTAAATTTACAGGCATGATTAAACGAGTTTCATTGAAAATAAGAAACCTCAGTGTTTATCCCCTGAAACAGAAGCAGAAGCAGGAGAACCCTCCGACTCGCAGCAGCAGCTGATAACGTGAGCAGCATATAATTCTCCATCATCTCATCCGCTCCTTTATGGGCTCTTTTACTGGTTGAGGTATTTTGGAGGTACTGTATATGGGCTGATCATTTTCAGAGGGGAGACAATTCTCGGTTAGGGCTCAGTGGTGGGTGATGTCTGTATGAATTACACCTTCCATAAAGCTGTAATAGGAAGGACAATCAGCAGCTTGTATCTGCGCAGCCTTGCAGGGTATTTACCTTTTTATGTGGGCGTAAATTTGACGTGTGCCAAGGACAAGCCTCTTTCCAGATGTCTTTCCCTTTTGTGTCGGCTCAAAGGGCCACAAAGAGGAGGCTGTTCTCATTCACTGTTTGCACTTACACCTATGAAAAGTAATGCACTATAATTTGTATGTAATCTAAATTATCATGAGCCTATTTAGAGGTGTTACCTGAGGCGTAGCAGGTGATGTAGATATCCCGATAAAGTCTACTTGGCGTGGTGGTCAGGACGATGGATGGGAAAAACTCTGCAGGGATTCAACCCAGGAGAGCAGAGATTAAGTCTCGTGTGAGCCATGACTAACGAGTACTTTGGTGCCTTATCCCCAACAAACTGACCTCTTCACATTAATCACGTTTAACAGACGCTCAATGGTACCATAAAACAGACCTCTCCACATGTGAGACAGAAACAGAGACCATAAAACAGCTGCTAACGGGTACCATAAAACAGACCGTGCATTAACAACGAAAGCAGCAACCCTGAAGCAGATGTAACAACAAGACACTCTAAAGGGCTCCTTAACACATACTTCACCTGCATTTAAAGGAAGAAAACAGATTGAAGGTGCATTAAACAGAGCTAACAGGGTGTTGAATAAAAAAAACAGACCTTAAAACCAAGCAATGTGGAAGTGCAAACAACTGCAGTTCCTCGAGTGGCCACTCGAGGCTCCAGAAAACAAGAGATAACATTACAGCAGATGGGAAAATGCCAGTTTTTACAGCAGAAATAAACATGTTTACAGCCTGGTTTTGTTATAAACAGCTAATTTTATAGCTCATGATAACTGTACGGGGGGTTAATTTCTTTATAACACACCCGTTTTAATTATATTAAGCCTTAAATCATAGGAGCTGGATCACTTGATTGACAGGTGGATCCTGCTGGCTGTCTGCTAGACGTCAACACAGACACACAGACACTGAGCTTAACTTCACCTGTTGGTGTTGTTGGAGCCTTTAGAGGACAAATAATCCGTCTCTCTCTCTCTGAGGGATTTATGGAACTTCATGGTCGCGCAAGAAGTCATTGTATTGATATATTTTTAGCAGGTTAGTAGCAGGTATACTGTGCTCGCTTTAGCTGCTCGTTAGCCTGATCAATGTTTATCAAACATTTATTTAATCGTCGCAGGAGTTGTTGGATTTCCCCGGACAGTGACAGCGGACCGTAGTGATGAGAAGGTTATTTTACATTTCCTGTTATGTGTCAGCTCGTCCGCTCTCTCACCGGGCGAGCGAGCAGCGAGTCTGCTACTTGTTTACTCTGATAACTAAACACCTGCAGTCAGTCACCGACAGTCCTCTTAAAGGGACAGACCTAACTGAGCTGTTTCAGGCACGGGGGTATCAGGGCCTGCACAGAGCACCAGTGTGAGAAGTTTTTCTAACTATAAATTATGCTAAGCTACTCCACAGGTATCACAGAGTGAAAAATGAAGCTTGAAATTAGCATAATAATAAACAAGATAAAGGTGTGTTAAAATAGACTCATAGATCAGATGTTAGAAAGGTAAAAACAGGCGCTAGAGCCGACTAGGTGTTTATAAGAAAAAGAACAAACATAAAAGGGTCCCTTGAAACAAACCTGACCACATGTTAGAAAGGAACAAAACAGACACTCAAAGGGTCCTTAGTATACAAGCTAACCATGTTAAAGAAGAACAGGAAAATGGTGCCTTCAATGTTCCCCCTCCATTGACTCTTGAGATAAAACTCTTTGGTTGCTCTTAGTGTTTCAGACACATATTATTGCTTTGTATTTTTTCTATTGTTGTTTATTGTTGTTTTGGTGTGTGCCGTTTATTTTAAACTTGTACAGCACTTTGGTCGACTCTGGTTGTTTTTAAATGTGCTATATAAATAAACTTGACTTAATACAGAGCTGACAACGTGTAGAAAACAGACGTAAAACATTTGCAGGATTACATAAGAAACTGCATCATTCTTACTAAGATACCATAAACTCGTGTGACACCTCGAGCACAGAGAAACAGACACGCCAGGGAAAATGAACATAAAATGTTTTAATCCTGTTGAAGAAGTTAAATCTAAACAATCAAATATTCTGAACTTCATGTCTTAAACAGAAAATATTAAAATACACTTTATTGCACAGAGAAAGCCACATGTGTTACAGGGAACCACACTTATTAAACACACAGTGGAAAGAATATTTTTACTCTGTAATGATTATATAATTTAAGTAACGGCCTCTTTAGAGCCATTACAGACCTGCCAGCCGTTCAGCATGTGAGGAACATGGACAGCATAAATGCATCAGAAGATGAAGCCGAGTGCCTGAGAGCTCTGATTGCTGCTTGTTGGATCTGTCATAACAGCTGCAGGGACAGGAACAGGCTGAATGATGGGCTGCTGGTCTGATTAGAGACAGAACATTTATAGGTTTCATCCAACACATGGTGGACACGGACGGGAGAAACTTGGAGTAACTTTATTAAAGTAGTGCTGTGAGCGTATGTCCTTGTTGTTTGTGCTCTTTATTCTGCAGACAATCTGAACCACTGGTGTAAGCTGTGAGCAGTCCAAACATTTCTACAACAGCTGAACAAGATGCTCATTTACAGTTTCAGGAGAGCTGCATTCAAGTCCAGCACTCGTCACCGTCGGCCACCAAGAGCTCTGAAGTCTCGTCTTCCCGTCAGGTATGAATCACCTCCGTCAGCATCCAGGGCTCGTTCTGCCTTCGCAGTCAGAGCGCCACAACCGAAGTTCCTGCACATGCTCAGTCTTCTTCTTTCTTCTCGATTCGATTGAGATCTGGAGAATTTGGAGGCCAAGTCAACACCTTGAACTCGTTCCTCAAACCATTCCTGAACGATGTCTGCAGAGTGGCAGGGCGCATTATCCTGCTGCAAGAGGCCACTGCCATGAGGGAATACTGTTTCCATGAAGGGGTGTGTTTGGTCTGCATCAATGTTCAGGTAGGTGGTACGTGTCAAACATCCACATGAATGGCAGGACCCAAGGTTTCCCAGCAGAACATCACCCAGAGCACCACACTGCCTCCGCCGGCTCGCCTTCGTCCCATAGTGCATCCTGGTGTCATGTCTACCCCAGGTAAGCGACACACACGCACCCGACCATCCACATGATGTAAAAGAAAACTTGATTCATCATCAGGCCTCCGTCTTCCATCGCTCTGCGGTCCAGTTCTGAACATCGAATAACTGAGGCCCTCTGAGCTCCCTTAAACAAACTTCTGTAAAGCTGGAATACATTAGAATATACAGCAGAGATAAAGGGCTGGGTTGTGCAAGGTAACACTATAAAGAACACACTGATGTTCCTGCACATACACACACGCGCACACACACAGCAGCCAGAAGGAACTAGCAGCAGAGTTTGTCATTAAAGTGAAGCTGGAAAAGGTCATCCAAACATCTTCACCACATGGAAGAAATGTTCTCTCAGGAATTATCCGCAGCAATTAAAAACGTAGAAACACAGAATAAGAACATATCAAATCTTCTGGTAAATGTCACCGCGAGCGCAAGTCTTACTCTGCAGCTGATGTAACTCAGGCTGCGAGGAGCTCACGGCGTGCAGAGTGAGCCGGGGTGAAAATCAGATGAAGAACGAGAACAGTGTGAACGAGCTGCAGCGGTCAGAGGACGCTTTACCTGGTAGAGACAGGGGACACAGAGAGCAGCTCTCTTTGTCACTGTGGTGTTTTATTAGTGTGTCACTTTCTTTAGTCTGTGGTAGCACACACGCTCCTGGAGCTGCAGCTTTGGTCAGGGTCACAGCTGGTCTGTGTGTCCATTTTGGGTTCCTAAACATTTGAGTTCACGTACCTGAGGAGTCACAACAGGAATACATTAATTACTAGTTCATGGTACATTCTACGGAAGCCCCAAGCGGACATGCATCCACACATTTTATTTACTTTAATTATTTACATTTTAATTATGTTACTCCTGTGATAACGAGTCATTTCTGTTGTTTACTTGAGATTTAGACTTATTTATCTACCGGCATATAAGAAAAAAATCAATGCAAGACAGACGTGAAAGAAGAATGTGAATGTGTGCATGTTTTATATCTGTCATGACCCGGCTCGCGAGCCATGACAAAAGGAGGAAATACACGGATGGCTTGACTGAGCCTGTGGCCCAATGATGAAAGCCTTTGCATTTGCAGTATATAGTATTATTATGGACTGGGTGTCTGTGGCGGCGCCCAGTTAGTGACGTGTTTCCCATCAGCCAGCAGTGGTTGGTCTGCCAGAGAGGGTAGGTGGAGCTAAGCGGCTGCTTTTCTGCTCTCTGCAAGTGTTGCGAGTAAACAGTAATCTACTATGGCTGAACAAACAAAGAAAAGATGGATGACTACAGATACAACTTCAACAAGAAGTGAAAATCCAAAGAAGAAGAAACAAACTCGACGCTCAGATGAAGCAAACAGTCTGAAAAGGAAAGCGACCGTCAGCCAGGAAAATCAAGAGTTACAACCGGAGCCGACCGTGGACGTCACACATGCAGCACTGTCTGGATATCTGGTCAGTGTGCTCCCGCAATTCCTGTTTATCGCCATAGGTGCCGCCAAAGAGAACAAACTGAAATCTTCAGGTTATAACTTTCAGATGATACAATCGTTATGGGATGTTAATCCGGGTTATCAGGGTGTCTGATGGGTGACTGAATAGGTGCGTTTCGACAGCAGGAACCAGGATCTAAATTTAGCTCCAGGGTAGTTGTATTACCCTCCGGGAAAGTCCCTGCTCAGGGGGTAGTACTTTCCAAAGGTCCAGGAACTTTCAGGGTGGGGCCTGCAGTGCTGATCGTTTCTGATTGGTCGAGTACTCACAGTTTTATTTCACCCACTAGGGCGGCATGATATTGGAAAAAAACAGACATAGTAACAATATCTTTTTGTTTGTTCTGCGATATTTATTGCGATATTAAAAAATACAGGAAATGATACCAGAGGAATGCAACGTGTTTTCATGTCCATATAAACAATTATTGATCATATTTCTGATTATTTGGGACATTTAAGTCTGTTTTTCTTTAACATAACAAATCCTCGTTTTTACGTAGGACACCGTTATGAATCAGTAGGATAGTTCAGGTGGAGCAACACGTTTCTTTATACAATAAACACAAATAGACGCGTGGGCTGCTGCTGTGTTATGTATTTATCAAACACAGCACAAGTTGAACCTCCTCCATGCTAACAGGCTAACTCTAGTGTCACACAAATGATGATACCTTCTTCTTCTTTGTGATTAAATGGCAGTTGGCAAACCAGCTTACATCTTTGGCCTGATTTGCATAATCTTCCCGGGACTTTAGGCCGCTGTGGAAACGCAGACAACAATGGGCCACAGGAACCATTTAGTTCCTTGAAGAGAAGCTCCTGGAACTTATGATGTGTGTAAAGTGTTGTATGATGCGAAAGAAAACTACAAAGATGGCCAAAGCCAACCAAACAATAACGTGGTGCCCAGAGCATGGAAAGCGATCATGAGAGAGAACCACACAAGGCCAGGGCTTAAATGCACCTGGGGAGGCTGGCCAGGTACTCCCAGGTGCACGGAAGCCCCGCCTACCAAGAACCTGCAACACAGAAAAGAGGGAGACAGAAACGAGGAAACACGAAGCAGGAAGGCCGTGGCCAGCTGAGGCTATTGCTCAGTTTGTAGCAGAATATTTTGTTGTATGATCAATAGAAACTATTTAAGACTGATTACGTCTTAAACACTATAATAACTGTAGACGAGTAGATGATGATGTCCAGTGGATGTCCCGGTGAGGATACAATCAGTGATGGAGAGGACATGTAAGATGAGAGTGATGCTGCACAGGCGAGATTAGGAACGAACATGGAAGCGGATGTAAAATATGACACCAACATTAATTCCTAATTTCTGTGTTTAAGAGGCTCAGACTCAGTAAAGGAGCTGTGAATGAATCATACAGATGTGTTTGCAGTAAACCGCCTGCATCATGAGAGCTGTTCTGTGATTGTGAGGATGCAACGTGGACGTAAAGACCCAACAAAGCGGCGTCTCCTCCTGCTCTGCGGCGTCTTCTCCTCCTCATCAGGAGCTGCTTAATATGCTGCGGGTGTAAATGGGAGATTGGCGGGGCACTGGGTGGCAGAGCGGGCCACTCTGTCATTAATGTGCCCATCGCTGTTATCATACGCTTAATGACATCGCTCTCAGATGGCATGCTGGGAGCTCGACCGCAGGGAGCCCGGCTCAAACGTCTGCAGGCGCCGACGCCTCCCGTCATCAATCCCACATGTCTCTTCACCAAAATGTGAGGCTGCGGATAATGTGTTTCACGGTTCAGCGCGCTCGCAGGGCTTCCCTCCTGCCTGGCCTTGAAATGGGCAAATTAATAGTTCCTTTGAAACAAATTGGAATTACACCCCTCGATGCCTTAATGTCAGGATTCGAGCGCGTTGACGTCCCGGGTCTGACTGCTGATGGGATGTGAAGATCTGAGAAACACACGATGTGAGGGGGTGTAAAGATATGCAGGACCCCCCCCCTCACACACACACACACACACACACACACACACACACACACACACACACACACACACACCTCCTCCCTGCTCAGCACGGACCTGTACAGTACTGTTTGCTGTCTGAATGAAGGGATGGAAGAGTTGAATCTCCAGCATCAAGAGGGAAACCCGTCTGTCCCGGGAGAGTCTCATGACATTCATCCAGTCGTACGTCTTTTTGTTTGCAGATCAGAAACTTTTCTGCTGCATAAATGAAAGAAACAGATTTCATTGACATGTTTTTAATGTCTAAAATAACAACGTGCACGATATTGTGTGTGTATAATTTAAGACAGGAGACATCCAGCATCTACAATCCATACAGAAAACATGACACCAGTCAGCCATAACATTATGACCACCTGCCTAATATTGTGTAGGTCCCCTTTTGCTGCCAAAGCACCCGTCAAGGCACGGACTCCACTAGACCTCTGCAGGTGTGCTGAGGTATCTGGCACCAAGACGTGAGCAGCAGATCCTTTAAGTGCTGTAAGCTGCGAGGTGGGGCCTCCATGGATCGCACTTGTTTGTCCAGCACATCCCACAGACGCTCGACTGGATTGAGATCTGGGGAACTTGGAGGCAACACCTTGAACTCGTTGTTCCTCAAACCGTTCCTGAACCATGTCTGCAGTGTGGCAGGGCGCGTTATTAAAGAAAACGTGCTCCATGGTCCAGTTCTCATGTGCCCGTTGTAGGCGCTTTCGGTGGTGCACAGGGGTCTCTGGTCTCTGTCTGTAGCTACGCAGCCTCATACACAACAAACTGTGATGCTCTGTGTGTTCTGACACCTTTCTATCAGAACCAGCATCAACTCTTTCAACTTCTGTTGGATTGGACCACACGCACATCAATGAGCCTTGGCCTCCCATGACCCTGTCGCCGGTTCACTGGTTTTCCTTTCTTGGACCACTTTTGGTCGGTCCTGACCCCTGCAGACCGGGAACACCCCGATAGAGCAGCAGCTTTGGAGATGCTCTGACACAGTTGTCTTGTCAAACTCTCTCACATCCTCACACTTGACCATTTTTCCTGCTGCCATCACATCAACTTCGAGGACAGCATGTTCACTTGCTGCCGAACACATCCCACAAACTGACAGGGGCCAATGTGTTATGGCTGATTATAACTTACCTTACAAAATCACTTTTATGTCAGAACAGCGCTGCCATTTTAAAATGCATTCCTTTAATTCTTTTCAGCCTCATAGTCTGATCTTTTATTCTTCTAAACGTCTTCCATCGCGTCCTGTTCCATATTTTACTCTACTTTTACCCTCCTGTTGGGTATTTAAACGCCTACTTTAAAGCAGAGCTTTCAGAATTTTCTTTGTTAACTGGTGAATCAGTTTAAAGGCATTCTATGCACATTAATCTCTATAAACAGAAATCAGAATATGAATGCAGAATCTGCCGGCGAGGGAGAAGGTGATGGAAGAATTCTGGTTACCATTTGTAGTCCGAGTTGTATTGACCGATCACATTTGAACATTTGCAATCCTAGATAGTTAGACAGAACGAGTTAACTTGATCATACTAACCTCTATGAACAGGGATCTGCTTATGTTATTAGGCCTTCCACTGGCTAGACAGGAAGCCCAGTAATATAACCAGTTGTCCCCAAAGACAAAATGATTGTCAGGTGGTAGCCAATGGGTTACTAAATCATGCTGAGAGTAAAGAAGTGGCTAAATGCTAATGTTGATTAGCCTTGTTTTAAGTTCGATAAATCCACCCAAAATACATTTCTCTCTTTTAAAGGAGAAATCCACCAATTAATGATTGAATTTTCATGAAATGTTTCATGACATCTCCCTCTTCAGACTGAATCATTGGAGTATGCGCCAAAATCTCGGAATGCTACATTTCCCAAAATGTGGATAAAAACAGAGAACATCCTTCTGTGCCTTCTCGATAAACACAACACCAACGTTGTGACACAAGTTTCTCTCACATGAAGAAGTTGTTCGCAGTGATCTTTGCTGACGGCAAAACACCTTAAAGCAAAGTACATCTTGAAAACAGTGCAGGAGGTAGTTGGGATGAAAATGTAAAGACGTATGTGCTGTGGACAGAGTTAACCTACCTACAACATAGCTAGTATAATATGCAGCCTATGGCGTTATGACCAAGAACCAGCCCAAAGGATAGATTCCAAACACAGTGTCAGTATCAGAGACAGAGAAGCAAACATTTTTGCAGTTCAGATTTATTGGCACTTTAAGGGATGATTCCAGATCAGCGGTGAGAGGCCGACAGTGCTTTGACCTGACGGTGGTCTCTGGGCAGGTCTAATCACCTGTTAGCTCCCTTATACCTGTCATATCAACTTCAAGTTGAGGTAAAATTCATGCAACAGTTGGTGTAATATATTACAAAGAGTCATGCACCATTTACTGAATCTTTGTCGAGACCCCCCCTTTACGTCTCATACAGACTCACAAGGTAACTTCTGTTTAGTGACTATTTAAAGGTACCCATGAGGTTGTTTTAGGGTCTACTTTATTCCTTTCTGACAAGTAGTAAGACCTGTTCTAGGTTAATGTTTAGTGTCTGTCTGCGTTCTTTCTAACTCTCTGTACGCTGCCCTTCAGAGTCTTTCTGATTCGTGTCTAACACACGATAACGTCTGTTTTTGTGGTTCCCTTTATCAGCCGTTTCCTTCCTTTTTAACACAGTCATTTCTTTTTAAGGTACCCATTAGTGTCTGTTTTCTTTTTTAATGCATGTTTAGGTCTGTTTTAAGGTACCCTGTTCATCATTGTGCTTTAAGGTACAGTGTCTGTGTACAGTGTCTTCCTAACACATGGTTAGAGCTGTTGCCCTTTAGCTTCTTTTTCAACATCTAATTACTTTTTTTCTTACATGTAGTTGAGCTTGTTTTGATGCAGCTTTTAGTGTCTGTTTTTCTCCTGTCAAACAAGTCATCAGATGTTACGGGAACCCTCAAGCGTCTCTTTTAAGGTCTGATTTCTTCCTTTGTACATGTGGTTCGATCTGTTTTAAGGTATGCTTTATTTACTGTTCTCAGGTGAGATGTGGTTCTTTCTAACAAACGGTTCTGTCTGTTTGAAGGGTACCTTTTAGGATCAAATCTGGTTCTTTCTAACACCTGGTTAGGTCAGCTTTAAGGTACCCTTCCTTTCAAGCACATGACTAGTCTTTTTAAAGGTCATTGAAAGGTCGTTTTACTCCGTCCTAAGACATGGTTAGGTGTGTTTTAGGGTAACCTTTAGTGTCTGTTTTATGTGTGGTTGGTTTTAAACACAAACTACTTGGTTAGGTTTTGGACATACATCATAATTAGGTTAAAATTATGACTTAACGTTGTTTTGTTTCATGTGACACGTTTGTCACCCAACCAGAATGTATTTGTGTCTCACAGCATCGCCTCCCTCAGCGTCAGGACAGACCTCTATGTTGGCTCATGTTTTTGTGGCTAATAAACAAATTATAATGCGTTATTTGCAGCCTGATTTCATGTCACTTAAATTGAGATAATAAGGCTTTGAACACTTGCTGCCTCTCTGGATTCAATGTTCAGTTGCTGCAGTTTGTGGACAGGTGAGACAGGTGACTCTCAGGGAGCTTACAGAGACTCAGCCCGGACCAGCAGCAGGTCAAAGAACCATCAGCCAAGAAAAGGAAGCAAAACAACCCAAACTAACTTTACAAAGTGTGTGAATACAATCAAAGGTTTTTATTACAAATCCAAAGACAATATACGTACAGGTATGTAACACTGAAAGGTGAGTGCGGGTACTTTTGACATATGTTAGGGTCTATATGTAAAAATAGGGCCAAGGTTTAAAATTCAGAGTGGCCCTTTAAAGGAAAGACTGTAACCAGAACAACCTTCACACACGCGCAGGTTCAGTTCATGAGAAAATAAGTCGATATTCAAAATGGGGACAAGTAAAAAGATATACATGAAATATAAAAATAAACTCCTCCAGTCAGGCGTCAGGTGAGATGTGTTCAAAGACAGTGGGACACATTTCACAGCTGACATCCGACTCGCGCTGTGGACTCACGCCCGCTCTGCTAGCTGCACCTTGTAAACAGGACACTGAGGATACTCTGTGTGGACTCTGATCATTAGTGTATGAAAATAGATTACATGGAAAGTGTCATAAATACATCAGGTGGCTGGGAGATAACAGTCAGACATGTCTCTGCTGTAGAAGAAGCACAGTGGTGTGTGTGTGTGTGTGTGTGTGTGAGGATGAAGATGTCTGTGCGTCTGTCCAGCTCTGCTCATAAAAAGTACAAACTCTACCTTTGGATCTAAAGATATCACGCTTTAAAATGTGTTCTCTAAAATACACCTCTGCTTGCTAAACTATCTGGAGCTGAAGCTAAGCTAGCTGCTAGCTGCTGGCTGTCTATAAACTTTGGGAGGCTAGTAGAAAGTTACGTGTGCTGTAAGACGACCGGAGGTGAGAGCTGCGTGTGTGTTTGTGTCCACTCGCTCAGGCTCAGTTTGGGATCTCCTGCTCTGCTGTCTCCTCTTTCACAGAGTCCTCCTCCTCCAGCTGCTCCTCCTCCTCCTCCTCCTGCAAACACATGACACATCACACCATCAGATTGTACACAAAAAAACAAACCTGTCATCGCTCTACAACCGAGATCTAATATCTGCAAGTGTCTGTTCAGCCTTCCTGCTGTCTGAAACGTGTCTGCACGACACACTGCAGTTCATCTCAAAACGTACACCCAGGGCCAACGCTCTGTGCAAGCATGAGGAGGAGTGTGTCCTACATGTTTCAACCAAAGACTGTATAAATACTGAACGTAGCCACCGTGACGTCACCCTTTGGTTTCTCGACTGTGTAATTGAAGCCAAATATGGCCGCCGCCATGTTGGTTTACTGGAGCCTGAATCTCCAGAAGCCAGAAGTGGTCATATTTGGATGAGGGGGTGGAGCTGGGGAGGATCGAGGGGTTGGCAAACACCGAGTTATCAAAGCTGAGCAGTCTGCGTGTGTGGCTGATTCATTAACTGGTGAATGAGCCGGTTTAACTTTGTGTTTCCCACAGAGGAGATTCTGTTTGTGGCGGTGACCGACTGCAGGGGTTTATTTATCAGAGAAAAGAAGTACAGAAGTAACGGACTTGCCGCTCGCTCGCAGAGATGTGGATTTGAGACTTGGTGACTTGGAGTCGAGTCGACTCGAGTCACTGTTTTGAAGACTTGCTACTTGACTTGACAAAACATAAATCACTTGAGACTCGACTTGGACTTGCAAGTTAATAACTTGAGACTTGAGGCATGATGACTCGGATGACTTGCGTAACCCTAACCCTCAAAAAGCTCCCGGGTATGTGATCGTCATGATTGAATGACTGGCTGTCAGTCAAACTCCTCGCTATGGCAACATGCAACATCAAAGCCCCCAAAGAGAAGCCTCATCAGTCGTACTCGTTACTCCTCAACACGGTCTCAGAGCAGACCATCATCATGGCTGCGTCTGTGCCAAGATAACACAGATACAATTCACTGTCATACTTTGTGAACAGGTTATATAAACTGGCCAATAATATCATATTAGACGGGCTGCTAACACCTTGTGTTTTCTCTTTATAAAGACCGGATACTACAGGTCAGAGTGCCGGATGTTGGGTGGAAGAATAGTGACTTGACTTGTTTTAACTAAGGACTCGACTTGAGTCTACGTGTCCTGGTACGTTTCTTTAGTCTGATAAATAAACACCTGCAGAATCTCCTGTGTGGGAAACACAAAGTTACGCTTTAATAACTTGGTGTTTGCCAACCCCTCTCTCCTCTCCAGCACCGCCCTCTCATCCAAATATGGTCACTTCTGGCTCCAGAAAACCAACATGGTCTATGTTCATTATATTACAAACAGTATTGGACACGGCTCAGGTAATCCCCCCTCCTCCTCCAGGAATGTGTCTGATGAACTCTCCTGCTGCCTCCAGCTCCTTGAGGCTGACCAGTGCCCAGTGTGATGAGCTGTTAGCTCGGATCAGTACCAGGATCTCTCTGATGGACACCAACTACCAGCTGTGGAGCGCCTGTCCATCTGTCTCTACTGAGTGGCAGTTTCACTGTATCTAGCAAGTCACACACGGGCTAAAATCTGTGTCACTACAGCGCTATGAAGCCAAAATAAACAGATGTTACTGAGATTTAATGACAATAAACAGGCTGAAAGGATGCTGACATAACATAACAGAACATTTACTTGTTTATAAATGACATTAAAGCTCCTGATTGTAAATACGAGCGTTAAAACCATCAAAAGAAAGTGACGCACGGCGAGCAGGAGTCGCGGCCGGCCACGCGAGGAGCCAGCTGATTTAGCAAAGCAGACAAAGTGAAAGTGACAGTGGTGAGAGCTGCAGCGGTGATTAAACGACTCTGACAGATACAATTATCCCCCCTCCAGAGGTTAATGAACACATCTACACACCAGAATGTGTGATCACCAGGTTAGGATCCTCAGCCCACAACACCTCGTGACTCCACGTTCCTCCAGCCAGCCGAGAGCAGACATTAGCTCTAATTCTCTGTCAATCAAACATGGCTGCTCTCCCGTACGGACTCTCTGTGTGCTCACGTTAATGCACCCAGATTATCTCTATAATATTCTAAACTTTCCCTCTCACACTCCTCCTGCTGAAATCTAAAATGTTTAAATACTGCGGTTTGTCCTGAAAATAAGAGCTGCAGAATTCAACAACAGACTGTGATACGACCCAGACAGCACACCACACACTCACAGGTTCATCCACCAACAACCAGAGTCCCGCTCGCACAGCTGGAAATCTCACTAAATCTCTCGCGGTTAAACGAGACTTGAGAGTAAACAAACATGGCGGACGACGGGCAGGAAGAGTTGGCGATGATCGTTTTTGGACTTTTTACTGAAAATTCAAGAAGAAAAAAGGACAAACTGTGGATGAAGTGGTGGAGACGGCATGAACACAGGCTGGACATGTTACGTTTGCTTTTGTCGCCATGGCGGCAGTTGTTGTGCTTCCTTCTTCAGTCAGCTTGCTTCCTGATTGGCTATCGTTTGGCTCCACGTGACGATCCACAGAGAGCGTGCTCTGCTGTCCTCGGCGTTCCCCCCACACAACAGGATATCAGTGTTCATGTTTAATTTTTTAAATCAGTGCGACCACGATGTTCTTCTGAGCAGATCGGGAGAGTAAGATCACTCTTAACATCCCTCACACCACAGGAACATCTGAGAGATCATCTTTAGAACCAATCAGGACTTTGCTGACTTTAGTCTGTCGGGGGGGAATCAGGCCCAAAGTCTGTACCTCGCCTCATGCTAACATTCATTTAAAAACAGAGCGTTGTTTAGCCTAGCTCACAGACTGAATCTGCAGATGGATATCAAGAAACAACCGACCCTTACCCACTCTTTATGCTTACCCTACGATACCCTAAAATACAACTGACTGTGTCTTACTGGTTCAAGTATAACTCCCTCTCGACCTGAAGTGTTGAACTTTGTGTGCAAAGGTTCACACACAAAGAAACACACACAGAAACAATGTGCACCATTCCTGACCGAACCTGTACACGTATTTGTGTTCCAGTCACTTCCTGTTTATTTCAGTGCTCAGTGATACGACCAGAGTCATAAAGATCTCACTCTTCAGCCTTTAGCAAAAATAACTGTGACTGTAATTGTGTATTCTAAAAGCACCGTTAGAAATGTAAGGTGTCAGATAACCTGGGATGAAGACGATCTCGTGTGTTTCCTGTAAATAAATCAGCGTGGAGGACGCGTGCAGCTATTTGCAGACGTTGTTAAGGCATGTGTAGAAACAGTAAATTAAGGTGAGGGTTAATGCAAAGGACGCCTCGTATATCATCTCTTTACTAACAGCAGCCTTGTCGGCGCCTCCGGAGCCTTCTTGATATGCGGTCTCGCCTGGAGAAAAATGTGCTACTTTTTCCTGAACTCTGGATACTTTGCGGTGCCGGTCCACCGGGCTGATATAAATCTTGCTGAGGGGCGACACCTCATGAACTCCGCCATCGTATACATTCGTGCCATCCACCAAATCTCCCTGACAAGCCTGCCAATTTTCCAATTACCTGTGGCGCCATCCGTTATCGGAGGGCCAGTCAGCTCTTAAATGGGAAACAAGAGGGGAGGAGGGGCCAGCGCATGCTAACTATCTCATAAAGCCGGAGATGTGCCTCCTCTGCCTCCTCCAGCTCTGATTTAGTGCGTGTCCCTGGGGAGAGGGGTGACACCGGTCCTCCTGGCCTCTCAGGTCCTTCACAGGATTTTTCTTCTGCTCTTTATCCTCCTCTCTTCAGCCCCCCCATCACTCCTGCCGCCGCCTGAGGGGAGCAGACGTGCGTCGCTGGTATTATCCTGCTGTCTGTCTGCCGGCAGAGCCTCCTCCTCCCTCCTCCTCCCCTCCTCCTCCCCCGGTCTGGGTGGGAGGGCAGCAGTGAGGAGAGACGCAGCCCAATCTTCATCTGTTTTCATGTTTCTTTGAGTTTCAGTGAAATGCAGCGCTGGAAGTGATACTACAGCTTAAAATTGCCTCCGTCAGGGCCCACTCCTCATTTATCTGCCTTATAGTCAGGCTTATGGAGTGAGTCTCCAGAGAGTGCCTGTGCAGCGTGCAGTTTAAAGTGTCAGAGAGACGAGGAGAGGGGCTGTTCATCATATTTTAAATGCACATATCACCTCTGACGAGTGTTTGTGTCGGGGTGTAACTGTGAGGAGACGTCTGTTAATATCCGTGCTGCAATTAGAACAACAGTTACACCTTTTATGTAGAATTGAAGTTAACTTTATTTAGAGCTGCATTCATTGACTTCTTGGATCCTTTGGGGCAGAACACACAACATATTGTGATGTTCTATCTCCCCCTGTTAATCTGATGCTGCAAAAGTGTTAGCAAACATTTACAGAGCAACGTTAATATTTAATGAGCTGTTTTTGTGTTCCTCAGAGACCCGTGCTGCTCTCACGGACACAAAACAACAGTTACTCCTCTGTTGAGGACCGACACTTGTGACTACATCTCTGCTAAATGCTCCTCTATGTTCCCTGCTACATGCTAACTGTGTCTCCGGTCTGTTTGGTGCTTGCTGCTTGTTGAAAATAAAAACAAAGTGGATGATGGCGATGACATTAAACCCTTTCTGATCAGAATAGTCGTTAGCTGCAGCTCTAATCTAGAAGTGAGCATTGAAGCACAGGACCGTGCAAGTGTCAAGCGACCGAATGGTTTGGGAGAACATGCAAGTCAAAAAACATGGATCACTAAACCAACTAACAGAAGGGCAATCGTGCTGCAACAGCCCCAACGCTTCCCGTCAGAAGTAACAGGCTGCAAATTCAAAAACACATGCAAAAGTCCAAAACATGCATTAACATCAAAGCGCTGCAAATACAGAAACGATGCAAAGTCACATTCTGCACGCGCCTGTTTCTTCTCCTGGAAAGCGGTCGGTGCAGCACCACTGCCCTCGTCAGCCACCGTAGAATTAAACTGCTATAAATTTGTGTAGTTCCCAGAACTCACTGACCATCATTTCTCGACCCTCCAAAAGACAACGTGCAATCTAATTAAACGGCCTTGACTGCTGTAAACGATTATAAGGAACGCGAATGTTTCATCTCAACAGAACAAAAGCACGATGACGTAAACATAAAACATATGAACAGATATCAGAACTGCACATTTATAAATATTCCAGCAATCAACCGAAGCGCCTGACATCACTCACATCGCCGGTGGATGACGAATCAAAGATCCCGTTCTTATAATAACATGTTCCCATAATCATAACTCTAAACCTAATATTATCTGTGCTTTGGAGACGAGTTATTAAAATTAGCATCTTTTAAAGTGCAGCTTCTTCCCCTGATCCAGAGAATCAGGACAGACTGTTCCCTCGCTGTGGCGCTCAGAGGTGGAGGTGCGGAGCCGTGTTTTGCATCAGTGGCCCCTGCTTGAGACGTTTACAGACGCTGCCCCCCCGACGAGCCTGCAGGAGCTGATGGGCTCTGGCATTGTGGGATATCTCCATCAGCTCCCTCCGGGGAGGCGAGGGAGAGGAGGAGGGCGGGTTTGTTGTCACCGCTCTGCTTCCATAGGCTGGCAGGCCCTCTGGCACTAACATATACATGTATGATAATGAAATGCCACACTCCTCATTCTGGTCGGGGTCGGCGCTTTAAAGGGCAGGAGCAGAGCGTCGCTGTCACGTGACGCAGAGAGGAGGAGGATCAGAGCGAGCGTTAGGTGGCAACAAAGACCAGCACAGAAAGAGATCCCCCGACCACACACACACACACACACGCACACACACACACACACACACACACACGCACACACACACTACAATCAAGCTCATAAACTGGGATTAAAGCTACACTGTAAAGGAATCATAATGTACAACACAGCGCACACTTTAATAAGCTTCCTCCCTTTATCGAGCCTCTACAGTCCTCAGAAGAATTAGCGGTTAATTAGTGTGACTGATTCTCTTATCATGTTTTCTGCTTTCTCTGTATTTATTTATGAGTGTGTGTTACACTGCACATCGTGTGTATATGCAGACGAGGCTCGGCTCTATAGTGTCCTCATCCTTTGATGGATTCGCCCCCCTCGCTGAGAGATAAATGTTCAGCTGCTCAGATAATAACGCAATCCGGCACGTTTTCATGCAACCAAACATCAGGGGAAGAACATGAGCACCAGGCTCTGGTGTACATTAGAAGTCAGTGTAAGGTTAAACCATGTTTATAATGAACAAATCAGATGTGTATTAAACTGCAGTGTTGCACAATTTATATTAAATCCTTCTTTATTAAAAATCTGTATCAATATTTAAACACTTTTAATGAGACTGAAAAGATTAAGACATAATTGCTAAAGAGTAATCGCCCTGCTAACTGCAGTGTTAAAGCTCATCTTCGGACACAGAAGCTCGACTAACATAATGTTTACTCAGGGCTCATTCCTGACTGTTCAGGGCTTCAAACATCTAGTGGTTTTGGTTTCTCCATTAAAAAAGGTAAATTAATGTTTTAATTTATCCTAACTCTATTCTTTATAATGAAATGTTATTTTAACCTTTTTTATTTGAACTTTACTTCTATTTAACTACAGATAATTGAAACATGCCCTTATTTAAAGTGGAACTGCACTATGACCGCGACGCGTGCTGTGGAATCACGAGCATTGACTTGAATGGGCACGATCGCCTCCGGAGGTCACGGCCCGCATGGAAGGCGTGGGAGACGGATCCTGTGGACTTTGAGGGTCAGTGTGGTCGATGACCGTTGTGGTCCCGAGCCCTATCAGTTCGAGCTTTCAGAGTACTGCCCACCTCTTATTGACAGACGTTAACATTCTTTTTTTTATAAATCTCATGATGTCATTTTGTCTCAAACGGTCGACTCTACGTCACCATCGGCTGGCGAGGTCCAGGGCTGATTTATAACAGTAGACGGCGTGTTTGAGCCATTTCAACCCATGAAATGCTGCTTTTTATAGATCTGGTAAGAATTGTCAATACGAACACCTCGCTCTCCCATTGAAGTTGTGAGCGAGAAAGTGGTGAGTCCTTTATGTTCTCAGCTTCTTCAGTCTAAACCTGTTTCTCAACTGGTGGGTGGGGACCCAAAAGCGGGTCTCCAAGCTTTTTTCAGTGGGTCACAGATGTTTGCTTGAAAAATGTCTATGATGCGCTTCTGTTTTGAAGGACATTAGTTTCCTCTGATGCGAGTACAGGTTCATGTGTCCTCTGATAATCCCAGCTACAGTCACATTCCTGAAGCTCGATGAGCCCTACAGTAGCTGCGTTTAAGTTGCACTTTTTTTAGTTTGTTGAAAAAAAGGCTGGAGGAATAATTTTCCTCTGACGCACTGCTACCTGCTGGTTATTCTGGTTGACCATTATACGGTTGTGTTTTGTGACGATGACATGCTCTGATGTTTTGTTCCATTTCAGGTCCAAACTCAGCATGTTTCATTACATTCATTTGAGCGGGTCACAATTCGTTTTGTCCAAAGCGACGTCCATCTGAGAGTTAATCACAAGCAACGATCAAGACAGGAGGGAACGAAGTCAGCAAGAGCCAACAAACAGCTTCAAGTGCGATCGGACACTGGTGCTGACAGGCAGCGCACCGAGACAACACAACAACATCAACAAGGTCGATATCATCATCATGAATATCCTAATCAACATCAACAACATCCTCAATATTATCATTGCAGCGGCGAAGCCTAGAACTTAACGCCATTGAGGGGCTGCGTAGACGAGCTAATAATTGGGGTGATCGCTTGGTAATGTCTTGTGTACATAACGGAGTCCAATATCCGTTCATGCTTTGACTTGCAAATGTATTCGTCACTGTTTGTCTTCAATCATTCAGATGCAAGAAAATCACAGTGTCCATAAATCCCAAAGATATCCACCAATACAAAAACACAGCGTGCACCTGGCGAGGCGGTCAAACACTTTATGTGCTCCTCCTCCTCCCTCCTCCGGGGGGCGACTGAGGAGAAGAGTCTAGTTAGAGACTTAGGGCCCTGTTGTGATGGGAGCACCAGGCGCCTTTCATTGGCGGAGCGGAGTGGGCGGGATGGACACTTCAAAAAGGTTGACAAACCAGTATGTGATGTCACGATGGCTGTGTCCATTATTTATGCAGTCTCTGGCATAAACAAACAGAACACAGGCCAAGGAAAGAGGCCGTCATTAAGAGTAAAATACATATATAATAAATAAGTAATAATAATATATTGAAATACATTGATTTGTACCCGCTCTTCCTGCAGCACATGTCTGATATCACCTTTTCAACAATAAACTGGTGCCAGTATCTTATTTATATGGTGTTTTCTTTTCCTCAGGTTTCTATATTTGTGTTTATTGTCGTGATAAGTTCACGTATGACTAATGTTGCATTCTGTTTATACTTTGTTGTTTCCTAACGTGATCTCCTCCCAGGATCAGCAGTCGAGCTCTTTTCCGCTTTTTCCTATAAAAAATGTGAAGATGTTAATAAAATTTACTACAAACAATTACACATTTAGTAAACAGAAGCTCCTTCTAGTGTGTGTGTGTGTGTGTGTGTGTGTGTGTGTGTGTGTGTGAGTGCCTCTGTGTGCAGCGGCGTCTTGTCGCCATTCACGAGATGACACAATTGCAGCGGGTCATAAACAGCAGCTTCATTAGCCCGTTCAGGCGCTGCGTTACGCGCTACATTTAACCACCTCTGCCCCCTACCTCCTCCCGCTCCCCCTACTCCCCCTGCTCCTCCTGCTCCTCCTCGGCTCCGGCATCCACAAACCTCAGAGCACAATTAAATTTCCTGACTGCGCATATTTGCACTTCCCGTTTCATTTATTACAAAGGGCATTCTTTAATGTCCAATAATTTTTTCTTCCAGGGAACGTATTTCCATTTTAGTGAAGCGTGACTGATACCGCGGTGAAGTTACCAGGCAACACCTAATTTAATCAGAGGATATATTCACAAGCAGCTTTTTCTTTTTATCACCCGGTCAGACGACCACAGACGCTGCTGGAGGAGGAGGATATACGGCCGCTGCTTTCTCTTTGTTTGCAATTTGAAGCGTTTAGAGCAGAGGGTCGTAAAAAGGTCTGACGGCTTTCACACTGTAAAACTGGTTTGTGTATCTGAGGCTGAGAAAACATCAGGGAGAAGGTGCGACAAATGTGTCTTAAAAAGGAAACAAAGCAGAAGAAGTGGTGAATGTGTTTTACATGACAGAAGCACACAATGAAAACAACACACAGAAAACACAACTAGAACTCCTGCAAGCAGAAATGAACCAGACAAATCCAGACAAATCCCCCTTTCAAACCCAAATTTAGTGCGTTGACGCAGGTTTTTCAGACCCACTTATAAATGTCGGTTGTCTCCGTTCCCATTGCCTGTGACGTGCTCTCGGTTTTCTGCTGCGTCACCGCCTGACGTCACAAACGCGTCACAGACAGGGTTAGTAAACAGTGAAGATGTTACGGTGGTTAGGTCTTTATTGTATCACTTATTCAGTCTGTGTGTCGAACTCGGCTCCGACAAATTTAGAACGATGTTCAAGCGCTGCTCGGACGGAGACGGGCGGAATTTGTAGCTGAGATGACGAGGAGGCGCGTCATAGCATCGTCCCGGAAAGGGGGCAAAGATTAGTGTGTCGACGCGGGTTTTGTGTTCTCATCGATGCCGATTGGAGCCGAGGCGATAATTACCCGGGTCTACTGCAGAGTCATTTGACCCGGGTCTGAATGCCGATTGTAACCTTTCCCTCTAAGCAAAACAGCAGAGTGTTAGCGGGGTTTTTGACCAGTGAGATAGCGGCTAAATAAATGGCTGTATAAGTCGTCTTTGAGATCCATATTTACATGAACAGGCAGAAACATCTGAGGAAAGGCAGAAGTCAGGTGACGTAGTATAAAGAGCGATAAAGTCAGTTTAGGTGGTGTTCGGGGGCGATGGGTGGGACAAACAAACAGGACTTTCCCCATGAGACCGGAGTTTGAGTCCAGTGTGATGCAAGAAGTCAACGTACAGAACTGAACCCACCTACGTTCTTCAATAAGAATAAGTAGCGGACTCGATTTAACCAAACCACAGTCATAATCAGGTCGTTTTAATGGCTACATCGATCAAACTGAGTCCATGTTTATCTGCTCTGACAGGAAACACTTCTGTGGGCTGTATGAGGGTAAACACAGGACGCGTGTGGTCTGATGAGTTGGAGGAATCGCTGGTGTAAAGTCTTTGAACAAAAGATGCAGCTGGAGATCAAACTATGTAAAACAAAGTGAGTTTTGTGAAGGAATTAAACGTTTTCACACGAATGTAAATCAAACCGAACAAGCCGATGTGATTATTTACTGTATTTATGGAAGTCCACCGCGAGTTAACATCTATCCAAACTTCCCCGGTGTTCCTCTGTGGTGCGCTGAAGAAAAGAAATGTTAAATTAAAGTTTATGATGTATATTTATGGTCGGAAGCTGTTGTGTCTCCGTGCAGAACACCATTAGCATACAGCATGCTTTGTGCCCACGCAGCAGGAGGCAGAGAGGGGGAGGGGGGGGACGTTATCTTAACAAAGGCTGGAGGAGCTGCTGCTCATGTCGGCTCCTCTGTTTATGACCATAAAATACTGAGGGGGTCCGAGGGTGGCCTCATGTACGCCCCGCGCTAAGAGGGTTATTAGAATGAGCCAGGTTCAGAGAAATGGACTGCCGGGCCACTGGGGACCCGCACGGCAATCACACACTCCTGTTTACTCCACAAATTGGCCCCTGAGAGGGGCGCGGGCGTCTGTAGCTCCTAGTTAAAGTGATTGAGGTGACTCCCAGCCATTGATTTTCTCTTCGTCTTCGGCGTCCCGCCTGGCCACCCTTGACCATGTCCTGTGCTCCCTGCAGGCTACTTTAGCTAGCTGCCCTGTTTAGCTGCCACTGACTGCCTGTAAATCACATTAAACTGTGGTTAAACTTTGGCCACATGGAGGAGACAGCCCTCATTGATGAGGTTATCATGCTTTAAGCACCTCGTACGCTCGAGTAAAAGCCTCGACTTATTGATCGCACAGTCCTCACGGCTTTAAGATTAAAGTTGAATACAGATCAGAGGACGTGGAGAGCAGCAAATTCAAATCACACTCGGAGATTTATCTTCATTCCATAAACGCAGCGATGATGCTGATTAAACCAATCACAGTGCTAATGAAAAACGCCTCATTGAGAGAATAAAAACAGGCTAAAGGTTAGACTTTCTCTGAGATAGTGGGTAAAAACGCTTTCCCTCTGCCTCGCTCACAGGCTCTGATGAGTAATGACGCCTATTTTTCTTTCAATTTCCTCGATATAGTAAAGTCAGCCGAGTGTGACACTTCATTAAGTTAATTAGGCTAACTTAATTACAGTCTTTCACAGGTCAAGTGATGAAGCCTCTGATTGATGGCGCAGCTTGTAAAGGTAATCTTCCTCTGAACATCAGAGCGAACATTAGCAGCTACAAACATCAATAATTACAAACACTTAAGCCTCATAAACAGCCTGCAGAGGAAACAGGCGAACACTCTCCTGACTGTCATGTGTACACAAACAGATATGAATGCTCCGCGGCCATAAAAGAACTTCAAATACAAACTGTGTGCTGAGTAGGAGTCGGCCTGTGGCTGCGGAGGAAGTGGAGAAAATGAAACTTGTACGCACTGTAATCTCAACAGTTGCAATCCTTTTGATGACAACAAGTCTGAGAGCGGCTAAAGTGGTGCATCCCACACAAGTTCACGGCTGAGTACTTTAAACAGTGCCGGAGCAACTTTAAGAGCTTTTGGCATTTCAAACCTTTTATCCAAATCTTCTGGTTCTGATTCAGCGTGCAGCCGGCAGGCCGGGCAGCGCTGTGAGGGTGTAAATAAAGCCTGAAACAAGCGGCCCCTGGCACGCTAACAGGCTGGAATTAAAGGCCGTCCGTATATTACGGCAAGACTGTCACTTTATTACTGAAATCAATTCAGCGGGGGCCCGGGGCGACAGGGGGAGGGATGTGGCCTTGGTCAGAGCGAGTTTATCTAAGCCAAGCAGGCTGGAAGAAACACAGCGTCTATAATGAACTCAGCCTGTCTAATAAAGCCTTTTATTGGCCCTTTGCACAACACAAACACGCTGCAACGGCACCGACGCTCAGCTCCTGCTTGTTCCTGCAACACTGTAAACCAGCAGCTCCTCGCTGATGATTACTGCTCTGCAAACATCTCAACAAAGCCAGCAAATCACAGGATGAATATCTGATTAATCAGGACACCAGCACCTGTGTCTGAAGGCGTGTTCAGACCACGCTCGCCCTGGTTACTTGCATGAATTTGACTGCAGGATCACACATGTTTACTTGCTTTGCAACACAACCACCTTCCAGATATGGTTTTAAACTCTGTCAGAGACACAGACTCTGGCAGATTTGACTGTAACTAGCAAATCACACGTGGCTCAAGTCTGTCCAAACACAGTAACACGAACGATTTAACGTTCAGCTCTGTCCGCAAGACTTAAAAATGCTTGTTCGTTTGATGAACTTTGGACCGACCTCCTGTGATGCAGCATCGGGCACGACAGCACGGAGATTTCTTTAACAAGTCGTAAAATCGAACGGTGCAAATGATCGCAATTTGTATCTGTCCTCATCCTGGCTCTGACTTTGCATTTGATTACAGCACATGAACAATGATCTTGGTCTGAAAACATCTTCAGTCTTGTGATTTTGCGCTGACATGAGGAAGTACTTTGACACATCAGCTTTTTTATTTGCTGGATGAAACAAAAACAAGCGTCTGGCGTTTAATCTGAGAATTTGTCAACTGATTTGATTGATTGATGTTAACATCATCAATGATATCATGGTTTAAAATTGCATATACATTTGTGAAATATTTTTTGACATTGCCCACCATAAGTTAGCTGTTAGCTCCATTGGTACGATTCATTGTATCTCACATTCTCTTTGAGACAGAAGGATGATCCGCCCACCTTTAAGTTCGGCTGTGTTAAACAGTATTTAGACTTTTGTCATTGGAAATGGACGGACGACACTTGGTATGAGAATTTAACCGTTGCCCAATATTTATATCAAATATTAATGGAATAAACCAACCAATAGAGGCAAAAGACAAGAAATAAGAATGATAAATAACAGTTTTTTCAATGGAGTCTGGTGGCTTCAAAGGAGCTTACATTAATAAAAAAGGGTCTCTCTATGAAGTAATGTCATCAGTGTTACAAACGTTACTTTTCAAAGTAACTCGTTACGTTCCTGCGTTACCTCCTGAGAAAAGTAACACGTTAAATTACTTTTACCAAACATTAAACCATCTCTGTGCCTCGTTCCACATGTGTGTTATCTCATCAGGGCGGCGTTGCAGAGCCTCGTTTACGGCCCATAATCTGTAACTCTGCAGCCTGATAACAGGACTAACAGACGCAGTATAACCTTTGCAGCTCTTTATGATGCTAACAGTCTGACAGTGAACTGGGCAGAGGCATACAGCATTAGGCACAGCTGTTTCCATGACAAAAATACAACACAGGCTCTTAGTCCCACCAGTGTTGTGGAGCTGTGTTTAGCTGCAGATGCTTCTTCACATTTGAAGTCGAGCTCTTCACTGCTGACGAGCACTTATCCTCCAGACACAGCTTACATTTCACCGTCATGTTGTTCTCGTCCCTTTCACCCAAACATTCAGAATAATGTGAATATTTACACAAAGTAAACGTTGCCTCTCTGACAGCTCGCTAGCTGAGTTAGCTAACTAGACATGCGCACTGACACAGCTGTGTTTACCTTCTGCTGGTACGCAGCTACAGCTAAAAAACAAGCACTTTTAGTTGATGTGTTATAATCGGCCACATTTGTCCCAGCCATTACAGCCTGTTTTAGGGCTGCCGGCTGAAAAGATATGAAAAAGCATCATATGAACCTGTCCGTCATTTAGATCCAAATGCATTTTTAAAAAGTGCCCAGGTTTAAAAATACCGGAGTGACTCTTTATTATTCAATCAAGACAAATAGAAAAGTATGCTTTTCATTTGATTCTTATTTTAATCAAACGTCTGAAAAACACAGACTTCCTTTCAAAGAAGACATTTTACCGACGCTGTGTTCAGCATCAAACGCTGTAAGATCCTCCGTGCTGCTTCCTGCGTGCCCCTGCCTTCAGATGTCATGCATCTTCCTCTCAGATAAGAGCGGTGGCTGCAGGGAGCTTTGACAAATCACTTCCTGTACTGTTCTTTGTAGCAGACTGTCAGGCGGAGGAGTTGACCGCGAGCTATCTCTGCCAGCAGCTGAATCTCAGTCGCAACGATCAGGTAATATTCTGCACTTAATGCTGGCATTTAAGAAACATCCTCCCCCCACAGGCAAAAACGGTGCACGGCTTGGCATTTAAAAGCAGATAATAAAACTTTCCTTAAATACAGCTCTCATCTCAGAGTGCTTTTTAGATGCCCTTAGTGGAGTCAATTATCTCCCCACACTTGCTATTACTGAGACACTCGGAGCACCTTGCGCCTTAAAAGGTCTGTACAGCATGCTTTTTCAAAAATGTCACATTCTAACTGCCTCTCAAAATGTAGACCCTGCAGTATTAAAACTGCCGTACACGTGTTGGCTCCTTTCATCCATTTGTTGCTTAAACATGCCGCTTCTACTCACACTGAATAGTAAAAATGCTTCAGAATCAGAAGCCGTGTATTCCTTACGTATACATATATACAGCTTCTTTCTGAAGTCGAACATAAACACGTTTCAGTTTTTGAAAACAAGTGATCTTTGCCTGCAAAGAGAAAAACGTCCACACTCATTCGTCACGTCAACAAAGAAAATGTGATCCTGAAATGTCGCCGTGCTCCGAGGCAGAGAGCCGATGCCCAGAGGTTCTCCTATTTGATGTTAACAAGTGGAAGGAAGGAGGAGGAGGAGGATGGGAGCAACTTCAGAAGGACGAGATACTCCAGAGGAAGGAGAGAGGAAAGACTAAGATGTCGCAGAACGAGGGGAGCCTACCTCAGGATTCTACATATGAATGAATCTGTGGGCACCTGACACGACTCCTGGTGTCGGAAGAGATCTGGTTCCTGTTTGTAGTTTGAGTAGTTATATATCTATTGATGTCTGTAACAGATATCTGCAGCAAACTGTCTGCTCTTAGACGTCGTATCTCAACTCTATCTCCATTCTCGCGTTGCTTGTCAGACTGTAAACAATGTGGCGCACAGAAAAGGAAGTCGTGGCCAGAAGTCCTGTATCACTAACCGATGGCTACACAGGAAGCCACAAGAAGTGGGCCATTGCTTTCAGAAGCTTTATCGTCATCAGAGATAGCCGATGGGTTCCCAGACTGGGCGCCAGTGGACCAGCATCTCCTGTGTTCTTGGAGGTAAAATTTCTGTTTTTATCAATGGAGTCTGGTGCCTGTGAGGAGAGTTATGTAACAGCTGCATGTTACTCTTTAACTAAGAGGTCAATCTCTGTAGTTAGGAGAATGTCAGTTTAGAGTACCTGCCAATACCAGGTACTGACCACAGACTGTATGTAAGAAGTTGTCACAGCCACCATGATGTCACTCCTGTGTTTTTGGACCGTTGATTTGCAGCCTTGAGTTTGACATTTTGGCCGTCGCCATCTTGGTATTTTGGAGGAAGTGACCATACTTGGACGAGAGAGTGGGTTCACATTGCTACGCCTCTATCTGGTAGCAATCGCCACGGTAGCCCCGTCCTAAACCCTCCCCTGCTCTCTGGTCTCTGTGACTCTAAATGGGAGCATAGTTTACTAAATGAACATCCTGCTGTGTTGAAGAAGACATGAAACTAGAGACTGAGACCATAAACTCATTAATGTTGACTGGGGGAATAAATCGAGAGAAAAGTACAACTTCTATACAATTCGCCATCTTTTTGCAACCAGTAGAGCTGCCCCCTTCTGGCCATTAGAAAGAATGCAGGTGTGCAGAGGTTGACTTATCATCAACAGACTAAAGATATAAATCCATCAGGATGTCTGAATATTCAGGTCTTGTTTCTTGTCGAGGTTCATCAGAAGTTGAGTGGAGCCTCGATGGACTGACAGTAACCCTGAATCCCTTTAAGGATACATGAGACAGATGTTCTGTCTGGACTGACGCTCATGTTTAACTTCAACATGTGCTCTTCTCGAGGTCAGCTTTGCCAAAGAGCACAGATCAGACCATCAGGTCTGCTGGAGCTGAAGTCAATTAATTAGTCAAATATGCGAGTTAACCCTTTAAACCCTGTGATGGAAATGCTCCCTTGGTGTCCACATTGGAGTTTATTTATTGTGACGCCATTCTTGGTGAAATATCAAATGCTCAGTATTCATAGACGGGGAGGGAATTGCAGAGTAACTCACAATATGACACACGAGGCCCACAATGACGCTAATATCACGATACAGTGATACAGTGATACAGTGATTCTGCGATAATTGATATACTGCAAAATAATCATGTAATGGTACATCACAATATCTGATGAACTGAAGAATACAACATGCCCCTAAGAAGGTGAAGTGCAGGATTAATGTACAGCTCCGGAAAAAATGAAGAGACCGCTGCAAAACTGGTTCTGGTTCTTCTGTTTACAGGTTTGAACTTTTGTTTGATTGTTAAAAACATTTCTCCTCCTTCCAAATCAAACATTCTCACTGAGGTCTTTTATCTGCAGAAAGTGACGACTGGTTAAGAAAACCAAAAGAACCAAAAGTTCATGTTGAAACGACAGAATGTTTTAACTGAGGGAGAGTTAAAGATCAGTATCTGGTGGAATAACCTGCTCTGTAATCACTTCTCTGCATGCTCTCCTCCAGCCTGTCTCAGTGCTGCTGGGTGACGTTAGGCCGCTCTTTGTTTGACGACTTGTGATCGTCCATCTTCCTCTTGATCACATTCAGGTTTTCAGTGGGGTTAGATGTTGATTGGGCCGGCCATGACGTGCAGAGAGAGATGCTGATTAAAGGAACATTGGGAGTGGGCTCTACATTTTTCCCGGAGCTGTTTTTATGCACCGCACTTTGCTGTCAGTTTCACTGAATTTGACACAAACTGAGATGAAACAATGAACATGTTTTCAGTCTGTAAATGACATTTACAGAACTATAGAAGAACTGCACAAACAAATTAGGACTTCTTTTTACAGCTGTCCTGTCTATGGCTGGGTTTAAAAAATAGATTTTTCCGATTCGAATTGTTTCTCATTTAAATGACACAATATCGATTCATAAATCCAGAGATCGATCTTTAAAAATATGTAAAAACGTGTCTGATCACTCACGTTTCTGAGCGCTCCTGAACGCAGCACATCTCACCGCATCCCCCTCAAAATACAGCAGTGATGGAGACGTGCCCGGACTTGTTTCCTGCAGCTACTACGGAGACGTTAGTGATCGCCGACAGACTCTTTTTATCGTGTGTGCGTCCATGAATGTGTGAGTTAGTTTTGCACTGATGTTTATGTTGCTCTCTGTTAGCGTCGGCTTTGGCTGCGAGTGTTTTTTCAGCATGTTGTTGTACAGCATGCCTTTCCCCGTAACTCTCGTGTGGCTTGGTTCTTCGCGCTGTGAGATCCTGCTGTCTTCTTCGACCAATTAATTTCTGCATAAATATCGATAGTCAACGTCACACCAGCCTAATGATAATTATATTGCACGAGTCAGGACGACGATATATTGCCATATCGATATTTTGTCCCCCCCATTCACAGACTCTGAACAACTTTAGCTTAAAGGTTATGAAGGTAACAAACCAGAAAAAATTAATTGAAGTATTGAAGTTGTTTCATTTTTCCCATCAGATTTTTCTCAATAAACTCATGAAACTTATTGATCCACAACAGTTGTGAATGTAGAACCTGAGACGAAATACATTTCTAACAATCAAGAAGTTTGTTTGAACTTTGAAAACTTTTGGTTTTAAGGAAAGTTTCACTTTCTGAGCAGAGTGTAAAGACATTTCATCTGCCATAGCAGTATAAAGCCTCTGTTGGTATTTTTAGGTATCGTGACGTCGTTTGACGGAGAACCTTTATTGTTTCATATCCTTTAAATCTGCACCACGTAAAGGTTGTTTAAGTTTTGTGAGTTATGCATGTTATGTTAACGTTTTCACACAGCAGCATGTCACCAAATGTTTGTGTGGAGTGAATGTTTAAACACACTAATGATCCTCTTTTGAAACAAATTTGATTCTTATAGATTTTTTATGTGGACCACTTTACATTAAAAGAGAGCTTTAACCTTTTGGCTCTCTATAATTGAATATTTCGTTTCAGTGGTTCAGCATTTTCTTTATGGCTTTTATATTTCACTCTCTCTGCAGCAGCATCAATCAGCCCCAATTTATCACGTATATGGAGCTCAGCAGGACAGACAAGTAGTAAAAGAGAATAATGAAAATGGGGATTCATTTGTCAGTTGGGTTGAGAGGCGGTCCTTATGCTGCATTTTATTTAATAAAAACAAGCAAACATGAAGTTAAATCCTGCTGAAGAGGATAAGCTGGGAAGCTATTCTACAGTTTGAAAGTCGACCTTCACAGAATGAATATCAGTAAAACGACACTTTGAGTTACAAGGACCATGTACGGTGTTCGCCTCGTGCTTCACAGAAATATTTCAGTTACAGCTGCAGTAGGAAACATAAAACTTTTAGTCATATTTGCTCAAACTGTCACTTTAAACATGCAGCAGTACATGACAGAGATAATCTGTAAAAATAATCCTGTTCCTCTGGCTCCTCTTCTGCTCCTAATGGTAAGAATCAAATGCTCCCGAAACACAACAACCAATCAGAGCTGAGCAGTCTCTCAGGCTGCTGTCAATCACACGCTGCGCAGCACCACTCCTCCGCGCATGCTCACATGGTCGAGCTCAATTTCTTCAGTGTGCGCAGCGTCAACCAGTTTGTGTCCACAAAGGCTGAAAAACAACCACCAGGAATGAACAAACTGCCCGTCCCGCCACTGCCAACGAGGCTGACACTACAAAGAGCGTTACACCGAAGCAGAGAAATGAGGAGAAGCAAGCTAAAAAGAAAGAGTTGGCCCGAGACAGAAATGAAATGAGAGTAAACATTAGAGCGGCAGGTGGAGAGAGCTACGGGACCTGAGAGGATTAAAAAGCGATGCTGAGTTATACAGTTCAGCTCGACAGGTAATTACCCCAGCTTCACTTCTGCTGTGTTTGTTTCACATTGCTAAGATGTCTGCGGTTACTGTGACGTTGGGTTACGTTGGTGTTGCAGTCGGGCGAACGTTAGCTTGTTCTCAATGCTGCTGCTGTTCAGCGTTGTTTCATGGCAGCGTGGCTGAAAATATCTCTGTGAAGTGTCCAGGCAGTGTGACCGTGTCAGACTTCCTCCTGATAGTTCTGTGTGCCTGTGCTCTCACGGCTAAATGTTCTCAACATCAGTGTGTTACTGCTTAGTTTGTTTTTACAAATTAGTCTCTGTTAGCAAACTAAGTGCTGCTGGTTTTACTAAAGAGAATTAGCTGTAGATTATCGTTCACAGCAAAAGCACTGATTTCCGCTGGTTCGATGTGTATCTGCTTCGATCGTGTTGGTGGTGTAATACAACGGCTGCGGTTGTTGTCATTTCATATTTTGACATCGTGTATATCTGGCTCCTTCAGTTACCGCGGTTACTAGCCTGCGCATGCATGACAGCCTCCTCTGCTTTGAGGGCTTTGGAGGCAGGACTGAGCGCCGCGGAGAGAGAGGGGGAGGGGCCTGGAGGTTGTGATCTGTCTCATTTTGGAGCAAAGTCCGCTCTCTCCTCCATCTTACCTACTGCAGCTTTAAGTTGGGAGACAGGCGTCAGATGGAATTTAACTTTAGTCCTGTCGGTTTGAATCAGCACCTGTGTCAGCATGAAACACACTTGACTACAGTTTACGTTAAGTAAGTGCGGCTATTATTTCATGTCATGGCAAACATCTGTGTATGGTGATCCAGAAACCAAAAGGAATTGGACTTTGGATCTAGCTACTTAGCTAGCAGCCAACTGCTACATCAAACGTGTCCTGGCTGTGGCTGGCCATGGCGATACATAGGCTGTATAAAAAGATGGACGACATGACAGCTCCCTGAAAGTGAAGCCAAACCCTCTCTTGCTCTGGTGACGTCATTTGTATCCAGAGTTCTGGTTAACTTTACTAAATAAGTGCAGGTTTTAAAACAAACACTGAATCCTGTATATACACTCAGATTTCTAATCTTATTACTTTCATCGTGACGGATGCCAACGCAGGGCGGTCTTAACCCAAAAGAGCCTTCAGCCTTTAACTCACATACAGAAGCACTCACCTTGGAGGAGGAGGTGTCACACTCCTGGCAGATCCAGCCGTATCCCGTCTGCTTGGGGGATTTCTTCAGCGGGGGGTCCAGACACCCGAAGTGATAGCAGAGCTGGCACTCGTCACACCTGAGGAGCAGAGAGGAAAAGCGCGTTACTCCTAACATAAATAACACCGCCTTCTGCTGCAATGATGAGGATCTGTGATGGACGGTGACAGGGCAGCTCGTTGTCAGTCATGAGACTTTGTTAATGCATCTTAAAGTCCCTCTAATCACTGCAGCGCCTTGACCTCGCACAGCCAGCGACCGTCCAGTGGTTCATATAAATACAGGCCTTGTTAGTGTCAGATGAATGTCTGTCAGGTGTCCTGCAGCTCGACTGACTGTGTGTCCTCGGGGGAGGAAACAAGAGCCAACACTCAGGACACACACTGGAACACTTAGAGAGACGACCACCATCATTACAGACAGAGACGCATTGACAACATCCCACATCTACAGAAGTATAAAAGTTAAACTAAGGTTGTATAATCTTTCTCTGGTTTAAAGTAACTTCTGCTGCTTATATAATCAAACTGCACGTCCTCTCGAGTCCCATTCTGACTTTTTAAAGACCTTATTTCAACATTACCTGTGCTGATCAGTGATTTTAATCCCACCAGGAGCTCAGAGGTGTATACTTTTATCATCCCCTGCTGTGTTCCTGTGAACTGACTCGTCATCCTGCAATTAAATCCCACCCAGAGTGACGTCCATGTTTTTTAAAGTGAGTTTCTCTCCATAGGAAGCGCCGCTCGTACTTCTACTTCTTTCCTTTCTTTAAAACAAGAAACTCAGTGTTTTGGTCACCTGAGAGACGGAAGCATGTTGAAGGAAGTTCTGTACTTTATTATTTCTCCTGTAGATTCATCATTGTTTTTTTCCACTGACAGGCTCAGATTGTTATTCTAAGTGTGACAACATCACAGAAAGGATCCCAACAGAGATAGACCTTTTTGTTACAGAGGAAGATGATTGTTTTAACCACAAACAGACGTTACATCGCTCTCTGCACACACACCAGACTCCATTGAGAAAAACAGTATTTTTACTTCGATTTTTACGACGATTTAGCTTCTTATTAATCTCTATAAACACACATCTGCAGCAAGTTCAGTTCAGTTCAATCTGTTCTAAAACAAAAATTCAACTTGAGATAAATTCCCTTGCCGCTGTGTCGTGAAAGCCGTTCAGCGTTTAAATTCCAGACTTCCTCGAATGCATCATAAATGATGGCTCCGCCCTCCCTTCAACAAACTTGTCATGTTAAAGTAGTTTTCTTCTCCTCTTGAGGACAGACCTGACAAAGCTTCATGTTGAGAAAATCTGTTTCTGTTTGGGCTTCATCCCGCTGCAGTAAGCCAGAGTGCAGCCTCTGTGTAACTTACCGTTTACAGTGAAACTATCGCGTGAAAGTATTCCCCACCTCTCCATGTTCTTCTTGACACACAGCCCATTTGTAGTTTCACAGGTGAGAAGTTGACCCCTGAAAAAGCTCCCAAATATCAGTTTTACCCTGCAGATACAGTCACTGCTGTTATTGTCTCGTTGTGTTTCCCCCCCTGCCTTCAGACGCCGCTTCTGTCCTTCTAATGGAGACGAATCGAGAGGGTTCAGGTTGACCTCCCCGGCTGTTAGGCTGTTATCAGATTTTCATTGGAGAATGTGAATCTCCTTCATTGATTAGGACATAATTGGCTCTAATTGTGGACTGTGTGTGTGTGTGTGTGTGTGTGTGTGTTTACCAGGCAGCGGGAGCTCTTTGAAGGGCAGTCAGCCTCATAAATGATTAAAAGGAAAGTCTCCTCTCTTTGTGCTGCAGTCACAGGTCAATCTCTCCTGGCTCGGCTGCACACTCGCTTTAATGTATTTTATTGTGTGTCAATGCACGATTGACTTCCCTCAGCTGCTGCCGGCTGATTTACTGGCCCTGCTAACTGGGCATTTAAGGATATGGAGCTAATGAAAAGGAAAACTGTAACCAAGAAATCAGAATAAATTAGGATCTGTTTTAAGGTGATGCATCTACCTTTTATATCTGACACATTAGATTTTCTCTAACAGACACATCAGTATCACTCCCGCAGAGCTGCTGATCTGCCCTCCTCACCTCAGTCAATGAAACGATCAGGATATATTGAATAAATCAGCGGCTGCTCCTTCACACTGATTCAGTTTGTTCTGTCCTTCCATGCTGCGTTTCAGGAAGAACATCATGAAATCACATGATGCACTCTGTCCAAGAAGCTGTCTGTGGATGATTTGTGTGTTTGGATATCAGTAACTCGTCCTCAGTAATGAAGCCAGCTTTGTGTTGGATGTCTGAGCTGAAAGGAATTAGGCAGTCTGATGGTTTGAGATGGGATGGATGTACAGACAGACAGACGCAGAATGGTGGGAGGAAACTGTGCCTCAGGCTTCCACTGGAAAGCGGCTGACGATCCAAAGGTTGAAAAGTTTGTCTGTTTACATTTTAAACTGAACGTCTGACAAAGCAGCAATCTGTGACACATGAATGTTCACTGTGAAGTGGGAGACCTGCGCATCTGTTTTTTCTGGTACACCTGCACACACCCTAAAACAGCTGACGTAATAAACAGCTGTGATTTACTGATCAACAGGTGGCAGTAAAACACCAAAACAAGCTGCAATGTTCCAGCAGAGCCAGGACAGAAGAAGAACTCAAGGTAAATATAGAAAAAAAAAGTAGATCCTATTGCTCTCTTCAAAGGCGCCAGACTCCATTAACAAAAACAGTCATTTTACCTTGTAGAATATGGAAGTTGCTGGTAAGTTCAGTAAGTTTGTTTGAGTTGTGACTTTGTTGTTTGAAATGCTAACTTCTGATCTACAACCTAATCTGGCCTTTTTGTTAAAGAATAAGATGCTTTTTCTAACTGTTAAATCGTCAGAGCCACCAGACTCCATTAAAAAAAACTGTAGTTTTAAACTGCAGAACACAGGAAGTGCTGGTCTACTGCTGCCTCAATTGGTTACTTTGTATTATTGAGTGACTCTGGTGTTTGAAATGGTAAGAGCAGGTCCAATGGAATATTTGTGTAACACACAACTATGCAAAACAAACACCTAAACCAGCAGCTCCCGTGATCTGCGACGTAAAAGTGCTGTTTTTGTCAACGGAGTCTGGTGGCTTTGAGGAAAAACGTAATAGCTTATAGTTAGTTATAGTTGATTTATCGAGTCCATCCATACATCCATTGTCTATACCGCTCATCCTGTTCAGGGGGGGCTGGAGCCTATCCCAACTGTCATTACGCGAGAGGCGGGGTTACACCTGGACAGTCAATCACAGGGCTGACACACAGAGACAGACAACCTTTCACACTCACATTCACACCTACAGGTAATTTAGAGTCACCAGTGAACCCAGTCTCGGATCCCATCGGCTATAGTCTGACAACAATATATCCTCTGGGCACAACGGTGAACATGCCGGGGCATGTAGCGATAAAGTACTTCCTTTTCCGCGTGCTGCAGTGTTTACAGAAAATAACCTGTTTTTCTTGTGATTGACTGAAGCTGAATCGTCACAACATTTGTGTGATGCATGAAAACTTAAACAAATCAATTGATTGAACTCCTGTGTTCTGGGAGGTAAAATTACAGTTTCTGTCACTGGAGTCTGGTGTGTTTGCAGAGAGCGATGTATCGTCTGTTTGTGGTTAAAAAAAAATCATCTTCCTCTTTACCTAAAGGTCTCTCTCTGCAGGGATCCTTCCTGTGATGTTGTCAGAATAACAATCTGAGCCTGTGAGTAGAAAAACAAGAACTTTTAGAGGACCAACTCTGATCGATCAATGATTACGCTCCAGCCATTACAGTTCATTGATGGCTGCCGGATGAAGCAATCTACTGGAGCAATTCCAAAACTCTTTGTCTGTATACATGTTGACCCCAAAAATATGAACGAAAATACAGCCCTGATTTAAAACTCTGCCCCTAGTGACTTGTTATGACTAAGAATAACTAAGAATACTCAGTCATGTCAATTTGCCTGCTGGTACAGGCTCCCGTGATATCACGCATTGATTACTGCAACTCCCTCCTGGCAGGCCTTCCTGCATGCTCATTCAAACCTCTGCAGATGATCCAGAACGCAGCAGCGCGACTGGTCTTCAATCAACCCAAAACGGGACATGACACTCCACTGTTCATATCCCTCCACTGCTCATATCCCTCCACTGACTCCCAGCTGCCGCTCGCATCAAATTCAAACCCTCCATTCGGTCCGCAGAGTCCCTTTCACCTTTAAGAAGAAGCTAAAGACCCAGCTCTTTATGACCTCTGACCTTAATGATACTGATGCTGTTGATGATGATGACATCGAGGATGTAGTTTATGCTGACTAGGATTTTCATGATGATGATGATGATGATGACGACTATACTGACCTTGTTCATGTTGTTGATGAAGATTTTTATTATTTAAAAAAACGCCCTATACACTGCCTGTCAGCACCAGCGTCCGATCACACTTGAAGCAGTTTTTTGGCTCTTACTGACTCCGCCCACTCCTGTCTCGATTGTTGCTTGTGTTGTATTAACTCTCAGATGTACGTTGCTTTGGACAAAAGCGTCTGCTACATGAATTTGTAACACTGTAACATTGTAATTAGAGCCAAAAACCAAAAGACCAAAGTTGTAAAATGGCAGAATGATCCTTTAATTAACCAACAGAGCACAGCGCGGAGCTCTGAGAGTGAGAGAAGCCAAACTCTAATAAGCATAGTAAGTTATGGCAGGTAGCCCTCTGGCACTCGACTGAGAAACACTGTGCAGTATGTCTAATAATATAACTTATAGTGTTTACACATTAAACGTGGTGCATTTACTGAAATCAGGGTAGAAATTTAATTGGCACAGATAATTGGCATCTTATGAGTTGTATGAGCATAAGCTAACAGCTGCTGCACATTAGCACAGATATGCAGAGGCAGGTGGATCTCACACACGCACACACACATGCACACACAGCAGAGGACCTTGGATGGGCTGAGCAGGCATATCTGCCTGGGTAACGATGGGAATTTAAAGCGCCCTCCGGCCACCCAGTGAATAGAAGACAAATGACCAAAGTGTGTGTGCTCCGCTAATGAGCACACTCCTTTTGTTGCACACAAACCGCTCAATTGATTTCACATGAATCTCCTGCTAAGGCGATGAGGAAGGAGCAGACTCTTCAGTTTCTCTGCTGGAGACTCTTGAAGACCTTCCAGACTCACAGGAGGGCTCGTTTTATTTAGCAACACTGTGACGACTGCACACATGCTCACTAATTACTCCACCTTAATGAATGCTTTGTAATGTTTGCTGCGTGTCTTGAGTTCACGCAGTGCTCACTGATGCACATGCATGCATTTGTCTGTGTGTGTGTGATAATGTGCTCTTTTATCTTCATTTATCCATGAAGGTGGGCTACGCTCTCCTCTCCATCAACCAGATCTAGCTTTAAACTTGGAGCACCACACCTTCACTCTGAGAGCTGATCGACACGAGCATCTAGAAACACTTTATGACAGTAACTCAATAAATTCTGTTTAATGTCATCAGAGGAAATGCTGTGAGTCAAAGGGAATGCACAGGTTGAGGGATTAGTTTAGGTGAACGATAACGTGCCTCTTTGTGCCGTTGATGGATAACAAAAAATGCTGACATCTTGGAAGAGGAGAGGAGAGCCCCAAATCAAGAAGATGTCAGAGCAGTAGCTGGGGTTGTGAACTGGCAACGATCTGACGATACGATACATATCATGATACGGGATTAATGTTTCAATTAATTGGGATATTGTAAGCGAGGAAGTAAATGTTAACTCAAAAACCCTGACTGAAAATAAGTTTACCTTTTTTATTAAATCAGAAGAGCCTCTGTATTCATCACAGTCCCTGTTACATCACAACATATATGCACTACTGTCTGTGCAATCTGCAGGACACCTGGTATTAGCTGTGTTGTGATACCGGACAGGATTAGATGGTGTAAAAACATCTCTCTGCAAAGACCAAAATATTTAATAGCAAGCTAACTAGCTTAGCGGGCTATAGCAGCTTCTTAGCTAGCATGTTCACAATTAACTACAAGCAAAAATCCCCAAAACAATAACCTGACAGCAAAACCCATTTTGTCATTTATTTGTTTGTTGACATAAAGTGTGGCTCACACTGAAAGATGTTTAAAAGGTTAACAGATGTGTAAAATGGGAGAGAGCCACACGACGACAGATAATGATTGAACAGTTTTGTTCCTGTAGTGTGGAGAGCAACGATACGACCCAAACAGCACAGCACACACAACCAGAGTCCGACTCTCACAGCTGGAAATCTCACTAAATCTCACACGTTCAAACGAGACTTTAGAGGAAACAAACATGGCGGACGACTGGCAGGAAGAATTGGAGATGATAGTTTTTGGACGTTTTACTGTGGATGAAGTGGTGGAGACGGCGTGAACATGGGCTGTACATGTTTATGCTTCATGTTTGCTGTGGTCGCCATGGCAGCGGTTGTTGTGCTTCCTTCTTCAGTCAGCTTGCTTCCTGATTGGCTATCGTTTGGTTCCACGTGACAATCCACAGAGAGCGTGCTCGGCTGTCCTCGGGGTTCCCCAAACACATCAGGATATCAGATCCTAAATATTGAACATGTTTAAGATGTACGATTTGAAATCTGTGCGGCCACGACGTTCTTCTGAGCAGATCGGGGGAAGACAAATCAATTACTGTGATTACTTTCGTACTTGTCTTGTATATCATGCATCAAAGTCTATATTAATATGTTGTTTCCAACTTAAATATTATTAAAAAATGTATTAAAAGTATTTTTCTGGTTTTAGTTACTACCAAGAAAACCTCCATCATAAAACACCTGTTTAGATGCTCATGGTTGACTCATCCTCCATGTTTTACCGCAGCCTGTGGGTTCAGCCATTGTTACTCTGGTTCACCGCTCAGGTCATGAGCAACCAGCTGTTCGCAGCATCTGTTTGATCCATTTAAGCCAGTTTTAGCGTCCTTGGTGGATTGTGAATTTGGACACCAGTCGTCGTCGTGTAGCCAGAGTTGTTCTCAGTGTCTTCACCGTGTGAGCCTCTCTGCTCCCAACGCTGCCCTTACACACCAGCCACAGCAAGGTCCTTGATGTTATCAAACCAATTTGGCCCTGCTTTAATCATTGGGAAAATTGAGCAGCCCCCCCTCCCTTGTACTTTGGAAGCAGACAAAATCCAATCACTCATAAGAGAGGTTATTGATTGATGTAATCTTATTGGAGGTGAGGTGTTGGAGGGGACATGATTGATTGCTTTTGTCTGCTACACGTGTTGCACTCGGTTGGCGATTCGTGTCCACTTTCATCTGGTGTTTAATCTCTGTGTGAAGTTCTGAGATCCCCTCCCACCCTCCGCCGTCACCCCGGGACCCCGTCCTCGCCCAGCGGTGCTGATGGCCGACAAATGTGAGCTGGTTTTTGTTTGATCTCATGCTCTTCTTAAAATCACTGTCACCTGTCTGTCCTGGTCTCGTAAAGAGCCATCGCTCTGGGAACAGCAAGAAGCCTCCATTCATCAACATAACCTGCAGATATATTCACTGATATAACACCACGACTAAATTAAACCACACTGATGAGGACAGAGATGACATTATTTTACACTGGATCAGTTTAGTATCTAAACCTTGGCACTTTAAACTTGTAAATGTAGTGACAAAATAAAAAACCCCATGTGGAAACAGAGTAAAGACACAAATCTTCAGCTCTTCCACATCGAAATATACAAAGGAAGTGTCAGTGGCGGTTGATCAGCACAAGCATGCTGTGTTTTTTAAAAGAACATTTTGGAGCCTGAAAGCAATAAAAGGGAGCCAGTGGAACTTTTGCAATAGCAACAGTAATCCCAACCCTTACTCGTCCTCGGCACTGGTGGCTCATGTGACCATTCTGATGATTGAAAATGCCCGATTTTTAAAAAGCCTGATTTACCTAAAAGGTAATTCCCATTTTCTTAATATAATTGGGGGTTGAAAGGACTTACAGGTATCAACACTTTTGGAATCGCTCCAGGAGATTGCTTCAGCCGACAGCCAAGACACGGACTCTGATGGCTGCAACATAATCCTTGGGGGCAATTACAATTGATGAAAGGTTGTTTTTACCACTGACAGGCTGAGATTGTTCTTGTTAAAGGACCCCGACAGAACATTTTTGTTAAGAGTAAAATAGTATTTTAAACCACAAACAGCTGTTTCATCGCTCCCCTCAAAACCGCGCACACGCACACACACACACACACACACACACTGATGGCAGAGGCTGCTATGTGTATTATTAGTGTATATAAGTGTGTGAGTTGGAATTTATTTTTTCAGAGGAGTTGACTTATTTAGGGCCAGAGTCATTTAGCCTGTTTTCATCAGCTTCTCTGAGGCCCAATCCCTTCAGGAGCACTTATTCAGAGAGGCTTCTGCTCCCATGTTCTCCTTCCTTATCAAAACCAAACCAGATCACCAGAACAATGAGCAAAATCAGAAACTCAGACATGACACGTTAACAATGAGACAGAGAACGTGTCGGCTTATTGATGCCCTCCGTCGTGGCTCCGTGTATCGACGGTGGGTTTGTAGCCTCAAAAACTTCTTTTCTCTCCGGCAGCCCAAGTGACTGAAACAAGGCAGTGAATTTATCACAAGTGGGCAATGCAATTATCTTGGGAGGGGCCACGTGACGGAAATCAATATGACACAAAGCACTCAGCCATTGACTCTCATCCATGACAGAGTGCGCCGCTGTCTCTCCATAGAAAGGAGTGGATTATTGGACTCTGTGAGGCTCCTACTTTTTTTGATTTACTGTTGGGTCAGTGCAACATTATTAAAGAGCCATTGTTTTACAAGAGAGGGGGACGTAATGAATGGAGAGCTGAAGTCACACCTAGTCAGAGCGGCTGCCTTTATGAGCTCATCTGGACATTTAAGCTGGGACACAGAGGGAAGAGAAGGGGACAGATCTCTGCAGCTTTATCTCTGTGCTCAGAGAGGCTCTGAAGTTTTTAGGATTTCCAGCAGGGGGCCCCAGTGAACCACCTGCAGGAGAGGTGTTCCAGCAGCAGGTCTGTGCCCTCACCTCTGCGGGACAAACCGGAGCCTTGTACAGTCTGACCCCGACAGAAACTCAGTCTGCTCTCAACACATACCAAGACGGTCACTGTGACTGCTTTCAAATTTTGCAACCTTTGAAATGAAACTAGGACCCAGACTTTTTCTGAGAGTGGGAATGTGATATTCTTACATTATTATTTTATTCACATTACAAAACAGGAAATAGTTCGACCTTTCCCGGAGTATTTCTACCTTAAATGGCCATAAAAGTTCAGACTTAGCTTTAGCTTTGAGCTAAAACAAGAATCTTTACTTAGAGGAGAATACTCGAGTATTACATTTAAATTTAAGTACATTTTCAGTGTAATTATGAAGCATGTTCTGGCTTGCTAAAACAAGTATTGTGTATATATAGAAATCACTCTTTTCCCCCCACATTTCTGTCAGAAATGTCATTACCTTTTAAATGGACTGTTTGAGTTTTTGAGGACATTTTTGGGGACATGTGCTTCATACATGTCCATAAAGGTTTTAACTGTGCACGGAAATATAAATGATGTTTCTGTATCCTTTAATCTGAAGTGAAAATGAATGAGTTATTTTCTTAGATAATAACAGATAAGATCTAATTCAGTCTGGTGTCTGATTAAATGATTTGTTTTCACATTCGTTAGAATATAAATGTCCAGATGTTTATTATGACCCTGTCTCAGGCTGTTGCATCGCCTCGCCTCACATTACAGACACATTTATTCTTAGACTTTGTATTTATTACTGAAAAAATGTGCAAATATTACACGAGCAGTCAAATGAGGACCATGGTCGCTCTAGTAGTTTTAGAGTTCTGGTATTGTAAGAGTTAAAACGAGTCTGTAATGAGGTAATGGTTGAAGATAAAGGGCTGTGTGGTTCTTATTTAGTGTTTTATGATTTAAATATTGTGTAAGGAGGCGACACGGTGCACTGAGAAGGTGATGGAACAGGAAACGAGGAGGAAGAGAGGGCAGAATTGGAGAGCGCCCACACTGGGGCGGACTCGGTGGGATGAAGAGACGAGGGAAGAATTTGAGGAGTAATAGATTTTAGCTGCTTGGCCACACTTCCCACACAGCCCGGTCCCAGCTCTGGTGTTTTCTGTTTTAATAGGGCGAAAAAAAGGGTGAAGTCAGCAAAAACAAAATGCCGCCATTAAATCATCTCCCCGGATCTGGTGTCAGAGCAGTAATGGGAAACGCACTCATCATCGGAAAGGTTACTGCCTTCCAGAACCTCCCCTGCTAGCTTTTCTCTCTCTTTATCCCTCAGCTGCTCCCTCCCCCTCCCTGCGCATCCTCGTCTCATCCCCAAACCAAACCAGAAAGCAGCTGTAGCTGAGCTGATCTCTGGTTTGCCGGCTGCTGTTTGGTCCCAGAGGACCCCGGGGGTCGAGGATGAGGGATTGGGGCGGCTACAGTTCTCCACGGTGAGGTGGTTCCATTTCGCAGAGATGTTCAAACTCAAAATGTCTCTTTCTGTCTCCAACCACGACTGTTGGAATAACAAAGGCTGCTCGTACACCTGCAGACAGAGACGGCTTTTGTTCTTGTATTTTCTGTTGGCCTTTAACACGACTGGAGCAGGCAGTATCACCTCAGTCTGTCTGAAGTTTACTTTTTAGCTCCCAGAGCTTCGGTCACATCATAAGGCCTTCATCAGAGGTTTCCTAAGGTGTCATGAGGAACTGAACAAAAACAGTCTCCATGAGCAAACAGCTTCATCCTCTGATGGAGACACGATATGAATACAAGCTGCACAAAACGTCTTATAGGTGGAACGTATGCTAAGAAAGGTCTTTAAAGGTATTTAACTACAGAAGAAATGTGTTGAGGAACATTCATAATATTTCTCATTTATCTTTACCTTTTAACATCTTTATCTTCATGAGTAATCGATTCATTATTTAGTTTAAAAATGTCCAAAAAATGTGTCCAAATAATGCTCAACCAAAATGTTCCACAGCCCAAAGTGACGTCTGTAAATCGCTTCTTCTTTCCAACCAACATCCAAAACGGGACACTTTTTATTTACTATAAAAATTAATACTATAAAAAAATGCACCTCACATTAACGAAGCTGGAACAAGCAAATATATATATATATTTTTATATCAAATATTTTTACCTGGAAAATAACTGATCAGTTATCAATAGCTACCCTTTATTTTTCTTTTGAACTACTGACCATTTAAATGACTTTAAAGGTAGCATCAAGGCACGGGAGAGTAGAGCCAGTAAATATTGCATGACGGATGTATTGCAACATATGTTAGTGATGAGTAAAGAAAAATGAAGGCCAAGAAAGGCCAAAGCTTCGTGAGTTTTCAGTCTTCATTAAATTGTTTACCGACCAGAGACAAGTCTATTTTTTTACTTCGTTAATGTCCCACTCAACGACTCATTAAGCTCCAAATGTAAAGAAAAATGTGTTTATGTTATGTAAGAGACTTATTCAGACCAACAAACTTTATATTGTATTTTTTATCTACATATTTTGGGGTCTAAATGACTCAATGATAATAGGTACAAGCTCTCCTGAAAGCCACCAGACTCCATCAACAAAAACATGATTTTTTCCGCATGGAGACAGTGGAGCTGCTGGTCTACAGCTGCTGTGATTGGTTGGTATTTTGGGTCATTGTGTGTTAAACAAACATGTGTGGGATCCCAGTTGACTATTAAAAACACCAAAGTCACACAAGAACACACACACAAAGTTAGAGGTAGACCAGCAACTCCCTCGTTCTGTGAGGTTAAATTACTGCTTTTGTCAATGGAGTCTGGTGGCTTTGTAAAGACCAAAGTAAAGGCTGGTTTCCAAAAGCACATTTTGTGTCGTGTAGAAAAAGGCTGAGGTTCAAAAATACTGAAATTAACCTCTGCAATATGTTTAGTGTGCAATATGTCACTTTACTTATCATCCACCAGATCACCATGACACACACCGTGTGTGTTTTTGACTTGGAACTAAAACTTAACCATCCACAATAAGTGAAAGGTGTGTAAATATTTATTATTAACAACATTATTATTGTATTTTATTGTCTTTTTGTCTTTGCCTTTTTTATTCATCACTTGTTTGCTTTACTTTGAGCTGTTGTAACGAGTGAATTTCCCCCACTTGAGGATCAATAAAGTCTATCTTATCTAAAAAATGATCAGTGTGCTTCGTCTCTGATATGATTTACATGAATCAGTTTGCATGAAAAAATAAATATTATAATATATAATAATGAATATTAAACAGCCGATCAGTCCTCTGTTGGTTGTCAGCTTCAGGGTTCTAACTTTACATGATTTAGACGTCCTGGGTCGTTTAAAGAGGTGAGATTTCTTTGTTTGCAGGCTGCAGCCTGAGCGTATTACTGCGTATCAGTGTGAGAATCCTGCAGATCTGTTCTAGACCCTTCTCTATGCGGGCTGAGAAGAAACAGTTCGGGGAGCCTCCCCCCTCCCAACAAGAAGGCCACTTCCCAGGTGATAAATCACAGATGACAGAGGGCATTACACGCACAAACGGACCGCCGCTGCCGCACCTTTAGAACAATTAATTAGCTGGCTGACACTCATTTATCACTGCGGCAATAAGGTGAAAAAGTCAAGAGTTTATTAAAGCTCCGCTTAATTCCAGGAGCTGTAGGCCAGAGGCTGAGACACTTCACATACACAAACAGCAGCGACGTTCACATTCTTACTTCATACACAATCACAGAAACACAGTACAGTAAAAGATTCCCTTAACAACACGTCTGTAAACAAATGTTTGGCAATAAAAGAAACAGTCGCTTTAAGACTTCATCACAAATCAGAGTTCAACTCCGTCACAACACAAGCTTATGATATAGAATCAAGTATGTAGGCACAGAAAGAAAGCACATGTCTGTTTGGCCTCTTAATAAATACTGTACACATGGTCACACTACACAGCTACCTGGCATTCAAAGTCTACAGGAACACACAACTTATATTAAATTACTGTACAGGTCCGAGTAAATAGATACAGCCATGCATTGTAGAACTGACACACTGAGTGATGGGAAGGGGCCCGTCAGGAGTCGGCACAGACAGACCCTGTGTGGTTTTGTTTCTGGACTCTCTGCAGAGGGGCAAACAGCCGCAAACTGCCCGGGTTTGACTGCTCCCAGAAGCATGCATATCGGCCCTGGGCGGGCACCAGAGTGACACATGAGGGCAGGATGTGACACTTGTCATGAGCCCTGACGGAGCAGCAGGCAGCTGTTGTTCTGACAGCACTGACTCCGTCCCAGCGGGGACGTGGAGACAAAGCTGGGCTTCTTTCTGAGGACGTGTCAGTTCAACCGTCACTGAGAGATACGGAGACAAGAGGAAGACTTCTAAATGTCTTAATACGCTGAAGACATTAGGACTAATAATCAAGTGCTATAAATGCTAACTACGCTAGTTTGTTTCTACTACGGATGCTGTATGGTAGCTTTACTTCACTGCTACACCAGCAACAGGTTTTATACACACACCCACGTCTCCTCCTTTAACTCAGGAAACACAACGTTCAAGTGCATCCGGAATGAATTCACTCTGGAATGATCGGAGTGACTTCAATCAATAACACGGATTGGTACTGACGGGAAGTCGTATGTGGAGGGCAACAAAAAGAGAGAACCTGCCTCGTACCGATAATAAAGTCTAAAAAAAGTTCATCTAAAACTGCTCACATACATGTTGGTGCAGGAGACCCTCGAGGCAAAGAGAGGAGTTATTCAAGATGGCGTCAAAACGCATAAACTGAGAGCAGCAGTTTTGTTGCTGCTTCGCTGCCACAGTGCGAGCAACACGAGCAACAAGCAAAGAGACGTCCACCTTTACCCAGCAGCTTATTACGCTCAACACAACCGCTCACGTTTGAACACAATTAAAAAGGTGAACTTGTAGAAAGCTGCTTCTTCATAAGGAACATCTTCAGTGGTTTTAATGTTTCACCTTTCCACAGTGGATTGATCCCTCACTGAGTGGGTTTAAGTCTGTTTCCCTTGTAACTTGATCATGACGGTGTCCCGGCTTCTGATAATCTATCTACATTGTGTCTTGATGTCTAACCGTGTCGGTCAGGATGTTCTGTACCAACAAAGAATGATCAGGAACCTGGATCAGGCGTTCCCATGGAAGCACATCCAGCTTTCTCACAAGCAGGAATCAGGGCTTCTTTTTAAAATTGTTATTTCATCAGGATGCCATGTTTCAAAAAACAGATCATTAGCAGGATACTAGTGTGCATGTAAATGTACGAGCCCACTGACATCACCTTAAGAAAGAAAGGTCCCCATTTCACGGCATCTTTTAAGACGCCACGACTCGAGTGCGTTACAGATTAAATTAGGAACAGTTGCGTCATTATTTAGCTCGATGTTTAGCTCTTCTCTTCTCATTTTTGTTTGAAGTATTGCTCGAAAGATGTTGTGTTTGTGCCAAAATGGTTCGGTACATACATGTTTTCCTACATGTTCAAAACTTTGAAGATGCAGACAAATACAAAGATGCAACTGGAGCCAAAATAAGAAGTCACTGGATGTGTGTAAAAGCAGCTTAAGTCCAAAATTAATCCAAAAATCTTGGCTCCAGAGACACATTTGAGCTCCATGTTTTAGATTTAGAGTCCAGCTCAATTTCTGTTGAGGTCCAGTTTGGGTCAGACGTGGTTGCGGGGCAGCGTGACGGTCTCGTTCTTCGGCCTGACTCGAGCGCCATCCTTCAAACGCCTCAATCTGCCTCTCTCTGTCTCTCTAAGCCAACCGGTCATCGGTCCCCAGTTTTTATGGGAGGTGAGGTGGCTGCCCCGGCTCTCACAACCTGTGCAATGCAAAGATAGAAAGAGTCAGGGCAGCACACCTCACACCCCCCCGACCAGAAACCCTTTAAAAACTTTAACACTGACTCAAGAGCTGCAGAAAAACAAACACAAGAGCTGGGTCTCTGACTCTGCTCTCTCTGTGTACAATGTTCAAAGTATGTTGCTGCAAAACCAAAGAAAAATATATTGAAAAGTTAATTCTTACTTCTTATTCTTTACACTCTTCCAATACTGAGAAAATGATGATGATACTGCAGGAACAAATGAAAGGAGGGATGAAGGGTAATGAAATGACCCCGACATTAGTACAACAACAGAGCCGTGCATCACTCTGCTGCTCTGAAAACATCTGCAGAATAAGAGCTTCTAATTGGCTGTTTTTCAGGAATGAATAAACTGTAGAGTCAGTAAAAGGCTGCATGTGAACGACATTAAATCCCATGAAGAAAGGGATTAATTTGAGGCTGCAATCTTTGTTTCTATCAGCGATTCAAATTACGATTTTTTTCCTGATTATTAAACTGAAAACTTTCCGAAAGCCAAAAGTAGTTTCTGCAAAAAATGACAATAGATTCATCAAAATATTTGGCAGTTAACAATCTGCTGATTGACTGAGGGATTTGGGATTTAGAGGGACTATTTTCTTTAGATTGTAAGAATATAAAACATGACGAGTGGAGCGACCACTGTATTTGTTGCTCAGCAGAATAGTGTGCACGGCATGACTCGTCCTGCATCACACAAAGTGTCTGATGCTCGTGCTTGTCGGCTCACATTGTGTCAAATCATTGCTTTGTGTTTATTTCTAAATAAACTAGCGACACAGCAACCCGATCTTTACGTCACGCCTGATTGTAACTGTTTGTAAATGTTTAGTTAAAAGTCGTTTGTATATTTCTGTCTGTAATGCAGGTTTGTTTCCTTGTAGTATCCGTCATGAGGTCGTAGGGTAACTTCTCTGTGAAGTCTGCTTCTTGTGTGCAGAGAAAAGAGGCTGGAGAAGAGGAACAGGTGAATCAGAGGGAGGGGGCCACCAACCACAGCCTACTTTTTGGGGGCGGGGTTGCGGCTCAAAAAGGTTCCTGTAAACACTGTTTAACTAGTTTTTGTTTCTCGCAAGTTTATGACTCCATAATCTCACAAATGTTCTTGTTATTTTCTCATAAATTTGTCAAATTTCCGACTTAAATCTCAGATTTTTGAGTTTGTTCTCAGAACATCACTCTTCTCCTCCGGCGCTCTTTGTTTTTTCTTTTAAACAAAGGCCCTAATGCACCGTCAAATGTCTTAAAACCTAACCAAAATGAAATTGTTTTGTTATTTTGTTTTTTTCTCTTTACGTGTGGGTAGATTTAGGAAAAGTTCATGGTTGTAGAATTATTTGTGCTAAAAAGACAGGATAACAGACGGATGGAAGGAAGTGTGGAGAAGATGGAGAGGCTGTGAAGTTTAATCACCAATGAAATAAAACAAAAAGCAGATGTGTAGAGGAGAGAGATGAGAGCGATGTCCTACTAAAATGATAAAGACATGCTTCCCAACAGAGAAAAATGGTAACAATCACAGACTGTATGTAAAGGCATGGTCACAGTGACATCACCCGTCGGTTTGATGCCTTGAGTTTGGCATTTCGACTGTCGCCATCTTGTTTTTTATGAGCAAAAGTGATATTTCAACAACAGGCACAACGCATTGCTACGCTATCCTAGTTTACAGGCCGCTGAGGTCGTAACTAGTCAATCACAGGTAGCCACGCCCTAAGACATACCCTGCTTTAGTGTCTATTTATACTCTAAATAGGAGCATCATTGACTAAATGAACGTCACGCTGTGTTGAAGAAGACTTAAAACTACAGATTGAGACCATAAACTCATCAGGAACATGTTTACTGAGGGAATAAATCAAGAGAGGAGAAGGACCATTTTCTCATAGACTTATTTTTGCAACCAGTGGAGTCGCCCCCTGCTGGCCATTAAAAGGTAGCAGGTTTTCAGGCACTTGCACGTCTCTAATACGAGCCTGTTTCAGATAAAGGCCTCGTGTCTCAGTTTAAAAATTGATAGTGAAGCAATTATAAAGATGGAGAAGAGAAGGATGTTACACCTATGTTTACATATCATTTATAAAGTTATTAAATGGTTTAAGGTACAATGAGTTAATGGCATTTCAGGAGGAACAGAACAAAAATCATGACCAAGGAGAATGGAGAAAACAGATTGGTCACATGACGACGTGCTGACAGGATGCCTGCTGTGATCTGCTTTTTTATTTCCTCACAGATCTCCAATGTCAAAGAAGAATCCTGCTTATTAGACGCCTGACACCTGAAACCCCCGAAAAGGAGCAGATAAATTGTGCTATTCATTACGCCTTAATGAACTGTGCAAATGTATGTGGCAGGTCAATACAGGCGGCCTGTGGAGAAGACACCCTCAGCCCCCTCACTCTGCAGAGCCCAGGCGGCCGCAGCCTAATGAAGACTGAACTTTAATCATCAGGAGGATATGGCTGCTTCACGAGACCCCTCCCACACACACACACACACACACACACACACACACACACACACACACACACACACACACACACACACACACACACACACACACACAGGCATGTCTAATAACCCACACACACGCCCGCTCACCTCACAAGGTTTTCGTTGTCGCCCGGTCCTTTGCAGGTTGTACACTCGGTCCGCGTGTCGTCCGCTTTGGGTGTTTTTTTCTGCATTGCAGACTGGCGTTGTCGGCGTTCCCGTGGCAGCGGTTCCTATGGAAACACGTCTGATTAGAATAAAGTGCTGTATGTTTGGGCACTTGTTGGTGGATGGATGTAAAAGAGGAATAAATGTTAAATAGGCAGGGATGGGGCATATAGGAGAGCAGCGGCGCTCAAGCTGTTTTCAATAATGTACCTCCTTTGAAATATGTTTACAGCCAAGTACTCCCTGATGAGCACTCAATAGTTGGTAGAATAAAGGCAGAATAAAGATGTACAACACAGCGCTGCTCTTTCAGTGTGTGATTAACTAAACAACATGTAACTGAAAAATGTTTCATAAGGTGCGCTGTCTTTAGATCACTTCATCACACAGAACGGGTGGTGGTTTGACGGTTTAAAACAGACACTTAAACGTATTCTTCCTGATATTAACGGTACTTTCTGGTACTTTGTGGGGTGAGTTTCTGCCACTCTCCTCTTCTCGTCTGAATTGCTGCTATGTAAAATCTGTATTTGTTATTGCAGTTATGTGTGTTAAGTGTACATGACTGATCTAATTCATATTTAAAAATACTTTCAATTCCCCCTGCAGTCCTCCTAAATACCCCTCGGGTTACGAGTATCCCAGTTTGAGAACCATCACACTTGAGCAACATTTCCTGCAGTGATCATTTCGTTCATGAAAATAATAACAAAAAATGTTTTCAACAATATTTTATGAATGACGAAGACGAGCTGAAGATAGATCTTTGATACTAAAACCTCTGACGACACGTGTGTTTTGTTTTTGTAAATGAGACGGGACTAAAACGTTGGTCGGCTGTCAGACTTTTCAAATGCATATTTTCCCCACCGTCAAAATACAAGCAATGCATTCCTGTAACTGGGTAACCCGATTAGAGATAACAGGTATCATGAAGGTGAAGGTGCTTCAGAAAAAGGGGTGTTTTACGCAGCTGTCTGCTTCAGTCAGTTTAAATGAGAAGCCATGAGGACAAATAATCTTTAGATGCTGAGTGTTAATCATTCATGTGCTGTTCAGATGATCTGCTGAAATTTTAACTCTTAATTTTAATTTTAAAAAAACGAGAAGACGGAGACTGGACGGGGGTCATGTTTCTCAAAAGAGAGAAAACGTTTTGACCAAACTGGACTGAAATGTTTTGAGTTTTGGGCGGCTAAAAATAGACTGAAACTATAAAGTGTAAAAACAACTAAAGTGTGACTAAAACTAATAAACATTTCATCTAAAGAGTAAATCTAAAATGAACACTAGTTTCCTGAACACTCTGTTAAAGTCTCTGTTAGGATCAGACCGATGTGACTCCTTCACATTTCTGAGTGAAGTGTGTTTTATTAAAAAAGCTTCCCTCTTGGGAAAACTGCTGGTTTTCCAAGCTTCCAGTTGGGATGGGAATTTCAAGCAAAAAGTCCATGTTCACCGGGAACTATTCAACCACTATTCCAAGGATCCTTGTGCGCACAAACACACGAGAAGAAAGACGGACTGATTTACATTTTCAACTCGTGTTTTTTTCGCTCTCCAATGACGACCCTAGCTGATGTAGACTGATGACCTGCGAGTTTTACCTTTGAAGTTGGCACTTGACCTCTTTTTTGAAGCAGTTCCACACAGAACTCTTCTGAATCTCACAGCGCCGCACCTGTTTTACCGACACCTGTTACTAACACTTTGAGCCAGGTTCCTTTTGACATTTCTTTAACAAAAACAGCCCCATAAAAAAATAGTCTAAATAATATAAATTTGGGGACAAACCTCGATCTTGTCTTCTCTGTCGTCACAGATGGGGATTCTCTTCCTCTTCTGTCCTCTGGTTCTCTGTGAGACACAAACAGCTCACTGTTAAGCTGTGATCAAAAAACAAAGTGCAACTCTGAAGGGAAACTTTCCCTTTCAGTCCATTTTCTTCTGAGTGTTGTTGTCGCACACTTAGAATAACAATCTAAACCTTTTAGTGGAAACAACAAGAACTTTTAGTGGACGCACTTTGATCCATTTCTCGCTGCCGGCTGAAGAAATCTACTGGAGCAATTCAAAAACTCCCTGTACACAAAATATGCAAATATAGGATTAAAAAAAATACAAGAACTCCCCTTTAAGTGACTTTAAAGGTTTCTTGACTGGTTTGAGTATTTCAGGGACGGCTGAGCTAAGGATATTTTCATACACAACCACCCAACCAGGAAATTCTCTACACAAAACAGGCTAGGTGATGCCTGAGGTCAGAGGCCACAGTGTTTTAGTCTTATATGTTTTAGGTCTCGTTCCATTTCAGCTCAAAAACTCTAAATACTGGCGGCCATCTTTAAATTTAAACCCGTGAAGGCAGCCTGACTCACAGCACTGCCACTCCAACAGCTAGTTATGACACTGTGGCACTAAACATGACTCCTGCAGACCATGCCAGGACACCGAGCACATCCTTGCTATCACAGATAAACACTGCTGGGTGGACGTCGAGCAGCTCTCTGAACGCAGCTCTGAAGTTTTCTTTCTCCTAACTCGAGCACGGAGGACAATAAAATCAAACATCTCCTTCTCGTTTCGAGCAAGCGAGCGCCGGAGCTGCTGGGGAGGTTTAAAGAGGGGAAGAAAAATCGACAACATATTTAAACAGATTGTGAAAACAATTCCATCTGTCGCCTTTGGCTCGCCAACACTCGCCAGATGGAGCACTTATCATTAAGAATGCTAACTGCAAGAACGCTGCCAATTGGCTCCTATAGACCTTCACTGTTCCTCCAGCAGCAAACAAAGGGAGGAGCATTATTTAGTAATTTCCGCATTAAAGCAGTGTCTGTTGGAGTAATCTATAAGGCAGGGCCGAGCAGGGTGCAGATCAGTAGCTGGTTCAGCTAAAAGCGCTCAGACGCACAGCACAGCTAATCTCAGGCTCTGCTCAGGTGAGGAAATTAAAACTGCAGGCAGTTTATAAGTCCCCAGCAAAATCAATCTTTTAATTAAGTACATCAGTGCATCTTTAACAAGCATGAATCATTTCACACAGGATTAGAGAAATTAACAGAGCATAGGAAGTGCTACTAACTACATATATTAACTTAATTCTCATAATTTACAACTGATTAATGGCATATGTCCATATGGGAGTTTTAATGTTGGTGCTGTGGTTGTAGCAGGCAGCAATAAATCATGACTCATTAGAGGGAGCATTTTATCGCTACCTTCAGTTAGCCTCTTGATCCCAGAACTCCCCCTTAAACCTCCCCTTAATTGGCTTTAAAGTAAAAAAATATATAATATCATTGCAGCCAATGAATGCAGCACACATGAACACTGTCCCTTGTTCTTCTTACAAATTATTTAACATGTACCTGCAGTGATGAGGGGTATTTTTAGAAGTCTAATGTCAAGGTGAAAAGAGCCTGATGACTGATTACATCCTCTGTTTTACTACGGAACAAATCCAGCCGAACTATCAGCCGACAGGGAGCGTCCATGTTTTGTGTGACAGAACCAGTGTCTGTTTTCTGCGGGGGCTGTGGTTAGCGCTGTTGCCTGACAGCTAGAAGGTTCCTGGTTTGAATCCCGGTTCGGGTGAAGTGGGCCTTTCATGTTCTCCCCGTGCGTGCGTGGGTTCCCTCCGGGTACTCCGGCTTCCTCCCACAGTCCAAAGACATGCTCGTTAGGTTCATTGGTGATTCTAAATTGCCCGTAGGTGTGAATATGAGCGTGAAAGATTATCTGTCTCTGTGTGTCAGCCCTGTGATTGACTGGCGACCTGTCCAGGTGTAACCCTGCCTCTCACCCAATGACAGCTGGGATAGGCTCCAGCCCCTCCGCGACCCTGAACAGGATCAGGGGTATAGATGATGGATGGATGTTTACAGCAGCACACACATGCCCAACGTACATGAATAGTTAAGTGGTAATGGTTTTCAGGTTTAGGTTTATAGCGGACTAAAGTAAGTTCTGAAACAGTGCTCACACACTCATTTAGAGGGAGACTAAAACTAAAGTAGTGGTCCTTGGTGAACAGATCGTAGCTGGACAGCTCTAAGGACAGGTGTGTGGTACCGATGCTTTAAAAACAACAACAGATCTACAGTCAGATTTTCAACCCAAAGCTGCCGCGAGCAAAAGAGAGAGAGCAGCTGTGGTCGAGCGACGTAGACAGGAAGTGAAGAGAGCGATTGCATTAATGTAAATAAAGCAGTGTAACAGTGGTTAAACAACAAACTAACACGCCTCCACCTCCGTACAACCCAACAGGAAGGTACAGGGTTTAGTTTTTATAGGTTGAAGGCAGACAGACAGAGAGACAGACATGTTTTCGTGTCGTCCCGACCTGCAGACTGCTGGCTGAGCTCCAGACCTCTGTGCAAAGATGGACGTCCAGAAACGTCCCAAACAGCAGAACAATAAGAAGAATAGAAACACAGCTGAAGGGCAGATCCTCTGCAGACACAGACACCGGCTCACACTTCCCCTGGATGCTGAGTAATGATTAAGAGGAAATATTTTAATCCTGCTCCTTAAGTAACGAAACAGGTATTGAGTATCATGTTTTTTTTTACTAGTATTGTATCGAAGTCTGATATTCTGGTATCGTGACGACCCCAGGTGTGATTGCACCCAAAAAGCACTGAGATCTGATCGCTCAGACCACATCTGGAGTCTGGGCCACATTCTTTTAGCAGTGTTTATGTGAACGGGGCAAATAAGCACCTTTTATACCATTTTTTACACCACTTGTTCAAGCCACCTTTAATCTGCTTCACTGCTCTGAATAATAGTTATGAAGCCTGAATGGGGGGTTAAAGTGTTTGGCTGTTAAGCTAGCTGCAGAGGTAGTAACAGAGCTGAGTTAACATGTAAATGAGGAGCCTGAAGTACGCGACCGGGCTGTGGGCTGTGTGTGCAGCTAATAGAGCTGCCACTTTTCCCACAAATCAAGTTCCAACAAATTCAACGTGATATGGAATTCATGCAAATTATAGTGGTCCATACAGCGCCTCTGAGGTGCGTTGGGATGATCAGTTCTGAAGCACGGTCTTATACGCGAGGCGTAGCTCTGTTTTGGGAAGAGCTAGGTGCGTGAGAGTGGGGTGGAAGAGCGAGTGACAGAGAACTTAAGAGGGCGTTCACATTAGGGACCCAGGCCCGGATCACTTGACCCCAAAGTCAATTGATTAGTGTGAACACCGTGTACCGTACTTGAGCATGGTTCGTTGAGCCGTGTCCAGGTCCACTTGAAAAGGTGGTCTCGAGTACGGTTCATGTGTACTTGGTACGCATCTGGTGTGAAAGCTAACCATAGCAAACCACGGAAGTGCACTGCTTTTTATAACGTCTCCTTCGAAAGCCACGTTTAATACACGTATGCGCGCAGCACCGCCGATCTCATCCTCTGAACTGCACGACCATGGCTGATACCGTAGGAGCGTGGGGAAGAGGGTCGTTCTGGATATTTTCTTCAAAATATGAATAATAGTAGGCAGGGTGCAAAGGTCGGCTCCAGTGTACGGGCTTGGGGTCATGTGATTGACATGCTTTTCTACACTGGAACGACAACGTAAACAATGTTCCGTAGTTGATGATACCCTTCGTCTTCTCCTTGTTTTTGAGGTGCATTACCGCCGCCTTCTCCTTCGGTGTCCTCGGGTACGGAACAAACTTATTAATGTGAAAGCTGAGCGGCGGAGAGGAGTGGGGGGGGCAACCGTACTCGGGTATGGTACAAAGCAACCCTACCTAATGTGAAAACACCCAACAGTGTGTCGCGTGAATTTCAAGGGGACCAGAGCAGAGGAAGAGCAGAGCAAAGAGTGATCGGCAGCTGTATAAACAACAGAACTAATGTACAGTTAGACTCAAGTCGCGCTCCTGCGTCTTGCTTCCTGCATGCTGCTGGCGTGACGGGAGTTAGCCCCGAAGCTAGCTACAACAATAAGAGTCCCCTGTGCTTTCTGACTACGGTCGGGACGCTGAAGCAGGAAAGGTTAACATCGACTTGGCTCGTTAGCTTCCTCTATTGGTTTGTAGCAGGCAGCGTGTTATCGCCATCTGTTGGAATACAAGGCACACTACTTAAAACGTGACAGCATCCTGGGACTCTGGAGAGCAGATTACTAATTTGTTCGTGGTCAAGTGTTCTCTGCTGCTGATCACATCATTACAGTTTGAACTATTAATATTTCACCAGGTTCGAACGATATTTTACAGCCCTAGCAGCTAACCGAAAAACCCTGCTGGATTCCTGTATAAAAGTAGTCACTAATATCCTCAGAGTGATCAGAGGTACATGCTCATTGTCGACATAGAAATGTTGAGTATACAAACTGAGCCATGAAGGGTTAAATGAAACAGTGGTTGGGCTCCTTTTACAGACCTCATATTGAGGAACTAATGTGTGTAAATGGTTCGTCCTTGCGTGCAGCTCAGTCTGGATTTAAGAGTGTTTGAGGTGTGCTGTGTAAAACATGGAGCATTAACTTTACAGCTGTGGCATTACATACATACTAAATAACATCCAGCTCACAGGTTGACTTTAAAGGTTTTTCACCAGCAGGCACTACAGGCCGTGAATAACAGCCACAAGACTCTCAGCTTCATCAAGGTGGCACCAGGCCATGTCAGCCCTTTTGGTCAAATGTAAATGTGTGTGTGTCGCACACACTAACTCTCCAACACACACACACACACACACACACAGCGCAGCCTCGGAGGCCAGCAGGAGGTCGATTAGCCAGTCCTGATAAATTGAAACATGGCTTTAGAGAAGTGCCAGCGCCTGGGTGCCCTGGTAAAAGCATTAAAAATGCAAAGCAGGGCCCTTTTAGCGTCTGCCATTGCACGCCTTGCATTTGAAGATAAATGCTGCAGTGAAGTGCCTCGCCCGAGTGGCTGGGGCTGCGAGAAAAATCAGAAAGCTGCTTAATCCCCGAGAGCTCCAGCAGGGTCCTCGGCACATGTCTGGGCCCAGGGTTTCCAAACCTGAACAGAAAAACACATTAACCCAGACTGCCACTGTGCTCCAACACTCCACTATTTCCCCTCTAAGACAGATGGAGCGCAGAGAGTGAGAGAAGTGGCTGAGACACTCCTCCCTTTCTTTGTTCATTCCTCTATTTGTAACAGAGACTGCAGCCAGGAATGGCTTCAGTGGAATTGACTCTGCTGTGAGCATCCACAGTCACAAGAGGAAAGTTCCCTCAAGTCCCAGGTGAGTGGCACCGGGTCACATACTGACAGAGGAAAAAAGAAAAAGGGATGTGAAAGACAAGCCCAGCCCCTCCTGCTCACCACGAGCTGTCAGATATCAATCTGGAGTGTTTCTTGAGGGAGCGGGGAGGCGGCTCTGTATCGCAGGATCAGAGCATGGTCGGTGCAGATAAGTAGGATCCAGTGAGGGATGGAGAGGGGGTTCTGTTCCCTCTCACAGCTGACACTAAATGTTTCTCTGCAGGCTGACACAGTCCACACACCATCGCTGCTTTATGGAAGAAGTTGTGGGGAAACAAGCAGACGATTTAAAACAACATGGACTCTGTCGAAGCCAAGAAGGCTTTAAAAACTTCTGTCACTGTTGTTGCAGATTTAATCCTGGAGTGAAATAATATATCTGTTGTTATTCATCGTCTCATCATTAAAGTGGAATTAAAAATGGGCTCTATTTTTTACAGACTTTGGAATCTAAATGACTTAAAGGAAGGAAAAGTTTTGGAATCGCTCCACTGATTGTTATTCTAAGTGTCTGACGACATCACAGAGAGGATCCCTGCAGAGACAGACCTTTACAGAGTAGTATCCTTTTTATAATCAGAAACAACCGGAACATGGCTCTCTTCAAGGACACCAGACTCCACTGATAAAACATCATCATATTTACTACTACTAATTGTGCATTTGTGCAACACACAGCCAAACGTTGAGTTTTGTTCAATCTTGATGACATTCTGAATCATTGAAAAGCTCCTCTGTTCTCCTATAAAAACATATCCATACATGCAACACTAAAAAAGTAATGGGGAGCATTTAAAGTGATAATCTCACAGATGTTCATGTAAATAAATGTTAAGTCTCTATCTATCACTGAATGAGGTAACACAATGGTGACTGAGCCTATGGCCCACTGATGAAAGCCTTTGCATTTGCAGTATATAGTATTATTACAGACTGGGTGTCTGTGGCGACATTCATGGAAAACATCACAAGCGGCGCCCAGTTAGTGACGCGTTTTCCATCAGCCAGCAGTGGTTGGTCTGCCAGAGAGGGTAGGCGGAGCTAAGCGGCTGCTTTTCTGCTCTCTGCAAGTGTTGCGAGTAAACAGTAATCTACTATGGCTGAACAAACAAAGAAAAGATGGATGACTACAGATACAACTTCAAAAAGAAGTGAAAATCCAAAGAAGAAGAAACAAACTCGACGCTCAGATGAAGCAAACAGTCTGAAAAGGAAGCGACCGTCAGCCAGGAAAATCAAGAGTTACAACCGGAGCCAACCGTGGACGTCACACATGCAGCACTGTGTGGATATCTGGGAAGTGTTAGTTAGGGTTAGTTACCGTTTATCGCCATAGGAGCCGCCAAAGAGAACGAGATTCAATTTTTTTCTATTTTGGGAGTTGTCTTGTCTGTGTGCATTTTTCGTTTCATTTATTGGTTTTAAAAAAGAGATTTTTTTTAAAATGTTGTGTTTTTAAAGACAAAAAAAAGAAAGGTTAGGAATAAAAAGCATCGTTAGCTGTTTGGCTGCTCTGTGAGCTCTAACCTGACAGTCAGGAGCTTTTAAAATGATTTGATGCTTCAGAATGAGACTAAATTAATGGCTTTATTTCCAGAATCTAAAATTCGATATATTGAAGAACTTGTGTTACTGATGCTCTTATTTCACTGATGGTGTTGTTTTAGTTTGTAGTTTCACAGGTGATAAAACTTGTTCCCTGCAGGTGCTGTTTGTGTTACGCTGCCTTTACCCAACAGCTGTTTCCATGTACACACAAACACACACCATTGTTTTAAAACAGACGTGTGATTTAACTGCATATTAAGTTTGACTGACATTTAACTGCATTTGTGCTAAACCCTCTTTCTCCATCTCCTCCAGGTTTTATCTTAATGACACGTAAGTGCACAAATCATTTGATTATTTTTTCATAAAGCCACTCCAGCTCGAAGAATCCACATCGCTCTGTGCTGCTGGAGGAGACGTTAATGCTTTAATTCTGTGGACGCCTGAAGCTTCATCGCCTGACTGAGCTGCAGGCTGAGATTCAAGAGCTTTCTTACCTTAACCTTTAAAAGGAGCAGACTGCCCTGCAGAGACAATGCCAAGCAGGTTTACACTCCTGCTTCATTCACAAGAATTTGTGAGAGAGACTTTAGTTTCATTTATTTGCCACCGCGCTCTCGTCCCGAATCAAATTATGTGACACAACAAAGAATACGTTTGAGTGGCTGCATCCTGCCTCACGTCCACCAAGAGCAAATACACAACTGTTTTTGTTTGTCCCTTACACTGTATGTAAGAAGTGGACGTAGCCACAGTGACATCACATATTAGTTTGTGGACGAATGTTCTGAAGCATTTTATCTGTCACCATCTTGGTTTTTTGGAGTCAGAAGTGAGCACATTCAGACGAGAGGGTGGAGCTAGAAAGGAACGATGGGTCAACAAACACTCCATCTGTAATTTTCATTAATGTGATACTAAATGGGAACGCCTCGGGATGCCCCAGGAGGAGCTGGAAGATGTTGCTAGGGAGAGGGGCGTCTGGGCCAACTTGCTTTGTCTGCTGCCTCTGTGACGTGACCCCGGACAGGCGGAGGAAAATGGATGGATGGATAAATCAGAGGTTAATTTTGGCTTGCGAAAAAACAAGCTTCAAACAAAATGTGCTAATTCAAAGAATGAACAGCCACTACCTCAGAGTGTATTTAAAGCTGCTTTCCCACTGGTCAAAAAACCCGCAAACACCTGCTACACCCGCTACACCCGGCTTTTTTGCTTAGTGGGAAAGGTTACAATCGGCATTCAGACCCGGGTCACATGACTCTGCAGTAGACCCGGGTAATTATCGCCTCAGGATGGACAGGAGGATACTTCACTGGCAATGGGAACACAGACAATCTGAATTTATTAGCGGGTCTGAAAAACCTGCATCAACACGCTCTTTTCGGTGGGAAAGGAGTATAAGTAAAACTTATGTCTGAACAAGACATTTTATGGTCACTGTTGTAGCCCTCTTGTCAATCACAAGAAGCCATGCTTTAAAGCATCCCTGCCATCTTGTTTTTTGGATCCAGAAGGGACCATATTTGGCACAATGCTACACCTTTATCCTGGTAGACTTTTCCCTGCAGCCTCCCAGTAAAATGTCAGCAAGAAGTCGAGGTGATCCGACGTGTGAACGCAGCAGGTAATCAGGAGTCAGGGACATTCACCGCGAGCAAGTGGGCAGGGTGATGACATTTATATCATGTGACCAGTGTGAAACCAGAAGAGCGACACATATCAGGATGATTAAAAGCATCTGCAGTCGAAGCAGAAGGATCATTTACAAGCAGCAGCAAAGATGTCTGCAGACTAGAGAGAGATTCAGGAGCTTCTGGCTGGGAGGACGACGCTGAAATTGTGTGTCAGCTGCAGGGAGCGGCAAAGGTCATGTATGAACAAACTACTGCACTACTTCCACAGCGTACTTTTAACGTCATGCCCTGCCTCGTGAGACACCATGAGACTTTCCATTCAGTCACACGGCCTTCCCAAAATTAAAGTTCTTTGAGTTACAAACATTTAAATATTTGTGCTCGAGGGAACAAACGATCACCTTGTGTGACTTTCTGAAGCTTTAGGAGAGCATCAGACTAATGAGATCTCAAGTTAATTATTTGTAATCAATACAGATCAATCAATTAGCCAACACCGACATCAATTACACTCTAATGAGAGTGGAGGACGAGTTGAGCAAACGATCTTTTCATTATTTTGGTCCTAAAAACAGAACTTTTTATCTCCACTGATCACAGTTTAGATTTCCAGTGTGCTGATACACACCGTGCCCCTCACTTGATGTTTCTTGGGCTCTGGCGACATCTCCTGTGGGATGAACTTGATCGGTCCCTTGATCTGCCTCCTGGACCGCTTGGTGCCGTCGGGTAGCGTCTCCATGGCGATATCGGCCTCATCGCTGCTGGCCTGGTCGCACTCGGAGCATTGCCTGAGGAGGAGGAGGAAGAGAGCTGATTTTACTAACACAGGACCAAATCTGTCGTCTTTAATGTAAAACTGGAACTATTGAGCCAAAATCAAGTCGCAGTTTGCAGCTTCCCATGTGTGTCCAGACTCATATTTTATATAACTTGTGAAGACTTTGAATTCATTTAATAAAAATGTATTTAGTATTTAAATGTATGTTTAGATTTGGAAATTAGATTTCGATAAAACAAAGTAAATCATTTCCGATCGAGTTTGTTACATGCAGACTATGTTTTTATTCTGAGTGAAGACTTGGATCAACCTTTTTCATGTGATGTGATCTTATACTTGTGGTGGGCCTTGAAGTTACTGCAGCTCATGAGATTTAATTTACAAAAAATAAACATATTTTTTTAATTAACAGATTAACGAAGGCTTCTTGTCACATATTTTTTGGTTTATGAAATAAAAGTATATTGGGAAATACTTTGTCTTTGTCTCAAGCATAGACTGTATAAAAAGATGGCCGCCATGACAGCTCCCCAAAAGTGAAGCCAAACCCTCTCTATCGCCCCCTGCTGACTGGCTGCAGTATAGCTCATAAAGCCCGCCTCCTCCATGTTAACAGATGGGACATGAGTCAAACTATAAAATCAAAATACACGTCAAATACATTTTTCTCACACATGGTTTCTGTCATTACAGTTAGTTCTTATCGTGCTGATTTATGTCCAAGTGTTCATTTTTCTGACATCTTTACTTTTAATTAGTTATTTGATGCTATAAAAAGGGGGTGTGGCATCATGATTGACAGCTCTGTTGACAAGTGGGGCTCCTGCAGCGTTCTGTTCCCGAGTAGCAGAGTAGAGGAGGAACGGCGAGAGGAGACGTAACTAACACTAACAATCATTGAACTTTCCATAAGATTGAATATCTGCTTCAGACCGACACAAGAAGCTGTTCTGCTGCAGGCTGAGCCCACCTGAGGCTCCAACACGCCAAGGACACAAGGTAAAGGTGTGTGTCGGGTAGAGGAAGGGGAGGGACGTCAATACTGCGGCTCTCCCAGATGATCTCTAACGCACACACTCTGGATACAGATGAGCAAGATGGCAGCGTCTGCTCCGGGGGGGATTTTGGCTCCACTTTTGTGCAATGAGAGTCTATCTTTGTATACAGTCATTGGTCTCAAGTGTTGATCAGGGCTGTGTGATTAGATGTTTCTGGATTTATTCAAATGGGCCGCTGCGTTCCTTAGTTTGCAAATGGATGCTTTAATCGAAACAGCTGTTTGACACGTGCAGAAGTGATGAATACATCATGCATTCGTTTCCTCAACAGCTTCCTTTCAACACCCACACGTTCAGTGATATCTTTCTGGCATGTGTTGGATCAGCTGCCCCAAGATGTGCACGCTTACATCAAAATTGAGGGTGTGCATAGGAAGAGCGCCGCGCGGAAGCATTCAGGTTAAAAAGTTTAATTAGTGTGATATTTTTGTGATGAGTTAGTGAAAAGGTTTACTTCTTCCCTGAAAGATTTCTACTCTGTTTGGGCTGTTTGGGCGGCTGAGTCTGCCGTCTCTCAATCGGAAGGTTGGGGGTTCGATCCCTGACTGCTGCAGTCACATGTCTAAGTGTCCCCAAATTGCTCCTGAAGGCAGAGCCATCAGGTATGAATGTACATGGATACTGATTGGAGATTGGCACTTAGGCCTTTGCCATCAGTGTGTGAATGTGTGTGTGAATGGGTGAATGTGACATGTCCTGTAAAAGCCGCTTTGAGTGTTCACAAGACTGGAAAAGAGCTAAAAAAAGCACAGTCCATTTACCACTGAAACAGATTTTTAGGCTCCATGTTCACCTTGCTAGTGTGAAACATGCTGTCTTCACTGAGAGACTATTTTTACAGGCAGGTAAAGAGGACTAATAGAGACATACATGAGAATAAGAGGCAGCTGAAGTCAAAGTGACCTTGACCTTTGACCACCAAAACTAGTAATTTCGTCTTTGAGTCCATGTGAATGTTTGAGCCAAATTTGGAAATGTTCCTTTCCAGTATTCCTGTGATATAACGTTGTTAAAAGAAAGGGACGGAATAAACAACCTATATAAATGTAGTAGCTCTAAAATAGCATAAAAAGTGTACACCAAAACCTTCAGAGAGCATCTTCCTAACAGACGAACGTAATAGATAATAATGCCACTTTTTGAATCAAGTGAAAGTTGGACCTGCCTTACAATAGATAAGACTCTTTCCAAATACGTCTGCCTCAGTGTCCTGAAGTCTCTGTGGCTTTGTGTGTGTGTGTAGCACTGCTGTTAGTTATTACTCTGCTCACAGAGTTCACACACTTTCTGTTACACAGATGGTTTATAATAACCACCCAGTAAACCTAAAAAGAGCTTCATTCTTAAATATTAAACGTATTAACACGTCCTGTTCTGTAACAGCAGCTGTCTCTTCATTTTGTTATATTTAATACAGTAAAACAAACTCTCCTCCGTCCTCCCTTCCTCTCCTCTTTTTCCTCAAACAGTGGAAGAAGTAGCTCACTGAGTGAGGGTAGATCTTAGAACTATAATATGAGGGGAAACAGGTGCACTAAATCTCCCCTACAGATAAAAAACTGCCGTGGCTGAGGAAAGCGACTGTGACATTTCCACCATCTCAGCATCCGTCATCTGATAATCCTGCTGCCACCGACTGGCCTCAAATGTCACGAGCAATATGAATAAACAAACTCCTGGCAGGAGAAGAATGAATATGAAAAGCAATCACTCTTCATGCCCACGTAATGGAGATATTTTATGAGTTTAGTACCAACTCTGAGTGTCAAAGGTATTGATTTTTATTTAAAATGCAGTTTTATTTCGCTCTTTTTTACAGAATAAGTATGTCAGACATTCATAAGAAGCATCTTAAACCTCGTCCGCTCACCCCCCTGTAAACTCAACATTCAATTGGTGCAGCTTGTTGGCTATTTTAGGCCTAATATGTGTTATGTTTTCACTGTCTACAAATGCTCTGTTATGATGTATCTGTAACCTTATTAAAGACAGGAGCGCCTGCCATCAGCGGCCCGGCCTCTATCTGTCGTATTCCTCTCACATTCTCGGTGCTGTCATGTTGAATCATGTTATGCAGCACGAGGGCTTGTACAGCCGAGTATCTCACTGATATGCGGCTTTTCCTTCTGAGGAATCTTGAACTGTGTAACCTTCACTAATGGCTCTCCAGCAGTCTGGGTTTTCTGGCTTACAGGGAATCTGTCAGCTGTTTGAGTCCTAACAAAACACTGTTTTGTACTTGTAACTTCTCAGACATTGACGTTAATTTATTCTACACGGTTTTCATTGGGAGGTTTAAATGGTATTTTTAAATCTGCGCCCTAATTTTACATATCAAACTACACCCACTAAAAGTTCTGTTTTTTTCACTGACAGGCTCAGATTGTTATTCAGTGTCTGACAACACTACAGAAAGGATCCCTACAGAGATTGTTGAAGAGTAAGATGCTTTCTTGAAACCAGAAGCAGCAATTTCATCTCTCTTCTCAAGGCCACCAGACTCCATTGACAAAAACAATAATTTTACTCTGCAGAATATGGGAGTTGCTGGTCTATGGCTGCCTCAACTGGTTAGTTTTTGGACTTATTATATATAAGAGGAATATTCTTTTGCATCAAAATAAACCATTTTAAACACCAAAGTCACACAAAAACACAAATAAACGAGGCAGGAGCAGAGCAGCAACTCACGTGTTCTGCATGGCAAAATTGCTGTTTTTTTCAATGGAGTTTGGTGTCTTTGAAGAGAGCAATGAAATAGCGGTTTCTAGTTTTTCTTTAACAAAAAGGTTTATCTAGGGCAGCTGTGGCTCAGTGGTAGAGTCGTCGTCTCTCAATTGGAAGGTTGGATTCGATCCCTACAAGACACTGAACCCCAAATTGCTCACCACGGAGCAATGCATAGATCATTACCTCTCAGATGTATTGAAATTGTAACATTGTCTATCTCTGTAGGGATCCTTTCTGTGATGTTGTCAGACACTTAGAAAATCAATCTGAGCCTGTCAGTGGAAACAAACAAGAACTTTTCGTGGACGCACTTTGTTTGGGTGCATTTGTCTTCATGTGTCCTGAAGCAGTATCTTTCCACCCTTGTGTCCCTGTGTCTCTCACCAGTAGCTGTTCTTGGTCTTCTTGGGCATGCGTGTTAGCGGTGGCTCCAGGCAGCCCAGGTGGTAGTAGAGCTTGCAGGTGTCACACAGCACCAGCAGATGTTGGTCCTGGTTCTTCTTACAGATACCACAGCTGCAAGAAAACATCATGAGATACAACATTTAACCAGGAACAGGTGCCTGGGAAACCAACTGACAGTAACTGACTGCTTATTTTTCTTTCTCACCATAAATGCAGGTATTTTATTTACACATGAAACCCCAAATTAGCTTAAACACAATAATGTACCTTTAGTAAGTCATCGATTTCCCCCCCCTGGCATTTGATAATATTAAAAACAATTTCAAAGTGGTTTCACTATCTTTACTTCATAATTTAAACTCCATCTTTCCAACACCTCACCTGTAGAGGATTGCTGGCAGGCTGGATGACTTCCCCGGGGTTCCTCCCTCCTTCTTGCTGGGCTTTCTCTCTTTCGGTGCTTTCAGAACAGCTGGGGTGTTGAGTTTCTGCCAAAATGAAATGCACAAATGTTTTCATGTTAAAGACATGTACAGCAACATTTCTTAAACGAAACAGAGACCCTGATCCATGGTAGCCTACAGAACACGCTAAGAAAGACTTTTCACATTGATTCCAGTGAAGAACTTAGTCATAGTCAAACATGTCCTCACATGGGAAGGTGACTCTTTCAGGGTGCATTTTTAAAAAGTTACTAACACCTCTGATTCTGATTAGGAATATAATCAGTCTTAACTTTTAAAATCCACATAATTATGATTAACAGAGAGTATTTGACATCCCACACACTTCTAAGGGGTCACACGGTTAGAGATTATTGGCTTTTTTTATCAGGCTCAAAACATTTCTATAAAACCAAACACTCTGCATTGGTAAATACCTCTGAGAAATGTGTGAAAACGTTCTTTTGTTTTGCTCATAAGATTTAATGAAATATGATTATGTTATGGCGTAAACTAATGTTTGCTTCAGAATGACAAACACATTTTGCTTAAAGAGCCCCTCCAGGTAAAATCCAGTGTTTAACCTTGTAAACATCTCCATGTGGTGTTCTTCATGTGCTACAAGACACATCAGGGACAACATGAGCATCATCTCCATGTCTGCTTTTAACCTGCAGTGTACCAAGGACAGGCTGAACAACACGTTTCCAGATTGGCAGGTTTGAAACGTCACAAGCCTAAGGAGCCAATCCTGTTAAAGGACAGGGTGGCGCTACGCATATCATTATGTGTAACCTATGGCAACCACTTCAGCGATGCGCAAGTCAGCTGTAACCATCACTGTAACTTTTGCAAACTCACTAATGACTACTAACATTAAAGGTTTAATAAGTCTGATTTTCCTAGAAAAATAAAATATAGACTTTTACAGATATAATATAAATCATCACTTCTGGGCCTCTGTACATGTGTGTAGGTGAGTGTGTGTGCAGACCCTTGTGAGACCCTTCCCTCTGCACCTATTCTGTTGTTTTGCTTTGCACGGGACGTTTTCAGGAGGGGCGCTGTCGTGGTTCCCTGAGCCAATCACAGCGTAGAGGTGAGTGTGGGAGTGGTTCAAATTAGCAACTGGGCCCCGTTCAGACCGGCGAACATGGTGAGAGAGCGATGCAGAGTTGGCCTTCTTTCTGTTGGACAGGTAGGTGCTTCAAACTGGGCTGGATAAGCTAACCAGCATGTAGCATGCTAGCCCAAAGCTAACCGGCGGTTAGCATGCTAGCGCAACGGTAACCGTGATGCTGTAGATGTTAGCTCGGCGGGGTGGGCGTGTTCTCGCACGTGAGAGTGTGTGGGCGGGGCCTACGAAGATTGAGGAGTTTATAATGAGGGAGAAGGAGGAGATGCCTTGGGAGGATTTTTACAAACGTATTTTGCAGAAAAAACATCTCAGACACAATTTATTATTATAGGAGAACATTTTATATGTCTTAAAACATGACTGGAGCTGCTCTTTAAAACACATTTTTTTAAAGTATTTTTAAACCGTGGACACATTTAAAGTGTCCGACAACATTAGAGAAAGATCCCTACAGATGTAGACCTTTTTCATGAGGCGCAGGATGCTTTGTTTTCAAACCAGACACAGCCGTCTCCTGACTCTCGAACACAAGGAACTAACTGATCAAGGCAGCAGTAGACCAGCAACTCCTGTGTTTGAGGTAAAACTACTGTTTCTGTCAGTGTCATCTGTCGGCTTTGAAGAGAGTGATGTTACAGCTGCTGTGGATTAAAAAAACATCTTCCTCTGTAACATAAAGGTTTATCTCTGTGGGGATTTCAAAACCTTTTGTACCTATTAGTCATTTAGACCCCAGGTGATGTAAAAACTAGGGCCCAGGTTAACAATGCACAAGATGTTCCCTTTAAAGCACAGCCCAGAGAGTGGTTTATTTGTCTAATGAGGTTTGGTTTGAGAGACAGAAACGTGGGATTGTGGGCAGATGTTGCTCAGGTCAGAGTCAGAGGTACTAACAAGTGACACTCTATTGAACACCTGCTTTATGTTGCCTGTACCTTCAGACTGTTCGCTAAAGCAGAGCTGTAAAAGTTGGCTCACAGCAGAGTTGTGAGGGAGGGCGAGGGGGAACCTGTTGTATGTGGCAGGTGAAAAGCAGCAGCAGACAGCCCGTTTATTTCCTCCATCTCAGGTGCGTTGCTGCCACGCGGGTTAATTAGAAAACTTATCTCGTCGGGACCGAGTCTGTCACTAAACAGACAAGGTTTTCCTGCAGGAAGTTCTAATCTGGGCGTGCTCGCTCTGCCTGCAGCGGCGAGGGAGCGTCCCCGCAGGGAGCCCTGATAGATGGAGGGACGGGGTGACCAGAGCACAAAGGGCCTGCAGGAGCTATCTCCTCAACCTGGACCACAGTCCGCCTGCATCCCACCACGGGGAAGCGTCTCTACTGCTGATATGGACCAGTTTCAACATTGTTAACACGCTTTATCAGACAGATGAAGAAGTTTAAAGGTGCAGATTATATATAGTGAGTGGAAACAGTTAGGCTGTCTGGTTTCCTGCCACCCTGCTCTGTCCCCAGGGGAAACTCATCACAACATTACAGTGCAGGAGCAATCTGGGCTCTTCCTCCTGCCGAGAGCATTTTCATCATGTTCAATAAAGCAAACTAATGAAAATGTGGCATAAATCGTCACTAGAAAAACAGCTCCGCGAAGGCAAGTGTACTACTTCATAACTATGACTGCGAGTGCAAGCTGTGAGCTTCAGCTGTAAGACTAATCCACTCATGCTGGCATCTTCGGGCCCTAAAGCCTCCTCTATCTAAAGCTCTCTGATCTAATAGATTGTGGGATGCTAAAATCTCTCCATTACCTCCTGAGGATACATGTGGCTGGCAGACACTCTCAACAAAGTCTGTACACAACCAATCAGGGCTGCTGTACTCGATTCTGTTTTTCCTCTGTTATTGTGTCACACTGTCTCAGCATCAGTGGGTCTGATTCCAACTTTTCTTGGACATGTTTTGTTGTTCCCATCTTTATTCTAGAGCGTGCTCTTTCAGTACAAGAGCACGACTTATTGATTTCATGTTCAGATTTGATAATGCCTTCCTATAGAACTCTGCCCTTGCACTACATTTCAAAATGTCCAATATTTGCTGATTCCAGCTTTTCAGATGTTCTTATTTTTCCTTACAGATATTAAATGAAGAGTCTTTTGGTTTTCTAACAGTTGGTTGGACAAAAAAAGCCATTTGGGCTCAGGGTAAACCATTAATCGTAATTCCTGATTTATTGTTTCATTATCCTTTTATTATCACATTTCATTATGCACGAAATTATTCATCGCTTTTGTTTGGAGATACTTGTGCATATTTTGACTGTTTGGTTACAACCATAGACTGTATAAATAATGGACGCAGCCTCCGCGACGTCACCTTTCAGTTTCTCGACTGCGTAAATGAAGCCGAAATATGGCCGTCGCCATGTTGGTTTCCTGGAGCCAGAAGTGACCATATTTGGTCGAGAGGGTGGAGCTGGAGAGGAGCGAGGGGTTGGCAAACGCCAAGTTATCAAAGCTAAACAGTCTGTGTCTGATCCATTCGCTGGTGAATGAGCTGGTTTAACTTCATGTTTCCCTCAGAGGAGGTCCTGTTTGTGGTGGTGACTGACTGCAGGTGTTTATTTATCCGACTAGAGAAGACTCGCTCGCCCGGTGAGAGAGCGGACTGTGTGTCTGTGTTGACGTCTAACAGACAGCCAGCAGGACCCACCTGTCAATCAAGTGACCCGGCTCCTATAATTTAAGGCTTAATATAATTAAAACGGGTGTGTTATGAATAAATTCACCCCTCGTACAGTTATCTTGAACAGTAAAATTAGCTGTCTATAGCGAAAGCGTTTTTTGTACCAGGCTGTAAACATGTTTATTTCTGCTGTGAAAAAGGACATTTTCCCATCTGCTGTAATGTTATTTCTTGTTTTCTGGAGCCTCAAGTGGACACTCGAGGAACTGCAGTTTTCTACACTTCTGCATCGGCTTCATTTTTCGACATTGGCGGTTGCTGCTTGGTTACACTATGTGAATAGCAGAGAACAGCACCTAAAAATCACTGTAGCACCTGTGAGTCAGGTGAAAAATAATTAATTATGGTTTTAGAGCCGTTATGAATTTATTTGTTCTGTTTATCATCACTGAACTGGACCGTGCAGTAACATTAATCCCTTTTATAATATCTGCCACCTGGTGAGCATCGTGGCGTTCCATAGAGGCTGCTGGAAAGTGTCCTGTTTTCTTGTCAAGTTGCCAGGAGTGCTAAACTTCCAGGAGCACGAGGAACAAAAGCACCGACTGTGTACTGGAAGAGGGATGAGAGTCCCAGTTGGGGACATCAATAATTTCTGCAAATGCAGGCAGGCAGGATGACAAATAGGAGATGAAAACGTGGCAGATAGATGACACAAAAGCATGCGGTGCTGTGACTGATGTTGCTACTTAAACCGTGCGTGTTCATAATTAGGTGATTTATGGTGGTCATTGCAGATTCACTGCCAGTTTTGCTTCTAGTCCCTGTCCATTCTGCTGCCTCGCCACCACATTAATATCATTCGACCATTTGTCTACACGCCTCATGCTCTTCAACGAGCACACTTTTTAAAGGCTTTTTATGGATTTAGATGGTACTTATATTCATAAATCCCTAAAGGAGAGACTGCACTGTCCCAGGCACCCGGTGGATCTCTTATCAGTTTTCTTGAATAATTTTAGGGAAGGGTCAGAGTTAGCTGCTTCCTCTGATCTTTAATGACAAGACACAAGTGATAAGAAAATACTGACTGAGAATATTATAGACAGGAAAAGTGCAGGACAGGTGTGTGTGCATTGTAGAGCCCCCACATGGCTCTGGTGTGTTATTCTTACCATTGTTCTTCACATAGCACGCATTTTTTACTTAAAAAAATGTACTCAAAGATCAACTTACTAGCTGTTTCTTGGCTCTCAAAACTCTCGCTTGGTCTTCATCAGAGGATTGAGTTTACTGAAGGTGGCTGCACACTGTCCAGACAAACGCCAACCAACACCAACTGTCAGGTCAGTGTGCGCCGACAGCTGGTTTTGGTTGGAGTTGGTTGGATGGAGTTGTTTGACCAATCGGGTTTGATGGAGTTGTGGAAAGTCTGACCAATGTGCGACTTTTTCCCAACAAACCGCAACATTCTGAGAGTGCGTTCCCTTGACAACTAGCCTGTACTCCCGTGCGGAACATCAGTACACACGACCCTCGTCCATGTAAAATAAAACAAAAACGTAAATAAGAAAAAGTCGGAAACAAAAGTCTGTCCTGTCGGCTGATGTCTGGGCAGTGAGGAGCTGCAGTTTGTTTCCGGAACATTCTACAGACTGCAACAGCAACTGCCAACTGCAGAATGTTGAGGTGAGCTGGGCGTTGTCTGGGCAGTGTGCAGTCACCTTCAGCTGTCATAGAGACATATATCATTGGGTAATTTGATGTCGACCTGGCAATTAAGTAAGACTGAGAGGAAGATGGCACAATATGTTCACAGTTTTTAAAAGCTAGGAGTTGATCTTTAAATAAGTCTTTTCAGACCATGTTCTACTCACTTCTTTTATAGATTATTTTGCCAACATTGGCTACAATTACTGCACAAAAGTTATCATAGATGCTAAGTGTTGTGTTTACCTTAGATTATGACTTACATATGTAATACCACCTTTGCAGAGTTCAGCATTAACCATGGCCACAAAAAGTTAATCTGTGGCCTCCAAATATTACACGTCGGTGCCCCCCTTCAGCCATCAAGTTTAACCCCATACTGCGAACATTTGCCAATACAGTTAACTTTCAATAAACATCCCGATTCTTTAGCGTTAGCATCAGCCAGCGCTTTACTTTCTTCTCAGAATTAGGGCTGTCACGGTAACTGCATGACCGCAATACCGCGGTTCGGTGACGCCAACCTTGGGGTCGACCCAGTGACCGCCATCACCGCTACTTTTAAAATATCATAGACCCAGCGATGTAGCTATACATGTCCTGCGTCTCTGACGCATTAAAGGCACACAGTAAACTCACTATCTATGTATCCCAGGGACGCACGTCATCTTTCCCATACAGAACGATACATTATGAAGAACAAACTTGTTTTAAAAATCACAGTAATCAGCAAAACAAACCTGACAGAGCACCAATGTTTCAACCCTCTGTGCATCTTATCAGCACAGACGAGCCCGCGTGTAGTCTCGCGACCTGCTAGTTTAGCCGCTACAACAACAACCAGCCCGTTACCATGGAGTTCATTTCAACCATTAAGGATACAAACTTAGTAGTGGTTAATAAACTCGCGTTTCTACCGCTCATGCTGTGTTCACTCATGTCGATAATGTGTTACTGTCTCAGGGACGTGCTGTAGCTAGATAAACAATACACACTCCGGCAGCGGGCTAAGGCGGCGGTTAGCAGCCAAACCGCAGGGGAGCGTTAGTGTTTCACCACAGTTAAGTTTAGATGTTACTGTGCCAGTGAGGTGTTAATAACAGTTCTTCTTTCGTGCCTAAGGCTGTGGTAAACCTGAATTAATTACAAAGAAGGGTGTTCTTATGTTATTTTGTCTCTTACTGGATGTACATCTCCAGCACCACTACTGATTAGGAAAACTGATTAGCATTGGAGCTAATTAGTAAAGGTTGATTCACATATCGCTCTATATTTATCCATAGGAATATTTTCTTTATAATGTATGTTGTTTCAATAGATTTAGACGTTTAAACGTTAAATGTACGTAACTTTAGATTTTAAAAGTTATGTTGGACTGATGCTGCTGTTTCACATGACGCTGTATGTTCCAACAAACAAGCTAAAAGGTATCAGTCTATTTCTGTAGACTTCAGTTCACATTCATTAAATAACCCATCAGCTGTACAGGCACATCTTGGCAATTGGTTGCCATAGGAACGAGAAGTGGGATACAGCTTTTACTTCCCGGCAGTCAGGTCTGGCTTCATGGTAAATGACAGCTCAATCAGTTAGTGCAAAATGAAAGGATTTTTGTAAACAGTAAGGTAATAACAGATCCGCTGCGGACATGGGGGTTGCTACATGCAATCAGGATATCTCTCCATCACAAATCCGTGCTACGCTAAAAAAAGGAAACCTGTGAACTTTTGTATACAATTAAGAGGACAGGAGAAGGAGGAGAGGGTGTGTGGAGATGGTGCCGGTACCTGGCCCAGGATGCCCCCCATCAGAGTCCACATGTTCTGGCCTTCACCTCTCAGCTCTCCGTTCACATTCAGCAGCTCCTCCAGAGACTCGCAGAGCTGCAGGAGGACAGAGGAGACAACGTGAGGCAAGGACAGTTCAGCTTCTGTACATGTTCGCACACACACATACACACATTCAGGTATCGTTAAGTAGTGGTCTAAGGTAACCCAATAGCCCTGCAAGATGAAGTCACATATAAATCTTTAAATTCCATCACCTCTGCAGTCAGTGTAACTTTTTAATGTTAACACTGTAGAATGGAGCCCTGTGCCACCAGTAAGCCATTTACAGGTCTTTACCACTACATATCAGTCAAAGCCAGACTTGTAATGACATTCCTCCGTTGGCAGTTTCTTCAAGGCCAAAGCCGTGTAAGAGCAACTCAAGGCGTGCAATTAGCAACACACACTCCATTAATAACGCTTAACACGCACGGCAGAAGACTGAACGCAACATTAACTCTTGTGACTTTTACTCTGCCGTTGTGTTCCCTTCCTCGCGCTGACAGATGGAGCGGCAGCCTCTTCGCAGAGGTCACATGGTTGAGGAGACATGAGAGGGAGGCACGAGCAGGATTCGGTTCTTATCACGTAGCATTGAGAGGCCATATCTAAGGCTGTGACACATTTTAACATTGTCTGAAAAAAACTGAGCAATTACGAACAGCTGTGTCTGAGTTTGCCTCCTCGGTTTCCTTACAGGCTTCAGTCTCAACAGACAGTAAGATAAGAATCTGTATTTCTGATTAAAGCTGTAGTTTGAGTGATTTCAAATAATACTGAAACTCTGTTGTCCTTTGTCTGCCGATGAGCTCTGCCCAGTGCCAATCTGCCATTTAAATTAAGACTTTGTAATATAACCCTTTTTAAATTTGAACACACACAAATTTAATATACAAGTAAGTACACACCAACATACACACACCTTGAGAACACTGAAGGAACCCTAAGCTAATGAAAGTGGGACCAACAAATGAGCGGACGGCGAGAGTGAGAGTGTATTTATTTTTTTAACGTGGTGGTGATTTCGATCAAGAAGAACATTGACTACAACAAGTTTTAACTGACATGAAGTTGCTCCTGCATTGCTCTGTGTACAATGATGCTAAATGACTGGCTCAGGGGTCTTCTGGACTGATGATTAGAAAGATTGATTTGCAAATAGGCAGCCCGTCTTGATTATTGATCGACACTGGCTGCTTTTGACGTCGTCTGTTGTTTGACCAATTATTTGTTAATTAAAGTCATAATCTTGAAGATTTTCATTTAAATAAATGTTAAGTTACTATCTACTGCCGAATGAGGTAACACAATGGTGACTGAGCCTATGGCCCACTGATGAAAGCCTTTGCATTTGCAGTATATAGTTTTATTATGGACTGGCTGTCTGTGGCGGCATTAGCCGAATAAACCACAAGCGGCGCCCAGTTAGGGACGCGGTTTCCATCAGCCAGCAGTGTTTGGTCTGCCAGAGACCAGGTCTCTGCAAGTGTTGTGAGTAAACACTAATCTACTATCTCTTTCCTCTCTTCCCATCCAATTCAAAATCCTACTCATCACCTACAAGGCCCTTCACAATCTTGCCCCCTCCTACCTCACTGACCTCCTTCTCCAATACACTCCCACCCGCAACCTAAGATCTACTGATGCCGGCCTCCTCACCCCTCTCACCCGAACCAAACACTGCGCCAAATACAACGAAACTGAGAACTTGGAGATTATAAATTTAATGCCCAATAATGTTACTATTTGAAATGTAAGTAGAGATTTGTTAGAGGTATCTCTCCTCGGTATGCATGCCAGGAAAATCATAAAGAATATTTGGCGACTAATTCTGTCATGTGTCTTTTTTATCTGTCAAAAAGATCGTCATCCACGATCGATTAACTTACTGGACACTCGCCCCTCGTGTTCTGTCTCCGTACCTGCAGCAGCGTCTCCCACATGCTCATCAGAAAAATACACACACACAGACGTTCGCTGGTCCCTCCTGTAAATGCTTTGATTGAGGTGCGACGTTTTCTGTTAATTACTGACCTTCTTATTCTGATTTAAAAGATTGTAAGTGCAGCTGTGTGTCGGTCTCATTAGTCGGGTTTGATCGTTTTGACACGTAACAACGAGCCTCCTGCACGCGCGGCTCACTTGCTGCTGTAGGAACGAGATCGTGGGTGAAAAAATACAAAACGGGAGTTGTGTTTTTTGTGTGAGTTCGTAAAACGTGCAGCTCATGATAAATGTAAACAGAGCAGACGGATAGGGACAGCAGGTGAAGGCGTGTGGGAAGAAATAACTGAAGAGAAGCAAGTTGAGCAGATTAAAGTACTTGTGGTGGAGACGAATGAAGCACAGTTATAAAGTAATAACGATATAGCTTTCTTTAAATAGGATGAAGTATTGTTTGCTGCAATACCCCCCGCCCCCACCCTTCCCCCGTCACTCCCTCGCCGTGAGTATTTCCTGGTGCGTTCACACCTTGGCCAACCCGGGCTTTCTCCTGACATGTTACTCGGCCGCTGGCAGGAGAAAGTCGGGGTAAAAAATGTGGCCGTTTGTGTTCACAGATGCAGCTCACCCAGGTAATGTCAGGAAATGTTCAGGAAGTCTGCTGTGAGGGCTGATGGTTGGAAAGATTGACTTTAAGGAGGCAGCTGTACTTGATTATTGAACGACGTTGGTTGCTGTCTCTGACTGACTGGTCCAGTTGCAGCAGTTGTTTTCCTTCAAGGTGTTAATTCTTTGTGCATGTGATCTGTTGTTTGAGTATCATTTATAACCAATAATCGTACTTATTATAACTCCAGCAGAGATTTGTTAGAGCGCTCCACTTTAACCAGAGACGACTCGTTATTCTGCGGCTGCTTCTCACCTTGTTGTACTCCACGTGCAGTTTTTCTTGCTCCCCCTCCAGCTTGTCTTTTAGGTTCTTCTGCTCAGAGATGTTGTCCTGGATCTGGATCATTCGCATGTTCCGCTCTGAATATCAATGGGACAAAAATCAATGGCACGATCACAATCTTTATACAGGAAAACGCACATGAGAGAGTGTACTGATGGCAGATAGGCCCTCCGCTGCAGGCTAATGAAGAGTGCTCTCAAGGTTACTGACATGGCGTCTCAGACATCTGGTATCAAAAGCATTGATTTGGGGAAAAGTGCCTTCAGACATTCACACAATATCTTAAACATGATGTGCGATAGTTAATGATACACACTGTGGAGATGAATGCTAAAAACCTTTTAGCTTTGTTCCAATTTAAATCATGATACGAGACTTAAATCCTGCATTTCGGATCAGAAAAACAGAGATTAGAAGCACTTTACTATAAAATCATATTGATTATTTAATTGTAGATCTATAAATATAAGGAAATGGAGCAGAAGACAACAAGAGCAGCACAGACACACACATCAGGCTCTGTTATTTTCCCCAGGCAGCTCTAAAAGAGAATAGATTCGGACTTTTGCTAGCTGCTCTGCGGATTTCTGTATGTAGTGCGTCTACATTAAACAGATACTTCATGTGTATTAGTACACCACAAGTGCATGAGAATAGCATTGTTACCTGTGCTTCATTCTTTCAGAAAGCTTTGCTTTTGTTGTGAAAGAATAGAAATGGTCGGGGGTTCGGTTAATGTGAAGCTAATGCAGGGTCACACCGAGAACGTCTGCAAGCTGAGGTGGTAAGCTGCTAATTCTGTAAGGTTCAATAAAACTGGTCTTATGTCTGATTAAAATAGAATAACTTTCTGAGATGTTCGTGGACAGGCTGTTAATTTGAGGAAACCTTTGGGTGCGTCAACTACAAAATGATATTGGAAACCCTGTTATTTTATTATTATTATTATACTTATTATTATTGTTTTGTTAGACCCATGTATAGCCACTGGAAGTACAGGATACCAATTAGAAAAACTTAGACAGTTCTAAAAACTTCTGGAGTGCTGAGAAATATTTTGTTCATGCTTTCATATAAAATGGGATTTAAAATAAAATCAATTTTGACCTTTTAGCGTCGGTTGTACAGATTTCAAGGAGTATAAAGCATTTGAATATACTCCAGGAAATGACATCACGATAAGCAAAAATACTGGCGGATCATTTCTATCGGAGAATTCGAAGAGTTAATGCAACATTTCATGTAAAGATAAAGTATAATGTGCTTTTACAATCAGAGTCAGAATCAGCTTCATTGGCCAGGTATGTACACATACAACTCTGCTTTAACTTCGCTGTCTACGTACGAGCATTAAACATGAAATATTTAACTAAAAACTACAAGCCTACCTTAGACATTAGATATTAAACTAATATGTACAAGCCTACATTAAACATTAAAATAGCATGTACAAGCTAAGAGACAATAGTGCAATAATGAGGAGTGCAAAGGATGCTGAAATAATGTAAAAAATATATATATATAATTATGTTACAGATGACATGAGAAAAACGTTTCTGGTAACAATGAAAGAGAACAAAGCAGAACTTCTGTTTTAATTCCACACTTAATTTCTCCTTGATAAAATCTGGTGCTGATATTACCTACAAACGTGAGAGGCAACATTTTGAATAGAGAGTGTGTTGTGTTATGCTTGAGCAGCTAGCCTAATGCCTAATTAGCCTATAGCCTATAGCCTTATCTTTTTTTTAATTTAAATCATTTCTACAAACTTCCTGGAAGGCCCAGGATCACCCCCTGGAGGGCCTAAAGCTAACCCTAACCTATCCGCCTAACCCCAACCCAAACAACTAACACCCTAACCCACCGTTCTTCAGACTCGACCGATGCCGACTCAAGTGACATCACTCAAGGTCATTTGTCACTTGAAACAGCTCTCTCTGGAGGGTTTTACTGAACCTTTCTTAAATATGCAGAAGAAGCACATGTGGATGTGAAAAATAGTGTTCCCCTTCAACAACAATTATTAATCTGTGTTTTCATTTTGCTGCTATGAATGAAAAATTGTTCAAAGTTACACGTCAGCCATCCTTTTACCTTGTTAATTTATATTTATGCACATGGATTTCCACACCAATTACCTTTTATCTTCATGAGACCCCTGCAGGGCTCGGGAAGCTCCTACAATAGTGGATTCTTTATGCACATGGAAAGCATCAATTTGACTAACTGCAGGCAAGCAGCTAGCTTTTGTCTTTTTCTCTACCCGCTGTGTTACAAGGATTGTGTCACTAGTATCAGGTTAAATAAAGTTTTTTGTCTAAACTCAGTTTTACTTTCAAGGGTTCGAGCATGTATTTCTCGAGTCAGAGAGAAGAGAGGCACAGTTCCCTCACCCAGGTAGTAGTTGACGAAGTCCGCCGTGAGAGCGGGCTGCTTGTGTTTCCTGCGTCCGTCCATGCTGGCGTTGGCATCAGACGTGTCCACCGGGAAAATGTCAGTGCTGATGCCCATCAGCTCCGCCTTCCTCATCAGCTTCCTGATGGCTGAGGCACTGGAGGTCAGAGGTCGCGGCAGCTTCTCCCGGGGCACCCAGGCCTGAGGCCGAGTGTTCCTGGACAGCTCTGCTTTGGCTCTGTACTGCTGCAGGCGGGTGGTGATTCGTGCCTTCAGGTGGGACGCACACACATGTTCACATGACATACTCCCACATTCTGATCATGATAAACCATCAGTGCTGGCCAATGACTATGATATCATTTGCTTGCCCAGTATATAAAACAACAAGCTTTTCTAAGGAATCATGTGTTTGTTAATACGCCACTGACAAATGTAGAAACATTTCAACATATTATCCCAAAACCATCTGGTATTTTCTTTTAACTGGGCCCTATATTTACATTTCTTTCAGTCCGGCAGCCATGAAACAGGCTGTAGTGGCTGCAGCGTCATCCTTGATCCACTAAAAGTTCGTGTTGTTTCCACTGACGGGCTCAGATTGTTATTCTAAGTGTGTGACAACATGACAGAGAGGATCCCTACAGACATAGACCTTTTTGTTACAGAGGAAGAACCTTTTGAAAACCAGAAACAGACGTTACATCACTCTCTTCAAAGACACCAGACTACATTGAAAAAAAACAGCAATTTTATCTTGCAGAACACATGATTTTCCTTTCTGCCACTGCCTCAATTGGTTAGTGTGTTTGTGTTATTGTGTGATATACAAGAATCGTGTTTTGTCTGAACTAAATATTTAAAGCATCAAAGTCACACAATAACAGTAAAATAGTCGAGGCAGCAGGCATGCAGTGCGTTCTTCTGAAGGGTAAAATGACAGTTTTTACAATGGGGTCTGGTGGATTTGAAGTTAGCGATGTAAGAGCCTTTTGACTGTATAACTCTGTAGGGATCCTTTCTGTAATGTTGTCAGGCACTTAGAATAACAATTTGAGTCTGTCAGTGGCAAAAACAGGAACTGTTAACGCTGTATTTGGATTTCTCGCATGCAAGAGCCCTTTAATATCTATTGTCCTGAAATGATGTTTTCTGTTTCAATATAACAAAAACCTGCTCTGGGTTTCATACTTCATTACATTAAATCATTTCTGTGCTGTGACATAATCAGTTAGGACAGGGTACTACTAAAGACTAATGAAATAAAATATGATGAAGATGTCTGATTTATAATTATAAAAACACACATTAACAAGTTTAACACTGCGGCCGATGTGAATGAAAGAACCTCACCTGAGCTTCAGGAGTCAGCTGCTTCTCTCTCTCCTGCAGAGAGACCTTACAGTAGGACTGCAGAGCCAGATAATTCTTCCTTTTCCATTTCCTGTCGAAGCGGTCTGCATGCTGCTTGCAGTATGCAAAAAATGGATCAGCAATATCCTGAGGACACAGAAACACAAGCATGGAATACCAGTTGTAATAATAAGTAAAGACATTACAACTTTTACAAGTTTTACAACCCAGTCTCCTCCATCCCTCTCTCTGTCTGCGGCTCTGATAGAATCAGCTGCAAAAGAAGGGCTTAAATGATTCTATCAGCATTCTGACGTTTTGATAAAAACTCTTTATTGTGATTTACTGGATTAACTGCTTTGCTGTGAGTCGGCACCTTTCTGGATGATTTCTCTTTGCCAAAGTAGAGGATGGTGCAAACATGAACTTCCCCGCAGGGTGGACAGTCATTATTAATGGACAGCATTATTGCTGACTTGTTTGTAGCTAAGTCAACACAACCCATGAGTATCTACACTATGCAGCCTTAAGAAAAAAAATGTGTCTCTGCAGTTAAAGAATAATTTTATTTATTTGGTTGCACAAAGAAAAAAAATTTCTTGATTTGAGATGTAAATCTAACAATGACTGACCTTTGGATTCGTTGTGACTGACATGTTGCTATAAAAGTTTCAAACTTGGTTTGATCAGTAGTACTCAGTACTACAGTACTAACTCTTTGAATATTGCTCCTTATTGGTTTGTCATTAAAACACCAGACATTGGACTTTTTTTACACCAAGTCATAATTTGTCATTGTTCTTTAAAAATCCAGGTTTGTCTCCTCACCTCCTCTGCTGCAGCCTCAGACAGCAGTCCCTCCCTCTGTGCACAGGTCACATGGAAATAGGAGCGACACATTCCTGCATCACAGCTGATGCACACGCCGGTCCTGGCAAAGCGGGCGTCCTCACAGAAACTGCACTCCTGAACACAACAGAAAACAACCGGGAGAATGTCCTTAAACTCTACAACACTACAGTTGTTCCTCTTTAACGGAGTTTCTTCAACAACTTTCAGCTCTTATGCTTCTACTGACGTACAGAATCTACTACTGTAGATGCATATAAGTACACATTTCAACTGCGACACTTACAATGCAAACATAACTCTTACTCATGAACTGATACTCAAGTACTACCATCACCTCTTAAAATGACTGCTTTCACCATTTACATTTGAACTGACATTGTAAGGGGCCACCGGCATTTGGTTTGTGTATTCATGTTCCGGGGTTTGAGTGGCACGCCCCAGAACTTGTATAAAAGGTCGGGTGTGTCGTCACACGCCAACTTTTCAATTGAAACCAGGAGCTCATTGTGTGTGTGTGTGTGTGTGTGTGTGTGTGTGTGTGTGTGTTCAGGAAGTTCAGAAGGTGTGTAGCGTTAAATAATTTTGTTATGGTTATCTGATTGTATTTTGTGTATTTGATCATGAGCAGTGAGTAAATGAAGGCATACCTGTCGCCAGTCCAAAATTTGCACCCTCGGCAGGCGAAGCGAGGTAATTGTTTTCTACGTTTTATTTGACTGTTAATATCTCGTTGTATAGTGATTTAAAAGGATAATGCAACATTGTAATTTACTGACGCTGTTTGTTTGATCACATTTTAGCTTTGTTATGATGAATGAAATTGTTTGTATGGTTATAAGTGTGTGTGTGAACTGACATTGTGTGTTTTAGTTTCACGGTGTATCACAAATAAAGACAAGATTGAGCACCAGTCGAACTCCACCGCTGTGTCATTGATGCCGAGGGCAGCCACAGACATTTTATCTGCTTTCATCTCACAGACAGTCTGAAATCATCTCACTCTTCAAACAAGAAATCCTCCTATCACAGTAACCCAAACAATTCAACTGACACTTCAAACGAGAGGTCTTCATGGGTCCACCGGAACCCTAGGACCCGGGACCCGAACCAGGACCCGGAAGTTTTATGTGGGCAACCGCTTCCAGGTCAAAACTCGCTCTATACCCCGGGTTCCGGGTCTTTTCAACATTATTTGTAATACCCAGGTGTAGTTAGTGGATTAGCATTGCTGTTTATCAACACGACATGGATAACAGGAAACCTGGATGTGCTTTATGAACTGTCTTGGTGGAGGATGGATTATCTGCACGGCCAGGCACAGGGGAGAAGGCTACATTACATTAGGTAGGACAAAAAGGTTTGTTTTGACAGCTGACTAACGGTAACTTGTTAACAGCAATCAGCAGTGAAGTCAGTGCTGATCCGGTCTGTTTTGTCAGGGTCCGTGCTTTCAAATAATAGACAGATCCCGTTTGGTTCCGGATCGTACATTTCCGGGTCTCTTTGGGTTTGGGTACGATATTTTGGACCTGTGAAGACCTCTACTTCAAACCAAGTGCCTTAATTTTAACTCAAGAATAAACATTTTAAAACATTTTTTTTAAAGTTTCAATTGTTTTAAGTGTTTTTAGTTGAAGTGAACTTAAAAATGAAAAATAGTACTTTCTTCTTTTAGGTGACAACAAGTCGGCAAGAATGATGATGAAACATAACCAGGGATACAGACTAATGTAAACAACAAGCCAAATGTAAACTTGTAAAAACAACAAAGAAATTACAATTAAACACAAATTAACACCATAAAGTTTGACTGTGAATTTCAACAAATATTCTCTCTTAGTCTATAAGCTCACAGTGATGCTCCTCTGCGATGACCCTGCCTCACTCTCACTCTCTCCCTGACTGTATTGCGCCTGAGTAGGTCACGTGACGTCTGCGATTAAATATACATAGAAACATATTTGTTTAAAATTTTCAACAGCATATAATAAGGTACCTGTACAGATGAAAGAAACATCTTTGAAATGTATTAATGTAATCCATTGTCATCATGTTAAGTCAAAGTGTGAGGGCCAGGTCAGCGGTAGCAGCAGCAGAGGCTCATCAATAGTGCAGGAAAGAATGTTGGATTTATTTTAACCCCTAAAACCTCAAAATCAAACAAAACAGTAGCAGAACACAATCATGCAGTGTCTATTTGCTGTAGTGTGTCTGCAACACCTGCTAAAGCCAACGCATCAGCTTAAGATAAGGCTCGCGTGACATCCTGATATCAGACCGAACTGTCAACTCGTTAAACTCTGTTGGCATCATCAGTCAGTTCACTGGAGTTGGTTGATTTGATGGTCGAGACCAGGCAACTAGCACAAAGTAATAGGGATCTTTGTTAAAGTGACAATCTCGAAGATCACAGTTTCGTTCTTTTTGGCGGCACCTATGGTGATAAACGGTAATTGTGGGAGCACACTTCCCAGATATCCAGACTCATGCGTGACGTCCATGGTTTGCTCCGGTTGTAACTCTTGATTTTCCTGTTTGTTTCTTTTTCTTTGCGGAAAAGCAGCCGCTTAGCTCCGCCTACCCTCTCTGGCAGACCAACCACTGCTGGCTGAGGGAAAACGCGTCACTAACTGGGCGCCGCTTGTGATTTTTCCCACGAATGTCGCCACAGACACCCAGTCTGTAATAATACTATATACTGCAAATGCAAAGGCTTCCATCAGTGGGCCACAGGCTCAGTAACCATTGTGTTACCTTATTCAGAGATAGATAGAGACTAAACAGACAAAATCTTCAAGATTATCACGTCAAACATAATTGGAGGCTTGCAGTATGAGGATAAAACATGTCAAATGAAATAGGTAATGTTGAATGCTGGTAATCGATATTTGTACACATTCAGGAAACATTATTATTAAAAAAAATTGGCTCTGACAGGATGTTAAATATGTCAGTTTACCTACAATCAACATGAAACAATCCAACAAGCACCGGGATGTTCTTACCTTGGCTCCGTATTTTGAATAATTCATCTCTGTGAGCGTCACTGGTCGGAGTTTGTCAATGTCTCCAAACGCTACACCGGGAACGTAAAGTGCACACACCACATGCACCCATCTGAAAACACAGAGAAGGAAAGTCTAACAGGTCTGCTGGAGAGAAACACAACAAACCACAGAAAGTCATGACCTTAAATGAGTTGTAAAAAGGTGACTTTTAAACGTATTGATTTCTGGACGCAGCATCAGACTGATGAAAATCTCTGCCTGTGGTTATTTTTGCATTAAGTGTGGTGTATAACTGCAGACAATGAGACAGTAAATATCATCAAGTTGCTGCAGTGAGTCAGTCAGACACTTCAAAAAGAAATGGATTCATAGATTTATGTAGCCCCAGACTCCAGCTACAGTCTGCTGTGACACAATTTCAAATGCGGACTTTAGGGAAGAGAATCCGAAGTCCAATATAAAGATATCCATCTCTAGCAAGCAACAGCTTCACAGTTTAATTTGCTGTGTTTTTCATGCTCTAGTGAAGTAGTAAATTCGGGTGCAGCCTGGCTGAGGAGCACTATCAGCGATAACGTGGCTGAAGTCTCCACGCTTCACAAAACACACTCTTTTCTCTCACTCCTTTTCTTCCTCTATCTCTTCTCCTCCCTCACTCCTCTGCCTCTTCTCTCCCTCTCCTCCTTAATCCAACTTCCCTTCTTTCCACTGCTGAATATATGAACAATTTCAGGTTCTTCATATGTTGCCTTCAGCATTTTAACCAGCTGAGGTCATTAACTAAAGCGCCATTTGTTTCTGAACACGTTCCACTCGCTGCCTCTGGTAAATGGCAGCTGACCGACGGGTCAATGTGCGAGTGTGTCCCACCTCCCGGCGTCCGTCTCTTTGAAGATGCCGTCCTGGTTGGGGCACAGCTCACAGCTGGGAGTCACCCCGTTCTTACAGGCGTCACAGAACCAAGGCTCCGTCGAATTCTCCGAGGCAGAGCTCATGATGGAGTCGCTCTCACCATCTACTCCGTAACAGCCTGGAAGACAGAGAAAGGAAGGCCGATAAAGCCATAAAGTAAAGCAAGAACTGAAGTTTTCCACATCACTGCCTCAATTTTTGTGGTTCTCAAAAACTTTTTATCCACATCAGTTATATGGTCTTTAAATCATGTGTGATGCTTGACTTGCTCTGTCTGTTCAGTGTCATTAGATAGCCTTTGTTGCTATTTAGATGTATTTCTTTGTTATGCAAAATTAATTTTGTTATTTGCAGTCATAGTTCTGTTCAACCCTTTTCTTGAGGGATGCACTTTTTGTTTTAATTGTGTGATTTGACATGTCAGTGCGTTCGATTTACTGAATTCATATGTAAAATGTCTTTTAGTTTTTAAAAAGCCTAATATACTAAGATGCACGTAAATAACAAGTGCAATCACAGTAGATTTTATTTTCATTTAATTTTTGTTTCAACTACTTGACTATGCGTGTGACACATCCTGTGTATCCAAAAGTTGTTTGTTTATGAAGTATTTTGGTGCCTTACTCACACACGAAAAAATAGATGAACATTTGAAGAGCCAGGACTGTTGTTTGCTGTTATAGTTAAACCAGAGCTACTAAAACATTAGTTTTTCATCACTCTTACATTTTTTATTTTCCTAGGTGCACAAACTGCAGATTATATAAAGATTATTTTAAATAAAAAAATATGAACTTATCAGTTATCTGTATCGGCCATGAGAAGCAGTTAATTATCGGTTATCAGTTTAAATGTTACATATCGTGCATCTCTAATAAGAAGGTTAAATTTACCAGAATTAAGAAAAAGAAAAAAGTGCATCTGAAAGAAATTATGGCCAAAATATAAAACCCATTCAATTTTGTTTATCACAACTTAGATGTAGCAAGTATTTGTCACACAGAAACTAGAACTATTCATCTACAGGTTTTTATCTTTCTGGAAGTGTTAAAGTAAAGAAACTAGAGCCTGCTGCCTGACCGATACATTGTTGGGCCAATATTTTAGGCAGGTTCGGGCCAATCACAGACTTATAAGTACTGGTGCTTACGTTTCATTTCACATATAATGCATTCTCATATTAGGGCAAATTCAGTGCACAATAAACACAGAAAAAGGTCTTTTTACATTCCAGCTCACAAACAGCCTCTATCAGCGGCCATATTGTTTAACACTTAATACATCATGTTTAAAATTTTTGTTAGATGCCTTAAAAAATCCAATGTGAGTGGGCTGGGGAAGAAACATTCACTGTTTTGAGGGATGTCATTCTTCAATTTGACTGAAAATTCAGTGTATAAGACGCACTTTTAATACATTTTCCATCCAAATGGTGGCCACTATACTCCAGTGCGACCAATATACTACTATAAAATGCAGAGAGGTACTTTATTATGTTGCAGTATTTCACCCAGACGATGGTAAAGCTTCGTCACGGACATGCACCGTTATGATCGCCGGTGCAGCCACCGCCCTGACAACAATCGTTACTGTAAGCTCAGCTCAACTTTTGCACCGACAGCTAGCAGGTTCTTAAACTCGACACGGCCAAAACTGGTGGTAGGCTAGAATAAGGTTGAAATAACTTGTATACATTTTTTTATTAATAAAAATAGAAAATATTTCTTCCCTCTGGGATAGCCCCAAAAACAGACTGCGTCTTATATTCCATATCTTACGGTAATTCATCAACCATTAAAGCTGAGGGGGAACAGGTGACTACACGGCCTCTGTCATAGCACCGATTTGAAGTTCACTGCTCATAGAAATTCCCCGACACAATAAGAGACTAAAAATAGTCTCCACTCAGCAAAGCTTGATTCATGCAACTGTAAAAAGGTGCTTTACTAGACCAGCTACTATAAAATAAAGGGACAAAACTGAAACCAATCAGCAGCTGTAACATTGTTATAATGTACGTTCTGTGTTGGTTGGCTGTGTTTCATTAGTACATGTAACCATGTGGTTCACTGATCTAACCCTCTGAAAACCAAGTAGAAGAGAAAAAGTGAAAGTAGACCTGGTCTGCTTTGGCCTGGAGCCGTCAATCTGCTGTGACACTGCAGCACAGCAAATTGAACATTTGATAAAAAAATTAAGCAAGAAGAAGCTAAGCGAAAGAATTTCAATGTTGTCCTCTTAATTTTCTGAGGTTGCCTAAACAATTACTTGGCTGATGTGGTTTCTATGGCAGCTATTACACCAGGCAGACGTGCTCTTCACTACCAATGAGGGCAGCAATCAGTGCTCTGCCTCCGTTGGGGAGATAACGCTCTAACTCCTAATTCAGTCCACCAGCCTTCGGGCTTTTTGAGCAATAGGAAAGACTCACAAATCAAAAGCTCAATGTTCTGCATGCCCGTCACTGCGAGCCACACTGGGGAGTCGGGCGGCGCGTGGAAAGCAAACACTGGGGCAGACGGAGTTGTTTATTGCATGTCCTTTTCTGATTGAGAGTACCATTTGCAGCATGTCACGCTGAATCACTAATTTTGAACTCTGCTCTTTCTCAGCTGGCGGGGTGTATCTCCAGTTTTTTACAGACCACTGGTTTCTTCTTGAGATCAACTCAAAGGCCAGGTTCACCGATCAAGCTGCTGATTACTCCTCTGGGGCAATTAAGTCACAGCTGGACCTGGTTCTGACCTTCAAAACCAAGAACATCTTAGACTCTAACTACCTAAGATGTGAACAAAACTACTGCCTCCATTTTCATCCGCAGTATGTGGCAAGGGCAGGAGGCTAAGTCCTGCTAGCGCCAATATAGCTCCACTCAACGTTTATTTTCTTAAAGAAAGGTATTACTGGAATACCTCTGGCAACAGCTGGGAGCTTCATCTTCACTGATTGGGCTTTGAACCGTGAAACTGGGGGTTGTAAACGACCACCATGCTGGTTTAACCGACTTACGGCTGAACCGTGGCACAAATCTTCGGTGTTCCTTTTGAACTGGGATACAAAGCTCAGACCGCTAAGCCACGGGTTGCTGGCTAATATGAGCTAAGCTGACAAAAAGTGATGACTACAGGATAGCTTCATAATCCCTGAAGGAAAGATTATCCTTGTCAGAAATGACGAGCTTGGCAGGAAAAAAAAGGAGGGCCAAGGTAGAGTTGACTGAAGCGAAAGAAGTACTTTTAACGGTATTGAGATTTAATAGAACTGTTTGCTTTTCTTCAACAAAGGCTTACAAACACGGTGCGGAGTGAAAACATGACATCATGTGTGTATGAAGACATAAACAATGGTCGTGCAGGACGGTTGTTTTCAATGGGATGAAAAGGAAAGGGATGAGCATCTCATATGAATGAAGCCGCCATCTGTTACTCTCACAGCACTAGCAACCTGGCAGCGGTCTCCTACTAATCATCTATCTAAAAGTATCTTTATACCCAATTATACAAATGGATGACATACTAAAAGGAAAATATAAATAAATTAGTGACCAATTATAATGAATGTAGATGCTTTTATAAAGAACACATGGCCCACTGATGAAAGCCTTTGCATTTGCAGTATATAGTATTATTATGGACTGGCTGTCTGTGGCGACATTCAAGGAAAAAATGACAAGTGGCGCCCAGTTAGAGACGCGTTTTCCATCAGCCAGCAGTGGTTGGTCTGCCAGAGAGGGTAGGCAGAGCTAAGCGGCTGCTTTTCCGCTCTCTGCAAGTGTTGAGAGTAAACAGTAATCTACTATGGCTGAACAAACAAAGAAAAGATGGATGACTACAGATACAACTTCAACAAGAAGTGAAAATCCAAAGAACAAGAAACAAACTCGACGCTCAGATGAAGCAAACAGTCTGAAAAGGAAAGCGACCGTCAGCCAGGAAAATCAAGAGTTACAACCGGAGCCAACCGTGGACGTCACACATGCAGCACTGTCTGGATATCTGCTTAGTGTGCTCCCACAATTACCATTTTTCACCATAGGTGCCGCCAAAGAGAACATTATGCACCTTCAAATTGAAAATGTACAGTCTCTTAGTGCGCCAGACCATTTAAAAATGTTGGCCTCCAGCAGAGGTTGAGAGAATCAGAGATCAACTTGACCTCAGTAAACTAATACTCTGTTGTCGATTATAAAACAGAGAATACAAGCCAGCTGACAGACTTGTGTATCTGCCTCTGTTGTGACCAATCTGATTCCAGTGTGTTGAAGAAATAAACAAACTAATAGTTAACCATGGCAACACATGCTCTCTGTCCACGTTGTTGTGTTAGGCGCAGGTTTTTCCAGAGTACAATTTTAACAATTTGCTGACATTTTGCCAACACTAATGTGACATTCTCTGATAGCAACAATCTGTTGTAGTTTGCTGGCTAAACATGATACATTTTTGTGGCTCGTAGTAGTCGCCAATGTCTGCCTTTTTAAATCCATGATGGCAGGCTAATGTTACGGAGCAGTGAAGAAGGATGGATTTTTGGTGAAATAAGTTGAGATATGCAGGATAATAAATTATGGTATCAGAAAAGTGCAAAGAGGGGCGCGTTCGCCAATTCATATCCCATATTTCAGCCACTGTCGGAGGCATTGCCTACACAGGTATCAGCATTGGAACAACTCTAGAAGGGCCGTGAAGTGTAAAATCTCAGCTTCATGTTGGGCACACTAACCTTCAGCAGGCCTCTCTTGCCAGAAGCTCGTGGCTGAGTGCCACAGACCTTTTGGGTAATTCAGAAGGAAATGTTTAGAATAACAAAATAACAGCAGGCTTCACCTTTTCTTAGTGTTTAACTAAAAAAACAAAATGTTAAATTTGACACCACATTTACACCACTGGATCAGAAAATGATTAAGCTTGAGTTAAGTATTATTAAAGTTAGCCGTTTCTAGCTCACCTATGATTGATTGATATGCAAAACCTGTCGCCATTCAATGAGCAAAAAAGGTCCCTAATGTAGAACCAACTAAATAAAAGAAAAGCTGCCGAGCTGAACAATGATTATGTGACAAAGAGGTGCTTTCTTTGGCATTTACAGTCAAAGACAAATAAAGGCAGAAGACGATGTGTGGTATGGTAATGATGTCTTCCTGTACGACTGGCTGGAGTCTGATAATCAAAAGGGAGGCTGGTAAGAACAGGACTCCTCTACGTGCTCTGTGGAGACGCTGCTGCCCATTCCAGCTTTTGATGTCTTACCCAGGTCTGGTGTGCCTCCCTTTCATGTCGGCCTCTCTTCTTGTCTGAGAGGGAGTGATGGTGTCCGTACAGTGGTGCGAACGCAACAACAAAGAGATGCAGTGAAGTCGAGCAGCAAGACTGACTGGTATGAGCTCCAGATACAGACAGCTCGTCTCTCATCTCTGCCTCAAAGCCCTTCCTCGTTTGACCTTGTGTTAAGCTTGAACAAGTTACTTTGTGATGTCTAAAATGAGCTAACATGGTATGGGCACACCTTCTCAGTGGAGGTGGATGATAGTATCTCCAACATCAGGACAATCACATATCAAACTCACGAATTCTCGGACAAGCAAATAAACGTTTCTTGACTTCCTCTTCAAGTAGAAAGAGTTCTTTTAAGGGTTATGCACTTACAATTTCATGAGTTGAATCAGATTTGACGGTTCAATGCAAAGATTACTTTTTTTTTTCATGCCACGTCACCGTTGTTGTCAACTATATAATGTAACCAGATGTAAGAATTTATTCAGATTGTGAGCTTAGTTAGTGGCAGCTTGGCGTGCAGCCTTTCGAAGCCCTGCTGAAAAGGGAGTCTTAGCGTGGATATCCTTTAATCGCTACTCTGATAACTGCTGGCTACACCAGAAACCTGGAAAGTTGGCCATCGCTCCTCGAGTGCAAAAGTTCAAATGTTCCACTACCAAAAATTGAATCAACTCTGAGTCTTCTTGATTATTCTTCACAACTTTTATGGTGCTGCGCTTACTATTTTTTAATATGTGAACAAACAAATTTTAAGTTATTTCTGTTAGGCAGTCCTATAGTGACAATAAACCTGATGCATGCTTTATTAGAAGCTAAAGCTGAGGGTTATCAGTGTAAAAATAATTCAGGAGTCATTGCAGTGAGTACAGTAATATCGCCCATTGGGAGCATAGCAAAAAAAAAAGGACCAAGAAGTGATCCCTGAGGTACTCCAGACCTAATGTTGGCTGATAAGGAAAAATGATATTCTATGAAACACAAACTTCAGACTACGAGCAAAATCTTCAAATTTGAGAAGTTGGATATGACAAATGTCTTGCCGTATTCTTCAGGAGAAGTTACGGAAAAATTTGATTTGAGAAATGGTGTTGAATTATCTTCTATCAATCAGCTACGCCCTCAGAGTTGAGTAAGCAGTTTATTTTAGAACATTTTTTGTGAATCTGGTTTCATTATCTCTACATCCAAACAGCAATCAATGACCAAATGCTTTGACCAAAAAAAAAAAACTGTAATCTGTGGCTGACGCAAACCTGTTACTGGTTCGTCCAATAATCTCATTCAGACCGACAAATAGAAAAAGAAAACTTCTGGTATTTATGCGACTGCTATCTCTCCAGTACTAATGGACATTAGTACTGATATGACTAAAAGCATGTTGTTCTACAGAGAATTGACTTTTATTGGAAGAAGCTTCTCAGTGTCTCAGAACATATACTGTTAATTAATTTCTACTAATTTCTACCCAAGCACTTTCCTATCATTCCAACGACTAAGATGCATTCTCCAAACACTATAAAATGAAATCTGTTTGTGATGAAGACATAGCTTCATCAACAATTTTCCTTACAGGAGGAAAGGACATACTTTCAGTTCCAGGTCAAACTCGCCTGCATAAGGACAGCGGTTTTAATAATCACAATACCCAGATCTCAAAGTAGCATGATTCAGCTCAGCTCTCCTCAAAATTAATGCACGGAAAGTCCTGAATTCATTAATGCAAGTAACGCCTTCTATCATGGTGCAGTACTTAAAACTGACAGACGGATTAGAACCACCAGAACATGCCTCCTCATCCACTCCAAGCACAGAATATCATACACTGTGCAAGACAGTTTATAACGATAAGATGAGGGTTTCAAAACAAGTTCATTTCTTTTACTAAGTAATATTTTTGGTGAGCTGAGATGTCATGACACAACACCAAAAACATAATCTAAAATACATCACCCCAAGCGTGCAGGCAGTGCCAGACAATCTCTTTATAACATCTGCTTGGTGTTCTTTCCAAAACGCTGACAAAGGCCACCCTGAAGAGTAATCTTTCAGAAACACCAACAAAAAGAACCAGACACAGCTGCTACATCCCTCTCTTCAGAGTCACCAGACTCCATTGACGAAAACAGTAATTTAACTTGCAGAACGCTTGAACTGCTGGTCTACAGCTGCCTGGGTCACTTAGTTTGTTGTCTAGTTTAGTTTGTTGTGTACACAGAAGTCAGAAAACTTCTGTTTTGCAAGGTTTTTGTCAACGAGTCTGGTGGCTTTATAGAGAGCGATGTAGCAACTGTTTCTGGTTTCAGAAAAGTTCATCTTACTCTTTAAAAAAGGTCTACTTCGTTAGGTAACCTTTCCACAATGCTGTTAGACCGGCGGAAAAACAATCTGAGCCTCTCAAAAACAAGACCTTTTAGTGGGCATACTATGATGGGAGGCATTTGTCCACAGGGACTACGTCACAGCCATTAAAGCCCATTTCATGTCTGCTGGCTGAAGCAATCTACTGGAGCAAATTATTTCAAAATATTTTTGTTATAAATCATTTGGATGCTGTTTACGACTTGGCAACCCTGGATATGATGGAGGAGACCAACCTGAGCTCAGGCTTGGTGCGAGGAGGTGGAGCTCAGTTACAACAGGCTAAGGCCCAATTTAACTCCTGGCCTGATGAAGAAAACTCATCCTGACTGTGAATAAAACAGAAACCTTAAGAATACTTTTCCTCTACATACAACCTTTTCTTCTGCTGCTCTTAGCCGCACCATCAAGTCCCTGCGTGACTTTACCAGGAGCTACTGCCCCTTATGAAAGCCCTCCACTAAATGAGGCTGGCCATTCCTGGATCAATTTCTACACGTTGACATGACTGACGACATTTCAATTCATTTGCATGACTATTGAAAATTTAATACATTCTTTCTAGATCTATCTATTAACCATAAGACGTGTCTGAACAAAGGAGTGTTAACAGAAAACCTTGAAAATGAAGTGCTTTGCTGTAAATCTCAGGGATAATATCATATATCATGACAAAAAAATATCTGAGCTATTGAATTGAACCTCCAATAGCACAATAGATCTGTCCACTTTGAGCACGAGTACACAGGAACTCCAAACTTATGGCTCAAATTAAGTTCCATATTTCACTGCCCCAGAAAAAAGGAGCACCACTCATGTCCTTGGAGAGGAAGATAGGAAGTGGCCGCGAGTGCTGCCACTGCAAACCACTTAGTCTCCCCTCTGTGTCTTTTCAGAGAGATTAACCATGTCTCAGAGGAAGAAAATATCAGCCGACCAAACGAACAAGATAAATTTAAGACCTGCTCCTAATATCTCCTGTCTGCCTATGGAGAATTGGTGATTAGGATGGTTCCCACCCTTCGCTGAGTGTGTGTGTGTGTGTGTGTGTGTGTGTGTGTGTGTGTGTGTGTGCATATCATAAGACTGAGATAATCTAACAGATCCCGCTTAAAGGTGCTCGCTGCTTCAAGGCTAAACTCTGATACAGTTCAGCCAATCACTGTCGGACAGTGTCAGTGTAAGTTTGTGTGATTACAGGCCGATGTCAACATGGCAGCTGATTATGTAACGCCATGCAAATCAGTATTTTCAGTGTGTTCAATATTACAGTGTCATTTCATCATTAAACTGGTAAAACATTTTCAAACTGCCACAGTGTATGAAATGTGCTATATATATATAAATAAATTAACCTTACATTAACTTGGTTCAAATATACCAGGGGGGAAACACTTAGTAGTGACTCAATAATAATAAAATGAGTGCAACTTTTGGATCACATGGATCATTGGGATACAAGACGCAGCTTACAGGGAAACAAACAACGACAGTACATTAGGCATATTATCCGTTGTTACTGTATTAAATGGTAGGACATAGGGTTGCACAATTAATCGAATATTAATTAATTAAAATGTTCCGCCCGTGGAAAACTCTGCTGCATATCAAATCAAGCACTCCCTCCTCCAGGGGGCGATGGAGAGGTTTGGGCTTTACTTTTGGGGGGGCTGGCATGTCATGTGATGAGCACCTTCCTTGCAGCAGCAGTTCAGAGTGGAAGAATAAACAACAGAGACGAGTGACCATGTTAAGTGGCGACTTTCAGTCAAATGTGTCCATGGTTGTCGTGGTTACAGCAGCTGTTGAAAACAGGAAGAAAATACGTAGCTGTCATCTTTGTCGTTTTTCATTAAGAGCTTAAAACATACTTCTCTGTTATGTCTCTGAAGTGCTGTTTGTGTAAACCATAGACTATAAATAATGGACGTAGTCTCAGTGACGTCACCCATTGGTTTCTGAAGCAGCGTCTTGAAGCCCGAATTGCGCCGCCGCTGGGGGTCGCCATATTGGAAATGCTGGAGCTCAGACTTCTTGCACAGCCATAAAGTTCCATAAATCCCACAGAGAGATTATTTCTCCAAACTTTGAATGAAAAAATCCCCAAAAGTCTCCAACAACACAAACAGGTGAAGTTAAGCTCAGTGTCTGTGTGTCTGTGTTGACGTCTAGCAGACAGCCAGCAGGATCCACCTGTCAATCAAGTGATCGAGCCCCTATGATTTAAGGCTTAATATAATTAAAACGGGTGTGTTATAAAAAAATTCACCCCCCGTACATTTATCTTGAACAATAAAATTAGCTATTTATAACAAAACTGTTTTTTGTACCAGGCTGTAAACATGTTTATTTCAGCTGTAAAAATTGGCATTTTCCCACCTGCTGTCATGTTATTTCCTGTTTTCTGGAGCCAGCCTCAAGTGGCCACTCGAGGAACTGCACTTGCAACTTTGCACTTCCGCATTGGCTTCATTTTTCAACACCGGAGGTTGCCGCTTAGTGTAAACGTGTCATGAAGGCTGCTAATGCTCAATAGAGTTTTGAACGCCGCTTGCTGTTACGCAAAAACAGAAAGAGAGCGAGTCACTCGTTAAACCGAAACACCGCTCCCCTGAAACGGCTCGTCAGCGCTTCTTTGGAGGTGTTTCAGGTTTAGGGCGAGTGATTTTAGGCTAGAAATAATAACATGCAAAGAGGTCATGAAACCTGCGTCTGCGCCGCAAAACAACACGACTGACTTGTTGAAGCAGCTGAAAAAAGAAAGTGCAGCATGATGAGTGTGTGAAGGCCGAGAGGAAGAACGAGCTGCTCCCCGTCCTCCAGCGTCGAGTCAGACACAAAATGTGTACATGCGCAGGAATGTAGCACAAAATGGAACTGAAAGCGATATTTTGTTCATTTGAATGTGAAGGTAAATTAAGAAATGCTGTCTCTAAAATGAATAAATAATCCTGATTAATAACTGTGATCTCAATATTGATCAAAATTATTGTTATGATCATTTTGGCCATAATCGTGCAGCCCTGGTAGGACACAATCCAGCTGTGTTTTTACACACAAAACTGGTCATACCCTCAACTTCATGGTAATGGTCACTGTTGCCTAAAACCTCAGATACAGGCAAATAAACTAGTATTTTTAACTTAACTCTACTGGAAACACTGAGCTGTGAAGGGAAAGTAGGGTCACCCCCATGCAGGTGAGCGCTCCTGAATAACATAGGGTTGTATTCTCACACACTTCTCATTTCTTGGACTGTGTGGACTTCTGAAGTTTGCACACAGTGACGTGATGATCAATTCTTCTTCAAAAATGGCTGCCACAACAAAAGTCTTTTCTGGTCGACTGGAAGATGTTAGTTTGAGCCATTAGTTGCATAAAACAGAGGCTTTAATAACTCCTCTTCACAACCGCTGTACTAGTTCAAGTGACAAATTAATTAAAGTCATTACTAATTAATATTTTGTTGAGTGGCAGAAGCTGCACTGACATCTAGAGGATGTTGACACTGTGGTACCCTGTAACATGTTCTGTCTACAGTAAAAGAAGCAGCTCTTCTCAGCCCGCACTGCTTTGTCTGCTACTTTTCAATCAGTACAACAAGCGGAAATAAATTAATAAATGAAGTGATTGAAAATTAGTGGTGTCACATTGATCCAGCCTGCATGGTCAGCCGTAACTATGGGTGTCTCGGAGAGCTCCAATCCCAAAGAGATGACTCAGTCATTGATCTGGTTTCCCAGCAGTCAGACTCACTCAGCTGATAAAGCTGAAACAGGAAGTTTATTCCCTCCTCAGACTCCGTTACACAGCTCCTGATGTAATAACACAAAATCCTTGTGTTGTTGGGCGTCTCCTCCAAACTTTCTCTAGTCTGTCCACAATGGCAGCATTTTTTTGATGCATTTTGTTTTCAAAAGTAAAACAACCTACCTATCATCAGTGGGTAAATTAGTAAGTGAGACAGTAAGTGCATGAGGACAGAAGCCGTCCCGCCATAGTGATTATTACTTATTTACCAAAATACCATATAAAAGCCTATAATGAAAACGTTCTTTAACTCTTAGTAAAGCACTGCAACATGACAACAGTTTATAGCTCAAACACGATAAAATCACAAAAGGACTTTCATTGTCAGCGGTCCGAAATGAAACCACGTCTGCCTTACGTGAATAAACGTCTGCAGTAAATAGACAGGCTGTTGCCTCTTTGCCTGCACAAAGATTTGCAAAGGTGCGGGTTAGGGGTGGGAATCGCAGGGTAACTCACCATACGATATGATACACGGCCCACCATAGCAATAATAGTGATAATTGATATACTGCAAGACTATCACATGACGCCACATCAAGATATCTGATTAACTGAAGACGACAAAATGCACCTAGAAAGGTGAAGTGCAGGATTCATGTATTAATTCAGTAGCAGTAGAGTACAAAAAGAAGACAGTCCCTCATCTGTCTGATAAGAAGGCAAAAACTGAAACCTCGTTATGTTTCGGCCCCCACATGGTGTTATTGCTTTATGAGACTACTTCTTGTCAAATATAAGTGTTTTGGTACACCTGGCCAGGTGGTAGTAGCCCCAATACTAAAGAGGGATTTCATTCTGGAATTTAATACCAGCATTAAACCATTTGTTTACTTGTTTATTATCACATTCTCTATATGAGGAAAGGCGTGAATTGACAGAAGGGCTGGGGCGCTTTGTCGACGTAACTGACATCCTCGATTACAGAAATACGTCGATTCGTATAACGTGTGCCGATGAGTCGCAAAGACAGGAGGGCTGAGTTAAGAGCTGGAGCACAGTTAAGTTATGTGCATGCAGAAACAGATCTCTTCAATCATCGCAGGCGGTCTCCTCTGGCGCCACGTTCTGGGGAGCGCTGGCTCAAGCCTCAAACCTTCTGAATGAAGCCTCGGTAAGATGTTAAATATAAGCTTAACGTTGTCTCTGCTCCGCTCGTGTTCTTTTCTTATCATGCATCTGACAAATAGTCTATTATTATATTATTATTATAATTGTGGTTATTAATATTATTAAAAATACAATTATTAATTTTTATCATTATTTATATCATCACACTGTGATGTGGAGATTGGAGATTAAAAAAAAGGAATCTTAAAAAAATAATCTTTACAATAATCGATAAATTGGTCGTTTATTATTCAATAAAAAAATAATCGCAGCCCTATTTGACAGTGATATTTCAAAAAAAATTACATAAATATTAGTACAAATGCAGAGGTTCATATTAAAAATAATATATATTTAGAATATATTCATTATAAATCTTACTGAACAGCTTCCTGAAATAGCCCAAAAGGTGTCATTGCTTAAATAAGCCTACTTTGGTTTATGATCATTTAATGAATAAATACGTGTCAGAAACATCCCCCTGCTTTATTAAACGGTTCATACCTTGCAGGTAGTTACGTCAAAGTAAAGTTGTACAGGTCAAAGTGAATCCAGTGCATTATCAAAATAAAAAAACCCTATGCAGGCCGGTCGTATATTACAACACAACCTCATCATTTAACAACACAGCCGTGGTATGAAAACAAAAGACCTTGATTTGAGTAAAGTATTTAAATCAGACACACAGGGCGATACACTTCTGACATGCTGTCTGTGGGGTTTGAAAACCACGTGGTAGTTCTGACTGATATTGGCCTTAATGCAGAAATCTTTTGCTCAGAATGTATGATACAAACTCTGCAGCTTACCTTCATGCACGGTCACCCCACAGTTGTCACACTGGATGATCTCATCTGCATCCTCGCTGTTGTCTCCCAGACACACGCAGCAGATGAGGATGTGCTGAGTGCTCCAGGTCTGGGACCGGTCCAGCAGGGCATCCTGGGGAATCAGGAAACAGAGCCTCAGCAAAGCCACTTATCCGACGCCCCCTCCCTCTGATCGGAGCACAGATCCAGTAACTGGCAGTTAGTAAATCCCATAAACAATGCTTGTGGACGCTGCGCTAAGTCGATTACAACAAAGGCAGGAATTCTCCTGGAATCACCCTGATACCATCTAAACCTGTCATTGGATTATACGGTGACTTTGTGACTTGTATTGTTGTTTGGTTTTATTGAATGCCAAACAAAGTGGCCAACGTTTCGGCTTAATTCGTCTGCAGTGGGTTTTAAAACTTGGACCGGTTGGGAGTCGGCATTTGTTTTATTGCTAAAGCTTTTTTCTCACTGACCATTTGGACTGTGCAATGCAGAGAAGACTTTTCTTACAACTTTAAGCTTTTATTCTCTCTTTTGCTCTAATTTTGTTGTAAGTTTACGATTCTCCGAAAACAATAACGAGGCAGTGTGGACCTGGACACAGAGGCATAGTGCCATATTTTTGGATATTTTGGAAAATATGCATATTGCTTTCATTCCAAGTGTTGCATGATAAGATAGATAACAATCTCATGTCTGTGTATTAAAGGGATTTCTGCTATTTTTACTCCCGGACCATATATTTGTTTTGTATTTTGCAGTCTAAATAAGTAATATAACAAAAGTTTTGGTATTGTTCCAGTTGATTGCTTCAGCCTGCAGCCACGAAACAGACAGACAGACAGACAGACAGACAGACAGACAGACAGACAGACAGACAGACGGACGGACGGATATTGATCCAGAGGGAAATTTAGGAAAACAACAGGCTGTAATGGCTGTAGTGCTGATCTTTTCAAAGCCACCAGACTCCATTGACAAACTCCATTGACAAATATGATGTTGGTCACACAACAATACAAACAAACTAACAGATTGAGGGAGCAGTAAACCAGCAACTCACATTCTTGAAAGGTAAAATTACTGCTTTTGTGAATGGAGTCTGGTGGCTTTAAAGAGAGTGATGTAACATCTGTTTCTGGTTAAGAAAGCCTCTTAATCTTTAATAAAAAAAGGTCTCTCTCTGCAGGGATCCTTTCTGTAATGTTGTCAGACACTTACAATAACAATCTGAGCCTGTCAGTGGAACATTTAGTGGACGTACTTTGACTACGAATGACACTGAAACCATTACTGCTTGTTTCGCAGCTGCCAAAATATGTAAAAATAGGGCCCAGGTTTAAGAGTTGCCCTGAAATCCTTCATGCAACTTCGTTTAAAATAACTGCACATTGGTGCAGTGGTTAGCGCTGTTGCTTCACAGCTAGACGGGTCCTGGTTCGAACCCCGGTTCAGATGTAGGGGGTCTTTCTGTGTGGAGTTTGTTTCTCCCCGAGCATGCGTGGGTTCCCTCCGGGTACTCCGGCTTCCTCCCACAGTCAGGCTCGTTAGCTTCATTGGTGACTCTAAATGTAGGTGTGAGTGTGAAAGGTTGTCTGTCTCTGTGTGTCAGCCCTGTGATTGACTGGTGACCTGTCCAGGTGTAACCCCGCCTCTCGCCCAATGACAGCTGGAATAGGCAACAGCCCCGCTGCGAACCTGAACAGGATAAGCAGTATAGAAAATGGATGGAGGGATGGATGGATGGATGGATGGATGGATAAAAAGAGCTGAAGGCATTCCGTCTGATGAATGCAAGAATGGGGCCCCAACATGCAATCAAGATATATGTGGTTAAATTGGCACAGATGATCACTGGCAGCAGCCTACCCACCATCAGTGACATCAACGGCAGCAGGTGCAGGAATAAGGCCTCCTGCATCATGAATGACCCCACCCACCCTGCAAATGGACTTTTCATTTGTACGGACAGTGCAATATGTGACATAGCGTGCGTACATGCATGTGACATCCGTGTATGGGGACGGATGTTTGTGCTGGATTATCAGTTTCTGTGAAATTGTTTCCTTGTTCGTTGCAACTGAGCTAAACTCTGACTTTTGTGTAATTTTAGCTTGTAAACTGCAGCTGGACGGAGTCCAGGAAAAAATAAAAGCATATCTAATCTAATCTGATCTAATCGTGCTGCTACAGTAAGTATTTGGATGTGCAATTGGCTAAGTGTTCTCCCCCTCACTCATATTCTATTCATTTACATAGTTATTTATCAAGGTATAGTTTTTTATTTAGTGTTTATAGTTTTTAATGTATACAGAGTTTGTAGTTTCCTACTCATAGTCTGAAGTTTTTATTATTGTTGTGTATTATTGTTTTAAACCGGGACCTGAGTACCTCGTTCCATTCCCTTTCATGTTCAGGAATGAAATAAAAATCCTTGAATATAAAACACTAATTTTTCTCTTTTGGGTTTTGATTCTCAAAGCAGATCTGCAGCAAAAATCATGTATTGTTTTCTATCACTTGGACTTTATAGCTGAGCTCACCTCGTTGCCCTTTCCCTGCGACATGCTGTCATTCGTCAGCTCTTCATCAAAGGCACTGCTGCTCTTCGCCTTCTTCTTGGGCTTCTTCGCCTCTTTCTCACTATCACTGCTGCTGTTGTTGTCTTCACCACCATCTTCCTTTTCATCGTCCTCATCGTCGTCGTCATCATCATCATCGTCGTCGTTATCGTCATCATCATCGTCGTCGCTGGCACTTCCACCCTCCCCTTCCTCAGTCCCTCCTTTCTGAGAGGCTGCTTTGCCTTTCTTCTTCCCTGCTGTGGGTCTCCAGTCGTTATCGTCCTCGCTGTCGTAGTCGTCCATCTCGTTCAGCTCCTCCATGGTGGTGAAGTCCAGCAGGGGGCGGTTCCTGCGGAAGTTCCACTTCTTGGGCTCTGCCTGAGACTCCTCCGTGTTGACGCTGCCGGAGCCGGACGTTGAGGTGGACTCAGAGCCAGCAGGGGCAGCAGGCTCCGGCTCTGACGCCTTCTTGCTCTTACGTCGGCTCTTGGGTGGTGTGACTGCAGGGGCGTCTTTGGTGGAGCTGTCGGAGGACGGCTGCTGTTTGGTCTTCTCTTCATCTTCTGTTAAGTTGTCCTCAGCAGCCAGGTCTTTGGCCTCCTCTTCATCTATACCGTCTTCTGCAGAACCAGGGTTCTCTGAGTCACTCTCTGTACCTGCAGCGCTCGCTTTAGACCCCTCCTCATCACTGCCGTTACCTGTTCCATCAGATCCTGTGAGAACATAAAATAACTTTGTGATTTTTTGCTTTTATTGTTTAATTAGAGAGTATAATGATCTGCTCGACATTAAAAAACACTGTGCTTACCTGTTGCATCTCCCACTTCAAAGTCACTGTCATCTGAGCTGTCATAATCCAAGGCGTCTAACAGAGAGGCAGCAAGTGGCTTCACCTGCCGGCGCTTCAAACTGCGGTCCACTGAGGGAAAAAAATACAATAAGTGGGAGTTAGCTGATGTCCATGCGGCAGGATATAAATATGGATGTAGGAGTACAGTGACAAGCAGTACAGAACTATAAAAAAAATACCTGTACAGAGCAGGTAATTAGAGAAATCTCGTAACAGATGATTACTCCCAATTAAAAACATTTTAAGAGATCTGTGCTCGTGCTGCAGTGATTGTGATCATATGAAATAAAATAGCAACTGTCAAATGAACATTAATCAATAGACTAATAATCCTATTATACTTTATACATATAATATAACCAAAAGAAAGAGGGCTCAGCTGGCCGTTTTGTCTGTTCATTTACATGTTAATAATTTTAGGATGTAACTAAACTTTTCAAAAGTTCTGTAAACATGTCTTTTAAAATGTGGTCTTTCATCTTGAGAGCATGACCATGATTGATTTCATGTTTAGATTTGTATTGCTATCCCTGTTAACGCTGCCCTCACATGGAAATACTCCCCGCTTGCACTTAGAGCTGCTCGCTATAATTACGCTTGCACAGATTTCCTGCGCTCCAGCGTCGTATTCCCAACGTGTAGCCTATACATGAAGGAACACATTAGCTACAGTGTAAGCTAAGGAGGCTCATTTCTCAGGCTAATAGGCTCTAAACGTCTTACTAATATTCAATTTTAAGTGGTAAACTGTGGATTTATTTAAGCAAATACTTGATTTCCTCTGACATTTTCTGCTTTAAAATCCATTCTTACTGACATATACCACTGATTATTATGACATGTCAATCCTTACTGCTCTGCCACTTTGCCTACGAGTGCAACCTTCCTGGCACATCCCTCATGTTCCACAGACAACCCCTGAACTCCCTCCCCTCATCACACTACTACCCCTTTCCCACCAAATTGAGCGTGCTGACGCAGGTTTTTCAGACCCGGGAAGACCCGCTTATAGATGCAGATTGTGCCTTTTCCCATTGCCAGTGGAGTATACTCATATCGGTGTCTTTGCTGCTGCGTCACCGTCTGACGTCACAAACCCGCCGCAGACGGGGTTAGTAAACAGTGAAGATGTTACGGTTAGGTCTTTATTGTATGTATTACTCATTCTGTCTGTTTATCAAACTCGGCACCGACAAATCTGGAATGATGTTCGAGCGCTGCTCGGACGGAGACGGGCGGAATTTGTAGCTGAGATGACGAGGAGTGGCAGAAGTAGAAGAAGGAGCATAGCATCGTGCCGGAAAGGGGGCGGAGATTTGCTCGTCGACATGGGCTTTGTGTTCCTAACAAAGCCGATCGGAGCCAAGGCGATAATTACCCGGGTCTACTGCAGTCATTTGACCCGGGTCAGAATGCTGATTGTAACCCATCCCACTAAGCAAAAAAGCCTTGTGTTAGCTGTTTTTTTGACCAGTGGGAAAGTGGCTTAAGACCGGTTTTACACGGTACCTGTCAGTGGTCTACAAGTAGCACGCTCTTCTTTTTGTGCAATCCGCAAGGCGAACTGCAGCAACACAACACATGAAGTGGCATACCACAAACAATCAGACTACTCAATGATCAGACACTAAAACAAGGGTGACACACCATCAGTACATGTCTGTTGAGAGCAGCATCTGCCAGTAAACACAAGGGACATGCAATGTTTAACTGGCCCGCTGCAGCAATATACTGTGATCAGTAGTGGCATGTGTCAGTAAGAATCTGTAGTGCCAGAGGAACAGCAGCAGCAGCATCCCAATAGAGGACAAACTACTAAGAATCAGAATACTGAGGCAGCCACATTCTGATCTCAGCATCACTCCTATGTGTTCAGACCAGAAACGAAGCAAAATGTTCTTGTGTTACGAGCGCAAGTCTCACAACAGGACCATTTAAATTCATTTGTGTTTAGTAAACACAACAGGCACAATATCTTTACGTCCAGATATGCCAAAAACCAAGCTCAGTGGGGATGCATGTAGTCGATTAATATCCCTTCCTTCTCCAGGAACTGTCTGGATCAACTTTCCTGCTGCTTCCAGCTACTTGAGGCTGACCAGTGCCCAGTTTGATAACCTATTCACAAGGTCCGGCTCAGCATGGCTCAGCACGAGGATGGACAGAAATTACCGGGGTTATGTTTTAATCGGTCTCCAGTGGGTCACTGTATCACTGTATTTATCACCTCCCATGTCAGAGTTAATCTGGCTTAGTACACTGTGTTAAACCACCCAAAAAACTGATTTAACAATTTTATTACACAAATAGCAAGGACACTCAAATAACTAATGTCTTTGCATTAGTCCTTATATGTGGTTTGGATTTTGTTCCCCTTCTTGTAGAAAAAACAACAACCCATCACTGAAGTTTGTTTACATTTCGCTGATCTTCAGACAGACAATGTACCTGAATTTACATATCTACAGACACTCGAAACACAAGTTTAATATGATTTAGCCCATCTTCTTTCATTATGCATAACTCAGGTGCTGAAACTGGGACACAGTAGAAGCATGAACGCTCCTCACGTGCACGCTGCGTTAGCCATTAGCAACTTGTTAGCAAACAAAGAGCATCGCTGCGCCTCTGCAGAAAGCGTGTCACTGCGGTATACAAATCCTGTTATTTCGGCGGACACTTCACCACTCAGAATATCGTAACCTAACATGCCTGATGTACAGTTATTCAATCAAACAACCTCACGTTACAGCAACTGTATCCCAATCTGAATTTCCTTCTGCTTTGAGGAAAAAGCTAGCTGGCTAATTATAGCTGACATTAGCTGTAGCATTTCACGCTATGTTACGGCGTTGTTATGAAGTCCCGATTCACACAGATATAAGTATGGGTATAGCATTATACCAAAAATATCCCGGTTCAATAACAGAGCAAGCAAAGCGTCATGCTGAACGTAAAACAAAGCAACATTAGCATTAGCAGCCGCACCACAGAGCGTAGCTTGGCTAGCTTAGCCGGCTAGCTGCTAGCCAGCAGCAGTTCGAAGCAGCGAATACTGTCGTTAAATCGGTTCAACGGCAAATCTAACCTTCCAGAATGGTGCACGATCTTATAGGAAAATGAAAACGTGTAAAGCAGGACTCACTCTGTATTTCGTTTTTACTACAAGGAACAAGGTAGCTCTCCCTTTAGCAGCATGTTATGTGGACAATAGAAAGCAGCTGTGACGTAGTAACGGCTGGATGTTGTTGCCATGGGGACAGTTAAGATCGGAGATACAGGATGGTCTAGGGAGATATAAATATAACTAGAACTTGTTCTTTTATTAGTTTGCTTACTTTATTAAATTGCTTGTTCGATGTAAGCCTTTTTTTAATTGAACTCATTCTAGATCCTCTGGATCCTGATAAACCCTGTATGACCTGGACTCATTATTATCAAAGGTTTAATTATCTAAAAGGTACGACTTCCAGATTAAATGAGGCACCTTTATTTTGAAGGAGTAATAAAAATGTTTAGATATAACATGTGAAAACATTATTAAGCCCTCTCAATGCAACACCCCTTATCACAATAACCAATCTCAGATATGAATCAAACTGCTGTGTAATAAAGGAGTAGAGAACAATATTAAAGAATGCGCACACACACACACGCACACACACACACACACACACACACACACACACACACACATCACATCCCTGTCTTCTTCAAAGTGATATCTGTGCATCCAGGCCACCATAGGATCTCCAACAATTACATTCCTTATGCTGCTGTAATATCGATTCTTTGCACTTCAGAAAACTTGATACCTGACCTAACTGTTTAATTAAAAGTACTTTGATTATATTTTTTACTGTTGTTTGGTGCCATATTTCTATGGCATTTATGTGTACCTACACTGACTCCTATTTCTGTCCAACACATGCATTCAAAGGGAGACTGTGTACCCTTTAAAGTAAAATAAGACATTATTCCTCTTACAAATGAAAAGATGACCACATAAGCAACATCACTCACTATTGCTCAGATCAGTTCACTGAAGTTTACAGTGACTAGTGCTCCAAATATATAAAAATTGCTAACGCTAGTTCAGTCAGACAACTCAAATTTATAATAGTTTGAAATGTTTACTGCAGCAGCAGAACACAGCTTGTGTTTGGCGTCTCGGCTCTGACCTCATCACTCCTCACAGATTTTTTATACATGCAGAAATTTGAGGAGTGATGAGATAATATCTTAAACCCTCCTAGTCGGAGCCTGCAGGTGGATGCTGGGGTGGTGGTGGGGCTGAAATTATGAGCACAGTACTAGTGCAGGGCAGCGGTGGCAATGACAGAGCAGAGAGAGAGGACGTACAGAGAACATGTTTGTTTGGTGATTGTGGAGAATGACGCATGTCAAGTGTGAAATCAGTGCATCTCGAGGTGCCTGCCTGAACTAGCTTGCAGGCGTCGCTCCATTTGTGCACCTGAGACAGTTGGCTCCATTGAACCTGTGTTAAATTGCATAAGGGTGTTTGCCAGCATTATATAGTAAGCAAATGTTATTTAATATACTTTATTAATGACTTTTGTAGATTTGCAAAAGTAGTTTGTTTTTAGATCTAGAATTATTAAGAGTCTGTTTTAGTCAGCCAAAGTTTGTTTACAGGGATCACGTTCATTAAAAAACGTCAACGATAAACTAGAAAAGACAGAATACGCAGGGAAATTAAGACACACAGGACAAAGGGAATCGTATTAAAGCTTTGGAGTTTTTGGGAGGCATATTTTTACAGAGCTAGGCTAGTAGTTTCCAAACGTTCTGACCCTGTTCATCATCCATCCATCCACCTTATCCTGTTCAGGGCTGCGGGGGGTCTGGAGACTATCCCAGCTGTCATTGGGCGAGAGGCGGGGATACACACTGATCGCCATCACAGGGCTGACACCTAGAGACAGACAACCTTTCACATTCACACTCTCACCAATTTAGAGTCACTAATGAACCTAACGAGCATGTGTTTGGACTGGGAGGAAGCCGGAGTACTGGAGGGAACCAACGCATGCACGCATCCACACAGAAAGGCCCCCTACGTCCAAACCAGGGTTCGAACTGGGACCCTTCTGGGAGGTGACAGTGCTAACCACTGCACCACCGTGCAGCCTGCACACTGCTCAGTTCAACTGAAATTGTCCCATTTTAAGCTGTAGCCTTAAAAGGACCAGCACATCTTTCTGCACTGATCAAACAGAGATGAGAATTGTTCGTGTTCTCTTTCTAATTCTGTGAATATTTGAGTCTGGACTCATTTTAAGCTCATCTTAGAGACGACATACACAGGCTCCGATAAACTGGCCCCCTGTTTGACAACCACAGTATTAAACAGAAAAAGATTTCCTCCTATGTTCATCAAATTGCATCATCAGATTGATTTAACTAAGAGCTGAATAATTTGTTCTACATGCCTCGGAGGTAATTGGTTACCAGTGAACACTTAATTGTGAGACAGCGACGCTGGGGCAGCAACACAGATGTAGAATGAGATGTAAAGGCGGCCTCATGAAAGATAAATGCAGAACATGGTGTCACATGATTTACGCCGTATGAACGACAAATATTCCAATTTAAATGCAAAATCTGGAGGTGGAGTGAGGCCGTAGATCAGCTCAGACATTTTGGTACATTTTTACCTCAAGATTCATAAATAACATCCAACTCAATTACTCGTCTTCAAATGAGGTTTTAAACCTTACTTGTCACGGTGCGTCCTTATAGTAATGTTTTTATTTCCTAAACTCTGTGTTATTCTTGCTCTCGCTGTAATTGCTTCTGTCCTCTGGCTCATCAGGCTGACTGATATCTGCAGAAGGACGCTTTCTCAAGATCTGCGCTCTCTGCGCTGAGCCTGCACAGCTTCTCCTGCTGCTCCTCTTAAATCAAACTTCACTAAAGTCCCTCCATCCAGTTTTATCGTCTGCTGCATCTCATCCCAACCCACAGACTAATGGATTGAGAGTAATTTTCAATGTGTACAGTTTGTTTCTGCACCTCATTTGTTCCTTTTAAATGATTCCAGCCTTAATTGGGCTTTTGAACCACAATGTAGTAAATATACATCTGAATCCCCATAAATGTGAATATAATATACCCCAGGATCTCAACAACTCTGTTATGCCTAAACCAATGAGTGAACAGCTTCAGCCACTGTTTCATTAAAATCTTGTGTGACTATTTTATTGCTAAAATGAGATAAGATGAGATCCTCCATTTCACAGCAAGTCAGTTCTTCTCAAATCATATTGCTTCAGTTATACATGATGCCAAATACATTTTAAAACATAATATAAAGACAAAATATAATTGCCATCTGGATAATGTTCATTTTTCTCGGTCCAGGTAGGATTTATGTTCTGCAAAGAAGACATATACAGCCGTACAAGCTGCAGGCCCCTGAGCCCTGGAACTGTGGCTCACATGCTGTTCTCCACCTGTGATTAGGTTCAGGTAGCTGCTGTAAAACTTTGGTAAGGTTTCAGAGGATGGTGGATGAGTCAAGTCAAGGAAAAGTCTGTGGGGACTTGGCTTGGGAACTGGAGGGTGGTAGGCTCAAGTCCCAGTACGGACCAAGTGTGGAACTGGCGCTGGTAGCTGGAGAGGAGCCAGCTCCTTTCCTGGACACTGTCGAGGCGTCCTTGAGCAAGGCACCGAATCCCCCAACTGCTCGGGGCGCGTGTTCATGTGCAGCCCCCTCACTCCGACATCTCTCCATTAGTGCATGTCCAAAGAGTACTGTTTGTGCATGTGTGTATTCCGGGCCTGTGTGTGTGTTGCATGTTTGTACTAACGGAGTGAAAACATTGAATTTCTCCTTAATAATAAAGTACAGTATGTCTATGTCTTAAGTATGTCTTGTTGTTGCAGTAGTTAGCTGTTATTTGATGCACATTGAAAGCCCCAGCGCACATGACCATGTAGGTCGACACATGCAGTGTGTATTTAAAGCAGAACATAAACATGGCCGTCGCTTCAATCCTCTGTCAGTGTATAAACCCAGCAGCAGCCTCCAGTGTTGACAAATGAAGCCAATGCGGAAGTGCACACAACTGCAGTTCCTCGAGTGGCCACTTGAGGCTCCAGAAAACAAGAAATAACATGACAGCAGATGGGAAAATGTCCACTTTTACAGCAGAAATAAACATGTTTACAGCCTGGTACAAAAAAAACTCTGTTACAAATAACTAATTTGACTATTCAAGATACAGGGGTGGATTAACTTTTATATTTAGCCACAGACACAGAATGTTTAGCTTTGCCAACCCCTCGCCCCTTTCCAGCTCCGCCTTCTCGTCCAATTATGGTCACATCTGGCTCCTGAAAACCAACATAATCCCGAACTCGAGGCTGCATTTACCAATGAGAAACCAATGGGTGTGGTCATTGTTTATACAGTCTATAAACGGATGCATTCAGGGACAGTACTGAGTGTAGGTTACCTGTGTTTTTGCAGCACTAAGAGCCTGACAAACAATCAAACTTGTAGTGCTACTTTTCAGTCTCTTTCATCTTCATCAAGCCTTGTTGCTATTTTTAATACAACAATGCTCGTACAGTATTATCCACCCTGTACTCCCAGTGATGTTTTATTTGTTTTCAAAGTAATACAGTACATGAAGATGAAAGGAACAAACTTGGAATTTGAGTGACTTTTCTGGACAGTGTGTTATCTTTCTGTTATTAAAAGCAGCTTCCATCCATCCAGCCATTTTCTCGGTCACAGTGGCAGCAGGCTCAGCAAGGTGACCCAGGCGTCCCTCTCCCCAGCAACATTTCCCAGTTCCTCCTGGGGGATTCTGAGGCGTTCCCTGGCCAGACGGGATATATAATCCCTCCAGTGAGCTCTGGGTCTGCCCCGGGGTCTCCTCCCAGTTGGACGTGCCCGGAAAACCTCCAAAGGGAGGCGCCCAGGAGGCATCCTCACCAGATGCCCGAACCACCTCAACTGGCTCCTTTCGATGCGAAGGAGAAGCGGCTCTACTCCGAGCTCCCCGCTGATCTCCGAGCTCCTTACCCTATCTCTTGTGCTTATGGAACCTCATTTTGGCCGCTTGTATCCGCAATCTCATTCTTTCGGTCGTTACCCAAAGCTCATGACCACAGGTGAGGGTTGGAACGTAGATCGACTGGTAAATCGAAGGCTTTGCCTTCAGGCGTGGCTCCCTCTTCACCACAACGGTCCAGTGCAACGCCCACATTACTGCTGATGTTGCACAGATCCGCCTGTCAATCTCACGATCCATTTTACCCTCACTCATGAACAAGACCACAAGATACCATGGCCTCAGACGTGGAGGTGCTGACTCTAAAAGCAGCTTCGTTCTTTCGTTTATCCTGATTTCTTTAAGAGGAAACAGTTATTCTGTGAGTCTGATAAAGTCTTTGGACTTTATATAAAAGAAAAAGAAGAGATGAATCCACTGCAGCTTTAAGTGCATTTTTTGATGTCTACATGCTCGCTCAGTATGATGCTTCCCAGATGTTTTCCTCAGGAAGCTCAGTGGAGGTCAGAAACACATTGTGGGGAATTAAATGTCTCATTTCACCAAAGTGTGGCTTCTATGTTACTGATTCATGTCCATTTGTTCTGCTCTGGAATGTTATAAACTGCTGAAACGTTGCAATTCAGAGAGTTTAATTCAGTTAAATTTACACCTGGCCCCACTAACATTATCACCTTGATCGTTGCAATTTCAGCCCCTCCACCTGTCATATTCGCTCCAGCACTATCAGCCTGCATCACAGGCTGTATGTTGATGAAAGGCAGGCGGGAGAGAAAACGATGAAAACGCTGATAGTGATGATGACAATGATGGCTGCTGTGATATCCCCAAAGTGTTTTGATGCAGGCTGATAAAAAAGAACCTCTTCACAGCACAATACAGGGCCATTTGTCATCCAGCCAGGACAGTTGTAATCATCCCTTTTGCTTGCCTTCCCCATCAGTCTTCCCCTTTACCATGTATCAGGATCAATCTAGGCTCATTTGTTTTAATCGCCTCTTATTTGCTAAACTGGCAAAGTCACAGGAGGACAATGGAAACAACAAAGTTCATTTTGAATATGAGCCAAAATACACTTTTATAAACATGACCCCTTTTAAATGGGAATTTCAGAAACCAGGCCTCTATATTTACACATTTTAGGTACAAAAAGTGTTGAAATTGTTTCTGCAGGTTGCTGAAAACAGGCTTTTATGACGTCATGTCTGAGGCCATAAGCACACCATCACAGCAATCAAAAGTTCTCGTTGTTTCCACTGACAGGCTCAGACTGTTATTCTAAGTGTCTGACAACATTACAGAAAGGATCCCGGCAGAGATAGACCTTTTTTTTGTTAAAGAGGAAGATGATTTTTAACCAGAAACAGCCGTCTCATCACTGTGACCAGACTCCATTGAAAAAAACTGTAATTTTAGCTCGAAGAAAACTGGAGTTGTCCATCTACAGCTGCTGCAATCTATCTGTCAAACAAACAACATCTGTTGGCGTTTTAAATGGTGACACAACATGTGTGTAACAAATTCTATATATGAAACAATTAATAGATCAATTAAAGGGGCTTTATGTAAGATTTCACATATATTCATCAATCAAATATCATTTTTTATAGCCAATGTGTGAAGGGATAGTAGAGGAACTGATGAATTGAGACCTTCCCCAGCTTCCTCCGTCGGCCCGAACAACCTGTGGGCTGATTTTTATGTAAAGCACTCGGGACGGTTTTTCTGCGAAACAAGACGATGTGACGTATCCGCACGTTCGCAAGTACCTCTGCCGAGAGCTCATTCTACGCCACTACAGTCAACCGTGTGCAACACGAGACAACGCAAGCTGTGAAATGGAGATGGATAACCCACAACAACACCAACACAAACTACACACAAGAATAAAAAAAGTTTTATCTATTGAAGCCCGTCTGACCAAACAGGAAGTGACCAACGTCAGGGGGAAAACTAGAGTCAACATCTGCATCATGTGACTCATGGAGACCTTCGATTGCTTTTGGGATCAAAACAGACCCGCGATTTATTGTCGTCACAGAAACAAAACCATCAGTTATCTAGCTTACAAATAACTTTGCCAGCTAACATGACAAACGGTGTTGATTTTGTAAATTATGTAGCAGAACAAAGCACATGTGTATAACTATTTTAAGAAAAAACCCAGAAAAAATAAAAGCAAGTGGAATAAAATAGAGTTTTTGAAAAAGTGAGGGTGACCTGCCCACCTTCCTGTAGCCAGTGGATTGCTTGATGCATTATTCAAAAACACATATTTCTAGATATTTAAGCTTTAAAATGTTCCCTGATGCAAGTCATTGCTAAAGTAAACAAATGTCTTCCTGTTAACTGTCCTAAAGCAGACAGACCATCCTGTCTTCATCCTCCAGCCATCTGCAGCTCCACATTTCAATTTTTTTTCTATTTAATTTCCATTCACTGAATTTTTGCCATTTCCTTTCTTTTCAACAAGGTGCATGACATGTTTAGATTGAATCACCTTTTTTATAATTGTGAGTGGGCATAACTGACTGGGGAATACATGCTAACGTCAAGCAGCAGGGCTAAAAGATGAAGCTGTAGTGCCAAAGCTGCAGTTCCTCTCTTGTCCACTTGAGGCTGTCTCCAGCAGTGAGTCAGTCCCCATAGAGCCCCATGTTAAACTTTACAGCAGAAATAAACATGTTTACAGCCTGCTACAAAAAACAGTTTGGGTCTCTATCGCTCATTTCTCTTTTCATGACAACTGTACGGGGAGAATCTTTATTTAACTCACTTGTTTACATTATATTAAGGCTTAAAGTGATGCATCATTAGGGGCGTGGCCTCTTTGAGTGACAGGTGGGAGCTGCTAGCTGTCTGCTAGCTGTCGCCTCAGCTAATTCAGTCACTTAACGTAACCTCTGGGCCGTGTTTGTGCTGTTGGAGCCTTTTGGAGATTTGTTCATGTAAATATCAGACAGATAATCTGTGTGTGCGCTTTATTGGACTAACAGACCGTCCAACACGTCTCACACACTGTTTTTACACTAAGTGAAATACTAGTATCATATATATGTTTGCACTAGTTAGAAGGTATACCTGGCTTGTTAGCTCGTTTTGCATACATTGATTTATTTGTCATCTAATTCAGTGGAAAGCATTAGCGTTAATTAGCTTATTAACCTGCTAATGAATTAGCCATGGGAAGTGGCTGGATAACTTTGGTAACCTCTCGCTCCTCTTTGGTGCCACCCACTCGTCCATGAATATTCACTTATGGCTCCAAAAAACCAACATGGCGACCGCCGAAATGTCAAACGCAAGCCTTTAAAATGGCTGTACACAAAACAGTGGCTACGTTCACTTCTTTTATACAGTCCATGCTATTAGGGATTTAACTTTATTTACAAACCGGCCAATTTACCGAAAGTTTGGAATCCTTTGACCCTGAATAACCCCGAGTCTCAAGGTTGTGAACCTGAAATGCCTTTTTTACTAAACAAGAACCAAAGCCTTTAAAGGATTTCCATCAGTTGTCCTCATAAGAATAGAGGTTAAGAAAACACATGGACACACACACACACGCTCAGCCACACAAACACGTACACAGCATTAGTATAACCAAGGTTAATAGATGTCATGGAAACTGTATTCATTAGCCGGGGCACCTTGACACTGTGTTACTGTGCAGTGAATAGACTCGTCTCAGAGCAGAAGGAGATCCAATCGGCTTTAAGCTCTGCCACTTTATGTCTTAAGATGCTTCAAAGCCTCTCTATTGGAGATATTCTCAAAAAAATGCAGATGGCATGTGTCTGACAACTTCCAATTTCCTTTAAAAGACGCAACTATTTATAAAACTTGCAGGCACTCTCTCCTTGGCGCTTCAGACGCAGCCTCCATTTCTCTGATGGATTGGCTGTCATATTCCGACAGAGCAGCGCTTCTTTCACTTTATAGACGTCTCTGTGCTCCTGACGCTGCACTGCAAGCTCCACTTTTTCTCCCTTATCTTTACACTGCTGCTCCTGGCCTCCTCATGTAAACAAACAAGCAGCACCGCTGAATAATCATGACTTTGGGAGGGTTTATCTCAGCTGATGGAGCATTTAAAAGTATGAAGTCATCGTTATGACGCACTTACTCCACAGAAATGTTAATTATTACAACACTCGAGGTATACGTAATATGCATGTGCTGTATGTAAGTGTCCACAAGAATGTAGGTGTGATTAGAATAAAGGGAAGCAACCTTAGACGTCTTTAAAGTCTTTGGGAAGAGGACCAAAGTTTCAGGTTAAGGAGAGGGTGGAATCAGGGACATTTGTTAAATGATTTAAGTGCTTCCATCCTGACAGCTGTCCAAAGACTTGAAAAGCAGAAAAAAACACCATGCATCTTATTCTAGAAAGCTTTATTTGTCCTATCAGGAGTTATTTTTCAATGTCAACCTCTGAAGGTCCTGAATACTTCTCTCATAGTTATCTGTGACACAGTTGCTTAATTCAGTCTCTTTCTGATCAGCACATAAAATGACAGTTATTGACATCATAGCCGGTCGCTCTGTCAGCTTTATAATGACGTATAAAGGGTGAGATTGAAATATGTAAAACAATTACAGAAAGTACATTTTATTCCAGAGTGTTCTTTTTGTTTTTCAAACCACAAACTGCCCCTTCGCTCTCTTCAGAGTGCACTGACAGAAACAGTGATTTTGCTTTGCAGAACTCAGGAGTTGCTGGTCGACAGTCGCCTTGAGAAGTTGGCTTATTTGTGGTAAATGGTGCAACAGAAATATTGTGTTTATTTTTTTATTTTAATGTTTATTTGTATAGGGACAAGTATGAAGCAAGTAAACCAATGCCACACACTACAGCATTTATAGCCTTGGCTAATTTGCAATGCCCGTCCCTAGATGGGCCTTTAAAATACATGAGTTTAAGTTTAAGTTTAAGTTTAAGTTTAATCTGAAATAACCATTAAAAACACCAAAGTCACAAACAAACTGACAGCGATGAACCTCTCTCTCTTGTGTGCTGTTAGGTAACTAATAAATCAATACATAGCTCTATTCAAAGGAGTCTGGTGGCTTTGAAGTGTTATATTTGTGGTGTAGAAAATGTAATGTAATGGTGTCAGACTCTTTGAATAACCGTCTGAGCCTGTCAGTGATAAAAAACTCTTAGTGGACGTACTTTAACTCGACCCTTTTGCCACCGAGGATTACATAGCAGCCGTGACAACAACCAGCCAAGTCTAAGTGACGTAACTCCAAAAAGCAACGATACATCCATCCAGTATCTGTACCGCTTATCCTGTTCTGCACAGGGGGTTCGAAATGCCCGACTATCCAAGCAGTACGTACTGATTTGGCCAAAATGTCGTCTGCAGTATGCAAACAAAATGTACAGTATTCCAAAAATACCCAGATGTTCTACTGATTACAAAAAAATGCATCAGCCCAGTCTGCCACATCTGCTGTATCCCACAATGCAAAGCGCTGGAAGGTCACATTGGCAGTTGAAACAGCGGATGGCAGCAGCGTTCCCTGTCTATATCTTTTGCTGTCTATCTATTATCTACAAATCTATACATCTGTTATCTATAAGTCTATCTATCAATTATCTATATTGTCTTTACTTTGCCGGAAACTGGCGCCTGGCGTCGCATACTGCTAAATTAATTTGAACAGCTCTGTAATACATGCTACCGCCGAACGCAGTTTGCAGTATATTGTATGCGATTTCGAACGCAGCCATAGAGACCAACAACTGTTGGGCAATTTAGAGTCACCAATGAACCCTAATGAGCATGTCAGTACCTGGAGGGAACCCACACACACACGGGGAGAACATGCACACTCCACACAGAAAGGCCCACTACGTCTGATTTGCACCAGGGACGTGCATCACGTTTCTAGAAATATATTCTATAAATAAATGTTAGATTTTTAAGCACGTTCAGGCCAAATGTATACAGCCTACATGAACATGTGCCTCATCATTTTTTAATAACATTTTTGTCGTATGTAACATGTCCCGTTCTTCTATTTAAAACAGGACTTCTTCAAAATCTCCGGCAGCTGCTTCGCTCTTGTTTTAATCAGGACGCTCTTTAAAACACAGGAATATTTTCTGCAACAGATATGTTTGAGGTTGCGGCAGAAACGTAGCCGATGTCCTCACTAGAATACTTGTGCGAGTGAGTCAGTGTGTGCCTGTGCATGTGAGCGTCTGACCTGGTGGACATTGTCTTCCTGGTAAATCTGGTCCCTGCAGCAGGCCTGCGTGTGAGCAGCAGCTTATCAGCTCCGACCACACTCCCAACCACCTCCATCGCCTGAGAGGAAAATAAATTGCACCCATGCAGTTAATAAGAATAAGAAATATATTGCGACGGCGTCTCACAGAGGCATTACAAACACCGCATAGAGACGTAGCTGCTGGGGGAGTGTGTGTGTGTGTGTGTGTGTGTGTGTGTTTGGACAGGAACTCGTTGGCGTAGTGAGACATCTCCCCGTATCAGACGAGGGTTCGACCTGCTTCTCATGATGAACAGCCGAGGTGGTTCTCTCCCTCCTCCACAAAGCCAAACAAACATTTATTTCCTTAGCGTTACACCGCCAGTGTCATGGGTGCATATTGAATTCCTGACAACAGCGTGACGATGTCTATGCAAGGTAATTACATATTGAATGTTCTTTTTCTTCATTCAGCTCCTGGAGGGGAAAATCCATCTGTTGCACCCGCAGATTGTATGGAGAAATCATGTTTCCTCAAGCCCTCAAACACAACCATTTACATCGACATCAAAACAGGTAGAGCAGTGCGGGATATCTGCGCCATGCTAAATTAACTCCTGGCAGCGCTGCACGTGATACATTCCCTGTGAAATAGGGAGGATGTTCTATTATGCACAGCTGAAAAAGGGGAAACACTGAGTCCTTCCTGCAAATATGATTACACTGAGAGATGTTTGGTTACAGTAAAGGTTTTCTGAGAACTGCCTAGCAACACAGAGCTATTCTGTGTGTCAGACCTTTGTGACGAGAGGATGAGGAGGAGAATGAAAGCAAAACATGAGCTGGATTTTGGGGCATTGAAAATTTCAGTGAGAGGAGAAAACAGTTTGCTTCACTCTGCAGAGGCATGTGAGGCTCTCTTAATGTCTCTTTCTGTGTGGATGTGGGTTAGGATGCTCTTTTAATGTCTACTCCTCTGTGTAACCTCGAGTGTGTTTGGGGATGTATTTTGTACTTGCTCGTCTATGTCCTCTTATCATTTTACTATCTCACTTACCTGGTCAGGGTCTACGGCCGGACACAGCATTTTGCTAAAACCCAGTGCAATTCATCTCTCCTTGTTATCTATAAGGTTAATGTTCCTTGTGCATCGTCCCTGCTCAAATAAAGACACATAACATAACGTCACCATTATTAAAGGCTAATTCTGGTATTTTTAAACCTGAGTCTGATTTTTTGCACATATTTTGAGGTGTAAGTGCACTGATTGTAGATTGCAAATTGCTTCAGTTTTTTGCCATGAAACTGGCTGTATCATCTGTAGTCTTGTCTGATCAAAGGTCGTCCACTAAAAGTTCTTGTTGTTTCCACTGACGGGCTCAGATTGTTATTCTAAGTGTGTGACAACATCACAGAAAGGATCCCTACAGAGATAGACCTTTTTGTTACAGAGGAACCACCAACAGACGTTACACCGCTCTCTGCAAACACACAGACTACATTTATTATTATATCTGTTTTATTGTTGTTGAGTGTGTTTTGTACTGTCTCGTGTGTATTTGTTGTTAATTATGTATTTTTAAAGCCCATCTAGGGACAGGCATTGCAAATTAGCAAAGGCTATAAATGCTGTCTTGTGTGGCATCAGTTTACTTGCTCTATAATTGTCCCTATGCAAATAAACATAAAATAAATAAATAAAAAACACAGTAATTTTAGCTCGCTCAACACGGGAGTTACTACCGCTGCCTGGACTCAGTTTTGTGTGTTTTTACACGTTCAAAATATTATTTTGGATCAGAACTGGTAATAGTTTAAAACACCAAAGTTACACAATAGCCAATCTAGGCAGAGGTAGACCAGCAACGACTCATCAATATCACTATCAATGGGTAATCTTAAGCCCCTTTTACACTGCCAGCTCAAGGCGGGATTATTTCACCTTTGTCAAGTCTCATCTTCTATTTAAAACACACGGAGGCGGAATGGTGGGGCGGAGTCATTCCACCTCTGAGCCGGCATCAGAGGTATTAATTTGGTATTATTACGTTTTGCTTCCGCAACGCCGGAAAGCTAGAACACACACTGGGGCGGCTTTACGCCGGCGTTGCTTGGTCCAGTGTAAAATGGCACAGGCTGCCTGAAGGCGGAGCTTCGTTACGGCGCTGAGGCGAACCGCAGTGTAAAAAGGACATGACGACGGTGAGTGCTAACGGTCATTGAAAGGCCTATAACCAATGAACAGGACTTTAACGGATACTTTAGCTCCTCTTTGTTTGGCTTTCCTTCTCTGCAGCATGTTCTTATCATCTTCCTAAAAACATTGTGTGTGTACCTTCATCCCTGCTGGGCAGCACCCCGAGGACCCCGCTAAACCTCTGCTGTGTCTCCGCCTCAGTCAGACTGTGGAAATAAATCTTTTGTTCTCTGATGTAAGATGCTCAGCTTCAGCCGGTGGGATTAGCGCTGGTAATTCACTGTCTTGGCAGGGGCCGGCTTCTGTTTGCACATGTCGCACAGCGGCTGCAGAGACACACTGCTTTGTTTGTGGGAGGGGGCCACCACTGAAGGTACAGGCTGGCCACGGTTCCTGGCAGACAATACTAAAGCTAGTAGTACTGCTACCAGGGACCCAGCTACATCAAGGACACAGGGGACACGTCCTCAGTCGTCTTTCGGGGGTTCTGATTGATCACTTGTCTATAAAGGTGCATATCCAGTGTGTACCTAATTTAACCTGGTGAAAGTGAAATTCATGTAAATAAATGTCTGTTAAGTCTGTATCTATCGCAGAATGAGTTAACACACTGGTGACTGAGCCTACGGCCCACTGATGAAAGCCTTTGCATTTGCAGTATATAGTATTATTACAGACTGTGAGTGGCGCCCAGTTAGTGACGCGTTTTCCATCAGCCAGCAGTGGTTGGTCTGCTTTCCGCTCTCTGCAAGTGTTGCGAGTAAACAGTAATCTACTATGGCTGAACAAACAAAGAAAAGATGGATGACTACAGATACAACTTCAACAAGAAGTGAAAATCACCGTAGGTGTCGCCAAAGAGAACAAAACTGAGATCTTCGAGATTATAACTTTAAGTAAAGAATGAATAAAAGACGCAGTTTACATAAATAAGATACTAAATAAGATAATACAGTATAAATAAATTAAAGGTTAAAATAATGTAAATCAGACATTTTTATTACTTTGGGGGGTCTGGTTGCATTTGGAGCCGTGGAACAGAATATTACTATATACATATTTAATATATATATGTAATTCCTAATTTGAGTATAAACCACAGACTGTATAAAAAGATGGCCGACATGACAGCTCCCTAAAAGAGAAGCCAAACCCTCTCTATCGCCCCCTGCTGACTGGCTGCAGTATAGCTCATAAAGCCCGCCTCCTCCATGCTAACAGATGGAACATGAGTCAAACTATAAAATTAAAATGCATATTAAATACAAGTTTACCTTCAGTTATTTGATGCTGTAAAAAGGGGGTGTGGCCTCATGATTGACAGCTCTGTTGACAAATGGGGCTCCTGCAGCGTTCTGTTCCCGAGTAGCAGAGTAGAGGAGGAACGGCGAGAGGAGACGTAACTAACACTAACACTACAGTCATTGAACTTTGCATCAGCGTGAATATCTGCTTCAGACCGACACAAGAAGCTGTTCTGCTGGTAAACATGCCGACATGCTGGATCTTTGCTGTTTTTTTCTGTAAGTTAAATGTGCGTTTTTGTTAGCGGAAGAGGCGGGACATTGTTACTGCGGCTCAACCCGCACAGACTCCAAATAACGTCACCAGCGCCAAGATGGCAGCGCCCGCCTCGGGGGTATTTTGGCTTCTAGTAAGTACAATGAGAGATGGAGGCGTCGTCCATCTTCAGTCTATGTTGTTACAGCTGTATCACATTAAATTCACAGCCACTCCCCCTTTAAACACTTTATTATTTCTTTTAATGTACAGTAGTTGTTGCTGCCCGTTCATGCCTGTAACTATAATGTACAAATTTGTACAATATCACAACCTTTGTAGCCTAATTGAAACGAGGTGTAATGAAGCCCTCTGAGTTCATTTATTGAGTCTCTGTTCAATAGCAGCCGGTTCAGGAAATTCAATAGAGCTCCCTCCCTCACAAATAACACTCAGTGTTGTGATTGCTCTTTTATGAGACGCAGGAACACTTTTCATATCTGTGTCAGTCATTCTCTCCTCAAACGGCTTCTTTCTCTCCCAGCACAAATAGCAGAGAGGCCACATGTTCTCCTGCTGCCACACACACACACACACACACACACACACACCGAGTGTCAGAGTGCGCTGCGGCTATGTTCATATTCATTTCCTCCTGATTATGTCTTTCTCGTGTCTGTGATTACTCCCAGACAGCGCTGGGCCCGCTCATTTCAGAATACATCATAAACAATTTACACGTCATTAGTTTTGTTTTGATCATATTTGTTTGACGAAATGTCTCCCTGCATGGCGAGCGGCGGGGTTATTTACCCCATTTAGAGGCCAGAGGAACACCATGCAGGGTGCGTTATGTTGCACTGTGTGATTAATTGTCACGAGCCTGTGCAGAACTTTAAATGAGACTAACTAAGAGGAGGACGAGTGTGTTCTTCTGTGTGTGCTTGTGTGTCGAAAATACTAATGCAGGTGTCGTCCAGCTGCAACAAAGGATCTACTGTACCATTGTGTTTGCTGTGTGTGTGTGTGTGTGTGTGTGTGTGTTTGTGTGTGTGTGCTGACGTCCTGCAGAGGGCAGTAAAACTAACAGCAAACACAGAGGCTGATGTAAGCCAGAGCAAATAACAGAAAACTCCTGTCGTATTAACATGCAGAAACATGCAAACAGAGCATGAAATACCATAAAACATCCACATTGAGTCATTCTGTGTGCGATCTGAGGCTCGAACATACAGTAGGTAATGTCATACAGCAGTTATCAAGTGTCTGTAGTTCGTTTGAGCAGATTCCAGACCTCTAAAGGCCTTAAGAACGATACAATATTCTGCTGAAATAAAAACAGCAGACTGATTTGATTGAGAGTTTTGTAAGTAGTATTTTCCTCTGCGCTCGTCTCACTGGATTAAAGGATGTGAGGCACAGTCAGAGAGAGGTGATGTCAGGTGTACCTCGATGCACCAATCAGGCTTTGGCACCATGTGAATGAACCCTGATGACAGTAGCGGACTGAACAAAATTCAGCCTTGGAGCATTTTCTACTGGAGCGGTCCCATCCCATCAACACTCCATCACCAACGGTAATCATGGGCTTTTTAAACTATCTTTGCATTTTATTTTGTATTTTATCCAGTTCCGCTCTTTCCGTCTTGATTTCATTTGATAATTTCATGACCTCTGACATCTCAGGGACAGATCCACTTGAAGGAGTCGGGGGAGATGCAGCACAACAAGGACGTATGTGGCTGAGCGCATCAGGTCAATGTGCGCTTTTGTGGGCAGCACTGGAAGCGTGGCGTGTGCGTGACGGCTGCGGGACGCGTTCACTTTCATTTTAAATGCATGAAAACAGAAGAGAGTCTGAACAATGCTGGCGTGACACTCGCGCTAGTGCCTTCAGTTACATCACTCCCACTTCATGGTCGGATGCACCGTTCAAAGCCGTCACTAGGGCTTATCCCCCTCTATCACGACGATTTCACTTCTTATTAATCTCAAAAATTCAACTTCTGATAAATCTGCTTGACGCTGTGTCCTGAAAGCCATTCAGCGTTTAAATTTCCTGATTCCTCAAATGCATCAGAAATTATGGATCCGTCCTCCGTTCAACAAACTTATCATGAGAATTTCACTCGGTCGCTTCTCAAGCTGCTAACTGGACTGTAAACGATGCAGTGCACGGAGAAGAAAGTCGTTAAACCTGACACAGCCAACGGTGGCCACAGAGGCTTTTGGCCAAGATTGATATTCATCAAACTCATGAAATGCTCTTATGTTGATGATTTCATGGATTGAATATTTCTTTCCTTGCAAAATATTTCATTTTATCAGGATAAAAACAAAAACTGAGTTTCACTTCGTGTAGGTGCAGATTCTAAGCCAGAGGAGGTGGAGATGTTCTGCTTCCAGCTGCTGATCACTTTCCCACAATCAGTTAACTGGCAGGCCGAGTGAAGCCGGCTGCTGGCAGCAGGTTCAGCCTCACTTTTGTTTTCTGTCTTTATCCGTCGACCGCTCGACAGCTCGTCCAAAGCGGCTGATTCCCTCGTTCCTCTGCGCTGGCATCACATCCACGTTAGCGCTCAGGAAGGCGTTTTCCTGCTCAGTTCACTTTGACGTGGTAAACACTGATGAAAACATTAAAGGAGAAAATCAACCTTGATGCATAGAGACCCCAGCTTCTACTTTTTTTACTTAATACTTAATTGTCATCCAGTGACAGGCAGGTAGCACCCACCCCCTCCCCAGGTGAAGTGTGAGTACACACGTTATTGTGCTCCATTCATGTCATTTACACTGAAAGGGTGATGTGCATGAGTCTCCTGGTTTCCACTTGAATGACAGCTCGAGATAGCTTGTGGCAGGTTTATTAATAACCTGTTTAATTAGCAAACTGAATCAACAGTTATCTGGGGCTGAGGGCGGCTTCACTCTGCCTACCTGAGCAGCGCGACGGCTGCGTCGCTCCGGCTCGCACAGGCAGGGTCTTTGGAGTGCTTTCAGCAGCCGTGTCTTTCACCTGAGTTTGACCTTCATTTAGGACAGAGACAATCTGAATGTTCTGTTTGTATTTAGAGTTTCACTATACAGGAAGGAGTGAAGAGGCGTCTGCTCTACTGTCAATAAATACTACATGGAAATAAAACATGGATCACCCTTCACTTATGCAGGGGTGGTGTCAGGTGTTTTATATGCAGGTTTTGGGGGTTGGGCTTATCAGTAAATGATCTTATTTACACTTGAAATGAACATACAGTGACTTTATCTACCAAACAACTTCCCTGGAAACACAGGAGAATAAAAGCATTGCGTACAAACGAGGGGAGTCTCACCACAGGATGGCCAGATCAGGCTTTTACTTTGAAAAGCCTACCTGAAGTGTTGACATACTTTAATCTACACACCTGTGACATATTCTACAGGTAGAGACATAAATAGTGTCTCGCGGTGCTCCCTGTACAATAGGTGAGCCTCCTCTAGATTTCCGGTGCTGCAGCAGCAGTCTGAAGGCTCGAGCCGGTGACATGCAATGGAAATGAAGTCGTTCTGTGATTGTGTGAACGGGGGTGGGGGGGGAGCCGCCCCAGCACGCCGCAGAATGGCATTCCTAGTTTGAAACTGGGTCACCCTGATGACCTTCAGACGCGGTGGTTTGCCCTCTCTTGGTTTAGCACGCAGTGTACGATGGGCCCTGCCCAGCCCGGGCTTAGTCTCGAGTCCCAACAAGTCCTTTAAAAGTTCGTCCATAAACTCTGTGGGTCGGGGAACCTCGGATCCTTCAGGCAGACCCACAAGTTGAATGTTGTTCCACCTGGAGCGTGCTTCCAGATCGTCACATTTCTTGCTCACAGAGTCCACCGTGGCAGAGAGCTCAGCCATATTAGCTTGCAAGCCAGCCAGCTGGTCGACCTGCTCATTACCCGAGCGCTCCAAGTCCCAAATAGTCCCACTGTGTGCAGCAACTTTTTCCTTCAGCGGTTTCAGAGCGGTCGCTACTTCTTTCTTAACAGACTCCTAAATTATTGACTCGAATTTTGTGACAATTTCAGTCCGTATGTCGTCCATCATTACCTTAATGCAGCGTAGCATGCCTTCGTTAGCATCTGGCTTCACTGGGGACTCCAAGGACTGGCGATGCGGCCTACTGCGGCCAGACTTAGCAGACTCGTTTTTCGCCCTAGAACTCGACATTTATCCGGATTTAACCCCAAAGATGCAGAGTGTTGTAAAAGTAATTCGAACACGTAACAAGAAAGACCGGTGGACAGATGAGCTGCGCTTTTATGAGCTGCAGCTGTTTTAAATGAAATGACTTTTCAGAACTTCAACCTTTTGTCCAAGGTGACAGGTCGTGTTTATGTGACCCATCCAGGTCTGGATCCCAAGTGGACTGCCTTATATCTTTCTATTTTGAAGCGTAGGGCCACTAACCAAACTGCCTCATGTGATGGGTTTAGAGTAAGAACGGGCTGGCTGTTGAAAGTTGTCTGGTGATCTGATGATTTGGCTGTCGTGTCTTTTAATAATGTCAATGGCTGCAATGTAATCTCAAAGAAGTGTCTGAACACATCACAGAAAGGATCCCTACAGAGATAGACCTTTTGACCTTTGTGTTACAGAGGAAGATGAATTTTCTTAACCACAAACAGACGTTACATCGCTCTCTGCAAACACACCAGACTCCATTGATAAAAACAGTGATTTTACCTCTCAGAACACAGAAGTCGCTGGTGTACTGCTGCCTTTATCGATTCGATTGTTATTGTGTGTTATTCAAATATTGCGTTGGATCCAAACTAACCATTTAAAACACAATAGTCACATAATAACACAAAGTGCTTACCTCATCTAACTACTGATGAGGCAGTAGACCTGCAACTTCCTTCTTCTGCGAGCTAAAATGACTGACTTTGTCAGTGGAGTCTGGTGCTGTCATAAAAAAGGGTTTACCTTTAAAAAAATGATAAAGATAATAAAAGATAATTAAATCTGACTTTATTACTTTACGAATACATGAAACAAATGTTCTCAGAGGATGTGGCCTGCTCAGCCGGAGTCTTTCCTCTTACTTTTTGCTTTACCAACATAAAACAAAATCAGAACTTGATGTTAAGAAATCAAAGCACATACATGCCGCTAGCTAGATAGCATTAATGCTGGCCAGGCCTGGATGTGTTGTCACTTGCTTTAACTGTATAAACAGCTTTGGAGGGACAGTTTGTGATTTGCAGGAGGCTGCAGCACAAACTGATACCACAGAAGCAAAATGAGCTGCCAGTGGCAGAGCTTTTCACACTGAGGGATTATGCAGGAGTCTCCAGCTGTACCGGCTCTGTACCTGACTGCCACCTCGTCACCGTGCACCAGCAGCACCCAGCAGCAGGTTCTCACACAGATACATGAACAGACTGCAGCTTTTAAATGATCACTTAGCTTTTGTAGAGAAAACCATTAAACACATTATGTGTGGAGCAGTGTGCACCTCTGTGCGTGCATGTTGCTGTTAGTGTGTTCTGCGTTTTCAAGCTGAGGTACATCTTGAGTTTCATTCTGTGTTCTTCTAAGTGGAGAGCGGGAACAGTTTCTTTTGTGTATTACATCACTGAGGCTGGAGTCAGCGAGTGTTTTTGGACTGCGTATTAAAGAGAAGTTACATAAATATACACATATTGTGTCGTCCTTCTTTGTGTGTTGTGTCGGCTGCTCAAGTTTGCAGACATGAATACGCATGGTTGATTGACGCATGTCTGATTTGTATATATTAAAAATAAAGCCATCGAATGAATGATAATCAATAAACAACATCCTGTTAAATTTTCAAAATAAAGCCTGCAGAGAACATTTCACCATTTTAAGGTTTGGGCGTTGACGCTGAAACAACCGCACTTTGGTTTCAGCCTCACTTCTTAGAAAGGTTCAGGAAACAGATCAGAACAGGGTTTAAATCAGTAACTGCTTCTGTAACTTGTACGCTGATTAAATCAGTAATGCAACTGACATAACACAATGAAAAGAGCCTCTTTTAAATAAAGATGTACATATTTAGCTCATGTAACGGACGTCCCTATGTTAGCACATAACTTAAGAATTTAGTTTCATACAGAGTCATATTTTAGATACACAAATTTAATTTGTTGTGGTTAAAGAGCAGCTCCGTCATGTTGTCCTTAGTCTCTTGTCCTCTGCTTTAAATACTGGTGGTGCAGTGGTTAGCACTGTTGCCTCACAGCTAGAAGGTCACCAGTTCAAACCCCGGTTTGGGCAAGGTGGGCCTTTCTGTGCGGAGTTTGCATGTTCTCCTCGTGCATGCGGGGTCTCCGGCTTCCTCCCACAGTCCAAAGACATGCTTGTAAGGTTAATTGGTGACTCTAAATTGCCCAAAGGTGTGGGTGTGGGTGTGAGTGCGAAAGTTTGTCTGTCTCTATGTGTCAGCATTGACTGGCGACCAGTCCAGGGTGTAACCCGCCCTTCGCCCAATGGCAGCTGGGATAGGCTCCAGCCCCCTGCGACCCTGAACAGCATAAGCGGTATAGATAATGGATGGATGGATGTTCTTTCTGCAAAATACGTTTAATCACCTTGTAAAAATCCTTCCAAAGCAGCTCCTCCTTCTCCCTCATTAAAATTCCTCAATCTGCATAGGCCCCGCCCCCTCCGTCGCAACAACAAAACACGTCTCTGTCGTCGTTTAGTGGCAACTTGTTAAACTTAGCAGCTTGAAATGTCATAATCAGTCGTAGTAATGTTAACGTTAGTAGTCAGTAGTCAGTTTGCAAAAATGACGGTCACAGCTGGCTCGCGCATCCCCAAAGTGGTTGCCGTAGGTTACACATAATGATATGTATAGCGTCACCCCGTCCATTAACGGGATTGGCTCCTTAGGTTTGTGACTCAAGGTCTCAGGTCTCAAACCTGCCAATCTGGAAACGTGTTGTTCAGCCTGTCCTTGGTACACTGCAGGTTAAAAGCAGACCCAGCCATGGAGGTGATGCTGATGTTTCCCTGATGTGTCTTGTAGCACATGAAGAAAACCACATGGAGATGTTTACAAGGTTAAACACTGGATTTTACCTGGAGGGGTCTTTAAGTGGTTAAGATATTTTTTAAGTTGTTAATACCACCATCCAATCATCAGGGAAAGTTACACGACCGATATCCAGCTATTCATTGAGCATATCGTCTGCGGGCTGGGCCTGACGGCTGCAGGTGTTGGGAGTTACAACAACACATGACCTGATGACCTCAATGACAATACAACACCAGCTAACACTACAGACCTGTCATTTAAAGACAAATAGGCACACCTCAGGGAACGTTGCATGTGTATGCTAACTGCTAATTACATTTTGTAACTCACTGTTCAGTGACTGAAATAATCGTCCCGACAGTCGGGATGTAGCGATCGCAGCTATTCCACAAATTCAACCGATCCCTGTGCACTCTGACTTTGCAATTTTGTCCAATTGACCAATCACCATATTGATCCCCTTGGGTCGGTGAGAGTATTGTTTACTGTATCTGGCTTTATTGGATGTTTGTCCCAGTAGCTTACAGATGATATGTGATGTCCATCCATCCAGCATCTATACCCCTTATCCTGTTCAGGGTCGCAGAGGGGCTGGAGCCTATCCCAGCTGTCACTGGGCGAGAGGCAGGGTTACACCTGGACAGGTTGCCTGTCAATCACACACAGAGACAGACGACCTTTCACACTCACATTCACACCTACGGGCAATTTAGAGTCACCAATGAACCTAACGAGCATGTCTTTGGACTGTGGGAGGAAGCTGGGGGGATGCAAGGGGAGAACATGCAAGCTCCACACAGAAAGGCCCTCTACGTTCACACCAGGAACCTTCTGGCTGTGAGGCTACATCACTAACCACTGCACCATTGAGCAGCCCGATATGTCAGAAAAAAACATTGAAAACTTTTTTATAGCTGTTGCAAAATCTCTAATTTCAGGCTGCAACAATCCCAGAAAAAGCTGCGAAATCCTGGAGAGACTGATCAATCTTTAATAATACTTACAGATTTTACAGAGTTGAAGGGGTGAGCTGCTCACCTTTAATTAGGCCTCATTATAAATGGATCTATAGGCGAGGACACACAAGGATGAGGTTAGGCTACATATTTCCTATGTGGTGTTTATATTCGTGAACACGTTCGACAAACCTCTATAATTCCCTATATAACGCACACACCTGCATGTTTAGCAGCAGCTCTTTATCTCTGTTGACACGCCGACTCCTGAACCATGATGATGCTGGTCTGATGCTCCTGTAAATGAATGCAGACCGCACTGACCGACTATCAGCAGCCTATCAGTTATTACTTCAAAGCCGGGGTGTGAGCTGAGCCGGCTGAAGGTCTCGGCTCCAGTGTCTGATTCAGGAGATCAACCCAAACAGCCCAGAGAAAGGCTGAGAGAGAGAGGAGGGGGGAAGTAAGAGAAGAGAGTGAGAGGGAAAATATCAGGGAGAGAAACCTTGGAGGCCATTTCAATACTTTTCTTCAATTTATCTCCCCCGTCTCCCCCCCTGCCTCCCTCCGACTGCCCGCAGGTACAGAACAGACTTCCACTGAGCAGTTTTATTTGAATAATTCCTTCCTGTTATATATATATTAAAGTGAAATCGGGGGAGATCAGAGAAAGGGGATTATGCCTGAGTGGTAATTTGTCTCTTGCTGCTGTTTTTTCCCTCGCTGGTTGTGCGTGAACAGAATCAGTCTGAGCAGAGCGGAAACACAGTGATGGCTTTAAACACGGAGGTCATTAGTGCACTTAACCAGGCACATTCACTGTCTGTAGGCGCGCAACCGGATTTTAGTACAGGAAGTGTTCTGGTTTCCATTTGTAGTTCGAATAGTATTGACCAATCACGTATCAGCAGGCTTGACCTGACAGACCTGACAAAGCTTCATGTTGTTCCTAATCTGCATCATGATGTTGTTATTCCAGCAAACTGAAGAGCCGTTAATTAAAGTCGATCACAAGAAAATCTGTTTCTGTTTGGGCTTCATCCCGCTGCAGTCAGCCAGAGTGCAGCCTCTGTGTAACTTACTGTTTACAGTGAGACTGAGACTCAGCACAGACAGATGAACGGGCGCTCCTCCGGGGGATGGGACGAACCAAGAGATGACAGCGTTTATTTAGCAGACACATCTGGAGGGAGAATTTACCTTCCCTTTGATCTGAACACACGGTCGCTTCTCGAGCTGCTGACTGGACTGTAAACAATGCAGCGCACAGAGAAGGAAGTCTGGGCTGGAAGTTGTTTATCACTAACTGCTGGCGACACCAGAATGCCTGAAAAATTCGCTGTTGCTCCCAGAGGATATATCATCGTCAGACAATAACCAATGGGCCCTGAGATAGTTTCCTCTTTAAAACTGCTCTCCAATCATTTTTTATAATCAAAAACGGATCATATCACAAACAAAGAACCACGCCTCCTTTTGTGCCACAGAAACATCAAAACCTAATGGAGAGGTTACCATTACATGTTCTTTACACTCATGCTCTTCTGAGGATGAATCCTTTACAGATGCACCTGTCATTTGTGCTCCGCTAGCGCCCCCATCAGGACGCAATGTCAACTAACAACCCAGTGAGCAGATTAATTCTCCTTGGCTCAGTTATGGTTCAAGGGGACGGAGCCTTTCATTTAAACCAAAGATCCTTTCATGCTAAATCATTTGCAATATTTTCAGTTTAATGTTTCCTTTAATGACTTGACTCATATTGAGTATAGATACATTTACCTCCAGGCTACTAGTGTGCTTTTATTGTGTAAAGACAGGAGGGCAAAAGGGTAAAAGACCTGCAGTAAACCTGAGACATTTCATAACCTGCTGCAGGCTGAACCCCGAACGTTTGAGGAAGAAATATTTATCTAAACAAAGGAGATGATAAACATGTTGAAAGTAATGGATGGTTAATGTAACAGCACAGTAAGGTTTACCAGTCACTTCTCATTTAATCCTCGAAGCTATTTCCCTCACAATCCGTGCCTTGCTGAGTGGGAGCAGGACCAGCGCGCTGTTCAAGATCATAAAACGGCAGATTTATCTGGGGGGGTCAGATTGATCTATTAGAGGCCCTCCTTTGACATCACATCCACCATGTCCTGTGCTTATGCTTGCTAAACGCCCGCACTCTGCTGGAGCTTTCTGCTGAAATAAGCAGCGCTCGGGCTGCTCGGGGTGGGACAACCTTCGCTGCATCGCGCCTGGATCATCCATAACCATGGAACTGCGGCACTGATAAACATTCCCCCTACAGTGGAGGAAGAGGGGGGGGGGGGGGGGGGGCTTTGGCAAACAATGCGCGTGTCTTTGGGCGCGGGGTAATACATTCATTCAATCAGCCTTGTCAGAAGCGGTGCAGCCCCGAGATGGTATTGTATTTGATTTTCAAACTGGCCTTTGATTGCGAACGGGAATGGCACCCCTGTGACACTGAAAACAAGTAATGCAATTACTCCACTACTCTGTGTTCTGCAGGCAATTAATTCATTTTGATTTGCTGTGTATTTCCTGGGCCTCCTGCCTCATTAGTAATGATTAATCACGGAGTAGCCCACTTGTGTCTTGGGGTTCTGTCTCTTACTTTTAACTGGTGTTGCAGCCATGGCCGGATAATGAGACAATGGGCTCCTGGGCTTGGACATGTAAAAGGCCCTGAATCTGTCCGTAAGCCTCTCAGCTGAGTCGCGTCACAGACAGTTTGTGTCTTTCTGGAGAATCTGCATCTCTTTGCTGTTGTGTTGACGCTCTTTGTAGTTGTTTGTGTCTTTTTCTGGTTGTTTTGCCTATTTTTGATGTCATTTTGCATCTCTTACTATTTGTTTTGTATCTTTCTGTAATCGACATATTGGTAGTTGTTCTGCGTCTCTCGTCAGTAGTTTTGCGTCTCTTTGTGGTCTTTTTGTCGGCCTGCTGTCCTCGGGGTTTGTTTTACATCTTTTGTAGTCATTTGTGTCTTTTCGGTGTTTGGATTTTCTTTTTAGTCGGTTTTGTCTCTTTGCAGGTGTTTTGTCTTTCTGTAGTCTTTTGGTTCTCTGTAGCTGCTGCTTAGTTTTGAGGTCACTTTGCATCTCGTCAGAGTCGTTTGTGTCTCTTTGTAGATGTTTTGTCTCTTCATTGAGAGATGTACATGTAATGTATGTCTCAAGGTCATATTACATTTTACCTTAGTAGTTGTTTGTGTCTCCTGCTGGTGGTTTCGGTCCCTTTGTAGCTGTTTTGTGTCTCTTTTGAGTTGTTTGTGTCTCTTTGTAGCTGTTTTGTGTCTCTTTTGAGTCTTGTTTTCTGTCTCTTCGTAGAGATGTATGTCCTGTTCTGTGCATCTTTGTTGTTATTTGTTCCTCTTTGTAGTTGTTTGTGTCTCTTGCAGGTGGTTTCTGTCTTTGTAGCTGTTCTGTGTTTCTTTGTGGTTGTTTTGCCTCATCTTGTGATTGTTTATATGTCTTTTAGCTGTTTTGTGTCTCTTCGGAGTCGTTTGTGTCTCTTTTGTGTCTCTTGGTAGAGATGTATGTCCTGTTGAGTAATTTTGCATCTGTTGTGGTTTATGTCTGTTGTCTTGACACATCTTTGTTGTTATTTGTTCCTCTTTGTAGTCGTTTGTAGTTGACTTTGCATCTCTTCAGAGTCGTTTGTGTCTCTTAGTAGTTATGTATTAGTTATGTATCTTTTTGGTCATTTTGCATCTGTTTCTAGTTGTTTGTCTCTTTGTGTTTCCTTGTCGCATCCTTGTAGTTATTTATTTCTCTTTGTAGTTGTTCGTGCCTCCTGCTGGTGGTTTCTGTGTCTTTGTAGCTGTTATGTGTTTCTTTGTGGTTGTTTCACAGCTCCTGATGTTGACTTGTGCTCTTGTGATTGTTTTAAATCTCTTGGTAGCTGTTTCGTTTCTCTTTAGAGTCATTTGTATCTCTTTGTGGTTGTTTTGCTTATTTTTGAGTTGACTTTGCATCCTGTCAGAGTCGTTTGTGTCTCTTTGTAGCTGTTTTGTGTCTCTTCGTAGTTATGTATTGGTTATGAATTTTTTTATGGTCATTTTGCATCTGTTTGTAGTTGTTTTTGTCTGTGTGTTTTCTTGGCGGAGTCTCTTTGTAGCCGTTTTGTGTCTCTTTGGAGTTGTGTGTTTCTTTGTGGTAGTTTTGCTTATGTCTTCATGTCACGCTGTTTATGTGTCTTGTTTATTTATGTGAATGTTTTGTGCATCTTCTGCATCTGGTCGTTTTGTGTTGACTTTCCAACGAGAAATGCCCACAGTCTCCTTATATAGAGGCTCTGGTCCCGCGGCCCCCTGACCCCTTGGCCCGTTCAGTAATCCATTGGTGGATGACGCCCTGTGAAACAGCAGAGCGATCTCTGCTCTCCCGGGTTAGGTGTCACATTTTGCAGCATTTAAAAATCAATAGACTTGATTAAAAGCATTGACAAATTTCTCAGGTGTGAAGGCGAGACATGTTTCCAACTGAGCACGCAATCATTTTCCGTGGATAGATTGTCTGAGGCGAGTTTTAATTAAAATTTAAACTACAAGATCAGCTGAGCTAGAAAGCAAATCCAGAAACAGTCGGAATAAAATAAACATGTATTTCAGCCGCTGTGATAACCGGCATGGCGGACGCGGACCTGATCTTGGAGAAAGATTGTCCAAGCTTTCCAGCAGCAGCAGCAGCAGCTCTCCCTCCTCCTCCCCTCCTCTCCGCCCGCCAGTGGTCTCTTTCCAAATGGAAGGCACAGGGTGGGAGGGAGGTGGGGAGGAGGAGGAGGCGGCAGGGAGAGTGCAGAGAAGAGGAAGTTATCACCAAATTGCCATATCTACAAAGCTCTCCCTGCACGCCACAGATTTCCCCTCTTTAATCTGACACATACAGTCTCATGCCTGCTAAAACCCTGCAAGGCGCTGTGAAGCTCAGCATCCTGGGCTGAAAGAACACGGCAGCCAAGAGAGAGGGGAGTCAGAGGGAGAGACGGAGAAACAGAAAAAGAAAAGATAGCGTGTGTGTGTGTGTGAGAGAGGGAGAGAGAGAGAGAAAGGGACCATTTTATTTGTTCTTTGGAGCAAACATGCGCCCGGCTCTATGAAGGGAGTTAAATCGTGGAGGTTAATTGAAAAATGAGATAAACAAAGGCTGTGAAAAGCAGAGGGAAAGATTGTGGCTGGCAGCGCAGGCGGGCCACCACTGAACCTCCTTCAGACTGTGCAACCCTGATAAAAAAGCACAGTTAATTGTCTTGCAATTTCTTCCACTTAATTTCAGTCCAATTAGAGAAAAAATAGCGAGGAACTGTCTCCTTCCTTTCATTGCTATGCACGTTCTGTACCGCCATAGAAAATAACTTTAATGGGCGGATCTTTCTGCAGACAAGCTTTCATTTTGTCATGAAGTCATGCTCAGCAAAGATGTTCCTCTGTCTCCACCAATGCGAACATTATGTGCTAAACAATCTTCCTTTCACTTCGAACATTTTCTCAGCATGGCGAGCAGTGAATTCTCAAAGTCCGCCTGCGTGAAGTTCAGCTCATTTGGTGACTAATAACTCCCTCGTGAATAAATGAGGCGGCAGTGTGGGAGCCGCGCCGCTCGTCTATCACTCTTTACTGTAGAGAGGATCAAAAGCAGTCCATTTGGTTGAAGACCCCTCTTTGAGGTAAGAGGCAAATTGAAATGTCAAAGCACTTAAAGGTGAGTGAGTGACCTGTGAGATCACAGCGGTGAGCGTTCTGCATGGATTAGTTGTAAGCAAATTTCAAAATAAAAAGATGAGGCCTGCGCGTGAAGCATCGCAGCAACAGCACATCATCTCCGTGTTTGTCCCGTGGTTGGACTGATCGGGTCGGGGAACGTAAAGAGCCAAAGACACTGAAACATCGTGGATCTGTCCCACAAGTCAGAGCAACATTTGTCTTTATCATTTAGATGTTAGCATTTTACTCCATATGTTTAGATAATGATGGTGCTTTTTTAAGGCAGCATCAACAGATTTTTGGGCAGCAGAAACAAAACACTGACACATTATAACTTTCATATGCTGAACCTGTTTGTAGACAAATGCCAGAGTCCAACATTCCCTCTCTTTTTGTTCTCTTTAGCTGCTGATAGCTGCTCCGTGTTCACCATCCACTCTCTAACAATGTCCGCCTGCTATTTGTTACAAAGCAGGAAGTGTACAGAGGTTTTTCACCCAAACTGCTGCTTTCTGTTGCTGGAAACAAGGTAAGGTTATGGTTCATAAATAAAAAAAATAGCTACAAGATGTAAAAACACACCCGAGCTGAGGGGTGCTACAGATTGAATGCAAAGCCTGTAAAGCCAGAGATTTACCTGCTTTAAACTATGAGCTCATGTGTGCATGATGGCTTTCCTGCGTCCATTTGGAGTGTCAGCGGTGCATGTCCTCAAAAATGAACCTTTATGCAGTTTGCACCTGAACAGAAGGGGCAGTGTCGAGGCAGAGGGGATGTGACAGGGTCAACACAGCAGCAGTGACAACAAGGGCAGAAGGTTCTGTACGGTGTGTCGTTGCCACTGCACAGAGACAAACATGCCTGTCAAACAGCTGCAGACAGATAAGTTCTGTTGTAGAAGTTGACGTGGAAACCTGCAAAACTAAATGGAAACAAGTCCGGGAGCGTTACGTCCGAGCACGGAGGAACATGTTGGAGAGACGGAGCGGGGACGGAGCAGAAGGTGTGTTCTGTCCACCGAACACACAGAAGCTGTTTCTGTTTCTGCCGTGATCTCAGAGTGAACATCACAGTAACCTCCTCGAGTGTCTCCATGTCTGTTGTTTACATCCCGCACATACAGTAGTTTCATACAGCCTGAGCTCTCTGGTGCGCCCTCTAGAGGTCTCCTCCAGTAACACACGTAGTGCAGAGACAAGTATGTCAACAATTACGTTCATGACGCAGACGGTTGTGTACGCGAACACAAGGTTAGAAAGAAAGAATATTTCTGACCTAAGAAAGGTTCTGAGGCCAAGTCCACACATACACGAGCACTTTTCAAAACGTATTTTCTTCTCTGCGTTTTCATTCTTTCTTCCACACAAACGCTCTTTTAGGTCCCTGAAAATGGATCTTTTGTAAAACTCCGGCCACGGCGACGACTTTAAGAAACTCCAAACAGCGTTTTTGTCCCGTGACGTCAGGCTGTGCACCATTATCTGCTTTGTGAGGCGTCACAAATGAGGCGACGTTCTTGCATAATGATGGATGTGACAAAAACAGAGATGCTTCTGACCTCGCTAACAGGACTTTTTACATGTTTACACATACTGTTTATGTTGTAAAGTTACTCGTCCACTATATTGATATATCGCCCCCCTTCCTCAATGCGCCATTGCAGCCCGCCAGGTCGTCTGCTGGCAATAGATTTTTTTAAGACTTTTGATTGGCTGCAATTTTCTTTTTCTTCTTTGCTTGACCTAGTTATATCGCCATCTGTTGGTGTGGCGTTCTCATGACAGCGTTTCTGTCGCGTTTTTGCGTCTTTGTTTGGACAGGTTTTTTTTTATAACTTGTGTCGACGGGAGTTTTTTGGAAACGAAGGAGGGAAAATACTTGTGTACGTGTGGACACTGTGACATAACGCACTGGTTTGTGGATGACTACTTTGAATGTTGCACTATTGTCTCTGGTAGCTTGTACATATTAGTTTAATGTTTAAAGTAGGCTTGTAGTTTTTAGTTTAATATTTAATGTTTAATGTTTGTACAGCAAAGTTAAACTGGAGTCACATTCCTTGTATGTGTTCTTACCTGGACAATAAAGCTGACTCTGATTCTGATGTTGGTTTGGTGTCAGACGTGACCATATTTGGACGTAAAGGTGGAGCTGGAGAAAGACGCTGACTCTGGCTTTAAAAATAGAGAATTAAAAGAAAATATACAGTCCAGCAAATTGAGCAGCCGATTTACGTTTCAGCACAGAGGGAAATCAATGTGCTCGACGTGGAAAGTAAAGCCTTAGACTTTTAAAACACTGAGGAATAAAAATCACAACAACAAAACGATGGTTAAAAAAAGGGACGAAATTTGATTAAATTATTGAAATATTTCTACAGTGCAGATTATTGTGCAGGACATGTCAGTGCAGCAGAGAGAACAATCAATGGCAAAGCAGAACTGCAGAGTTTTAAACTGAGGTTTGAAAGTGTTTTTATTTCTACCAGCAGAAAGCAACCGAGAGATGTAATTACCCTGATCTTTATATTTATCAAGGAGATCAGAAACTTATTGATTGACTTATGAACCGGCAGCAGAACTTTAAAAGCTCTTCTGTTCAGAGTCGGTGTAAAGATTAAGTACAGGAGAGATGTGCGTGGTTCTCCTCACGACTCTGACAGCAGCGTTCAGGATGAGCTAAAGTTTTTGGTGTTTATTTTTAGAGCAGACAAAAGCTGGTTACAGACGTCGCCCTGCTGGAAGTGAAGGCCTTTCCTCTCTGATGATTCATCATTTGAAACAAACAAAGCAAATAAAAGAGTTATTATTTAAGTTGAAATGACCCCTGTGAGTTTTCCAGAGGTGACAGCAGTAATTGAAACACTGACAGAAAGTACGGCCGAGTGTTTTTCCTCTCAGTCTGAGAACAACAGACTCCACCTCGCTCTGTTTCTCGGCTCGTTCACACAAAACTTCACAGATAAACTGTAAGTTTGAGTGTGACACTCCAAAGCGTCTGAAAATAAAATGCAGAAGAAACCAAACAAAAAGGGAAATATCTAAATTTTAGATTTGTGTCTGACTTTGAAGCCTCATGCCTCACGGACACCGCGGCGTGATTAGCATATGTTTCCCGCACACAGAATGAATCTGAGGGGAGATATACATACATTAGGAGATGTCCCATTAGCAGCCCGGCAGAAGGGCTGATTTATGTTTTCTGTTGGCATCACCTGACAGGGACATTAGTGTTACAGATGGGGACAGGTGACGTTGTCAGGATCATCAGTCTCCAGGTGACGCACTGCCAAAATGATGTGAGAGGAGCAGGCAGCGAGGATTATGGGTAGCTTCAGAGTTGGAAAAAAAGCTTTTGCGGCTGCTCGGCTGGCGTTCGGAGCGGCTGCTGGAAGATTACCTTGTCAGCATCAGAGGAAAAACACTCCTGCACAAAGACAAACGACGATTCAATAATTCTGAATGCCTGAACGTGTCTCTGTGTTGCAGAACTCAATTACAGCGATAAAGGCCACTAATACAAGTTCAGTGGTACAGATGCTGAAAGATTTATCGCTTCGTGTGGGCTTATGACTTATTCATGGCCTATTATACTTTATGATTGCTATCACTTTGGCACTAAATACAGTTGACACCATACAGCACATACTGTATGAAAGGACAGTTTGAGTGATCGGGACAGATATATGATCCAATGGGAAACAACTCGTGAAGCAGAGTCAGGATTCACAAAAAGAGGGACAAAAATCGATTTATGTTTCGACCAATTCTGCAGCGTTTAAACTCTCAGCTGCCTGAACCACACCTGCACATGAGACGATAACAAGGAATCAAAGACATCCACAGACAGGTACTTCCTGTTAGATTAAGGTGGACTGCTAATGTTGGATCGGCAGAAAAGTAGTTCACAGAGAGAAAGCCGCATAATTCGATTTTTTCAGTGCAACAAAGTGTGACATTTTATCACCTCATAGTTGCATGAAGTTCTCCTTGACGATCTGCAGCATTGGTTGTGCACATGCAGGGCTCCGTGGTTAACTTAGCAATAAGAAATATGTCTAGATATGATTCAAAATTAAACCATCGAGTAAACACAGAGATAGTGCCTAACCGCTTTTAAAGCGTGCATGTATGTGTGTGCATGTGTGTGCCTTTTATCCTGGATAGTCCCGCCCACCTGTGCTGCCGGCAGGAGAAGCCTGATTGGTGCCAGACCCAGACAGCGCACCAATCAGACGCGACCAATCAAAGACTGAGCCTTGAAGAGCTTGAACGATCGTCCGTGGGGCGCAGCTTCTGACTGAGATTAGCACGCCTCTCGGTAGCTTTGGTTGTTAGCTAATTGTGTGTTGCTATCGTGTCTTTGTTCACCAGCAGAGACATTCACTTTGTCCCTGGACTGGGCCAGGTTAGCATGGCACACACTCACGTTAGGATTACATTTGTTTATTTAGTTAGCTCGGTGTTATTTCTATTTCTGTTAAAGAAAGAAAGATTAGTTATATTTAGGTACCAAACCACTGTGTTCATGTGGGAAAAAGAACATGGTTTGGGTTTAAATAAATAGTAATGTACATAAGACGATAAAATGCTGTTAGTGAGGTAAAGTATTTGACATTGTACATTATGTAATTAACGTACCTTAAAACATAATTATATCTTTATTTATATAGCACCTTTAAAAACTAAAGTTTATGAGGTGATTTGACAACCGACTACATGAGGTCAAACTCAAGCTAACACAGCCAATCGAATGACAGATGATCGACTCAAAAGAGCACCACTCACACAGTGCAGGTAAAAGAGAGAGGCACCGTTTAAAGTCCAGTCCAGGTACGATACGCATCACAACAATAATCCAAAAGGGGCAGGCAAAAAGGCAAAGTCAAAGGTCAGGCTAAGGTCAAACACAAAATCATTCACCAGGAAACTGCTGGACCGAGGCGACACGGAGGAGCACAACGAACTGGCAGCGAGAGGGAAGACGCACAGAGTGTATGTACACAGGTAATCAAGGGGAAACACGACACAGGTGAGTGTAATTAGGGCGGGGCTGACACGTGAGAGGGGAGACACAGGGATCTGAAAGGGTGAGTTTCAAAATAAAACAGGAAATGAATGAAAAGAAACAAAAACATGACGGCCTGTGTCAAGTTAGTGATTTTAAAAAAGCAATATTCATTCGTAACACCACAGTATGTCAACTTCACAAAACACAACCGTATAATAGTCAAGAGAAACGGTGACAGTGCATGAGGGGAAAATATTCCCTCTACAGAAATATGCTAAAAACTGTGACCACTGTCGGGCTCATCAAGTTTCAAGAATGTACCTGTAGCTGGGATTACCCAGTCAGTGAGTACATGGAGTGTGACTAAACTGCTACTGCACGCACGTCAAAGGAAACCCATGTCCTTCAAAATAAAAGCATCGCATCAACTTTTTGCCTCAACTTTGTTTTTCCAAGCACACATCGGCGACCCACTTTTGGGTCCTGACCCACCAGTTGAGAACCACTGATCTATCATATGTTTAAGTTATGTAACGAATGTATGCTTCAATATTTGTAATCAAACCATTTTCCTGCATTAAAGTTTTGTTTGTTTCACATTGATCCCCATTTCCTTGTCAGCAGACTTCCTGGCAGCTAACACAGAACATAAAACACTCTCATGATTTAATGACATGATTCTGTAATTCGTCTCGACTCCTTAAAGCTCAGCACGTCGAGCGCTTTGTCTTCTGTTTGCCTGGTGGTCGGCTCGATCCTGAGCGCCTCCTTTCACTGCCAGGGGTCAGGGAGGTAACTTCCATAGTAGCTCACTGTGTGTGTGTGTGTGTGTGTGTGTGTGTGTGTGTGAGAGAGAAACTGTAAAGTGCTTTGGATAAAAGCTCTATAAATGGAATCCATTTAACATTTACTTCTCCACCTTGCTGGCTTTCTTAATGGGAATAATTACATATAAATTGACCCCAGACTCAGCCCCTCTCAGTTACTGCTGCTCCAGATTAAAGTGACCACTGCTTAAGTTTTAAACCTATATTAACCACAGCACGCATTCATGAAGCAATTTAGTGAGAGAAATGACTTTACTAACGAGCCTCAGTGGAGAAATAAGAGTCGTCATTTTCAGAATTGTCTGATCATGTTCCTTTATTTTAATCGAGTAAATAAACGTACCTGCTTTTGAAGAGTCACTTGTGTCAGATGTGTTCAGACAAGAAGCATGGCCAATGTTCACCCTCAGCTTATGCAGAGAATAACTACATCATAATGAAGACAGTAAAAAGTCTGAACGCATGCTCTGTCAGGTCCGTCTGCGAGACGAGACGAGACGACTCTTTTTGTAAAGGAGTTCAGATTGAACATTTCTGATGCAACTTCAGGATGTCGCAAGACACATTTCTGTTTCTCTAGCTGCAAAGTTACATTTGCACAAATGTGTGTATACGCTTGATTCACACTCGTGCATTCATAAGGGCAGAAATATGTGTTAGTAGAAACAGAATTTGAATTATTAATATTTGAATTCGAATTGTTAGCCTTGAATAATTGCACTGAAAATCTGAAACTGAATGTAATGATCTGAAATTTAATTCAGATCATCTGAAAATTCAAATTCAGTTTACTGAGACACACATCACTGATGAGGAAAAGCAATCGAGTGCAGATTCACAGCACTCCTTTTTGGCCAATCAGCATCTTTGTTTTTATCTTCTGGAAGCTTCCAGAGGTAATGATAGTTATTATATTATCAGTAACAGTTATATTATTATGTTTGGCACCTGCCAGTGGACCTGCCGGTATCTCACAGAAAAAAGGTTTTCATTCATCCAATTAAAAAAGTTTCAGGTGATGGTTCTCGTCTATATTTTATAACTTCAGCAAATGAAAAATTAATAACTTGCCTGAAACAATATTAATATAATCAAACTATGTCCATGGAAACTATTTTATATCACTTGGCACAAAGTACAATTTTATTGTTGAAGGAAGCAATTAATTTAAATTATATATATATATATATGTATATATATATATATATATACACATATATATATATATTTATTTGTGGATTAACATGACAAACAAGATAGTGACATTGAACAGAAAAAAAACAAACAGATAAACAAACCAAAAAATAAAATAAAATAAACCAATAGTATAGAAAAGTTACAACAGTGTAAGTGTTGATATCATTACAGTCTGGGAGTAGAAATTAGACTCAGGTATGGTGTGTGTGTGTGTGTGTGTGTGTGTGTGTGTGTGGCTGGATGTTTGTATGACAGGTTCAGTTTGTGTTGAGGATCCTAGACAGGTGGGGGGTGTGTCAGTTGTGGCACAGAAATAAGTGAATAAATAGATAATAAAACAGAAATGAATAACTAGGTGTGATGTTATTGTATTAGTAATAGGGTAGTTTAATAATTATCATAAACGTTACATATAGTATAATGACTTAGTTTAACCTAATATCATCAGCAAGCACCAAATAATATAACAATATAATGATATCTTACCACAATACGATTTAATATGATATATTGTATGTAATGTGATATAATGTACAATATAGTATTGTGTGTTATGATAATGAGTATTATGATAATTAATCAAAATGTTATACAGCAATGAGGGGCGAGGCCGGACCGGGGCTTCGGAGAGGCGAGCAGGAGACCCCCGGCTACTAGGGGCACAACCCAAAGCCCCGACAGGAGAAAGGCAGGACAGGTCAGCGAGGGCCCCCCCCCACAACCAAACACCCTTTATTTATTTATATTTATTTATTTGTTTATTTATTTTTCTGTGAGCCGTCCTGTACATGGGGCCGCACCCAGGCCCAGAGGTGAATGCTGGCCAGCTGCAACCCCCCCAAAACCGGCCCAAATCTCATGGCCCGTTGCCGTCCTGTATATGGACCACTCCCAGACCCTTGGTGAGGGGGTCTGTCCAGTGAGGGGGCACATGCCATTTTTTTTTTTTTTTAATTCCTTCCCCCTATTCAAAGTGTTGGTGCAGAGGTAGGTATAATTTAAATTATATTTTTAATGTAACCAAAAATTTTTTGATTTTATCAAACAATTATTTCACATTCAAGAAATACAATTTAATAGAAATTATTTTTTATCCAATCAAAAAGCTAAATTTGATAAAACAATTTTATTCTTATTTAAAGTCATAATCTCAGTTTCGTTCTCTTTGGCGGCTCCTATGGTGATAAACGGTATTGCGGGAGCACACTTCCCAGATATCCAGACAGTGCTGCATGTGTGACGTCCACGGTCGGCTCCGGTTGTAACTCCTGATTTTCCTGGCTGACGGTTGCTTTCCTTTTCAGACTGTTTGCTTCATCTGAGCGTCGAGTTTGTTTCTTATTCTTTGGATTTTCACTTCTTGTTGAAGTTGTATCTGTAGTCATCCATCTTTTCTTTGTTTGTTCAGCCATAGTAGATTACTGTTTACTCGCAACGCTTGCAGAGAGCGGAAAATCTATCTACTGCCTCCGGATCGCTGACTCAACGAGTATACAAAAATAAGGCGGTTTAACAGCGGACCTGTTTTTACGCCGGTTACTGCAACATTAAAACAACCACTGGAGAGAGCATCCTGAGGGGGCCTGAACTTGGAAGCCAACGAGCGCAGTGCATCTTGGTTTTTGTAGGATTTCTACCTTTTGAGCAAAAGAGAAAACCGCAGCCCTTTCTCTCCGATGGATCCGGTGAACCGTGCATGTGCTGGCCTTTGCGTAACCTGAAAGTTGTACATTCGTCGAAACGGATATTTCTTAGTTAAGCTCTTACCTAAAAATATTTATATTTAACAATTTATTGAAAGAAAAACTTGAAAAAATAAAACTAATAATGTTCAACTGAACAGATGAACAATTATTAATTATGTGAAGTACAGCTGGAAAATCTTTATTTTATGATGCTGGCAGATAAATGAATTATTCAGATAACTCAAATTCAGTTTCTTCTGACACATATTTCTGCCCATACGTTTACATGGTATCCATGCTGGAAACTTTTGCTTCACTTGTGGTCTGAACACCTTAAAATCTTTGACTTTTCATGCTGTTCGGAAAAGAGACTCAGAAATAAAATATCATAGTCAAATATCATCTTATTAATTCTGTAAATTATTATTATTTTCTGATGTCACAGGTGTCCGACAAAACATGCAAAATATTCTAATATAATCTTGTCATATTTAGTCATTATATATATAATAATATGTAATAATGCAACGATATGTCTTCATGTACTGTAAGCTCTTTGCACTGCCCAATATCCTGCACATCTGTACAGTTTTTAATCACACCTGTTGTACATATTTTGTAATATACGTATTGCTTTTTATATTTTTTATTCTTATTGCCTATTTTCTTTATCTTACTCTATTTTCTTATTTTATTCGAGTTCTGTGTTAATTGTTCTGCAACAAAATCACCAAAACAAATTCCTTGTATGTGCAAACCTACTTAGCGATAAACCCCGATTCTGATTATCTATCAGTGGAGTTCAGCAGAGCTCTGTCCTGGGTCCCTTACATTTCACTTTGCATGTTTCCACCAGGAGCCAAAAGACATAACCACAGCTTTAAACACAAAAAAAAGAACTTTTTTACTCTTATTCAAATTTAAATAAACTCTTACGAGTTAAAAAATGCTCACTGGATTATTATTTCTGTTCCTCCTTGCAAATTCTCTCTTTCTGTATTTACTCTTGTGAAATTTTGCACACCGTCGATGGCAATGGTTTGTACATCTTCTATTAACTGTACATCTCTTTTATTACACGTCAATAAAATAGAATATAAAATACTTTATTTTCTACTTTTTGCATGCAAAATGCAGAAATGTGTCTTTGATGCGCATGAGCAAATATAAAACACAGGGTAACACAATGACACAAGATGACATGTTTACAATCATTCAAAACACTTAAAACACAACAAACATGAAACAACAAACAATTACAAACAGGTGGATATTAAAGGTGTGTTCAATAATAATATATTTCATTTTAGTTTCTCGACTGTAGGAGGGCTGCTGTTTACTTTCTTACTTCCATTTTTGTTACAATTTCTTATAAATCGTTCTGAAATAAAAACAAAGATCTATCTATCTATCTATCTATCTGTCTATCTATCTATCTCTCTATCCATCTATCTGTCTATCTGTCTATCTGCGTGGCTTTCCTCGTGTGTATTCATTTCCTCACACACTGCCATGATAAACTCTGGACTCACACACTGTAATACGCTGAGAGAGATAGACAAACAGAGGGAGAGTGAAGGGGAGGGGGGGCGTAGAGGCATAAAGGGGGGGAGGGGCTGTATGCAGAGAATGTGTGTGAGTGAAGGGGGGAGAGAGAGAGAGAGAGAGAGAGAGAGAGAGAGAGAGAGAGAGAATCAAACGCTGGCTGAATTGGGCCCAAATATCCAAGGTTAATTTTGTGAGAAAGCTGCAGTGCCCAGATAAGACCATCCCTGCAAATGAGTTCTGCCTGCCTGGATTACAGCTAAATTTATGCAGCTTTCCTTATCCTTTCACAAGCTCCTCTGAAGTGGCATAATTAACTTGCGCACATAAAATGTGCACATTTTCTGCATGGTGGTAACATTCCTCATTTTACTGCTTTGATTTTTTTCTGCCCTATTCATGAAGGTACTTTAAATTTTGCTTTTTCCTCAAGTTTGGAGATTTGTCATTGTAATGGCACAAGATGAGTCTTTCTCTACTTAATCATTCTAATTACTCAATGGATAAATGTGTGCCGTCATTATATTCTGCATAGATACGGCGCATAAACAAACACACAGTCCAATTATCCTCAAGTGCACATGCTGGCTGAATATATACAGTAAGAACAAAAAGGTGAAAGGGTGATTATGCAAAGCAGCTTTAAGTACTGACTCATCATTCATGCTTTACACACACGAGTGTGTGAGAGTGCACGCACACACAGAGCAGGTAAACATGCACACATGAGCCTGTGTGACAGTGAAGGAGCAGAAATCCCTGCTACATGTCCAGACGCGCAGAAATCCCTGAATCTTCAAAGCGCACACAGCTCAGATGCAAATATGGTAAGCTGCACTTGAGGACAGGAGGATGTGCTCTGCTATTACAAAGCTTTTTTTTTCTTCTTTCCCATCATGCCCCAGGCTGCTCTGTTTATCTGCCCCCCCCACAAAAAAAAAGCTGTCCAAGGAGGGCTTCCTCGGCGGGAGCAGCAGCCGTCCAGAGGCCGGCTCCATCATTTCAATTTGTGTCCCCACTCCTACAGATCCTCCTATCATCAGCGTGTTTCACTGGCAGGCACAAACACTTGATTAATATTTATCCTACAGAGAAGCAGCCGCAGACGCGCGCACACACACACACACACACACACACACACACACACACACAGGGATACATTAAGTCCAGTTTGTTGTGTGATCTTTTAGAGAGGGACAGTCACACTGCAGTGAGAGTGACTGCATGCAAGTCAGTGAAAAACAAAAAGTACATATAGAGAGCAGAATTCATGACATCATTTCCTGTCCATAGCCTCTGTTCTAGCTTCAATATCCAACAAATGTACTTTTCAAATTCTTAGATATTGAAAGCGAACGTTCTCTGTGCTGCACTGATTTTACCATTGCATCAAATTCACTGTAGACTCAATGACACTGATACTCGTCTTAAGTCTTAAGCCGGAGATAAACTTGCTTTTAAACACGCGTTTGTGTGCGCATGCGCATGACGGCTGTCCTGCGTTCCCTGTGTCTGTTTGGAGTGTCGGCTGTGCACGTCCTCAAAAATTAACGCTACTCAAACGTGAGATGCAGTGGACAAAGAAATTCCGTCATATCTCAGTTAGTCTCAAGTTGCCTGACGGACTGTAAACAAGTTTTAGTCATCGCTAGCTGCTGTCAACACCGGAAAAGTTTACCATCGCTCCCAGAGGCTGTAAGATTGTATCGCCCTTGACCGCTACCAAGAGAACTTTTATCACTCTATACTACATCACTGGACTTCCGCCTTTTTATCTGTCATAATTACCACGGTTACTATAGAAATGGAAATGGACTGTACTTATACAGCGCTTCTAGTCTTGCAACCACTCAAAGCTGCATGTCACATTCACTCATTCACACACACATTCACACACTGTTGGCAGAGGCCTAAGTGCCAATCTCTAATCCGATCTATGCCCTTTCATACTCGATGGCTCTGCCACCGGGAGCAAGTTGGGGTTCAGTGCCTTGCCCAAGGACACTTCGACATGTGATTGTAGCAGTCAGGGATCGAACCCCGACCGACTCTACCACTGAGCCACAGCCGCCCCCAGTACTCGAGGTCATTGCTTAACTTTAATCATAAATATGGGTCAGAAGTTTTTGCAAAGACGACCTTTCAAGGTTATAGTTTTGGTGCAGTCTGTTACATATAAAAATGCATGTATAATTTATAGAATACAGCCTTTAAAGTGATAATCTCGACACCTTTGGCGGCACCTTAAGGTGATAAACGGTAATTGCAGGAGCACACTTCCCAGATATCCAGACAGTGCTGCATGTGTGACGTCCACGGTTGGCTCCGGTTGTAACTCTTGATTTTCCTGGCTGACGGTCGCTTTCCTTTTCAGACTGTTTGCTTCATCTGAGCGTCGAGTTTGTTTCTTCTTCTTTGGATTTTCACTTCTTGTTGAAGTTGTATCTGTAGTCATCCATCTTTTCTTTGTTTGTTCAGCCATAGCAGATTACTGTTTACTCGCAACACTTGCAGAGAGCGGAAAAGCAGCCGCTTAGCTCCGCCTACCCTCTCTGGCAGACCAACCACTGCTGGCTGATGGAAAACGCTGGGCGCGGTCACTAACTGGGCGCCACTTGTGATGTTTTCCTCAAATGTCTCCATAGACACCCAGTCTGTAATAATACTATTACACATGCAAAGGCTTTCATCAGTGGGCCATAGGCTCAGTCACCATTGTGTTTTCATTCTGTGATAGAGACTTAACAGACATTTATTTACATGAAAATCCTCGAGATTATTATTATATGAAACCAGGGTTATCAGAGAGGTCAAATAAACAGAGCATGACTGACTTTTAATTTCAGTTAAACCCCACAAATGTTCAAAAGCAGCCGGACTCTTCGGGGACAAACAATACACAGACAGAACGAAAAATGTTTATTTTTCATTTTAGTGATAAATATGTTGTCAGAGCCCTGAGAGAAATCAAAGCTTTGTTCTTGCACAAAGAGCTGATTGGTTCGATGGCTGCTGGTATAAAAGCACACACATGAAGGACCAGAACATTTAACAGTACCAAAGTAACGCCTAAAATCCACCTGAAACTATGGCGGTGACACGATCTCTCTTCTTCTGTGAGCAGCTGAATTCTGCTCGAGTCGAGACGAGAGCGACCTTTACCACAGAAACAGTCTGAGACAGACGAGCACAGTTTCTGTCGGCTCTTTGGGACTTCGCGTGTCGATTCTTGAATGTTGATTATAGACGGCAGAAAAACTCCATGTGACGGGGAGGATCAGGGATAATTGGACATGACTCCTACGTAGTTTAACCCTGTTGACCTTAGAGATGACATAGATGACGTGTTACCAGTATCTTTAGCCTGACTGGTGTTGTGTGTGTGGAAATGTAGTTAGTTGTTCAGTTGATCGCAGGGGAAGAAGTGGAAAGCTGCCATCAGCTGGTGAAGTTTTTAAACTGTCCAGTACTTTCTGTCTGTGAAGGTTCTCAGTCATCCGGGTCATGGTGGTTCTAAACTTACTCCAAAAGGCAACTGGACCTGATTGAAGTTCTTGAAGACGTTTCACCTCTCATCTGAAAGGCTTCTTCAGTTCTAAACGGTGGACGGTAGAGGTCTTCACAAGTGCTGTGTGTGTCTGTGTGTGTTTTAACTTGCGTTAACTTGCATGAGAACGTGCCGGAAATAAAGTGTAAAAAAACATAAGAAAGTGCAGCAACGAGTTGCGTGACGTGTCACGTGACTGCAGGCCAAAGCCGGTGATGATGGATACCTTCCTCGCTGTTGTGGACAAAACAGCTCAAAGAAAATGAATATAAAGAGGTAAAACCTCGTTTATATAAACTGTGCACAAAGACGAGAAGACAGTAGGCGCAGTTACGTGTAACACGTGTGTGTGGCTTCTAAACGAGCCTCGGGTTTGTCATCCGTCTGAATGACAGCAAGTGGACTTTTAATCTGAAACAACTCGTGGGTTAATATCTCTGTTTTTATCAACACGACATGGACAACAGGAAACCTGGACGTGTTTTATGAACTTTCTTGGCGGAGGATGGATTATATGCACGGACAGGCACAGGGGAGAAGGCTGCGTCACACAGGTAGGACAAAAAGGTTTGTTGTGACGGCTGACTGACGGTAACTTGTTCATATTAATCAGCTGTGAAGCTGATCGGGAATGTTTTGCCGGCCGGGGTCGGGTCCGACAGAACTTGGTTCCTAGCTTTCAAATAACAGACGGGTCTGGTTCGGTTACTGGTCGCACAATTACTTAGGGTTCGGGCACGAAACTTTGGACCCGTGAAGACCTCTAGTGGACAGAGCTAGAACTATATTAGAGGCTTAAACAGTGTTTCCAGCTCTAAACTTAAAACTGTCCATTACTTTGTTTTAGGATACAAACCAAAAACTGTCCAGAAGATGAAGATGTGGCCACCATGGTGATTTATGACGTGAAACAGGCACAGGACGTTTTTATAAATCTGTGATTCCTCCGTACGGACAGTTTTACTCTGGATTCTACACACTCTTTTATAAAAGAGGCCCCAGCTCTGCTTCTTCACTTCGGACTCGGTGAAAATCAACCGGCTGTTTTGACGCGATGCATTTGATTGGTGTCTGGTCCAAGACGGACGGATGTACAAACGTAGTGAATTACTTTACTTCATTTAAAACGTACTTCAGTAAAGGTAAAATGACTGCCACACAGAAAAGAGTGCTTGTTTAGTATTGTGGATTATTTGATCAGTTATATTATGTTGTCAACTTGTAATGAGAGTGTTTTCCCCTTTATCAGTTTGATGTTAAATAAGGCACAACGCTCCCAAAGAGCCTCTTTCCTGCTCTTCTTTTCATCAGAATAACTGAACTGAGATGTTGAGATGAATGTCATTTCCATTCTGTGTACAGAGCACTGAACAGAAGCTGGTCCCCTCTTGTTGCGTCTCTCACTCGTACAGACACAATCACGTCGGTGGTTCTCAGGAGGTGTATTTAGTGAATCCCGGTCCTTTTTATTTCGCCCGTTGTTTCCTGGAACCTTGAATAAAATCCTGGCCATAACATCGCCCTGGTTCAGAGATTTCACAGGCGTGTTGTGAACTTCTGTCTCCTCTGTGTGCTGAATAAAATACATCTGAAGCCGCCTGAAAGAGTTTTGTCTTCTATAGTGAACGCGTGTTTTATTCTACATTCTCTCCTCTTGCTGGTATTTCAGCGTACAGCCTCTTACATGTTCAGCCTCTTTGCAAAAGCAATGCAAGCTCTGCACCTCACGGTGCTGAATGCTTACACGCTGAATAAATCAGATATAAAAGATATTCCTGAAAAGGAGAAATAGTTCTTTAGAAATGAAACCTGCCAGCAGCCGTGCTTTGTCCCGCCGTGTCACTATGGTAACAATATAATTAGTGAATGTGCTCTATCACTGTCAGCAAGACTGGACTGAAATTAATTTCCAACGTTTCACAAATGAGTTGATGAGCTTGAGATGGGACGGCTTGTGTTGGTTTGGACAGATAAAAGCAGCGCTGATAGTGGAGATGATTTGTGTTCATCATTCAGGTTCAGTCCTGCAGAACATTCTGGAGAACGAGCGGACGCACGGAGCTCACCGCGCTTATTCTGCGGCAGACGTGTGCCAGCCGCGCTCATCAAACAACTTCCAGAATAATCTTTTCAATCATGTGTGCTGTGCATGTTGAATGAGGGGTGAGGATTACGGGAACCTTTGTTGCAGCTCTTAGCGTGCGGTAACTGTTCACATTCACAAAGCCTAAATGACTCGTGTCCGTATCTGACGTGACGATCTGCTCGCAGCAACTTCTCTCCAGACAGAAAAGCGCTTTTGCAAAGTCTCAATCACTCCCCATTGTGACGATTTTCTGTGTAATCCAGCAATTTTCACAATCCGGATTATCTTATCATCTCCCCGCTGATAAACAGAAGCAACATAAAGTCAGATTTCATTTACACTATCCCGGCAGAAATAATCACTTCTCCTCTGTTTGTCAATCTGGGTTCACGGCCTACTTTCTGCACAACGCTTTCTGATAAACTTTTTGTCCCACTCGCAGCCGTTCCAAATCATTGGTGTGTGTGTGTGTGTGTGTGTGTGTGTGTGTGTGTTTGTTTATGATTCTGATTTAAGTTGACCTTAATTAACACTTTAGTATATTAGTATAGATGTTCTCGGTCCTCAGAGGATCACTTCTGTTCTCGTTTGTTTCATCAGCTCACAGTTTGTACAAAAAGATGAACACAACAAATTTCATCAGTTTAGTTTCGTCATTTTGATGATAAAATGAAATGCATTAAAACAAACAGCGCCGAGTATTACAAGCTGTCTGCAGCGAAACAGCAGTATTTCACTCCAGTGTCTCTCGCTGTGCTGTTCCTTTCAGAGGGAGGGCTGCAATGCATGCTGGATGTTGTAGGAATGTAGAATGGGCGAAACCACGAGCTGCGCCAATTTCAAATATTATCACTCCTATGGATGACAGAGAACACCAGTCAACAATAGTCTGATATCAAAGTGTCTTATGTTATTCCAACACCTGGACAGCACACACACTTACCTGGTGTGCATGCACTGCCATGCAAACCATCTCAAATCCTGTGGACTGTCCAACATGAGCTTCTGTTTCGTTGTTTTTGCACAGATTCTAATAAAAGAGTCTGCAGCTCTCGTGCTGTTACATGAGCAAACATTTGGTTGTTATCCAGCAGACACATGGCAGCAGGTTTCATCAAATATCTTCCAGAATAATCTTTTCAATCATGTTCTGCTCTGCGTGTTGAATGAAGGGTGAGGATTACTGAAACCTTCGTCGCAGCTCTTACAACTCTTCATACAGGCACACATCGCCATGCAACCCGAGCGAGTAACTTCTCACCGTGTTTACATTCTGTGGTGAAGGTCTGAGAGAGACTGGAGGCATGGTGGCGGGTGGAGATATTATTATAGCTCAAATTAAAGAGTGCACGTCCTGAAACATCGACTATAAAAGGCCTTGATCTGGCACACCGTTAGCCCTCAGATTTCACCAGTGCTCTCTTGGAACGAGTTAATTCTATTAGGTTATAATGTTTTAAACTTATAATAAGAATCAGGTGTACTAGACTAGGATCAATAAAGGTTGAGACACATTCTCAAACCAGGCTCCTGTTGCAAAAATAAATGCTTCTAAAATGTGGTCACAGACCGAAGAGCTCCCGTGTGATGTTCAGGGTCATTTGAATGATTGTGCTTGGTGACAAACCTCCTTTAAGTTGCTTATTTCCACTATTTTATTGTTTGAAAAGATAAAAGTGACACTGTGTATTTTAATGTGCTCTAGTGTTGAGATTGCAGCGCGGATGGATTGCAGGGTTTGCCGACTTGCACCTCTGAATGTCCTCTGATGAATACGAGTCCATTATTAAAACTCGCGAGCGCATTTTGTGTCTCTCCTGCAATCAGGACATTGATTGCAGGACAAAGGATGTGTTTGATTGAGACATAATCAGACTCTTCACTAATTTGACTTCAAAGGAAAATCAGCAGCGTGCAGACGCGAGGTAACAAATCACAGCAGCCCACACAGAGTCCTTCTCCTGAAGAGGTCACGGAGGGCTGATTTATACGACAGCGGTCACAAAGTTCACTTTATGAAACACAACATTCACAGGAGAGACGAGTCCTTTAATAAATGCTGCATCCACGTGGGTATTTTCTCAACCTGGTTTGTGAGAGTGGGCTGAAGGGGCGCTCTTTCCCAGCATGCACTGACACATTTAAAGGTGTGTGTTATTAAATAAAGGATGTTTCTGTTTTTATTTGTTCAACAACTGCTGCATTTTAGAGGCTGTGAGGCCAAGTTGCACTTCTGACGGACCTACAATCAAGTGTCTGGTCCGAACTCATACATTCATGCAATACTCCTCACGTTCATAATGATCTTTTACTCATACGTTACATTTTAAACAGCGTTAACGTCCAGCTTTGCAGAAACATTCAACACTTTTTCTACCTTTATGCATCACAAGTAAACTCCCGCACACTGTCCAGCTTGCAGAAAATACTTTTTTTTTGTTTGATGAAGGTCGAGTGCCGAGACGCTGCAAACAAATACATGTCATTTCTGCAAGTTGCACAGTGTGCGGGCGTTTACTTGCAATTTTGATGGATTTTTTTTCCCTCTCCTACGCAGCTGTCGTATGAATCAGATGTACGAAGTTTTCTCTACTTTGAAAACCAGCTTTGATATCTCGAGATAAATAAGTCGAGATCTCCAGAAAACAACTGAAATGACTCGTTATCACGGGAAAACCATGTCCACCTTTCTTTTTACTAAACATAAAGAAGTTTTGAGAACTTTTATCCCCTCAAAAGTTTAGAACAATAAAGAATCATTCTAGCAGTTCCTTGTATAGGGTGTAGTTGGGTGCTAATAACAGCTACTTCCAGCCCTGGTCGTCTCTTTATCGAGTGCGAGGAAACCTCTGAGCAGACTTCATTCAGAGGCGAGCGGGACAACCAGCCGGCTGGACGGACACCATGCTCAACTCAGAGACGCCGTTCAGACCAGTCGCGTGTGACGTTGTGCGCTCTGTGTGGCTCAGATCTGGGCCTGGCACACGGGCAGCTCAGCCATCATCAGGCAGGTCGTCACGATTATTATCACAGAGAAATTCCTTGAAGACACTACACAGGGTTTGATGTTAATCAGTGAACACTGATGACATTATATATTTATTTAGTAAATATTCAAATTGGCCTTGAATCAAGGAGCACTCTGCGGCTCCTAATCAGCCCACTGTGTCTGTAACCTCTAGAAATTAGCTCGCGCTAATCATCGCCTAAAAGCTTTAATTTGTTTTGCAACAATTGTTGAGCTGTGTGCACACAGAGAGCAGCGGCTCACAGGAGACCGTCTCGTTCATATCTGCTTCACTCCTTTTGATTTTACATTCCTGTTGTTGTGGATGAGGAGCAGGCTCCCTATGGACCCTTCTATCACTACCTACACGCGCTCTCTCCGACCAGCCACAAAATACAGCAACAGCTTGTAGGTAATTGATCAGGCAAGTGAACTGTAAAATATTCATTTTCTACTTCAACAGCCAGATAAATCTCTGGGGAGGGTTTGGGGAGGACGCCGGTGGAAATATTGCTTATGCACCAGGAGGTAGGAGCTGCAGCCGCACGATGGCGAGGGCCAGATAAGAGGGGAAGCGTGGCCGGGTTCGGGTGTAGCTGCCAGTGATGGCCAGTCATGCAATTCCCTGCTTGGCTTTAGACCAAGAAGCCAAATCCCCGTCTACAGCCCGGGATTTCATGCTGCAGAGCCGAGGGAGGCTGCTCTGCACCCTCCACGGCCGGCAGGCTAAAGAGCTGATTCCTGCGCCCCGTCTGCCTGACCTGTTTTTGTGTATTGTTGCAGCAAACACACACACACACACACTTGGAGACAGCACCACTTCAATTCGCTGATTGTGTTTGTGTGTGATTGACACTTAAGCAGAGGGAAAACCGGCAATTTCCAAGGCTCTCCTTTTATTTGTCAATGGATTTTATCAATGAGGCAGCCAGTGAAACAGATGAGAAACAAATCCATGCCCCCTCCCCCGCCCCTGCACCCCCCCTCAGGCTGCAATGATAAAAGGTCAGAGTGTCAGAAAAGAAAGGTTATTTAAAAAGTGTTTTTTCTGACATTTTGATTGATCCCTGCTGATGAATTCATTTTTAATCTACATGAATCTATATATGCTAATGTGTTTGATCAACAGAAATGTTCTGAGCTTTATTCTGACCTTTCACAGTCACACACACACACACACACACACACACACACACACAGACACACACACACAGACACACACACACACACACACACACACACACACACACACACACACAGTCACACACACACACACACACACACACACACACACACACACACACACACACAGTCTTCCTCCAGTGTGTGCCCTGAGCTTTATATTTGGATGAAAATAAGGCATATTTGTGTGTCGTTTAAAAAGCATCCTGTGGTGGCTTCATGCTAAATGTGGGATTCTGTCATTAAAAGAGGTCTCTGTTTAACAGCTGTTTTTCTGCACCTCTGCTCCCTCTGTTTGCAAGACAGTGATGGACTTAACTCAGTCTGCACATTAGTAACCATAAGTTACTGACATGAGAACAATTTATTTTTGGGGGGCATTCTTTTTACATGCAACACAGACATACAGCTGTAAATAAAAACAAAACACAACTGATGTAAAGAGAAAATACGACAACGACGCACAAAAAGGCAGCTGAAAGAATCATTTCTCTTTATGTGCTAGGTTATCAATCACAGAAAATATCAATAATATATACATATACATATGATCTGTTGTCTCTGTGGAGCTGCGTTGAGCTAAACTGTCCATAAATGGTTTGTCAAAGATATCAGAGGAACCATGTACATTTCAGCCAGGTGTCAGATGCTGCATGACAGAGCCCGGCTCTGCACGAGGATCGATCTTCTTAACAGAGTTACACACTTTGTTGTTTGAGTTTAGTTCCAGATCGGTTCTTTTTCATCTGTTCTAATGGGCCTAAAAAAGTTATCACGGGATCAGGCTGTCTAGGTGAGAGTGTTAGACAGTAGGCTCGTTTGAGATGACTGCCGGCTTGCCTCGATGACAGGCCAGAGTAGCCGATTGCAGTCGGGGGAGGAGTCAAGAAAGTCTTCATTTGCTGTTATTATTATTATTTTCCTTGGATACAGGAGTTTGTGTACCAAGACCTTCTTCAAATAATTTCTCATATTTCACTCAGAAGTTTTGATAGTTATTTGGATATAAACGTCTTTTCATGAGGAATAAGTAAAGCATCACACTGTGAATGTCAGTACTTTGATAAAAAATGTTTGGTGTCTGTCTGACACTTCATGAAGTTTAACAATGATGAATAAGACAGACGTCTCATCACTTCCAAAGCTTTTTTCAGCCAGTCGGCGCTGCACTCAAACCAGAGCGAGTCGTTTCCCATCATGCACGGCGTTGTGCAGTCGGAGAGCAACTGCGGCGCCTGGCCCTGAAAACTGCGGCCGCCTCGCGCAGTCGGGTTTTCAGAGCAAGTCGGAGAACATTCTCACCGCCATGCAACGTGCTTGGCAAGGCGGCCATCAATTCTGCGTCGGCCTCGCTCATCTCGAACGAGCCTCTTGTTTGGAAGATAGAATCGATTACACCAGTGAACCTAACCAGCACGTCTTTGGACTGTGGGGGGAAGCCGTACACAGAGGGAACCAATGCGTGCACGGGGAGAACAAACTCCACACAGGAAGGCCCGCTATGTCTAAATTCAAACCAGGAACCCTCTAGCTGTGAGGCGACAGCGCTAACCACTGCACCACCGTGAGGACGAATTCTACAAGCACTAAAGAGAACAACTTTTTACTTTGTGTATCACTCCGCCTCAGCCAGATGTTCTGAAACCTCTTAATTAATGTTCCAGCAGAGGGTCTTTGTCTGGATCTATAAAGCTGGTACCGCAGAGTCACACAGGCCACCGTAGAAACCTTTAACAGGGGCCGCCGGTTTAGCTCAGTCAGTGGAGCAGGCGCCCCAAAGAGGCAGCAGACTCTGATTTTGCTCGTTGCTTGACAAGTGGAAACATAGAGAAGCAGTTCTACAGTAACATGCAGACGCACACAAGGCAGCAGCGGAGCAGGAACATGTGCCTGTTGTCAGTAAACACCTGACGCACCGCGCTCCTGTCTCAGCTTCCTGCAAGATGAGGCTGTGTTTCCTGGTCTGCATGACAAAGCGTGTTTACCCGTGTATACTGCAGGTATGACGCTGGTCACGTGACTAAAAGAGTCTCATATCCAGCTTCATGTCACTTTGATAAGTGGAATAAAAGTAAACAGTGTATGCATGTGCATCAGGGGCAGCGTGAGCGTGTCTGGGTGGCCCCCCTCAGCTCACACACACTCTCTCCTCTCCGTGTGTGTGATGTGCTTTGCCGAACACTTCTCTGCTAAAAGAGGACGAAAAGCGCGACTCTCAGCGCCGGAGCCGAGCTGTGTGTTTGTAATTAAGTAGTTAGAAATCAAAGCAATATGTGGAATGATTAATATTTAATAACATGGAGTTTTTATGGCTCGGTTAATTGAATACCTTATCTTTATTATGCAGATGCTTCATAAATATGAAATATTACACATTACAGATAGCTGCTCTTGAAAACCTCACTGAAGCATTTAGAAATATAATTAAGCTTAGCAAAAATAACCCGGGACTTTTCCTCTTTGCAATTTGTTCCTGTGGAAGCTTTATCTCCAACGAACCTACATCAACAAAATAATAAACAGCTCCGTGGACTCGCACGGAATATAACTTCCTCTGTTCATCGACCTACAAACACAAACTTATTCTGTTATTGCTTCAAAAACACGACTTTGTCTTTATTCTTTAAAGATCAACGTAAGCTCTCGCAGAGGGTTGATTAATCGTGGGATTACGTCGGAGCTCCAGCGTGGAATATTTCAATATACAATGTAATCTTGTCATTGTTTGCGGCTCTGCGGTCAGAGCAGGCACGCTGGATTGGAGGAGTCCAACAATGATCGTCTGCACTGGATTACTCAAAGCCACGCGCACTATTAAAGCTCAGGAAGTGGTACAGTACCTCACATGCCCTTATACATGTAAACACAATACACTGGAGTTGTTCTGTTGGGCTGTGTAGGTAACATTTCAGAGCCATGCTAGTGTTCCCAGCGATGGAAATGTGGGTCAGTTCAAAACATTGGCTCTGAAATATCTCTAATATAATTGGATTGTCATTCAATTTCATGCAGGTATTAAGAGTTAGACTGATTTCGATGATCTCCTTACTTTTTTTAAGCTCTATGATGAGGTTGACTTTTATGGCTTTGAGTTCAATGTCTCAACAGCTCTTACATGGACATTGGTACACATATTTCATTTTCTATTCATAGTCTAATTTCTGCTCTTTTATTTGCAGGCTGGAAACAAACTGAGCCTCAAAATGAGTGATCACGTTTTTGGCCACGAGCAGAATCGTCCTCAGACGTCTCCTGCTGCCTGAAACAAACCAGGTGATTTAAAGCTGTAAAAACACAGAATAAAGCAGTTTAAAGTTTTAGTGTTTCTTCTTTGCACTTCGGTGGGTATAAGGCGTCATAGGGAGCTGGAAGCTAAGCTGCAGCTAGCTTCATGCTAGCTGTATTTCCTTCAGTGTTCATGGTTCACAAGGTTTTACCTGGTGGCTGAATTATCTGCAGAGGTTTCCTCTAGGGATGGGCATTTCAAGCAAAACTACTATTTCATGACTATTACCAGTTAAATTTCATTCTATATCCACTGGGAACTATTCAGCCATTATTCGAAGAACCCCCGGTGGAACAACCACACGCAGACAGAAGGTGACGGTTTTATTTGCTCTCCAAAGACTGTGCGAACTTGTCGTGGACTTCTGATCTGATAGTTTGACCTTTTAAAGTTTGACTTGACGGACTTGAAGGAGTTCCACACAGAATTCTGTGCGTTGAATCTTTCACCAGCACCTGGCACTAATGCTTTCTTCTTCTTCTGTTATTTAATGGCGGTTAGCAGGCAGCTTTCAGACATGCGACATCCACCATCTGGTGGGATTACCTCATTACAACCAAGCGCCGGTAAAAACAATGAAAAAATATATTTCTAAGATGAGATAATAGTCGCATGATTTTTTATAAATGAATGACTATTAGAATATTTAGTCTGTACTTTGTATTTTATTGCGGAGTTGCCAAAGTAATTTCACTATATAGAGTATAATGACAGAAGAATCATAAGAACCATAAACCCTCCTTTAGTTTCCTCCTCTCCAGAACAATCAGACCCTGTTATGAAACAATGAAAGTCAGTGTCTCTCCAACAGCTTTAGTTAAGATATCTTTTAACTAATAATCCAGATGACCAGTGAATATCTGAAGATGACATCGATGGTGGTTTGTCTGTATTGTATGTTTTTATGTCATACTTGTATATTTCTAACTACTGAGCACTGAATTGTTTTTGCTGTTTACGAGGCCAATAACATCTAACTATGAAGTGTTCAGCCAGTTAGTCTGGCTAACTCGGGTGTATTTACATTTTGTTCGAATGTTGATTAATGTACATTGTTCCTTTTCTTCAAATAAAGTATTTAAAAAAAACACGAAGAAAGAAGTTTGGTTGAAAAGCAAAAGTTGTGAAAACATTTTACCTGCTCTCCACCTTTGTTCCAGCTTTGTCAGGCCAAAGTTCAGAGTTCAGTGATTTTAACAGTAGACTGAAGACACACATGCTGCTAGGCCTGGGCAGCAAGTACAAAAAGAAGTACCTGTGTAACCTAAGGTACTAAATACCTAAAAGCTATTATCACTCTCTAAACCTGACCAAGTTGTTTTTGTGCCGACTAAATCTTAACACTAAAAGTTACACATTATGAAACATGAACGTCGTCGTCCTCTTGGTCTGAATTTGAGAGAAAATGGACAACGGGCGTCATTCTGTGGGTTCATTACAGGACGTGTGACGGCCTGAGCTGTATTTACATGAATATATGTACATACTGTGCATCTGTGTGTTTTCTGCTTGATTAATCTTGGGAGGTGAGTGAGAGCTCTCCCTCCCTTGTATATCTTCTGTTTGTAGAGCTTGATTGGTTGTTCAGCAGGTGTCATCATTGCTACGCGTGATTGGTTGATCATCGTCGTCTAAGCGGATTGGCGGTTTCCTCTATTTAGCTTCCGGGTCATCGAGTTGAGAAGGAGAGGACTGATGCTGCAGGGCTCCGCTCCTCCTCCTCGTCTTTTGTTAGTTAGGGTTGGGTTTTCGGTGGCTTCGTTTTGTTTATTACTTTGGCCTGGATTCACCCTGAAGCCTGAGCTTCGTTCATTCATTTATTTTGTCTTGTCTACATTGTAAATAAGATTTGTTGTACATAAAATTATTTGTTATTGCAAATAAACTGCTCAATGTTTGCAGTTACACTTTTTCTCCTGTTGCCTATATGTTGCACCCTCACCCCCTAGACAGGGTTGTAACAGGAAGATAAATAAAACCTTAAATATCTATGAAGTCCGTGGGAAACATTTTGCTCAGTCTCAGTCGGCATTTGTGTGCTCACTAAATGAACTGCTATTTCCAAGGTTTCCTTTATTTAAAGTGTGTTTTTTTTTTGTCCAGCAGGGAATAAACATTTAATTTGAATGACTTTCACTTCAACATCTTCTTGTGAAACTTAACAATGTTAGGCAGAGATACTGTCGGAATCTGAAGCTGTTGTCAGACCAAAAGCAGAGTTTGGCTTTGCGTTATGTGAACGGTTTGACAGCAGGCTCATTCGTGTTGCTACTTCCAGCTTTGGAACATTCGTCCCACCAGAGTATACAACGCAGTCTTTTTGGGGGTATCGCAGTGTATAGAAGTTATATTAACACTATTTCAATCTTTTTCCATTTGAAACACATTCAAAACACTCACAAATCACAGCCTACCATCTGTTTTCACCATGTCGAGTTTGCAATCCTGCTAGCTACCTGTGCATTTGTTGAACTCAGCCTACGGGTACGTACCGGGGCATCTGCACTGGTGATCATGACGGCGCATGCCCTTACTGAAGCTTTAGCTAGATTATAGCGCCATTGTCTGGGTAAAATATCGTAACACAACAACATACCTCTCTCTGCATTTTATACTATACACAGCCCACTGTGTAGATGAACAAAATGTATGAAAAGTGCGTCTAATGGTGGCTGCACACTGCCCAGACTAACGCCAACTGTCGGGTCAGTGTGCGCCGACAGCTGGTGTAGGTTGGAGTTGTTTGAGTTTGACAAAGTCGGACCAATGTGCGCTATTTCCCCAAAAAACCGCAACATTCGGAGAGTGCGTTCCCTTGACAACTAGCCGACCTTCGTCCATGTAAAATAAAGCTAAAACTTTAATAAGAAAAAGTCGGCAACACAAGTCTGTCCTGTCAGCTGATGTCTGGGCAGGACTTGTGGCTGATCAGTGCCCATTTTGATTACCTGTAAGCTAGGATCATTACCAGGATTTCCCTGATGTACCGGCGTTCTCATGCATTGGCTGAAATCTGCCTTTATACAGCGGTATGTAAGTAAAGTAAGATTTAGACAAATTCACATAAAGCTGCATTGTGCCAGAAAAAGATGCTGAATCATATTCTACATTCTGTTATTATTAATCAGAAAATTCCTCTGTTAAGGTTTAAACTATCACGGGAAGTTATAAAAGTCGTCTTTAAGCCAAACTAATGACTTTTTTTAGGTGGTTTGTGGACTCAAAGCTGGCTGAGGCTGCGTTCAGTGCAGCTTTTATGGACGGCTGTGAGATCAATCCTTCATATCAAACTGAAACTATGTATCTGGTTAGACGTCAGATAAACAAAAGACTCACTTGTTGTGAATCTCAGAGAAGAAGGGAAGGGTGTTTATAAAATGTCAGCACTGGTCCGATCTGTGAGACGTGAAAGAAGTCAGTGGGAACAACAGGTCTCAGTAAGTTTCCATGTATGCACAGTCCACGTATGGGCAGCTGGCCATATTACCTGAGGAGGCAGCAATCCTGTTTGTTCCAGCTCCTGCAGGCTGATGGATCAGAAGCGGAGATGCTCCTCCTGAAGGGATGAGGGGGAGGTGCTCCCACTCATTTTACCCCTGCAACTCGCAGCGCGGTGGCCTGTGGTGGGATTTTGACCATGCCTTGCTGATGCATGAACCAATATGTTTGGAGGCTGCATCTCGGCTGCTTCAGATAGCAATGCAAGCGGAGGATCAAAGGCAAGAAACCCCAGGATTTTATTATCTATGACGAAATGGTAAAACCCTCCCCGCTGTGGTGAGCAGCAGCAATTGTTTAGGAAGTTTGCAGAAAAGTACGTGTCAGCCGAAAGCTGGTGTCAGGCTGCTGGACTTGTCAGATTGGACCTGATGAGTGCTGGGAATGAAACATTTTGCTGTACTGTCAGAAAAACTGCACTTTATTGCTTCATACTTTTGTTTCTCTTGATCCTTTAGCTTCTTTCATTAAACCTTCTGAGGGTCTGTCGGAGCCCTCAGGTGTCCTTGGCGTGTAGGAGCCCTCAGGTGTCCTTGGCGTGTTGGAGCCCTCAGGTGTCCTTGGCGTGTTGGAGCCCTCAGGTGTCCTTGGCGTGTTGGAGCCCTCAGGTGTCCTTGGCGTGTTGGAGCCCTCAGGTGTCCTTGCCGTGTTGGAGCCCTCAGGTGTCCTTGCCGTGTTGGACCCTCAGGTGGGCTCAGTCTGCAGCAGAACAGCTTCTTGTGTCGGTCTGAAGCAGATATTCACGCCTATGGAAAGTTCACTGACTGTAGTGTTAGTGTTAGTTACGTCTCCTCTCTCAGTTCCTCCTCTACTCTGCTACTCGGGAACAGAAGGCTGCAGGAGCCCCATTTGTCAAAAGAGCTGTCAATCATGAGGCCACACCCCCTTTTTTAAGCATCAAATAACTAATTCAAAGTAAACTTGTCAGAAAAATCAACACTTGGACGTAAATCAGCATTATAAGAACTAACTATAATGACAGAAACCATGTTTGAAAAAAATGTATTTGATGTGTATTTTGATTTTATAGTTTGACTCATGTCCCATCTGTTAACATGGAGGAGGCGGGCTTTATGAGCTATACTGCAGCCAGTCAGCAGGGGGGGACAGAGAGGGTTTGGCTTCACTTTTGGGGAGCTGTCATGGCGGCCATCTTTTTATACAGTCTATGATAAAACCAACCCAGACATACACGGTTTTATTGCAGCACAAATTCCAAATTCTGTCTTTATTCTGAGCATAAATGCTAAATAGGGCCACAACTTGGTTGTATGTTTTCTTCTGTTACTCCATTAATGTGCCGAAACACATTAAACATAAGAAAATATAAGTTTCAGTAAAACTCTGCAAGTATTCAACTTATCAGAAATGTATATTCCTGCAAACTCCACCTCAAAAGTTCCTGAGCTCACCGAGCAGGGTCTCTTTGGGGCTAAAATGAAGTCGTGAGAACTTCATGAGTTTAACTACATTTGTACTTTAGTGTGGCCTCCATGGGTCAGTCTATCCAACAAGTGAGCTGGCTTGAAAAGTCCTGGGCAGATGTTTTAGTGACCTCCTGACCTGGCTTCTATCACCGCCCCTGGATTAACCTTATACTTATAAATACTGTTGATTGCTTCAATGCTATTTGACAGCTGTGTGGAGCTAAGTTACATGATTCAGACTTGGGTCACAGATAGACTTTAGACTTTACAGTATCATAAAAGACTCCATTTTCACCTTAAAATGACCAGTTCTGTGGGTGGAGTCTGGTGGCTTTGAAGAAAACAATCGAACAGCTGTTTCTGGTTTCACAAAGGACGGTACTCTCGAACAAAAATAACTTTTAGTGGACGCACTTTGATCGGACGCATGCAAGGGTTGGGTTGCAGCCATCACAGCCTGTTTCACTGCTGCAGACTGAAGCAAACTAAAGGAGTAATTGTGAAACTCGTGACGCTTAAAACAGGGTCCAGGTTGATATCCCTTTAATGGACGCTCAACATTTGATGCTGTCCCATATTTCACAATGTTATTGTCTACTCTGTGTACATCCTGGGCCGTGTTGGTGTTGACTCAGTATTTCGTATAAGACTGGAGAGTTGAGAGATGCAGCCTTCCCCCAGCCTGCTCTCTTTTGAAGCGTTCTCTGTGATAAATTCAAACCGCAGCATTTTCGAGACCCTCTCAGTCAGGAAACATGATGACCTCTCTTCATGGAACAGTGACAGACAGCCTGTTTTCCCTCCACTTCTCTCCTCTTTGCCAGAAGCTGTCATGTCAGTCACTTTGGCTGACGGCCCCTCAAGTTCCCCCGAGGGCCTCCCTGTAATGTGACACGATGGCAGACATTAACCTGGAATTAAATCTAAAAGGTAAGATGGCGACGGGGATTTGTGGCTGTCACAGAAGCTTACAGGCGATGTGGTGCATTTTATTTTATTTTATTTTGCAGGGGGGGGGGGTGGGGTTGGGTGGAGGGGGGGATGTAATTAACCTCCTCGGTGGGGGAAATTCTATTACAAGCTCCTATTCTGCCATGCAAAGTGTGGTGCGGGGAGATGTCACAGGCCGTCAAGCAGAAAGCCAGGGCTGTCTGCATTTTAAACCAAACTTCCAATTTTCTCCCCCTATCTTTCTTCATTCTCACTGAAGCTGGAAATTGAGTATGGCACACTTATGTGGAGAGGGAGGGAGGGGAATAAAAGGTAAGCTGCTTTTCAGGAGTTTAACAAGTTATTTATTCAACCTACATTAGCTGAATGTATGGGCACAGCTGTAGAGGAGTTTGGTGTTTTTGGAGCTGCCGGTAATGTACACATCCTCCGACTTCATATTTAGAATTAAGTCAAAGAAACTTTGATGGATGACTCGTCGAACTCTTTCCAAAAGTCGTCCCTTTGAAAAGTCAAAAATCATTGTTTTATAAATGTCTGCTTAATATTCGTAATATTTAAATAGAGAGGAAAAGAGTCTGTAGAAGTAAAAGTCAAATATAACCTCTGAGCGGCAGCCTGTGTACGAGATTGATTGACAGCTGAGCAGCGACACAATGTAACCTACACGCAGTGTTTTCCTCTTGTGTATTAGCACACACTTTAACAGATGGACTAAATATCTAAAGCAATAGTTTATTTAGAAAACCATTTAGACACTTTTCCCAGAATCCCCTGCAGCTGTGTTCAGACTACAAGTGAAGAAAATTCACGCCTCGAGTTTGAACGTCACCCTTAAACATATGTAGGAAAACCAAACGCTGTCATGTCTGGACTCATAAAATCACCCTGGGGTGCACACAGTTCAGTTATTGTCTCTGCCTTCTCCAGGCACTGTCAGTCAACAGACTCTATCACTGCATCTACTCGTTACTTCATTATGTTATGTGAAGCACAAATATTGTGTTGGATCTGAATTAACCAGGGCTGCACGGTGGTGCAGTGGTTAGCGCTGTCGCCTCACGGCTGGAAGGTCCCTGGTTCGAATCCAGGTCTCCCGGTTGTAGGACCTTGGAGATTTCTCCCCGTGCATGCTTGGGTTCCCTCCGGGTACTCCGGCTTCCTCCCCCAGTCCAAAGACATGCGCGTTAGGTTCACTGGTGACTCTAAACTGCCCGTAGGTGTAAATGTGAGCATGAAAGGTTGCCTGTCTCTATAGGTGCTTTTCAAAAGTTCCTGGAACTTCTCTTCAAGGAACTAAAGGATTCCTGTGACCCATTGTTGTCTGTGTTTCCACAGCGGCCTAAAGTCCCGGGAAGATTATGCAAATCAGGCCGAAGATGTTCGGAGAAGCAGTAAAAGTAAGTGCACTACACCGCCAGTCCAGTAGGTGGTGCTAATGCACCTTTAAGCTAGTTTGCCAACCGCTATTAAATCTCGAAGAAGGTACTATCATTTGTGCGACACTACAGTTAGCCTGTTAGCATGGAGGAGGTTCAACTTGTGCTGTGTTTGATCGTGCTTTAATGCATCCAAATGGATTGAGCACGAAAGCTCGCCGTGCCTGAGGTTGTGTGCCGACAGGAAGTAGGAGACGTGAGTTTTCTTTTCATAAAGTTACTGTCGCGGTGCAGATCACGCTGATGAAACTTAGATTTCTACACCATTAGAAACGGTCGATGACATACCGTATAAATAACACAGCAGCAGCCCACAGGTCTGTGTGTATTTATTTTAATAAAGAAATGTGTCGCTACACTTGAACTATCCTACTGATTCATAAGGGTGTCCTACGTAAAAGGGAGGATGTGTTGTGTTAAAGGAAAACAGACTTAAATGTCCCAAATAATCAGAAATATGATTAATAGTTTATATGGACATGAAAACACACTGCATTAATAACAGGATAAGAGGATAACGGATGGATCTAAATTTACTATTTACTATCACACCAAAGAAACAAAAAACCTGACAGAGGCAGACCAGCAACGACTGTGTTCTGTGAGTGAAAGTGACACTTAGAATATCAATCTGTGTCTGTCAGAGGCAAAGACAAGAACTTATAGAGCACGTACTTAGAGCCGATTGCCCCCAAGTTAATGTTGCAGCCCTAACAGCCTGTTCTGCAGCTGCAGGCTGAAGCAGTCAACTGGAGCAATTAATATGTTTAGTGCCTATTGGCCATTAAGATCCAAAATATGTAAAAGGAGGGGGCACGTTTAGGAGGGTCTGTGGCCTTGGTTAAAAGAAATCCTGACAGTGTGTGAAACGTATTTACTTAAAGAATGAAACCAAATTAAATCAGTGTTTGATTCAACCCTCACAGCACTACATCCATCTGACCTGTGTGTGTGAGAATCCTGACAGAGCGCTGAATGACTGAATGAACATGTCCACCATTACATTCCCTTTCAGCCGCAGAAATTAGCAGATGTGTTCAGCTTTGTTTTGCAAAGTGCTTTTCCCATTCCTGTCTTTCAGCTGTGGATGGGCGGCGGAGCGCTGAAAGGCCACTTTACAGTGAGAATAGCGAGCGTGTTAGAAAGGGAATTAAAAAGGGTGGGTTTAATGGCCTCAAGAAAATTGCAGGCCACATGAGACCCCCCTTTGGTTCTGCTTCCCTGGAGCTTTGACTGACAGCTCCGGTGCTGCAATTGTGCGGCTCCCCTGCCAGCGCGGCTGCTCTGGCTCAGGTGTATGCAGGCAGCTACACACAGAAGGACTATCTGTGACAAACCCAGCGCTTTGTGCTGCACTTCCTGGCTCTTCCCAGGACAGATGTACCATTCACCTCCCAAAATCAGCAGCCGTGTCACAAATTGTTACCATTGTGAGGAGTCGCAGCAGCGAGGATGTAGTGGAGGGTAAACTTGCAAAGAAGCCAGTTCAGACACTTCTGTACATGCAGGGATACCGGAGAGTGTTTCACTTTCTCAGGCAGAGGAGGGGTGGGAGAAAACATGGCTGGATTACAACAGAAACGCCAGACCGTCACCTTAAAGCTGCTCCATTAATACTGTTCAATAAAGTGAAGCTATAACATGCACCCAGACTCACCCAGGCTTAGGGATGCAGTCGGGAGCTGATGGTTGGGTCCAACAAACACAGGACTTTCCCCCAGGTTACCACGGATAAGAAGTTGACTTAGTTATGTAGCCAAACTAAGTGACACTAAGGTCCTTATCGTCCATCCGGCGCAGTCGTCAGTTCACGCCCAGCGCCCACGTTGTGTAAATAGTAAGTGATCTTGCGCTACCGTTAGCGCCCTTGGCCATGTTGGTTTTGAAATGAGGTGTGGTCAGGCAAACGGGTGGCGTGTTGCTATCTAGAGGACGCAGAAAGCGACTGCGCCTTAGACCAACAAAAACCTGGTCTATGGTCTGTCCCTGCTATTTAGAGGGCGCATTATGGACATACATCGGCAAGTTTATAACACAAGTCTCTGTTTGTCACTCACACAGAGACGCACAGCAGCGCTTCTACGGAAAAATCTGTGTGTTTGCAGATACAGTGAAAAAACGTTGTTTGAGGGACAGACTGCAAGCTTTGGTTTCCCTCGTCTCCTTAAATCATGATGCTGCTTTGGGTTTGTTACCGATCTGCAGAAGTGCAGGAAGACGTGGACAAGCTCACCGCTGCCTCCACACACACCTGCTTCACCTCAGGGAGATTCCTGCTCGAGCCACGCACGGGCCAAAAACTACAGAGACCGACACCAAGCTCTCCATAATGTACGCTCATAACATGTAAATTATAGTTGCATATACAGGTGTAACATTCATAAAATGTGAAATGAAGCCTTATTTTGAAGGTCTAAACACACACATACATTGCTACCTTAAACATGGAGCCCTGCATGTGTAAAACTGATGCCAGAGGTATGCTAGGTACCTAGATCGTCATATTTCGAAGCCTAGGGCCGCTGACCAAGCTGACGTATTTGACAAATTGGGAGTGAATGTTTGTCGTTTCTTACACGTTAGGAAATTTGGCTCTGCAGTTTTCAAACTTTAAAAAGTTGCGTAATTACAAGCAGCAACACAGTTTGGACTTCTGAATCACTGATAGGACATTTTATTTTTCGAGGCCAATCCAGGATCCAAACTACTGAAAAGTAAAAGAGAACGAGGACGAGAAGAAACAAAGAAAAATAGCACAATGCACAGGATGCATGACTGAGCAAGGCTTAAAAATGTAAATAAAGCTAATTTGTTTTGTGCCGTGTGTGTGTGTGTTTGTGTGTCTGTATAAGTGTGTGTGTGCATCAGAGCGGACGGTGAAGCGAAGCGGCTCGGATGGGTAGCATCTGCATAGCGCTGCTGCCTCTATTTATGCAGTTATGAGACTGGATGTGAGTTTAAACCACATTAGACTTCTCCCAAGCAGGAAATATCCCGGGTGTCAGCCTGCATTCTGTCACTGTTCTCACTGATTGCTTCCTACATTTCATTATGCTAAACGCGGCTTTTTACACACGCGGCGAGGAGCGCTTTACGGGGAGGACGGCCAGGAGACGCATCCTGGGAGCGTCTGAGCATGCCAGCCACGAACACAGAGAGTCCCCCGCCAGCTGCTTATTGTGAACAGGTTTTTAAAAGCTTGTGACAGGGTGAACCGCAACAGCAGACAACCACATCATCCTCAATCCTCCTCCTGCGATTCCAGTGGTTCAACAAGGCTGAAGACAAAGCCTCCGAGATCAGTTTGGCACAGGGATGCCCGACATATCTGCATTCAGAACCTGCTGCAGGAAATCCCCCCTCGGCTAGCTTAAGCTGCACAATAAAACAACACAAAAGAGCAAGGCAGTAAATTAGTTCAATCAGCTTAGAGTGCATCTATTGCCGCTGTCATAATGAAGCTATTAAGCACAGAAATTTAGGCCAGCGCTTAAATTCAATTGGACCGCCTGTAAATATAACAAAGTTAAACTGGCTGTCAATTTCTCCCCTGAAGGCGGCATTACAGAGAGGATCCAAAACAAATAGGAGGATCTCTGCGTGATCAAATGTCAAAGCCAAGAGGGGGGGGGTTCATGGGAAGGCAGGCAGGTGTCCTGAGGGGACGTCACATGACCCATTTGCTCTTGGCAAAGCAGAAACCCTTCAGTCGGAACAGGAATTAGGAGGTGCCAAATAGAGGACTGGACTAATGTCAGGCTGGGCCACACAGATGCTTCCATGCAGCACACGTCTGTCATTTAGTGTCCTTCTCTACATTTAGGGAGGAGTGAGCGTCTCCATGTGCTCCTCGTCATGTCAGAGCAGTCTGCTGTTTGATCAGGACATCGCAAATAAAGGCTGCTTCCTGCTGCTGCTGACATTTAGTGCCTGAAGTTCTGGAAGGTCAGAATTAGAAAGAAATCTGTCATTATGGAAGATGTGTTCTTCCTCTGTCTGCGGATTCTTGTAGAATCTTGTCAGTTTTGTCCTTACTTATCTTCATGATAAAACAATCCATATCAGCCAGGTCTAATGCTTCCACAACAGTAATCATGAATGCAAGAAGTCCACTCAGTGTTACACGTTAAAGCGGGCGTCCCATATACTGAGGCGACGGTCCTCGATGCGGCGGCCCTGGATCCGACTCCCTCCCTCATGCCCGCTCTTTGCTGCTTGTCTGTTTCTGACACGATCCACTGTTCTGTCCCTCAAATAAATGCAAACACAGCTGTTTATTTATCAGACTAAAGTGTAGTGGACTCACCACTTGCTCATACACATCTCTGATAGGAGAGCGAGTGGAAGGTGAACGACACGTACCAGGTAGACCACGTCTGAACGTACACTGGCGTTTTTCCCTCCTTTGTTTAAAAAGAAAAACTCGTCCACACAAGCACGGTTATGAAAAAGATCTATAAAAAAAAGTCTAAATGAAAATGTGAAAACACAATAGAAACGCTGTCATGAGAATGCCACACCAACAGGCGGCGATATAACCTCGTCATGCAAAGAAGAAAAAGAAAATCGTGACCTGAAAGAAATCTACTGCTGGAAGACGACCTGGCGGGCTGCAATGGTGCGTCGAGGAAGGGGGACGTTATATCAATATAGTGGACGAGTGAAGGAAGGAAACATGTAAAAAGTCCTGTTAGCGAGGTTAGCAGCATCACTGTTTTTGTCATGTCCGTCATTTTCAAGGACGCTCCTTTAGCTCAGCGGTTAAACAAAGGCCATATACAGAGGCTATAGTCCTCGATGCAGCAGCCCCGTGTTCCACTCCCACCCTCGGCCTTTTGCAGCGCACTATCCACTGTCTTTTCTCTATAAAGGCATGAAAGGCCAAAAAAAAAAAATTGCAAGGAATGTTGCCTCATTTGCGACGCCTCACAAAGGAGATGACAGCGCACAGCCTGACGTCACAAGCCTAAAACGCCATGTGCCCTGTCTACACGTCTCCATGGAAATGGAGTTTCTAAAAGTCTTCACTTCTGGTCGTTGTTTTACAGGAGATCCGTATTCAGTGACCTGAAAGGGCTTTTGTGTGGACGAAAGGCCAAAACGCAGAGAACAGGTTTGAAAGATACCCGTGTACGTGTGGACATGACCTTCATGGACTGGTCTTCTCTTCGGAGGAAAGCCAGCAACGAGTGCAGACAGACACCTACTAATTAGTGATAACATGTAACAATGACATACAAGAAATCCACTCATTGAAAAAACAGTGTCAGACTTGTTGGACGGTCTGTTAGTCCAATAAAGCGCACAACAAGACAGATTATTTGTCTGATATGAACAAATCTCCAAAAGGCTCCAACAGCACAAACACACAGAGGTTACGTTCAGCGGCTGGATTAGCTGAGGTGAAACCGATGGAACATCGTGCACTTTCAAAGTAGCTTAACTTGTCTCTGCTTATTTAAAAAAGCACAATGTAAACCATAATAATCATACTATTATGATATATATAAATATATATATTATTCTATGGGAAAAAGACTTGCAGGAGTTTAACAGGACAACAAAGAGTTTAGAACAGATTAATGTACAATCCATTTACACGCAGTATTTACACTGGAATTAACTTGGCTTTGAAACAAAGTTCTCTAAATACAACATTTCTGCATTCAGAGTTTTAATTTATTTGTGCTTAATTCTATTCAGCGTCTTTCTAGCGCGCAGCCCCCAGCAAAGCTCCGTGTTGGAACGAGAAGAAAAGCTGCTGTCGGCTGGTGTGCAGCGTGGCTCTTCAGTGGAGAGGAATGGGGGGGCTGCCAGTTCTTCCACAACTTCCCACCGACAGAAAGCGTCAGTGCAGCGAGCTGATAACAAAATATGCAGCGTCGGGCCTTTGATAAACACGCTGCTCTTACTCCCTGCTGGGACAAACGGTCTTTCTGCGAGCCGGGCTGGAGTGTTTTCCATGATATTCGGCGACGAGCACCAGCACCAGACCTCAGCACTTTCCAAAACACACGCCAAACGCTGAGTGATAATCCCTCTTTATGAGGACATAACACTGACTGCTTCATTGTAAGTTTACCTCCAACCACACGGATGCTCTGCTTTACAAGTTCTATCCCAGCATGTTGCCTCATTTCTCCGTATTGATCTGTAGAACGTAGAAAAAACAACACTAATTTTCACCAGTTAGCTTCAGTGTGCACAGGTCAGTCTTTGCTAAGTTTGTTTTTACCAACAAATGTTGGAAAAGCTGCTGAGAAACTGTCGCTGCTATTAAAACTACAAACCAGTTTATTGGAAGTAGTTTTGCGTAAGTGACACCACGAGGGCTTCACACGATACAGAATTTCTCTCGTTTTTCCGGCCGTGTGCCGGATATAAGAACACTGTCTGCCAAACTCCTTTTTCCAGCGTAATTACAACTTTCAATGACCCTGTTTGTGTTTCTGAGTGGAGGTGCCCCTTCAGGTATCTCTGCTTCTGGTAAAAACAAAAACATGAACCCTAGGGCCTTCCTTCAACCACTCCCTACACCCTCTCCCTACACACTGCCGTTTGTGCTCTCACGTGGAGGATCTGATACATCGAGTGCCGTAGTGTGGAGTGGGAGTGGGATGTTAAACCCTCCACCAGCGAGTCTGCACCGATGCTGACTTACTGACCATGATCGTCATGAGATGAGAGATGTAAATGAAAGGTTCTGTGTTATTACACAACAAACGAGAACTGCTTTAAGATAAATAGGAAATCATAAACTGAAGTTAACGTTATATTCAGGATCTAATAAACCGGTTTTGACGATACAAGTAAAAAGTTTAAACATATATTTAGAGATAAGGAATGTCCCCTCGATTTATTCCCTGGCATAACATGATTTTAAGAACACAAGCAGAGACGACACGTTTGTAGCGATCAGCGGTAGGGCGAGTGTAGGGTCCACTATTGTCATGTAATGAAAAACGAATGTCCCAGCAAACTGTGTTTCTTAAAATGTCTCAAAAGACGCAGATTAATTAATGAGATAAAGCAGCCAAGGAGTCCAATCGTTTATTTCCTGGTTCGTGTACGAGGGACTCATAAGCCACGCCCACACACATCTGCGACGGCGTAACGGAAGACCTGCCTCGATGAGAGGACTGACAGATTGCATTTTCATTTAGACGCCAGAGAGCGTTGTGCCATGTAAATGCAATAGACTGGGGGCTGCTGTTGTGCTTATTGAATTGACTATAGTCCACTGAAGCAGGGCAAGGCTGTGAAAATGAATATGAGGACAGCATTTGACATTTCATTTTCAAATTGTTAAAATTGTGACTTAAATAATTTTTGCACTGATTGAAAATTAGGCTGCATTGTTTATATGGCATTTTCATTTTAAAATGTGACATTTGGATTTTGTTCACAGTGAAGCAGGTTAAGCCTTCGAAAATGAAATGTCAGCTTTTCAATTTTAATTTTAATATAGTCACAGAACACCCACACGACTGTGTGGAAACCAAAAGGCAAATTGGATTATTGCATTTTCATTTTAACCAAATAACACATATAGATGTTGAAAATGATAATGCTATTGTGAAATTACATTTTCAAGTTTTCACTTTAGCCCTACTAAATTCTAAAGTCTAAAAAATGCTGAACAAACAGTCTGGGTAAATTTGCCAAATCACGGAGCTTCCCTCGTATATAACACGACTGTACTGTAGACATACACTAAACAGTCTGTCTTGGCAGCAGGTAATGCTTCTGAAAAAGTGCAGCGATACATGTAGCATCCCTGTGTGTCAGTAATGTGCATCACAGAGGACTTTCTGAACCTCGAGTTTGTGTGGTTCTTCACTGTTCCTCAGAGACCTGCAGCATCTCGACCTCACAAACACCCTGCCTGCTACAGTGTTAGAGACTAGAGGCACACGCACAATAACACACAAACACATTTGACAGATAATGTTTCATTGACAGCAATGAAAAGTTTCACAGCTGAAGATGAAACGGACAAAGTATTGATGCGTTTATGACAACAAATGATGCTCAACAATATTGCAATTTGAAAACCAACTGTATGTTATTCACGTAGTGTCAAGAGTCTGATTCTTCTGCAGCTTCCTGTACTAGCTGTCTGTTACAGCTTCCAGCTAGTAAACTGTTTTGCTTTGCCAAGCCGGAGTAACGTTAGTATCACCTCACATGCAGCAAGGCAGGTATACACACGAACGTTCTGAAGGGTAACGTAATGTTAGCGAATGCAGGTGTTATTAAAAGCAAAGCATGACACAGCAAACAAAACACCGATGGTACATTACAAAATACAAGTAAAAAAACTAAGAAAAACTAAGGTTTACATTATTAAATAAATTATGATCAGAGCTACTTAGTATGTAGCTACTACTAGCACCGGCATAAAGTTAGCTGCTAACTGTTAGCTCTAGCTATGCACCACTATCTCTGCTTTACTATCACTAACCCTCGTAACTGTAAACGAAGTGCTCAAAGAAAAACTTGTAGCCTTTGTCCACAGAATCTTTAACAGTCGAATGGCTGTTTACGATCCTCACAACATCTGTTGGACGAAATGTTGGCAGCGAAACCAGGCAAGTTGAAAAATGTACCTGCTCTGTGTTTATGCGCGAACCGACACAAACGCTACTCCTGAGGCTACAGAGCTAACCGGAAGGGAGAGGGACCTACATCAGGAATAAAGGGAATAAGGGAACAAATGGCGCTGGAGACGCCTAGATATGCAAGTATCTAAGTGTGCTCCCTCAATTACCGTTTATTGCCAAAAGAGAGAGAACGAAACTTCAAGACTATATCTTTAAATTATAATTTAAGTAAAATAGATACGTTCTTTTAGTCACTTGGCACCTAAAAACCAGACGTGACTCTGAGTTTTTTCGAGGAAGAGTGTGAGGACATGCAGCAACATCAATAATCTTTAACATGAAACAGATTTGTTTTTAACCTGCGTATGGTTTAACTTATTTTAAACCTAGTTTTTGTAAAACTCTGTTGAGAACTATTTCGGGATTTAACGAGTCTTTGTTGGCGTAACTCAGCCTTACTTTGCATTCCGAGATATGACTTCATATCCTGAAAGACCTGCAGATAATTTTAGATACGTGCACGATTAGGGAGTGAATCCCTCCCTGCTGTCAACGCCGAACTCCAGCGTCCTTTTGCCGTGGCGCTGTGATGAATTGTGGTGTTTTCAGACATTTGCATGTCCTGGGACCCCAGTTTCATTACAAACGCAAAGCCGTGCACAGAAGGCTCTGTTGTTCTGAGTCAAAGACATTTTCTAAAAATACGGCTCAGAGATCTGCGGTTTGGCCAAGTGGATTAGGTACCAGATCATGCTCGTCTCTTCTGAAAGCCAGCTCTATAATGCAAACTTTATTGCTTTACATTTACACTCCAGAACGGCTCCTTGTGCTTCTCTATGCTGAATATAAATCTTAATTCCTAATGGTTTTGTGTTTTGCAGAACACAGCGTGCAATTAAAGCCTTTTGTACCGTTTTAAATTGTATTTGAGCTGATAGCATGAGCAGAAAATAAAGGCAAACACTCACAGAACTCATCTCTGAATATAAAACAAATTCTCTTTCTCTCAAAGTGAAGCTGAGTAAATAAACATTATGGGCTGATATGGTATGGAGACGCTGCAGCTCTCTCCACCCCCTCTCTCTCTCGCTCGCTCTCTCAGGTCAACAGTAAAAGGATCCGACCCACAGATTGACTTATCTACCTGAATCCAATTTTCATGTTCACTGACTGCAATGAGCGGCTTCATTCCAGGATGAATTACGCTTTTTCTATCAGCTTTTGATAAACAAATCGAGCGCTGCTTCGAGCCCCACCAAAGAAAAAATGTTGAGCATTCAGCATGAATAAATCACAGGTTAGAGGCACATTTCAGGAGGAGGCTTAGAAAGCCAGTCCTGATACCACGATCCGTCTGCGTGTTGCAGAGTTATTATTTAGAGCAACCGTCCTGTAAAATAGTTTTCAGTCTTATTTCTTCTCTGTTTGTCCGGCTGTGATCTCCGACCTGCTTCTTATCTGATCGCTGATATTTAGAGAGCTGGAAAATGTGTTTTCTTTTCCTTCTTCAAAACACTTGCGTTCATATTAAGGCTGCATGCGTTCATATGAATTAGTCAGAAGGGAAATGGCAGACGGATAATCCTTCTGAACTGATGTTCTGATTAACCTTTTTCTTTCCTGATAGCGACTTTAGCATCATCATTTGACAGTAAGAGTACCAGTATACATATTATCATTATTATTATTATTGTTTAACAGCGGTAGGCTGTGCTGCTTACCTTCTGTGGATGTGATATGACTGCTATCATTGTTGTATGGCCTAGCTTAGGAGTGCTAACCTAAAATCAAGCTGAGCTAATGTTAGCAGTAGCGGCCTGTGCCGCTGAGTAGCAGCACAGTAACACAGATTTGTTTTAATTTTCTTAACTTTTAATATAAAATAATACAGGCTTAAAATGTGTGATTGTAAAACTAGAGGCCTAATTCACTAAAGGATTGCACAGCGTAGGACAGGACTTCTTCACCTGCTGCTGTGTGAGTCTGGACTTTACAATAATCTGTTAACAGAGCTGCCCCCTCCTCTCCCTGCTCATCACCGATCTGTGGATGGTGCCCCGTTATAGTGGAGCTCAGTTAATGCACGAGAGCTCAGCTCTGCCAAGCGGCAACCTCCAGTGTTGACAAATGAAGCCAATGCAGAAGCGCAAAAAAGGTAAACTAACGGCAGGGGCGGTAATGTTTCTAAATGTGTCGGAACAAACAGCTAGCTCGTAGCTGCTAACTCTGTAACTAACTACAAGAGTCGTGAGATGTTGTAGTAACACTTTTCACAACTGATACATTTCAACCTGAGCTGTCTTTTTGTTGTACTGAAACAGTGACATTAAAAAACTGGAATCTCCTGGAAACGTTTTGTATTTTTCAGGAAGACAAAACCTTGGCAGAACGACGGCTAGCAAAGAGGTGATGTAAGGACTTCTCTGTAGTTCCACTTGTAAGGACGAGTCCCATCAGGGCAAAGTGGCTGACTCCCGCTCTCCTCCTCCTCCTCACCAGGACGTCCTAATGTCATTAGTGACAGTGGGAAGACATTAGACGGAGAAGACGAGCGGAGCTGGTGGAGACACAGCAGGAGACGTGACAAGTAAGTGAAGGCGGGATAATTTACTTTATAGACTCCTGATGGATGAGGAGATTTAAAGCAGGTGATCAGATACTTAGAGGGAACGCCGTGTTTTGTTGTCTTTCAAATTTTTTTTAAGTGAAGACTGATCTCGGTGGCTGCGTTTGAAATCACCCACAACTTACGATATAGTGCACTATAAAGGGTATTCGCCATTTTGCAGTGCTGTCCGAATTCTGAGTGATAATTATTATACCCTACATAGTGTACATCAAACAATACCATAAAGCATGGCGGCACAAGAGGAGCGTGACCAGCGTGATCTGACGTACAATGTAAGTAATTCTCCTGTTTTCTATGTAACTTTAACTTTTGATCATGAAGTGTGTTTTACTGGTTTCTTATCCACGTTAAAAGTTGTGAATTTTATTTATAAATTACGCCACATCAAGGCTAGTGATCCAGATCGCTAACGTTAGCCTTTAGCCTTGTTATGTATAGTAATTGCCATTGGCAGCGCTGCTAGTGTCAAGCCTAACAGGGGCTACATTTTTATGTGGCTCTGGAGAAATATTAAGTCAGTTTATTTTATTCTCTTCAGGGAGCGACGGCGAAGCGCTTTGCTGCTGCAGCTGGATCAGACGTGTCAGATTATTCCGGATGGGTTTCTTATTGTGATGTGTCATTTCATCATAGCTGCGATTTACTTGAAAAAAAATGTCATCAGTAATTGTATTGATAAATATGTGTGTGTTGTTTTTAATATATTCATTACTTGTTCTTACATTTTGTAGAGCTGTTGAGATGAAAATAAATAAACTGTGATGTGAAAATCTGGTTTCGTTTTTGTATTAACACTACAGTATTTTATGTTTGTGATATATTGTTTTATTTTGTGGGAATACAAAATAAAACAATACATAGAATAATATTAGTTTTTACTGAAATTCATGCCGATATTTATTATTGATTCACCGACGTTGAGTTGCACGTTTTATGTGTGCGACAGCAATGACGTCATCATTGGCGTCCAGCGAGACAGCAAGTAGTGTCTGAAATCTGATTTTTTATTGTGCTGATGAGTTCACGATATAGTGCGCTACAATCACTTCACCATGTAGGGAGTAGTGAATAAGTGTGTGATTTCGGACACAGCAAATGTCTGCTTTACAATACCTGACAATAAAGAGTAAACAGCTAGCCTAACATGCTAACGAACACAACCAGAGCTCAGCTGTCTTATGTACAGTATGTTTACATTACGCTAGCCTAGTGTAGACTGGAGGCAGGAGCATACAGCTAAGTTACATGTTGATACCATAATTTCCACTGGCAGGTTTGAAACACTTACAAACAGCAATAAAAATAATTAGTTTTTGGGGTTTAAGGATTTGTTCGGTCCAAACGTGAAGTCAATGTTCACCTTGTGTTACTTGCGCGAGTTTCGGCAAAAGATAGTGAGTTGACAGATTTATTAAAGCTCCTGTGTGGAGTTTGTATCTGGTTATGAAGCATTCCGAGTTTAATACTGAAACCTCTATATGAGCCACAAAAGCAAACAAGACTTATCGGGGAGAAGATTATTTCTATACATTTATTTAACTGCTGCTGCCAGGTCGGTGTCAGATGAGGAGATTAACAGCACACTGCAGAAAGATTCAGTGAGTGATACGTTGTTCAAAAAAAGCAGGCGGAGATTTTTCATCGGAAAAAACGCAACTTACAGGCGCTGGTTTAGCTCAGCTGGTAGAGCAGACGCCCCATGAACATCTACACAGCACGACGGTTCCTCAAAGGAGCTTTAAGTCAATCTTCAAGACTATAACTATAATGTCAGTGCCCGCTCGCCCGCTGTGTACGTTTAACAACGGACTGAAAATATCTGCATGTGATCATAAAGTGTTGGACAAAGTTGCGTCGTGCTGCTATCTGTCCCACTCAGATACTGAAATCTGTTTTAAATGTTCAAACTTCATGAGGCTAAACACCGAAGAGGCACTTTTCCTTCTACATCGTCGAATGATGAGTCTTAACAAAAGACTGATTTGTGAAATGATTCTTAAAGGGTTCGAGTTCAATGATTGGACTTTGGTGGATTGTTTTATGTTTGATCGGCAGCACGAACCAGTTTCAACAGGGTGAGAAAAATGGCACCAAAATAATGTCATTTACCTGAGGACATCACACACATTCAAGTGAAAAAAGGAACAGAATTGTTGGATTTGAATGTAAAACACACAATGTATTCACCTTGAGAGGGTGAATGTCAGCTGATAAATCCCCCCCAGCATTCCCTTTGCCCACTCAAGCATCAGGCAGCTACAGAACATTAAATTTTGGGAGATCTGGAAATGTGGCCAAGGACAAAGGAGAACAGCTTGTCTGAATGTCACACCTGTTTGAACTGCAAAGGGCTCAATCTTAAGACTCAGTAAGCTGGAACTGGCTGTAATGCAATGCCATTACAGTAGAGACGCAGGTCAGGGCTGCAGAGGCACAGTTCAAAATGGCACTCTGGGTGAGCCCGAGTCTTTTTACCTCAGTAAACTAAAAGCTGTCCGCAGAAAGCAGTGAGCACGACGTCCTTTACATGACCTTCAGGGAAAGCAGAAAGGCCTCTGAAGGCCAGCAGAGAAAAGAAAGTCTGTTTGTTTGGAAAAAAGTGGCTAAAATGTTTGAAGGTGTTCAAATATAAACATGCAAATATTACGTACAAAGTCTGATAATGTAGAAGTCTATGAGAAAATGCTCCTCCTCCTCTCCTGATTTATTCCCTCAGTAAACATGTTCCTAATGACTGTATGGTCTCAGTCTCTAGTTTCAAGTCTTCTTCAACACAGCATGATGTTCATTTAGTCTCTGATGCTCCCACTGAGAGTCACAGAGACAATAAGATAACCCTCTCTTCCAAGTATGGTCCCGGCTGGCGATGGACAATGCCAAACTCAAGTCCTCACTTTAGTAGTAGTACTTAGCTTCTCAGTGGCTCCAGCCACTCCTTGTGTTCAGTCTGGATTCAGAATATAGGTGTACAGACCTCATCTGTGTCTGTTCCACCAGTACAAGGTTTACTATATCGATCTGAACACAAGGTAGGACGTAGACATGCTTTACACAGGAAGTGCTAACTTAATATATAAAGGTGATGCAATTGTTGTGCCTTTGAAGAATCAGAGTTAACATAGTTCTTATTTCCAATTTACATGTTTGAATATTTTCTGCAGGATCTTTAGAACTGTCGCCATCCTACCTGTCAGTCATCCTAGCCTCTGATTGGTTGGTGCTGTGACATGTGATTAGTAACGAGGAAGTGTTGTCGTTGTGAAGCCGACAAAGTGTGGAGTGCTGGTTGAGACAGTTATCCGTCTCCATCCTGCTGTTTCTACTTGTAAGAGGGATCGGTTACTTCACATTGAACCCTCACATTACACAGTATAGGATAATTAATGACCTTAAAACATGGCTCAAGACAAACCAATCACTGATTTCCTCTGTATGGAACCTCCTGATTTGTATTGCCTTTAATTGTTTGTATTGTATTGTATGTTTTTTAGATCTTCCTGCCCAGGGACCACAGATGTAAATTAGCCATAAAGCTAACTCTAACAGTTGTGTTGTGCATGGCCTCTGTCTAATCATGGCCACCGCTGCCCTGCACCAGCACTGCGCTCATACTTTCAGCCCCACCACCACCCCAGCATCCACCTGCAGGCTCCGGCTAGGAGGGTTTAAGATATCATCTCATCACTCCTCTGCATGTAAAATGAATCTGTGAGGAGTGATGAGGTCGGAGCCGAGACGCCGAACACAAGCTGTGTTCTGCTGGTGCAAGAAACATTTCAAACTATTACAAACGTGAGTGTGACTGAACTAATCCGACAAGGCAAGGGAGTTATTAGAAGCTCCCTTGGTCGCCTAGTAGGAACCAACTGTTTGGATGCTAATGTGCGTTATGTTTTTTAATGAAATTGAAAATGTATTTGTCCAAATATCTGCTAACACAATTTATGCTAACACACTAATCGACCTGAAGTAAATGGTAAATAATGTCGAGTGTCAGCAGGCTGACATTTTAGCATTTTGCTAACAGTCTTCTTGACGTTCAGTAATTATTCACCCAGCTTCTCTTTTCACCTCGGAAAATACTCGACGTCGTCGTGCTTTCACCTGAAGAAAAGTGTAATGTAGTAAGCATTACAAAACAAATATGTAATATGTACAATGTTTACTAACCTCATCTGAGTGAGCCTCTTAACTGTAAGAAAGCTTTAACTCGTTGTTTCTTCGGTATCACACAAACTAAACGAGATAGCTCTCTAATGGCCGTCACTTCCTCCTACTTTCTTTGTGTCTCACTGTCTTTCTTTGACACTTACAGTGTATTACTATAACAGCACTTCTCACCTTGCCTGTCGTGTTCATTTTTTCCTCCATGTTGACAAAAGAGCCCTGACAGAGTCTGACACCGGCTGCTTTTCTCTCCCTGATGAGGACACGTGCGTTTCCAGGACGTTAGGAGCTCTGAGTGATTTCTAACCTTAACCAGGCAGGTGATGGGCAGGCCGACCTGAAGGCTGCGGATGGCCGCCCTGCTCGGGGTAATTAATGAGCCTCCATCACACATGCTGCTCGCAGAGGAGCGGGGCCGGCCTGTCAGTGTCCATTACACGTCTGCCACGGACCATGAGAAGCCCTGACTCCACATTTTGCATTCAGACCCACAAACGGGAGCCAGAAAATCACTCAGAGACTTCTGAAGGTACTTTGTGGTTAATGCCAGGACACAAAAGAAGAGTAGAACATGTTTATCTGTAGAGAGAGATACAATATTCATTCTCTGTACTGACAAGCTTTTAAACAGGGATGGGATTATATTGTTTATTTATTCCTTTAAGGAACATTCTGCAAGAAGCTTTCAGCACAGGAACACAAACTCCACAGACTACGCAAAAGTGATTCAAAGGTTAATTCCTCTATTTAAGACCTGGAACAAATTTGAACATATTTCCGGGTCTACGTGACGAATAGTTACAAAAGTTTAGGGATTGCTCCAGTAGATTTCTTCAGCCGGCAGCAGTAAAACAGGCTGTAATGGAAAAGTAAAGTTCTTGTTGTTTCCACTGACGGGCTCAGATTGTTATTCTAAGTGTGTGACAACATCACAGAAAGGATCCCTACAGAGATAGACCTTTTTGTTACAGAGGAAGATGATTTGTTTAACCACAAACAGGCGTTTCATCGCTCTCTGCACACACACCAGACTCCATTCATAAAAACAGGGATTTTACAGCGTAGAACACAGAAGTTGCAGGTCAACCTCGAGGGTCCGAGAGCCGGCTCATTGTTCAGACTCACGAACGTGCCTGCACTATATTCTCCAGTCAACGCGCATATTTAAAATTCTGCACTTTTAAAATGTAAAAGGAGACAGCAGAATAATGCAGGACCGATTAATCAACTTCATTGATTTGCCAATCATTTATGACTACAGAGACGACAATAACACAAACTACCTGTTGTTAGAGCAGTGGTTCTCCACTGGTCTCACCTCAGGACAAATCGGGACCCAAAATTCTCATTTTTTCAATCACATACACGACCAGTCAACCGTTTGGACACACTTTCTCATACAAGTGAATGGGGAAGTGTGTCCAAACTTTTGACTGGTTGTGTGTATTTAATAAAAAATTATGCACTTTGGACCTGAGACGTAACGAAACATCACAGTATGTCGGCATCACAAAAGACAAAAATCAAATGGTGGCAGTGCATGAGAGGAAAATATTCCCTTTACTTATAAATGCTAAACACTGCGACATAAATGCAACCACTGCCGGGCTCATCAAGTTTAAAGAATGTATCTGTAGCTGGATTACCCAATCAGTGACTAAACTACACGATTACTGCGCGCACGTTAAAGGAAACTTATGTCCTTCAAAATAAAGTGCAGCATCGACTTTTTGCCACAACTGTTTTTTTCCCCAAAGCCCAGCGACAACAGCTCCGTGACCCACTTTTGGGTCCCGACCCACCAGTTGAGAATCACGGCGTAAGAGTATACTACACATGCACGTTCCGGAAAGGATCAGCAAAAAGACAACATCCTGACGGCTGCTTTACGTGATTATGTTCTCATAGAGCTCTATAATTACAGGATGATTTTTCTAATTATACAAATCTATTGATATTGTTTTCTCAAAGTATTAAATGCAAATCTTTTCTTTCTGACTTGTCTTTATTTTAAGAACTCGTCCATTTGTTTAAATGTATTGATTGTATTTTGTAGAAGTGCTGGAGCCCTGGGAGGACTCAGTGGAGGGAGCGTATGAAAGGAAAAAGCTTGGCAGCAGAAGCTGAACAGCGAGGATGGAAGGTTAGGGTTTGTCCGGTAGAAGTGGGATGGAGAGGGTTCATAACACGATCAACTCTCATTACTGAGACTGCCTTGACAAAGGGAGGTGCCCACTCATAACCCTGCTGATGTGTTGCCTCTCCCGGCCCACCTAGCTGCAGGTTTGAGTTGTGGAGCCGTTAAAAGCCATGTGGTTGGTTAGGTAGTATCAGCTTGGAGTTAGGGTTAGCCCCTACCTTAGCCTTAATCCCCCCATCTTCCTGACTCTCTCTTCTCTCCTCTCTTCCCTCATGAAAATGAGGGAGTAGGGGGACAGGGCACCTCACCCTGGCTCTGCCTTCCCCGTTTTCTTTCTAAGACACCTCTCTCTATTTTTCTATTTTGTGTTTCAGACTTTTTTTTAGTATCGGTGTTATCAAGACCTGATAGGTTAATTATAATTACTGGGATGAGGGCACAAGGGGAGGGGTTTCTTCACTGAGCACGTATCCTTATCATTGGGGCACAAGTATCTTATGTTTAATTCATGTAAAACATTAATGAAGCATTATACCACAAATACTCATCAACAGACTGCAAATCACCCCTATTCTCATCCAACTTCACTGGCTCCCGGTACAATGCCGCATCCAATACAAAAACCTCCTCCTCACATACAAAGCGCTCCACCACCCAGCCCCTTCTTACCTCTGCAACCTCCTCCAAGATTACAGCCCCTCCCGCACCCTCCACTCAGCCTCTGCTGGACTATTAACCATCCCCACATCACGCCTCAGCACCATGGGTGCCCGAGCCTTCAGCTGCTCGGCACCCAGACCATGGAACTCCCTCCCCCCACACATAAGACAGTCGGACTCCATCACAACATTCAAATCCAAACTCAAAACCCACCTGTTCAAACTGGCATATTCACTCTGACACTGTGCACCACACTTGTGTTAGGTTGTTGTCTGGTTTTAATAATGTTCGATGTCTTATTTAATGCTTTTATTCTCTGTAAGGTCACCTTGGGTGACTTGATAGGTGCCATCAAATAAAACGTATTATTATTAAATAAGCACATAAAAACAATGGTCATTAAGTACTTTAAGAGCATTAAAGTTAGGCATGTTATTGTAAAGTTTGTATTAATCTTTATCATTTTAAATGTGCTACACATTTCTTAATCACTGCAAATATATTCAACTTGAAAGAAGATGAATCTTTGCTCAAAATGTTTTTTATTTCCGTTTTATTCCAGATATGCAAATGCCACAACATATTCTGTATGTTCCCCATTCATCTTTGATCCTGAACTTTAGTCTCTACTCTCTCTGTGTGTGTCCTAACATGCAGGTTTAATATCAAACAGACCTCAGCTGCAGCTGACTAACAACATGGCCTAAAAATCGTATCTCCTGTATGCAGATGTTGTTTCCTCTGACCTTGTGTTTGCAGACAGCGTGCAGGGTGACGAGCCTCGGGGTGGGGCAATAAAGACATGAAGGGTGGTCCTCAGGGTCCTCTCGTTAGGCTGCCATGTTCGGCTGATCTGTGCACAGGCTGTGTAATTACACGGCACCTTGTCAATCTTTATAAGTGAAGCACGATGAATGTTGGAGCTCCCGGCCTGGAAACTTCATACACTGCTTTTGCCCAGCAGAAGGGTTTGGCTTCCTCTCCTCTCTGTTAACGTTTACAGAGTCACTTCTGGACCGAGTGCATTGGGGGCAGAGGTAGCCAGGAGGGTAGGGGAGCGGTGGGAGGGCAGCTGTGTAGAGCTCAATGCAGCTGGTAGAATAAGGATGATGAACAATGTCAGTTAAAGCAAGTTTGTATGTTTATGTTAAAAGGAAACGGCTAGAACTTGGTTAACGTAGCTCTAACAAACATCTTACCAAACTTATGTTGCTGTGCATTTCAGCTCTACAAAGCATCTTGTCACATTGTTTTAACCCAGACACAGTGAAGCGTGTTTTCCATGTGTTGTTGAGTTACAGTATTCAGCAGAGTGTCCTGATAAGCTCAGGTTCAAATGCAGCAGTAAAAGTACCGTCTTTAAGCTAATTCGCCTCTGCGAAGGTTCTTCAATAGTTAGTTGATAAGCTAGTTAGCAGCTATGAGATGGCTGAAAGCTAACTAAGTCAGCCTAAAGAAACCAGCTGTCGTCCAAATACAGTTCAGAACAGTTCAGAGGGCCGAAGCCTGAAAGGTAACACCAGGCTGAGAACCAGTAAAAGTTTAGCCTATGATGTTAGCTTATCTTTAATGCTAACCAGGGTAAAGTTACAGAGACATTACAACCATAGACTGTCTAAGTAATGAACGTAGCCACCGTGACGTCACCCATCGGTTTCTGGACTGCGTAAATAAAGTCTTGAGTTCAGGATATGGCCGCGGCCATGTTGGTTTTCTGGAGGCAGAAGTGACCATATTGTCTGTGTCTGATCCACGAGCTGGTGAATGAGCTAGTCTAACTTCCCACAGAGGAGATTCTGTTTGTGACGGTGACTGACTGCAGGTGTTTAGTTATCAGACTAATGTAGTGGCGGACTCGCCGCTCGCTCACCCCGTGAGAGAGCAGCAGGTGAATTGTATAAATAGACGCTGCACAGGCTAACAAGCCAGCTACGAGCACAGGATACCTGCTACTTGGTGCTAAAAAGACACAAAAACAATAATGCGAGAATTTAACTCAGCGAAAAGCTGGAGCTCAGACTTCTTGCACGGCCAGACAGTTCCATAAATCCCACAGAGAGACGGATTATTTGTCCTCTAAAGGCTCCAACAACACAAACAGGTGAAGTTAAGCTCAGTGTCTGTGTGACTGTGTTGACGTCTAGCAGCCAGCCAGCAGGATCCACCTGTCACTCAAGTGACCCCGCCCCTATGATTTAAGGCTTATTATAATTAAAACAGGTGTGTTATAAAGAAATCCACTCCCCGTACAGTTATCCTGAACAATAAAATGAGCTATTTATGACAAAAGCTTTTTTTGTACCAGGCTGTAAACATGTTTATTTCTGCTGTAATGTTATTTCTTGTTTTCTGGAGCCTCGAGTGGACACTCGAGGAACTGCAGTATTTTGCACTTCAAACCCCCGCTTGTCATTGATAAAAATGATGAAGAGTTTTTCTTTTGGCCTGATGAGAAGTCCTCAGTACATCTCGTGTTTTTCCAGCCTGTTCTTGAAAAGATGTTTTGAAACAAACTCAATTAAACCAAAGGACAAACAGATGAACTGCATGAGCAGGAGCAGAGAGGAAAACAAATTCCCCGTCCTGTGACCATCATTCAGAGTTTTCATCTTTGCTCGATTACGTTTAAGTTATTATTAAAATGTTTTTTTCAAAGTGGCCGTGAGAAGAAGGTTTTCAATTTCCTCGCTTAAAGAAACTCCTGGAAATCAACAGATTTGGTCCCTCCATACAAAAACATCTACGTGTCGTGTCGATCCTGAACACACACAATCTCATCACGACGGGATTGTGTCATTGACAGATAAGTGTAAGGAAGAGGGGCTTTCTGGGGACAACAAGGTTACAGATATTCTATCAACTGCAATTCTTTTCAAATTGTGGCTTACCTAACATCTCTGTCTCTCTGCGGGCTAATCTCGTCAGGGACAGGAATCCAGGCTCAATACCATCGACCTCGAACAGTCCCTCTTATCTCCTGCAACTGTGCCTCTCTGGAGGATTCTCTGCAGCTGACAACAAAACATAACTGCATCTCTACGGCTGAAAAGACGTTCATAAATTGTTCCTCTTGTTGCTGTCGGCCGAGTTTTTCTAGAATTTCTCGGTGGATTTGTCTAATGTTTCAGGAACAATGAGCAACAAAGTGACAGGAAGCCGGGGCGTGCAGCGAGGCAAATTCCTGAAAAGGATCAGAGGAGGAGGCAGACAGATGGAGCAGTGAGACAGTCCGGTACAGTGAGACACGAAGCTTAGCGTCCTGCATTGTGTCCAGACAGGCAGGGCTAACTCAGGGGCTGGAGCTGCATGCTGTTCCTGTGATTAGCCCTCCATCTGGCAGGGTGGGCCGAGCGAGCAGCCAGAGCGCCGCAGCCTGCTGCATGGATCTCAGAGTTTGGATGTGAGGGGGGGGGGGTCTTTCCTTCCTTCCTTTGCGTTTGGCAGAGACGGTCTGGATGCTCTCACTGTCCAGCCCAGCAGACCCACAGGGATCACACATGTGGCCAACTTTGTTTCCTGGACAGTGACAAACAATGAGTAAGACATCAGGCCCTCACACACCTTTGTACCTTTGTGTTTAGACAGTGAGATTGTTCGTTCTTCTGTTTGAACAATAAACTGGAATAACGTAGATTTGATTTGATTTTTAGGGCTACATTTTCCTCGTATGGAAAAGCCCTTACTTAAAGGCTGGTTATTAGAGACTGTGCTGTTATCATGTCTCCCTGTTGTCTGTTAACTCGCTATTTACATGCACTAATTAAAATAGTGATGTCATACTCAATGCCCCGAGACATTTACAGCTCTAGCTTTACTGCGACGTCCATTTTTTACATCTTACAATTATTACACTGATTTTAGAGTGAATTAAAATACAACAGACCGCTAACTTGAATCCCAGTGTCAGAGCAGCTGCAGCAAAACAACACGGACGTCAAGCATGGAAACAACACAAAGATCGAGATGTGGCCTGTGACAGCCTGTGAGGATACAGTGAATTCATACAGCAAGCAAGCGACCCCACCGACGTTGATCCAGGTGTTCAGACTAAAAGTGAAGCATGTTTTTTGACTGTAAGTTTACATACAGAGTCAACAAAGAAATGCTGGTAGTTGGTGTCCGACAGAGAAATCCTGGTACTGATCCGAGATAACAGCTCATCAAACTGGGCACTGGTCAGCGTCGAGGAGCTGGGAGCAGAAGGAGAGTTGATCCGGACACAGTTCATGGAGAAGCAGGAGACATTAACCCAACTGTGTGCTGTTATGAACCCAGACATGACTATGTTTGTTTGCTGGTAAATATTTAACCAAGGCAAATAAAACCAAAAAGATCCGGCGGTCAGACTGGCATGAATTACACAAAGTGAATATCTGCCTCACTTCCTGTGTGAACACCTTAAGCAGAGACTCCAGTATGCAGTTTGACCTGTTTTAATGACTTTTTGTCAACTTAGGTAATGAACTTACATGTGTACCTATTGATACCCAAACTATGATCTTTTCAGAAACCAAACCAAGTCGTTTAGGAGCCGATCAGCGACCGTCTCCCAACGTTAACCACCGCTCAGTTATTGTTCCAAGCCCAAAGAATCATAACATGTTTGTCAGGAAGCTTTATTGTGAAAGTCTGGTTTCAAGTGGCAGGAAGCAACATGAACACTCCAATGAAAAAAATAACGTACACCAAAAATGCATGCGCATTTTACTGGTGTGTGCCGCGTAGCTACTACTAAAGTGATCATTATAGTTATGATTCTTTTAGGTGTTGGAGCTTACTGCTACCGTTAGCTGTTAGCATAAGAGCTACCGTTACCTGTCAAGAAGGAACAGGGCAACCTTCAGCCCCTCACACTCCCACTCGTCTGACCCCTCTCTTTATTTAGGGCTCTCTTTGTAGCTTCTTTCTGCTCCAAGCTCGTCCTTCTCTTTGCTCCTTTCGCAGTGTGCCGTGCTCGGCAAAGGAGGTGCAGGAAATTTACCACAAGTTGCCATAGCTCCGGACTGACACAACCTCTGCGTGCGCCCTGCTGACACAAGTCACGTAGAAGCCGGATGACGCTAGTTTGTAGAGAGTCGCTGTGATTGGCCAGTTACGTGGAAAGCTAGCTGATTGGTTGTTTGATTCAGCTGAAGGCGGAGGGGCGGGCGCTCACAGTCACAGATCAGACATCAACACCATTTCAATTTAATGTTGTTAGTGAAATGCAAAGTGAATTTAATTTAAAGGTATAATAAGTTTGATTTTCCTAGAAAGCAAATGAGCCAATCACAGCGTACAGGTGAGTGTGGGAGTGGTTCAAATTAGCAACTGGGCCCTATTCAGACCTGCGAACATGGTGAGAGAGCGATGCAGAGTTGGCCTTCTTTCTGTTGGACAGGTAGGCGCCTCAAACCGGGTAGGACAAGCTAACTGGCGGTTAGCATGCTAGTGCAAAGGTAACCGTGATGCTGTCGGTGTTAGCTCGGCGGGGTGGGCGTGTTCTCGCACGAGAGAGTGAGAGTGAGCTTCTGGTGACGAAGAGCCCAGGAGGAGGGGCCCAGTTTGAACATGTTGACAAAATGCTACGTATTATACCTTTAACCAAATTCTTCTGAAATAATGTTGCAAACTGCAGCTTGAAGTCGAGTCTAGAAAGTTTCCCCTCATCTGTTATCGCATTGCACATGTGCAAAACTGTTTCTGAAGGGCTCCATGATCTGCATGAAACACAGGGTGGCTAACCAAGCTGCCTTTCCTGATGAGTTTGGAGAGAAACATTTGTTGGCTGTTGAGGCCAATAAGTTATATTTTACATTATGTTACTAAATATATATTGATGTTTCTATAACATTGTAGCGCTCCGTTGTGAATTGGGAGTTTGAGTGTCTCTTTAAGCTGACAGCAGAGAGGTAATGATGTCATAGAGACAAACTGTGGGCTGCTCCTCACACACTGAATAATAATGGAACCTCTCCCAGGACAGCGTGCCAGCAGCCACGCTGCTTCTGCTGAAATATACGAGCACACTTTCTCCTTCACAGCTGGAAGCTCAGAATTCAAATTAAACTCATTTGGATGTTTTATCTTTACAGAATTCAACCAGCTCACCAAGTCTGTAACTGAGTTTGTGTCGATGGACCAACTTCAAACGTCGTCCCTCTCTATAGATACCGACTACTGTCTTAAATAACACAATCAGCTCACTGATATTTCCCATTTCCTCCCTTTATTGGCGTACAATGAGAAGTAATGTAAAGTATAACTGTTGTCTTTGGGTCTTAAACAGAATAATTTGCCGTGATCTCATTCAAACTGAACATTTTGTTCCAATCATCCTGTCTGTCTGATCGAACTCTGCTCATGCTAGCTCAGATTATAGAAAACACGACAGTCTTACCTCCTATGCAGCTTCAAAGATGCTACTGAGATAACCCTCATCTTCCTCCTCGACCTTTTGGACCACTCCTCCTCCTCCACCCAGAGCTGCACTTACAGTATGCAGAGTTTACCAGCTCAGCTTCTCCAGCAGCACATTCATCACTACCTGAGGGAGTCAGCGTTCGCCTAATCAAGCCTCTGATTAATTGAATCAGGAACAGTGAGAGGTGGGCCAGGATCAGCAGGCCTTCAGGCTCAGCCGCTCCTCTCCTCGCCTCCTCTCCCCGCTGCATGGAGAGACGGCTGGCTGCAGGACGGGCCATATGGTGGTGCTGCTGTGCATAAGATCAGCTGCATGCAGGGAGGCTGGAGCTTGTGAGGAAACAGATCCCAGAACACCAGCAGTGAGGCCACTATCCTCAAAATCTTCTCTTTTGTGACGAAGAATTTGCTGTAACACCTAAAAAAACTGTATTTTAAGGTCTGCTATTAAGATGTATTGACCCTGTTTGCACCTTTGTTCAGCTTTGACTCTGGAAGTTGAAACATTTCACACTTTAAACGCAGGGCATTAATTAAATCTACATTCTTTTGGTGAAAAGTTTTAACCCCACTTCAGTCTAAACATTCAAACTCGTGTAGATATACAATTTATTTGACGTCCCCTCAGTCTGTCCTTATGTAAGAATTCAAAGAACGCTCACATAAAATCAGCAGTTGTTTAAATGTGAAGTATTTCCTTTAAGATCTTTTGTATTTGTAAAAGCTGAATCACTAAATGTTGAATGAAGATTTTCTTCTACGTGTTTTAATCATTATGTGACATATTAAAACAATAGATGTAAAAACACGTCAAACTGAAATGTGACAGGATTTTAATATGTTTTATTTCAATTGTTTTTATTGGAGTTTTCAGACAAAGAGAGGGAGAGGGGACAAAAACAACAACAAACAAAAAAGAGGGTACCAAAGCATGCTTACATAAGAAGAGTGCATAAGTACAATATTGTACCCATCTCACACATACAAATCGCTTGTTCTACAGAGTCAATAGAACTAATGAGTGAAAGCAAGGTAGGTGACAAGAACATCAGGAGGAAACAAAGGAAGAGTGGGAGGGTGGGAGAAGGTTAGGGCAATCTAATGTGTTTGCATCAAAGCTCACATACTAGTCTAGAAAGGGATGCCACGTTTTTGTGAACCTTTTCAAGGAGCCGTGGACTGTGCGTCTCATTTTTTCTGGTTTGAGAAACAACATAACCTCACGAAGCCAGCGTGCGTGAGATGGAGGAGCAGGCGATTTCCAGCTAAGAAGAATAAGCCGGCGGGCTAGCATTGTCGAGAAAGCCATTAGATCTGATTGATGTCTGGGTATCCCACTGTTGCTAGGAACAACAACAAATGTTCTGGATCTGGATCAACGCTTTTTCTACAAATGTAGGATAACATGTTTTAAAAAGTATTTTAAGAGGTTTTAAATGTTGTCGTCTATAGTTAAAGTGATAATCTCAAGGTTCTCAGTGTCGTCCTATTTGGCGGCACCTTATGGTGATAAAAGTGTCTGTGGGCGCAGACATGCCAGATAACCAGACGTCTACGGTCGCTTTCCTTTTCAGACTGTTTGCTTCATCTGAGCGTCGAGTTTGTTTCTTCTTCTTTGGATTTTCACTTCTTGTTGAAGTTGTATCTGTTGTCATCCATCTTTCCTTTGTTTGTTCAGCCATAGTAGATTACTGTTTTCTCACAACACTTGCAGAGAGCGGAAAAGCAGCCGCTTAGCTCCGCCTACCCTCTCTGGCAGACCAACCACTGCTGCTCCATAATAATACTATATACTGCAAATGCAAAGGCTTCCATCAGTGGGCCATAGGCTCAGTCACCTTTGTGTTACCTCATTCAGCGATAGAGACTCAACAGACATTTATCTAATCTATTTATCTTTAAGCAGGTATTTTAGAATCTTAAGCACGTTGTCACACTTTCTTGAAGGTGTTTGATTGTTATTCGGGAATAATCTGTAAAATAACAGCGCTGTCGCCTCACAGCTAGAAGGTTCCTGGTTCGAATCCCGGTTCAGACATAGTGGGCCTGTCTGTGTGGAGTCTGCATGTTCTCCTCGTGTGTGCGTGGGTTCCCTCCGGGTACTCCGGCTTCCTCCCACAGTCCAAAGACAATGCTCGTAAGGTTCCCTGGTGACTCTAGATTGCCCGTAGGTGTGAATGTGAGCGTGAAAGGTTGTCTGTCTCTGTGTGTCAGCCCTGTGATTGACAGGCGACCTGTCCAGATGCTTTCCTTTTTATTAAATAATAATAGTTTGTGATTATTGAACAGTTCCCAACATAAATCACAGAAGGAAGGCGTCATTAATCACTGTCATTATGTACTATTGTGTTCAAAGCGAATACACAGAAGCCCAGCTAGCAGGGAACGTTCCCATAACATCGGCTAACATTACCTACAAGTTGTAATTACGTTTGAAAGAAAACGTTTTAATCTAATATTCAGAGAACGTTTTCAGGATGTTTATTATTTCAAATAAGGTTCTTGTGATGTTATAACTTAAACTTAGACAAAACGTTTTAACGTCAACATCCTGAAGATCTTTTCAGGATGTTATCGAGGCCTGGGACGTCAGAACGCCTTTTGTAAAACATTTGCTCAATGTGACATAAAAACAAAGGTAGAACATGCTGACCGCAACATGCTGAGGACCTTTTGCAGGATGTTAGTACAACACACAAACAACAGTTAAGTTTGACCTCCGAGGTTGATTATCTGCTCATCTGGAGAACATTCAGTGATTTTTGTGCTTCTACCATGGCTGAGTACACTGCTTAATTAAAGTGTTCTTTTTTCAAGATCGCTGTGTGTTGTTGTTATGAACGGTCTGTACATGGTGTTTTATTTTGAAATGACCAAAAGCTGTATGCTGCTTTCGTGTGTGACTTCCTGTTTGGAACGATCTGCTCTTTTCAGCTTGACACGTGCTTGAAGCGTCCGGAGACGGACCGCGGCGTGTGCTGTGGACTCACGAGCATTGACTTGAATGGGCGCGATCGACTCCCGAGGTCGCGGCGCACACGGAACGCGCCGGAGACGGATCCTGTGGAATTTGAGTGTCAGCAATGCAAAAGTGGCGCGCAAAAAGCTTCTCATTGAAAACTGCTATAGAAAAGCCGCCCCAGCTGCCCCAGCTGTCTGATCAGGCTGAAGTCATCCACTGGACACTGAACCAAACTGGTCCTAATTGTCAGTCCAGCCTTGCAATGAAGCTCACTGCACACGCTCTCTCTCTCTCTCTCTCTCTCTGTGTGTGTGTGTGTGTGTGTGTGTGTGTGTAGAATAAAAAAGACCCGTATATAAAATCACTCTATAAATGAAGATGATTTAGCGGGAGAAAGTTTCTGACAGCATCCAAAAAGTAAAACAGACATGACACCAATTGAGTCTCAGTGTGCAGCAGGTACACTAACACACTGCCAGAGGAGATAAACTGCTGCCTCTACTCCTCTCTCACTTTCTGTCTTACTCACTCACTCACTCCCTCACTCATTCACTCGCTTGCTTGCTTACTCCATCACACACTCTCTCTCTCACACACACACATTGCTGTAGCGCTCAGATAAAACATTCCCGGGGAGTGTGAATGCGGGGAGAAGAAAAATGACGTTGTGTAATCACAGTGAAGCATTACCAGTCATTACTCTGCGCTGTCACTCGCAGATGAGAGACAAGGCTGCGAGTCGCTCCAATCCATGACTGCCTGCAGACGCCCGACGCTAGATTGATTCTCTTCCTCCTTCCTCCTCTCATCTTGTTTCTTCTTCTTCTTCTTCTTCTTCTTCTTTGGGAGGCACAGTTAATGAGTCAGTGTCGGTGAATTTGTTCTGTACTCCCTGGAAGGTGGACAGCTGAGTGAATCCTCTACATCTGCAGGTTGACCTTGACGGGGATGAAGATTGCTTCACCGGCAGAGGCCGCGCTGCTGCTGCTGCTTCAGATAAAGCCTGAGGTGTGAGATGTATTGCTCAGACGCAGAGCAGCCTGAAATAGTGCTGCTCAGTTTGACTGTGCTTTGCTTTTTGATGAAAACAAATGCTTTCATGCCTTTTTCATAGCTGTAAGTCCATAATATCGCTCTGTGTTAAAGGTGGTACCATGTGATGTAACTTAAAGTGGTTAAAATCAACATGAGAACAACAATGAATCAAATTATAATGTTTTTTCTATCAACCTTTATAGTGATTATAAGCTCATAGATTAGCTTTTCATTATGGTTATTATGGTTCACAGGCAGCTGTTTTCAGTGAATAACCTCTCTCTCTCTATATATATATACAACTATATACTAATATTTTTTTTTGTTAAGATCAGAGTTTTCTGTATCTTGACATCATTGCAAATGAGGGAAACCTCAATCATTTTTTAGGCTTAAAGACACAATCTCGAAGATTTCTATTTTTGTGCTCTTGAGCGCCTCCCACTGGTGATAATCGGTAATTATAAGAACAATCTTCCCGATTTAACCAGACGTCTACGGCTGTCTCCCTTTGTCTCAGTTGTAACTCCTGATTTTCCTGGCTGACGGTCGCTTTCCTTTTCAGACTGTTTACTTCATCTGAGCGTCGAGTTTGTTTCTTCTTCTTTGGATTTTCACTTCTTGTTGAAGTTGTATCTGTAGTCATCCATCTTTTCTTTGTTTGTTCAGCCATAGTAGATTAACGTTGCTTCGCAATGCTTACAGAAACCGGAAAAGCAGCTGCTTAGCTCCGCCTACCCTCTCTGGCAGACCAACCACTGCTGGCTGATGGAAAACGCGTCACTAACTGGGCGCCGCTTGTGATTTTTTTCTGCGAATGCCGCCACAGACACCCAGTCCATAATAATACTATATACTGCAAATGCAAAGGCTTTCATCAGTGGGCGATAGGCTCAGTCACCATTGTGTTACCTCATTCAGTGATAGAGACTTAACAGACATTTATTTGGCGCCGGTTTAGCTTGGCGGTTGAATTGGCAGCCATGTGCAGAGGCTGTAGTCCTCGATGCGCCCCCCCCCCCCGGGTTCAGCTCCCACCCTCGACCCTGTTGCGTGTCGTCCCCACTCTCTCTTGCTGTTTCCAACATTGTCCACTGTCCTCTCTCTCAGTAAAGGCATACAGGGCCAAAGAAAGAATCTTGAAAAAAAAAAGGCATTTGCTTAAATGATACAGTCAGAGATTGTTACTTTAAATAAAGGTTTGAATTGAATTGAATTTTAGACTGCACATTGGAAAGTGTCCAGAAATGACCTGTAGGGGCTGCATGCAGGGTTTACGTTTCACTGGTATCAAGTGTGGTTGATATAAACAGCAAAAATGTCTGGGGGGAAATGGGCCAAATAAAGTATGTTACTTAAAAGATATGTTGTCAAGGCAACTTAAATATAATCTTATATTATTCAACAGTCTGGTTTTGCCTTCACTCGAGAGACGGACTGACGGAGACGGACAGCGCCACTGGTGTGTATCCCAACAACTTTTGGTTGGATGGATTTGGACCGCCAAAACGTCTAATTCATGTCACCCTGAGGATGAAAATTAGTAAATACTTGATGATACACTGACTTTTTTAACTAGCACAATCAATACTTCGGTTTATCGGCCAATATCTGTAGAACTAATGACATCCATGCTAATCATCAAATGTTAGTATGCTAGCAGTTACCTGCTGAACACGGTGGATATGATACCTGCTATATGTCTAGCTATTGTCAGGGAGATCTTGTTAGCTTGCTCAGCATTTAGTGGAAAGTATCACAAAGTAGGCTGTCGAACAGAAAATTTAATTATTCTTGAGACTTTCTTTAGTTTTTCTACTTGTGTTACTGTAGCTTCATTTTTCTTGTCCTAATCTAGTTATTGTAGTAACGTCCCCGTGTTCCTGGATCTCAGCATTTAGCTGCCATGTTGGGCAGAGCAAAGAAAATAAAACCCAATTTGCTTCCCTTTAAATTGGGATAAATAAGACTGACATTTATGTATGCAACACTGTAATGGACTGCCTGGGAAATCCCGGACCGGTTATAAACAGTGGTTGTGACAGAAAGACAGGACAGGCACACAGAAGGTGAGGTTTTCCTGCAGATTGACTCCTCCTCTGTCACTTCTCCTCGGAGCAGAACACAGTCCTAATCCAGTGAGAAGGCTCGATACAGCCCCTCTACATCGCACACACTGCAGGGCTATTGAAAGTGATATCTGAGATTAGCTTTCATTCAGGCAGGCCGGCCACCCTTAACCAGGCCGCTGCAGAGTGTGTGCCTGCTGCAGATTCGAGCAGACAGCCTCCACTCCCCTGCTGCCTTTTCCAGCCTGCAAACCTGCTCAAACACGAGCAGACGTCTCGGAGCGAGGACGCTCTCACAGCTGATCGCCTCGGGCTGTTTGCAGGGCTTCTTTCTGAGAGGCATCTGTGGTACAGTGCAAATCATAAAGCAGGAAAACATGCTGTAAAAACTCTTACCTGTGAACTGATTTATCCATCCTTGTTTGATTACTTATTTTTCTAGACACGACAGCTAGCCTTCTATTTGATCTCAGTCTCTACTTTGTAATTTGTAGATTGTTTAATTAAGATATAAATATATATTTCTGTTAACATGATTTTGTCCCCCTTTTTTAATATTTGGAGATATATATTTGTCTTCCTCCTAACTCCACCTCCAGCCAAGTATCCCTACAAATAATGTTCAGGCTGGATTACTCTGCACAGTATAACTTCGGTCCAGTGCCAATGCAAGAAGTTGTGTATATGTACCAAAACGGTAATTACGGTGATTTAAAGGTTATGCTGGTAGAGGAACATGTAATACATGTAATGTTTCGATGCTTCTCTGTCAAATCTAACACAGATATGCTAACAATTGTGTTACAGTATAACTGATGAAAACCCATACGTAAAACTAGTAGTCTAAGAAAAGATCCTTAAATTAAAGGCAGCTTTCAGCAGCATACAAGTGCAGTTAGAGTGCTGCATTTAAGGGCTTAAAACTTTCCTGCGTAGAGTGCCATAAGAAGCAGAGCTATGAACAAAAAACCCTTAAAAGCATAAAAAGAGGTGCAAAAAGAGGCTTTTAAATGTTCCTCACTAGAATGCCATAAAAACAGAGATCGAGCTACAATGCACCTCAGTAGGGCAGCAAAAAATACATACTATGAAGCAGGCTAAAAATCTTTGTCAAATCCAAGTTATTACTGACACTGTTAGCAAGGAGCAGAGGCCTGTCCACTATTACTTTTCATTTACAGTTGTCAAATGGTACTGATAACTGAGAGTCTGCACGCATTAGGTAGCCAACTTAAACTCCTTGTTATAGTCATGCTGCCTTGTCGCTCACAGGAAGAAAGTGATTGAAAATGTCAGTGTCAGGGCCTTAAAGTGACGTGTGTACTCCAGTGTTACAGTGTTAACAGAGACAGTTGGATATAACCATGTTGGTTCTAAAGTTAGTACAGTGTTTACAGAGACAGTTGGATATAACCATGCTGGTTCTAAAGTTAGTACAGTGTTTACAGAGACAGTTACCATGTTGGTTCTAAAGTTAGTACAGTGTTTACAGAGACAGTTGTATATAACCATGTTGGTTCTTGAGTTATTACAGTGTTTACAGAGACAGTTACCATGTTGGTTCTTGAGTTAGTACAGTGTTTACAGAGACAGTTACCATGTTGGTTCTAAAGTTAGTACAGTGTTTACAGAGACAGTTGTATATAACCATGTTGGTTCTTGAGTTAGTACAGTGTTTACAGAGACAGTTACCATGTTGGTTCTTGAGTTAGTACAGTGTTTACAGAGACAGTTACCATGTTGGTTCTAAAGTTAGTACAGTGTTAACAGAGACAGTTGGATATAACCATGTTGGTTCTAAAGTTAGTACAGTGTTTACAGAGACAGTTGTATATAACCATGTTGGTTCTAAAGTTAGTACAGTGTTTACAGAGACAGTTGTATATAACCATGTTGGTTCTTGAGTTAGTACAGTGTTTACAGAGACAGTTACCATGTTGGTTCTTGAGTTAGTACAGTGTTTACAGAGACAGTTACCATGTTGGTTCTAAAGTTAGTACAGTGTTAACAGAGACAGTTGGATATAACCATGTTGGTTCTAAAGTTAGTACAGTGTTTACAGAGACAGTTGTATATAACCATGTTGGTTCTAAAGTTAGTACAGTGTTTACAGAGACAGTTACCATGTTGGTTCTAAAGTTAGTACAGTGTTTACAGAGACAGTTACCATGTTGGTTCTAAAGTTAGTAGAGTGTTTACAGAGACAGTTGTATATAACCATGTTGGTTCTAAAGTTAGTACAGTGTTTACAGAGACAGTTGGATATAACCATGTTGGTTCTAAAGTTAGTACAGTGTTTACAGAGACAGTTGTATATAACCATGTTGGTTCTTGAGTTAGTACAGTGTTTACAGAGACAGTTGGATATAACCATGTTGGTTCTAAAGTTAGTACAGTGTTTACAGAGACAGTTGTATATAACCATGTTGGTTCTAAAGTTAGTACAGTGTTTACAGAGACAGTTGTATATAACCATGTTGGTTCTTGAGTTAGTACAGTGTTTACAGAGACAGTTACCATGTTGGTTCTAAAGTTAGTACAGTGTTTACAGAGACAGTTACCATGTTGGTTCTAAAGTTAGTACAGTGTTTACAGAGACAGTTGTATATAACCATGTTGGTTCTAAAGTTAGTACAGTGTTTACAGAGACAGTTACCATGTTGGTTCTAAAGTTAGTAGAGTGTTTACAGAGACAGTTGTATATAACCATGTTGGTTCTAAAGTTAGTAGAGTGTTTACAGAGACAGTTGTATATAACCATGTTGGTTCTTTAGTTAGTACAATGTTTAGAGAGACAGTTGTATATAACCATGTTGGTTCTTTAGTTAGTACAGTGTTTACAGAGACAGTTACCATGTTGGTTCTAAAGTTAGTACAGTGTTTACAGAGACAGTTGTATATAACCATGTTGGTTCTAAAGTTAGTAGAGTGTTTACAGAGACAGTTGTATATAACCATGTTGGTTCTTTAGTTAGTACAATGTTTAGAGAGACAGTTGTATATAACCATGTTGGTTCTTTAGTTAGTACAGTGTTTACAGAGACAGTTGTATATAACCATGTTGGTTCTAAAGTTAGTACAGTGTTTACAGAGACAGTTACCATGTTGGTTCTAAAGTTAGTACAGTGTTTACAGAGACAGTTGTATATAACCGTGTTGGTTCTTTAGTTAGTACAGTGTTTACAGAGACAGTTGTATATAACCATGTTGGTTCTAAAGTTAGTACAGTGTTTACAGAGACAGTTGTATATAACCGTGTTGGTTCTAAAGTTAGTACAGTGTTTACAAAGACAGTTGTATATAGCCATGTTGGTTCTAAAGTTAGTACAGTGTTTACAGAGACAGTTGTATATAACCATGTTGGTTCTAAAGTTAGTACAGTGTTTACAGAGACAGTTGTATATAACCATGTTGGTTCTTTAGTTAGTACAGTGTTTACAGAGACAGTTGTATATAACCGTGTTGGTTCTAAAGTTAGTACAGTGTTTACAAAGACAGTTACCATGTTGGTTCTAAAGTTAGTACAGTGTTTACAGAGACAGTTACCATGTTGGTTCTAAAGTTAGTACAGTGTTTACAGAGACAGTTGTATATAACCGTGTTGGTTCTTTAGTTAGTACAGTGTTTACAGAGACAGTTGTATATAACCATGTTGGTTCTAAAGTTAGTACAGTGTTTACAGAGACAGTTGTATATAACCGTGTTGGTTCTAAAGTTAGTACAGTGTTTACAAAGACAGTTGTATATAGCCATGTTGGTTCTAAAGTTAGTACAGTGTTTACAGAGACAGTTGTATATAACCATGTTGGTTCTAAAGTTAGTACAGTGTTTACAGAGACAGTTGTATATAACCATGTTGGTTCTTTAGTTAGTACAGTGTTTACAGAGACAGTTGTATATAACCGTGTTGGTTCTAAAGTTAGTACAGTGTTTACAAAGACAGTTACCATGTTGGTTCTAAAGTTAGTACAGTGTTTACAGAGACAGTTACCATGTTGGTTCTAAAGTTAGTACAGTGTTTACAGAGACAGTTGTATATAACCGTGTTGGTTCTTTAGTTAGTACAGTGTTTACAGAGACAGTTGTATATAACCATGTTGGTTCTAAAGTTAGTACAGTGTTTACAGAGACAGTTGTATATAACCGTGTTGGTTCTAAAGTTAGTACAGTGTTTACAAAGACAGTTGTATATAGCCATGTTGGTTCTAAAGTTAGTACAGTGTTTACAGAGACAGTTGTATATAACCATGTTGGTTCTAAAGTTAGTACAGTGTTTACAGAGACAGTTGTATATAACCATGTTGGTTCTTTAGTTAGTACAGTGTTTACAGAGACAGTTGGATATAGCCATGTTGGCTCTTGAGTTAGTACAGTGTTTACAGTGGCAGGCCGGACTCTTCTGAGAAATGCAGCCTTCAGCCTGGTGTCCTCTGCTCACTGGCCATGCACATCCATCCAGCTCGTCCAAACAGATCTGAGTGAGTGCAGGCTAAGTCTTTTCCCCCGTGTTTGAGGAGACTGGAGCCCAGATGGTTAGTGGGGCTGCCAGATCAATTACCAGCAGCACACCAGCAGAGAGAGCAGAGCGCGGCACTTAGCTTCCAGGCCCAATTGAACTGATCGCTATTTGAACTTTTACATATTGTCAGAACACGCTGTGACATTAAGGACTCACTAACTTAATGCCACATGTGCAGCAGTAGGACACTTTGTTTGGATATTGTTATTTTACCTTCCAGCTCAGTTTTTTATTGCCCTTTCCAAACAGCCATCATGACAACCACATGAAGCAAACAGCTGTGCATGTTGAGTGCTGGAGATAAAGCATTTGCCAAAAGAAAAAAAAACCGACTGAAGGCATTTCCTTTGAGGAAAAGTTTTTGAAAAGAAAATTAGCAAAGATAAGTTAAAAATGTTCCATAATTATTTTAGTTCCATCTATCACTTAGAGTGATTAATGGCATTTGTGCAGACATACTGATTGGGACTAGTCCTCAAAATTAAGTCTTAGAACTCTGCAAAAGAAATGGATTGGACCATTGTAGTGGTATTTGTGCTTATTGTGATGTCAATTCTCAGAGTATTTACAAATGCTTTGACATGAAACCTTGAACATAGCATTACAACATTATGAAAGCCTTCAAGCTTATCTTACTGAGCATGATGTCGGAGGAAAATGGCTACATGTGACTATGGTGATTCGGCTAAACTACTAATGAGATGATAAATAAAGCCTGGCCCACAGTGAAAGAGTTTGAAACAGATGTGTAAAATGTGAGAGAGCCACACATGACGACAGATAATGATCGAACAGTGTTGTTCCTGTAGTGTGGAGAGCAACGATACAACCCAAACAGCACACCACACCCTAACAGGTTCATTCACCAACAACCAGAGTCCCACTCTCACAGCTGGAAATCTCACTAAATCTCACACAGTCAAACGAGACTTTAGAGTAAACAAACATGGCGGACGACAGGCAGGAAGAATTGCCGATGATACATTTTTGACTTTTTACTTAAAATCAGCTGTACATGTTACTTTATGCTACCCGTTTGTCGCCATGGCTGCGGTTGTTTTGCTTCCTTCTTCAGTCAGCTTGCTTCCTGATTGGCTATCGTTTGGTTCCACGTGTGTTGGGTTTCCCACAAAATGGAATATCAGTAAATATTGAACATGTTTAATATTTGAAATCGGTTCTTGACGTTCTTCAGAGTAGATTGGGGGAAGTAACATCCCTCTGGGGGAAGTAACATCCCTCACACCACAGGAACATCAGGAGAGACCATCTTTAGAACCATCAGAACATCAGGACTTCGCTTACTTTAGTCAGAGGGGGGAATCAGGCCCAAAATCAGCTGGATTATCTTGTGGTGTGTACATCGCATTAGTGAAATAGAGGTCTTGGTTGGCCTTTCATTTTTAATAAGCCTTTAAAAACCTTAATAAACCTTTAAAGCTATGCTAGCTGTTTCCCCCAGCTTCCAGTCTATATGCTAAGCCAGGCTAATCCTGAATTAAGCTTTGTACTTAAAACACCAACATGGGGTTGATATTAATCTTCTGATGTTGCACTTGGCCTGATAATCGAACAGTTATCATGTTCCTTACAACAAGAAAACAATGTTAAACCATTGGAGGTGACGGTGTCATAAATGAATGTGATTGATTACTTTGACATCTGCTGAGAGGCTGGCTCTTACAGCTCACTTTCCAGCCTTCACTTTGGTTTCAGAACAAAAACTAATCAGTTTAATGAAGTCTGAAACACTTCCACTCAAACTTTTTACAATGTAGAACATTAAGCTAATGCATCTTAATAGTAATCCTAATTATTTTCTTGCAGCCAATTTGAGTGCATCCAAGCTAATGTTTCACCACCCATCGCATCAGTGTGCCCTTCATTTTTGGCAAAAACAAAACTAATGTTTAGATATTTCTCCATCCTGTCACACTCTGACTAATAATGTCAACTTTCCCACACTTTTACCAAATGTTTGTGTTTACTGAAAATGATCTCTGTGTCTGTTTTGAATGTTCTATCTGGTTTCAATCCGTCGCTCTGACCCAAAACCCCCTCTCCTGTTGGAGCCCTGTTCGTCTTGCTGCTCTTCTCACTCCTCAAACTTTGATATTTTTATCATTTCAAATCAACCCCCCTCCCCTGAGAAGAGTTCAAACCCACATGATGCTTTGTACCTCTGCAGGAAGTATTTGATCTCCTATGCCCTTAGAAAGTTACAACACGGAGCATCCCTGGTTTTTCAAGTAGATATCCCCGATGCAACAAAGTCAAACCTTCACAGTGACCTCTCCTTGGATTCTAAAACAGCACACATACAGAAGGAGGCTTTTCTCTTTCTAGGTCAACCTGCCTCACTCCACTACATTTCAGAAGATGAGCCACTGAACTTGTGAAAGTTTTCCTGAAGAAGTCTCATAATTTGGTTGGTTGATTTACGGATTATGTTAATTAAGTATGCAGCCATTAGGACCTGGTTAGCCTAGTTTCTTTCTCTGAGGTCATCAATAACCTCCGTGTAGAAGTATTCCCTGTGTCCTGACCACACAATGGACTGCTCTGCAAACAGGAACAAAGAGACAATAGTTACTATAGCAAAGAGTAAGGTCTACACCGGCTGTTTTTGTAAAGCGATTTGGTGCTATACAAAAAAAATATTGATTGATTGACAGTGCCTGGTGATAACTGGAAGTGGAAAAGGGTTCAGGTTTGTAAGATTTTCATGTGAGAGCAAACATGCTCAAGTTAGCTAAGCTAAAGCTACTTTCTGAAAGGCAGTGAAGCTGGTGATAGAACCTTCAACTTGTTGGGTTTTGCACGTTTCAAAGGATTACAGCAGGTCAGTAAGTTAGTTTTGCTGATGTTAGACAACATCAAACAATGTCCTGTCGTCTCCACCGCAAATATTTTCTTTCATTTGTTGTCTCTTCAACAAACCGCTGAGATAAACCACTGATCTGATATCGTGTGCTGCATGCGCAGGTATACAAGGCTGCCGTGTGGAGTACGTGTGTGGTACACTTAAACTGAAATGTTTGTTGATATGTCAGACTCTTTTAAGGGGATAAACGGGTCCTTGTCGGGACTCGTTCTATAATCCTCGGTTCCGGGTCTGTTCAACATTACGTGTAATACCCAAATGGATCTGGGAAGACCCGGCCGTGATTAGAAAGGGTTAATGATTATAACGGGTCTCTTAGGGTTCGGGCATGAAATTTTGGACCTGTGGAGACCTCTACCTCATACAACCCCACTTCAAAAACTACACTGGACCTTTAAGAAAGACATTAGCAAGACAAAAGACAACAAGAAATATTGCAAAACATCCGTTGGTTGGACCACAGTGTTTACTGTATGTCTTTAAAGGTTACCGTAATAGCTGAAGATGACTACAATAATAAACAAGTGTATCACACAGTGGAATAAAGGAGTAACGCTAGTGGACGCAAAAATCGTTCAGGGATTTATCACCAAGAGTGTTTGTTCATGTTTCAGCTCGTCGTGGTTTTATGGCCCTGTGTCCATTAACACAGTGTTTTGTGCTGGCAGCGCCAACGACCGGTTAGTGGACACAGGACCCGACTGATGTCGCTTAATCGGCAGCTGTTTCCTTGTTCACATGCTCGCCATAAAAACTAAACAGTTTAATAAGGTGATAATATGTTCCATTTGTTTTTACAGCTTATTCCACTGCCCACATGTCGCCAAACATACAGCTTTTAAACATGAGCCAAAGAAGTAAACGAGTCAAGATTTCAAAAGGTCAGTGTTTGAAATTCAAGTTAAGTGTCTTCTAAGTGAAGAAACAGTTACACATCTCTTTGAAAAGCATTTCAGTTCCTGTGAAACGTCTTATTTAGCTGCAGCGCTCCTCTGCTCAGGGATCAGCCTGTCGAGTTTAATTCACAACTTTTCAAATGTTGTTCTGAGGATTTGATTTGTCTTCAGTGTTTAGAACAAACACTGCAGTGGAGACTCGGAGATGGAGGTACACAGAGGTGCGCTGCATTGTCTCAGCAAACAGCAGCAGGTTCAGATAGGATCAGAGACGCCGATTGGACGAGGTGAGTATGACTGAAGACAAAGTGCTTTAATCACTTCCCCCAGGCCACCGTAGAGTGTCGCCGATTATCATCAGAGAAAATCTGAAATATGTGCACGCCTGCCCCGAGGCTTATCACACTCGGGGAGAAATCTGTCTTTTTTTTGAGCCTCCACACTGACCTTGAGTGACGGTGCAGCAAAGAGAGAATCAAACCGCTCGCTCGTCTCCAGAAGACGCAGAGACGTCGCTCTGCAGGAGGACGAGGAGCTGAAGTCTGTTGACATTTAGGTCAGTGACATTTAGTTCTTTAAACACTTATCTGTCCACAGTCTTTATGTGGGATTGTGGAGACTGTGTGGATGAAGGAACTACCAACTTAAGTCCAAGTGTTCGTCCACACTGTAACATCTGCAGACGTCACAGTAACACCTTCTAACCTGTTAAAATCCACCGCATGAGCGGGTTAAGCCAAACCCACTCTATCGCCCCCTGCTGACTGGCTGCAGTAGAGGTCTCATCCATGTTAACAGATGGGACATGAGTCAAACTATTAAATCAAAATACATTTTAGTCAAACATGGTTTCTGTCATTATAGTTAGTTCTTATCATGCTGATTTATGTCCAAGTGTTCATTTTTCTCACAAGTTTACTTTTAATTAGTTGTTTGATGCTGTAAAAAGGGGGTGTGGCCTCATGATTGACAGCTCTCAGGCTCCTGCAGCGTTCTGTTCCCGAGTAGCAGAATAGAGGAGGAACGGCGAGAGGAGACGTAACTAACACTAACACTACAGTCATTGAACTTTCCAGAAGCGTGAATATCTGCTTCAGACCGACACAAGAAGCTGTTCTGCCGCACACTGCGCCCACCTGAGGGCTCCAACACGCCAAGGACACCTGAGGGCTCCAACACGCCAAGGACACAAGGTAAAGGTGTGTGTCGGGTAGAGGAAGGGGCTGGACGTCTATACTGCGGCTCCACCAGCCGATCTCTGCTGCACACACTCTGGATACAGATGAGCAACATGGCGGCGGAGGAGGTGGAGGAGGTGGAGACGCGTCGTCCATCTTTGCATTCAATCATCGGCTTACATTTGTCTTTGTGTTTGGATTAAACAAACATGATACAACATGATATTCAGATACGCAGAGCTCCATTTTTTAATCTAGTCAATGACGGATTTTCTTTGTTTTATCCATTGCAGAGGCATGCACGATGAATATGTATTCATTCTTATCAAAACAGGCTCATATTTTATTTTATCTACATGTTTTTTTTAGAGGTCTGTGGACTTAGAGAAAGAGACAGACTGATGAGCAGAGCTTATATTTGTCACAGTGTCTTGTTTGAGCGTCCCCTGACTGCACTATGGGCGATAAAGCTCAGCAGCAGCATGTAGGTACTGATGTAGTGTCTTTAAGTAGCTGCCTATTAAGCAGCCATGGAGCGTGTGTGTCTGAGTATGACCAGTGGATAGGAACATCGCTGTGAGAGCACATTACAGAGCACGGCTACTCTTAACTGTCCATAAAGTGAGGTGCTGCCATTTGAATAGCACTCTGGGTAATTATGGTCGGCAGCTCATCCTCCGTCAGCTCCGTGGATGAGTCTGTCTCCTTCTTTCAATTTCCTGCCTGGTTGAGGACGCCGGCAGATCTGTGGAGAGGACGGCGCTGCAAAGCGACGCAGCAAAGAGCTTTATAATTAAAAGTGTTTGGAAAGAGAGGGAGGAAGAGAAAGTAGTTCCTTACATCCCTCGCTTTAGGAGAGGAAGAAACAAAACATGAAGTAAAGGTTTCTGTGCATCAGACTGCGGTGTATCCGAGCATGCAGTTCAGTAAATCAGTTAATTCTCTTTTCTGTAGTGTTGTGCATTTTAGAATGTCATTAGTCACAGAATAATTATCAAAGCTCATTTAAATTACACAGGGTTACAACACTCTGTGCACCTGATCTGGGACTTTTCCAGAAACAAACGTGTCAGTGGATTTCCAGCATCAGAGACAAACATTAAGGACAGCTTCAACAACAACAACAACAACAACAACAACAACAACAAGTCAGGCACAGCGTGAGCTAAGTGAGGTTCGGGTTTGCATTGCATGGACTTCCCAGTTCTTTCAGTGATTGTCAAAGGTGTTAAAGGGATAGTTGGCTTTGTTTGAAGTGGGGCTGTATGAGATACTAATCAATAGTAAGTGTGTTTCTAAACACCGGGGCCAATTAAAATTAAATTCTATCAAAAAAATTAAGACATTAACAGAGGCCAATGACGAAGAGGTTTAAAAAGTTTTGCAATTGCTCCAGCAGATTGCTTCAGCCGGCAGCCATTAAAACAGCCTGTATTAGCTGCAACACAATCAAATCAAAAAATGCACCTAATCAAAGTACATCCACTAATTGTCATTTTTAATGTCTGACACATCACAGACAGGATCCCTACAGAGACAGACCTTTTTATTAAAGAGGAAGATGATTTTCTGAAACCAGAAACAGACACTGAATCTTTCAGCAAAGCCACCAGACTCCATTAAAAAACAAGGCTATTGTACTTCACAGATCACAGGGGCTTCTGGTCTGACTGTGCCTTCATCTGTTGGTTTGTTTATTTATGTGTTATGTTGGTCCGAGCTCACCCTTTGAAAAGACATGCAACAACAAAAACAAACTAACTAACGGATGACGGGGTAGACCAACAACTCGTACGTTGTGCTATGTAAATTTGTGTTTTAATGAATGGAGTCTGGTGTGTTTGCAGAGAGCGATGTAACGTCTGTTTGTGGTTAAAACAATCATCTTCCTCTGTAACAAAAAGGTCTATCTCTGTAGGGATCCTTTCTGTGATGTTGTCACACACTGAGAATAACAATCTGAGCCTGTCAGTGGAAACAACAAGAACTTTTAGTGGACAACCTTTGATCCATCGAGGATTATGTTGCAGCCATTACCACCTGTTTTGCAGCTGCAGGCTGAACACATCTGCTGGTGCAGTTATAAAACATTTTTGGGAATTCAGATCTATAATTTGTCATAACAGGGCCGAGTATGAAAAATAACTAAATTCCCCTTTCATTAATAAAAAATCTCTGTGTTTGACTCTAGAAGTGTTTTTAATAAATGTGCCGTCACAGTACTAATACAAGAAGAAAGAGTGTTTCCTCTCTGTGGCTGATTTCACGCTCTGCCTCCAGGTTTACTCTGAACTTTTAACAACCTTCACATGTGAACACTTTGCCATTTTATTTAGATTTGCCCGTGACCCTCAATTTATAATCCGTCTCATTGAAAAGTCATTACTGCTCTTGTCTGCTTGATTAGATCTGTGTGCCTTTGATTCAGTGGCTGATTTCACTCAGAGTGGGAGTGGGGCGTGTGTGGGGAGGGGCTGTACATGTGTTACAGTTCACAGATCTTCAGTGTGTGTACGCTGTATTTGTCTGGCTGAATCACATCAGTGGTTTCCACTCAGAAACACCTCTGCATTCAAGCAGCTGCTGGCTGAGTGAGCTGGACAAACAGGCCAGAACGTGTCGCAGTGTTCAGCAGCTGCTACATGCAATCAAAGCTTCATGACAGGTCTTCTGGTGACGAAGAGCCCAGGAGGAGGGGCCCAGTGTTAATGTGTTGTTGACAAAATGCAAGAAAAAATCCTCCTGATTATACCTTTAAATAATGCTGCAATCACTGAAGGACTTAAATACAAAGAGTTACGTTAATTTAGACAAAAAGAAAAAACACGTATGCACAGGAAGAACATGCAAACTCCACACAGAAAGGCCCCCTACATCTGAACCGGGATTCAAACCGGGAACCTTCTAGCTGTGAGGCCACAGCGCATTGTTTCAGACAAACGCATGTCAAATTAAAGCTCATATTCTGTGCCTGTAACACAGAGCACGAAAAGGAAAGAGCCAAGCGGAGGACTTTTATCCAGATCGTCCGGTGCGAGACCAGACTTTACGTTTTCAAACTGATCTTACTTCTGAACCTCATCAAGTAGTTTTTGAACGTAAAAAAAATCAAACTGTGACCATTTTTTGTTTTATTAAAGCAACGCACTTCTATAGTTTTAGGAAAAGATGGTGGATTGGGCCTAAATAATACATCACCTTTGGCTTCTGGTTCTACACGGGCTGAGAGCAGCTTGTTTCCGGGGTGAAGCAGAAAGATCTCGTCAGCAGAAAACCCTGCAGGCTGCCGTACGTCTAATTCCTGTCACAAACTGCTCTGAGACTTGGTTAAAAGTTGCTACGATAAATCAGATTTAGTAAATGACAGAGAAATTTCAGGGAAGCATCACACATCATTCATACACACTTTGTGCTTTCTCAGAGCACTTAAAGTAATCGAGTTAGCGGATGCACATTAATACTTTGCTACAGGCATGTAAACAGCTTTTCCCTCACTGCAAATAGTGATTAAAACAAAACACAATGAGAGATAAAATGGAGCAGAATAACTCCTGAGGGAGACTCTGCTCATGTGGTAATTATACTGCATGAGCATCCTCGTCATTACGCTCTCCTGCTGTCTGTTTTTATGACTGTGAAATCTGCTCTGTTCACGTTTTACAGCTGATTCCATCGATATTCCCACTGATGCAACAACAACGAGACTACAACTTTCTCAACTACTTTTTCTGCATATTGCAAAATAAGAGTGTGACTGTATGAAGGAGAAAACAAATGTGACATTTGTGCACACCTCTGCCTCATTTGCTTTATGAGATACCTTTGGCAAATGAAAGCGAAAAGGGCAACTTTCACAGCTCCTTGAGATGAAAAAGTGCCTTTTTCCAAACTGTGCACAGAAAACAAACAATTACATTCTTGACTGCCTTTATTTACTCCATGATTGAGCAGTGCAGGCAGACAGGAGCGGGCAGATTAATTAACTAGTGCCTGAAAACCTTTATTCTTAGAGCGTTGTCACATTGATGGATGGCTGATTAAAGTCAATGAGATGGCTATCAGTACACAAGAGCAAAGCAGACACACAAAGAAGAGGGAGAAGGCGTCTGAGCTCAGGAGGAGGGGGGGGCGAAGAAATGAAAGGAAACACAGAAATACAGGTGTACTGTTAGTGACCAGGAGAACTCTTTGTGCGTACGGACGCCGCTGCATCAAGAAGAAAAGCAGTAATTGGGGATGGAGGAGGAGAGAGAGCAGCGTATCATGCCAGCCGCAGCTCAAATTGCCTGGCTTGTGCGTCTTTTGATGAGCTTTCTCATTAGGGGTCTATACAGCCCAGACTTTGGAAATATCACAGAATTAATTAAAATGATAGGAATGGAGAAAGTGGGCTGCCAATGACAGGACGGCAGAGGGTCCGCATAATCATTGTTCTGATCAGAGCCCTATTGTCTGCCATGAATGTGCCTGTTGACGACGGCCTTATATGTTTATCTGGATTCCTGGGCGGCTAGCTTGTTTCCAGCATGCTGCCGATGATAGAGCATTCAGCTCCCATCGCTGTGAAGAGGTTCAAAGGCTTCATTTAGTCGCCCGAGCACCGAGAGAGAGAGGGAGAGAGGGAGAGAGAGAGCGGGCTCACCAGGCTGTTTTCAGCTGGTTTTATCAGCTAGTCTTCAGATTTAGATGGTGAGATTCTCACTGTGTTCGTATCTGTCCTTCCTCTCACACAGGCTGGCTTACTCGTGTCGTGCAGAGAAAAACACAAAATCCTCAAATCCGTCGTCTCCTCCTTTGTGGATTCCTCAGACTTTACACTATAGATTAAACTTTAGAAGCGCCCCCCCTCCCCGTGCATTTATCCTGCATCAGCTCTGCAGTCGAGCCTGCGCTCGCTGCTTTGTGACAGCGAGAGCTTCAAGGACGTCGCCGGTGATTGGAGGAAATTGGCTTGATAGTGGAATCAACGCTGAGCTAATCAATGATTTTATACTCACAATGGATCAAATGAACAGGATAATGTAAGGATGGATCCGTACTTCCTTTCAGCTCATTGTTTTTGTTTGACAACACCAGTTTGTCTCATCAGCCTTCATCAGGATTGTGATATTTTTCGCTTTCCACCTGTGAGCAAACATCTTTCATGATGTTTTCTTTCATTCATTAATTTCATATCAGTCTTATACTGGCAGAGCTTTGCTACCTGCCACTATCAACTTGTTAAGTAAGCAATAATGATAACACAACTTCCAAACTTCCTTCCTTTCAAAGTAAAGGTGCAGAGAAACATTCACATGTTATGACTTTGGGACGTGCAACAAAGTGTGGAGACATTTGAAACTTTCAACGAAGGTAAAGAGACCAAAACTACCTCAGTATGTTCAGAAATAAATCATGCTTTGCATTTCAAAAGAATACTAATATTGTTATCAAGTTATGTTTATACAGCTCCGGAAAACTTTAAGAGAACACTCCAAATGTTCCTGAAATCAGCGTCTCTCTCTTCATGTCATGGCCGCCCAATCCAGATGTGAACCATTAAAACCTCCTGAATGTGATCAAGAGGAAGACGGACGGTCACAAGAACATCGAACAAAGTGGAGCTGCTCCAGGAGCGGCCTAACGTCACCTAGCAGCACTGAGACAGACCGGAGGAGAGGTGATTACAGACCAGGTTATTCCACCAAACACTGACCTGTGAACTCGTCCTGAGTTCAAACATGAGTGTTCTGTTGTTTCAACATGAACATGAACTCCTTTCTTTGCATTATTCGAGCTCTGGAAAACAGTAGAAAGGAGAAATGTTGTTTACAATAAAAGAAAAGTTAATTTTACTCAAACACAAACCTGTAAATAGAAGAACCAGAGAAAAACATTCCTGATGTATCTCACCAATCTTCAAGCAGCGCCCAGTTAGTGACGCGTTTTCCATCAGCCAGCAGTGGTTGGTCTGCCAGAGAGGGTAGGCGGAGCTAAGCGGCTGCTTTTCCGCTCTCTGCAAGTGTTGCTAGTAAACAGTAATCTACTCTGGCTGAACAAACAAAGAAAAGATGGATGACTACAGATACAACTTCAACAATAAGTGAAAATCCAAAGAAGAAGAAACAAACTCGACGCTCAGATGAAGCAAACAGTCTGAAAAGGAAAGCGACCGTCAGCCAGGAAAACCAAGAGTTACAACCGGAGCCGACCGTGGACGTCTGGTTAAATTGGGACGTATGTGCCCGGCATTAGGTGCCGCCAAATAGAACAAAACTAAGAACTTCAGGATTATATCTTTAATGAGGGAGCTTCAAATATTTAGCTTTGGCCACTGAGCAAGCTGCCGTTTTGACGAGTTGAGATTAGGAATGTGCTCCATCATGTTTACATGGCTGCAATCATCCTCATATATAGGGCGGAGCTTCATATGTTACAGAGTTCCTGTTTAATTTTGAGGTGTTTAAGGGGATTCTCCATGATGCTCTCTAAACCTCTAACCTGCGCTCACAGCAGGCGGCTTGATTGATTGGTTGATCTGTTCTGGGAGGGCGCTCTGAGAGGCTTCGCTTACATCTGAAAATATCCTCTCCTTTAACAGGGGTCACAGTTTACCTAAAAACGGGTAAAACTGACCTGCTATTAGAATGTATTGATTTCAAGGTACAAGGTTAATTTATTTATCATTTTACAACACAAAGTTTTATAATGAAATGCTAGATGTGGTCCTTATGCAGCTTACATGACAATGAAATATATATACCAATAAACTTTATTTGCAAAGCACTTCCTGAACAAGGTGCTTCACAGAAAACAAACCAGTGTCCAGAGACCCCCCCATCACACTCACCTTCACTTCATGCGTCTCTTCCTCTTATCCATGTTGAGATGGAGTTTATGACTTGATGAGTAACTTGATGCCGTAGTAGTAGAAAAAAAGACGTTGCCATAGCAACATACAATGTAACAATCTAGACGCTCCAAATGACTATTTCAAAAATGACGGCGTTCTGTATCTGGGTAAATCTGACCCGCTGGCGGTTAGAGGTATAAATGGCCATTTTTAAAGTCTGGCTTTATGATGACATTTTTTAACAATAGGGGGTGCTACCGAACGCACAGAAAAGTGACATACAAGCTGCAACCGTTGGCAGTTCTAATGTTAAAAAGGTGTTTTTTTTAATCAGATAAATATTCATCAAAACTTCATCCCTCACTTCGTTCCTCCCAGTGATCCACGGTGTCGTCCTCCCTCATTAGAATTCACTGTAAAACTAAAAACACGTTCCTTACAGGATTAATAAAAAGTTGTTACCTGCCTTTAATGTGTTTATGGAGCCGGCACTTTGCTAACAGAATAATTACACACTTTTTACAGTGTTCATTATAATAAGCTAATGAATTGATGAACCTGAAAATGTGTTTCAAATTGATTGATTAAATTTGCATTTTTATTATTCATCAGCCAAAAAAAGATAATTCACTTTTCCAATTAATGAATTTATTCTTTCAGTGATGAATTCATTCATTTTAAAAGGCTTTTAAATGTAGTTAGTGTTAGTTTATTTTATTTCATCTGACAAGGAGTTTTAAATCCACAGTTTACGTATGATTTAGCTCTTTCACATTAGGCTGCTGATGGGGGTCAGACCGCGTGAGGCTCTAATAAGTCTCGACCCTGCTTTGATAACAGCGCTGCCTCTGTTGGTTCAATTACGACACGCTGAACTTACACTTCACTCCACAATTACAGGCGGCTGAGTCAGAGTGCACTCAGACTCTGTACAAGGACATCACCTTTAAATTCCTGTATTTGGGTCAGTTCAGAGCGCTTCACCAGAGGTCGAGGTGACGGCTCCTCCAGGATGTGGACGCTCTATTTTAAGCTTTTCGCTGCAGATGTGTCCGTGTCATTATTGGCTTTAAAGGTGAAAGTGTTTCTGAGCTTTCACGTTTCTGCAGAGGACAGCAGCTTTCAGAAGCTCGCCCCATTTTTGTACCCGATTTATTTTCATCTTTTTTCTTCACCTGCTGAAGACAAGTAGTTCCTGACACAGAAGCAGCACCGTGGCTATTTAATTCAGTAAGATGAAAAGATCTTTGTAATGTAGTTCAACTTCCTGTTTCCTCTTTGATCTATAACATTGAGAAAGTAGTGACAGAACAAACAACACGTCTCTTAGAGTATTTAAAGACTTTGGTTAAACACACTGCTTTTGCAACTTGTGCAAATGACACAAAAAGACAGCACCCCGTACAGCGTCTCTGTGCTCTGGTGCTGTATGCGTGTGTTTAAATGAGTCCTTATGCAAACAACTTTCTATGTAAATGAGCCTCGTGGCAAAAAGCACCGCGCAGTTAGAGTGAAAATACGAGCTGGTGGTAACTGCGGCGCAGTATTATAAGGGCTGTCACGCTCTGAGTTTCCAGTCATCATGACGACAATTCACCTTTTGTGTGATAAAAAAAAGTATTTGTTGGTAAAAACAACCTGCTAACAATATATTGTCATTATTATTATAATCAGAAGATCAATCAGTCCGGGGCTGTGCGAGGCTCAACCCCGGCACACGGCACACTTTGTGTGGAGAACGTCTGGAGACGTTACACAGGACAGGGATTATTATATCTGGACGAGCTGCTGTTGTGCACTCGCTCAAGAAATGAAGCTGCATTACAGACAGTGAAACTAGTAAACACCTGTAAGACTGGACTTCACAATAAACTGTTCAAAGAGCTGCCCCCTCCTCTCCCTGCTCATCACCGATCTGTGCATTGAGTTTAGCTCCGTCACGCCTGGATCCCACAGGATCCGTGTCCAACGCGTTCCGTCTGTGCCGCGGTTCTGGTCTGTCAGACGGTGCAAGCCCTCGCCTACAGGAAGCATGTCTGATCCGCAGCGCAGCTGAGCGCTGGCACAAGCAGCTGGATTCGCGAGATCACCATGTCGCACGAGAATTGCGAAATCACGCGATAACATGAATGTTAAACAGAGCAACACACAAACAACAGTTCAGTTTGACCTCGGTGGTTGATTATCTGCTCATCTGGAGATCATTCAGTGATTTTTGTGCTTCTACCATGGCTGAGTACACTGCTTTATTAAAAGTGTTCTTTTTTCAAGATGTTGTTGTTGTTGTGAAAACGGAAAAAACAGGAGACTGTACCGGTCTGTACATGGTGTTTTATTTTGAAATGACCGGATGCTGTATGCAGTTTTTCCTGTGTGACTTCCTGTTTGGAACGATCTGCTCTGTTCAGCTTGACGCATGGTTGAAGCGGCCTCCGTCAAAAATAGACCCGGCACGTATCTTTCGCGGAGCAGAGCGGAGACACGCTTCTGGGACACGCCGGAGACGGACCGCGGCGCGTGCTGTGGAATTACGAGCATTGACTTGAACGCACCAGAGACGGATCCTGTGGAGTTTGAGGGTCAGTGTGGAGCTCAGTTAAAGCACGAGAGCTTCTTTCCACAATCAGACACAAAACGAGCAAACTGCACGGATCTGCGAAACTTCATGGGCGAGTTTGCGCTTGAAAATCAGCAGTGCAATTTGCTTTGTGAATCAGACCTTGAGATGGAGCAGATATAACATGCAAATGATACGAGGGCAAATGATGCGCAATTTACTCCCCACTTAGTTTATTTATCAGCAAACGAAGGAAAAAGAAAGATTGGACAAAATTAAACGCATTTTTAAATGAAACATGATTTGTACATTCAGTGTTCTGTGTGACAGAAGACTTGTCAAAGACTAGTGACTTCTAGTCGTGACGTGATGGATATTAAATTCATTTACAGGTTGTAGATTTGTGGAAAATGATACAAAATAATGACACCATGTTGGTAGTGAACATGTTGTAGTGAGTCTATAGGCTCGACTTGTTTGTGGAGATAGTGAAGGATTTATTTAAGCACTCATTTACTTTGTATAAGTCAGACAAAAATAAGTTCATGTCCATCTGAAGCTGCATCATATGTGTGTCCAAGAGACTGATTTAGGTTTAATACTTAAGGGGATCATGCATTCAGTTGTGTATGCATGCAAGCATCTGTTCACGTTTCAGCGATATCTGATGACCAGTTTAAATTTGACCCTGAAGTTTGTTCAGTAGCTGCTAAAGTGTAATGTACAGTATCCTGTACACAAACACCTATTTCCCTTTTTTACGAGTCTGTCTGCACACATTTTAAACTAACGGAGCAACGCCTGCGAGCTCGTTCAGACAGGCAGCTCGAGCCACTTAACCTGCGTCATTCTCCACAATCACCTGACAAACGCTTCCTCTCAACGTGGCGTCTATTTAAGCTGCAGGATTCCCAGTCTCTCCCTCTGCTCTGTCACTGCCACCGCTGCCCTGCACCAGTACTGCGCTCACACCCACCACCCCGGCATCCGCCTGCAGGCTCCGGCCAGGAGGGTTTAAGATATGATCTCATCGCTCCTCAAACTCCTGCATGTGAAATAAATCTGTGAGGAGAGATGAGGTCGGAGCTGAGCTGTGTTCTGCTGCTGCGAGAAACATTTCAAACTTGAATCGACATTGAAAACATTTTTTTTTATATCTACCTTCTGTTAAAGAACTGAATTGCTCTTTTATTGCCAACAGTAAAGGCAGGGGACACTGACTTTATGCTTTAATGCTTTGTTTTGTAGAGAGGAGCAGATTACAGGTCGTGACGCCGGGTCCTCCTCTCTCCTCACTGCAGTCCTCCTCCTCAGCGGCTCTCTCTGCTCCTCTCTGCTCATCTCAGTCTGTGGCTGGGGGGAACTTAAGGCTTATTTGAGGCGAGCAGTAAAGACCTCATTCCATCTGTTTAATTACAGTGGAGATTAGCAGATTATTTTTGCATTACCGGCGCCTGTCGCTCCTCATCACATGGGCAACCCGGAGGGAAGGCTGCTGGGCTCTGACGGAGAATCACCGACTCACTGCAGAGCTGGAAAAATACTCTCCAAACTCAACAAGTAGCAGACAATGCACAACGTATACATGTTTAACATCCACAAAGGTTGACTCGGCTCTATTTTAGCAGAGGGAATAATAGCAGGGGCGTTATGAGGACTGACAACATTGGGGGTTCAGTATGGACCGTTATGGGGGGGCTGAGGGAGAAATGATATCACAAAAACAAGATGCTCATTATTCACTCTGGTATTGACAGTCAGGTACAGGTCTTTATCTTTAGAAAATGTAAATACTTTCCGTATTTAAAATGAATAAAGAATCAGGCTGTCAAACAGATTTAGCAATCAGGATGAGGTTGTTTTTTTCCCGAGCTGTGAGCCAAGAAAGACCTGCTCAAGTAAAACACAGCAAAACAACATTATGGACCGACCGGACATTCAACACGCCGACAAAGACCGTAAATCATAAAAAACAAGGAGTTAGATTTTAAATTACTTTGTACTGTATCCAACCAGCACAGATTCTCTCTTCGGCTTTTGTAAATGTACTTTGACATCCTCGAGATGAATGAAGCTGCTTCGGTCCAGGGTGAGGGGACGGGAGAAGGCATTTTTACCAAATGCTGCACAAACAGAGGGGCTGGGTTTACATGGAGCCAGTGATTTTAAAAGCCCAAAGCCAATAAAAATGCTGCATGTTAACAGCTCAGTCAGACGTGCAGAGGGCGGGTTTTAACCTTTTCATGACCCGGCCAGTCCTGACTGCGTTCTTCCGCTCCATCTTGACGTAAATGTGTGGTGATGTACGTCCAAGTTAAACTGGACAACTTCAGAGAGCATATTTTTAATTCAAACATTCAGAGACCTTAATATTGTCGAAGAGAAGCAAAGACAGAAACTTTGAAGTCCACGAAAGACTGAAAGAAGGCGGGATGGACCGGAGCGTCAACCAAATGAAAAACTGCTAGAAAACTCTGAAGACGGCGTGCTGCAGCTAAATCCCATAACAGTGCTTTTAACACGGTCCTCTTCACGACAGTATGGAGGAAGTCACGGGAGGACGACCACTATCGAACGTTGCTGACTATGGATGTGGGGTTTGAGGATGAGTCGTGTGATGCATCAGCTTTTGACGTTACTTTGGATCATTTTTAAGCTAACATTAGCATGTTTGGTAAGTTTACCTTACAACACAGCGTCACCAACTAACGTTAGGTAACGTTAACCGAGCTAAGATCAGTTTGATAGACTCACTTACTTAAGTGTTTATTTGTGACTTTTCCAGGAAGTGATTTGATGGATAAAGTCACTCTCGGGCTCCTTATTGCAGTTCCTTAATTTTCTATGAAATAAAAACGTAGTCATAAGCCTCCCGCCGGCCCTAAGTGTATATGTTAGTAAAATTAAATGACATCATCACGTAACAGACGTAACTCTGGTGCGATCTCTCCCTCTCCCCCTCGCTCGCTCGCTTTCCGTCTCTCCGTCGCGGCTAAAAGCTAAAAGCAGCAGAAGCTACTGTAGCCTGTCTCTGGAAGTCAGACACATTTCTCTGCAGGGCTACTGTAATTCTAGCTGCAGCACCGTTAGCACCACTTTAACATACCAATGAACACATCCCAGAATGAAACATGATGATTTCATATCCCAGGTCTGTATTAGAGTGAGGCACGTTTCCCTCGGTGGTGGAGGGGTGTGATGAGACTGGAGGGATGCTGCTCTTCATTCCACAGACGGCAGGAAACTTTAATCAGCTAACTGACTGCTGCTGCTGCTGCTCATTTAAAGCAGCCTCCTCTCTGCTGCAGGGCGCGAGGCAGAGCACACACTGAACCCCAAACACAACCTCCCAGACACTCACAACTGTCAGAGTGGGACGTGGGCCAGAGACGGCCTCTTTAACACAGATTCAGAGACACTCAGTCTCATCTGCCTCACATAGTGGAGACGCTTTGTCATGACTGTATAAGAAGAGTAAGTAGTCAAAATATTTCACCCCGGCTTTATGCAGACTTTTTCCTGCCAGCCTCCGAGTGTAATGTCCACAAGAAGTAGGGGTGACTCGATGTGTGAACGCAGCAGGTAATATAGATCGTTCACCGCGAGCGAGTGGGCGGGACTTTTATATCATGTGACCGGTGTGAAACCAGAAGAGCGACACGTAACAGGATGATTAAAAACATCCGAGGCTGAAGAAGAAGGATCGTTCACAAGGCGACGGCAAGGATTTCTGCAGAACGGAGAGATGAGGAGATTCAGGAGCTGTGAGAGCCGATCGTCCGCCATCTTGGATATGTTGTCAACATTACATTGTGACTTCTGCAGCGTACACTTTACGTACATGTGTGAAAGGGCAACTGTGACATCATCCATCGGTAAGTAGTCTGCCATTCCACTAAGCATTGATTTCAGTTTGGTTATTTAGAACAGGGTTTCCCAACCCCCGGTCCGCGGACCGGTACCTTAGGGTCTTGATGAACCCTGCACTTAGGGGGATGAAGGCAAGAGTGAAGGCCCCCGAAAAGGCTTCCTCCGCCTGCGACTGCCCCAGCCGCGGAAAACGTGAGCACTTCCGATTGATGGCAAAGCGACCCTCAGCACCGGCCCGCGAAACCCAATAGGTGTCTGTGACATTCCAAACATACGCAGAGTCAGAACCGTCGGATGGGCTCTGTGAAGTGTGCAACCGCACAGGGCCTCGTGCTTCTAAAGACACTTCAAAAGTTGCCCAATTCAGCTGGAAAAACCGCCGACCTGGCAACCCTGGCTTCTCATCCCATCAAACTTTGATCATGAAGCCTGATGCCCCTCTAAAGCTCTGTGTTTATCACTGAAATATAGGAACTACACAGCATGTGGGCATGTGACAGCCTGTGGAGACGACGTTTATACTTTAACTGTGCGCAGAAAAACGGACGGATCCCAACGTTACTGATTCAGGTATGAGCTTCAAAACACACACAGGTCTGCGTCACATCTGCTCCTCTCCTAACGGCTGTCTCCTCCCCGCGCGGCAGGATAACTCTGATAACCCTCCGCGTGGATCACCTCCGGCTCATCTCAGTCACAGCGCGTGAAGACGTATTTTATGCTTTATAAAGGGTTTTCACGGAAATACGGGACCGATCACAACGCTATTAAGTCAGGGGCAGCGCCTGAGAAACACACAGATCAGTCACTGCGCTGCATGATTATAAACTGCTCATGAATTCAGATAAACTGCTAGGATTACACTATGGATCATATGGATCGCACTGTCCCTCTCGTCGGCTCGTCCCGTATTAAAAACAGCCTCCTCACTGAATAATTACAGATACGATCTGTCTGTATTTCTGTGCATGTGACTGTGATTTGTGTGCATGCACGTCGAACCCCCCCCCCAAAAAAATATTGCTACTGTCTGGTCTGTAAACGTTGGGAACCCCTGATTTAGAGTAGTGTTGGGAATTACGGCTCTTTGACGAGAGTCGGATTTAATGGCTCCGTTCCTTTCCGAGAGCCGACTCATCGTTCGCGAACATCACAACATTAGGAGGTAGAGAGTGGTCAGACTCACAGACGTGCCTGCACTATATTCTCCCGTGTCCACACTGTTAAAATGTAAAAAGAAACGGCAGAATAATGTAGGAACGATTAATCAACCTCATTGATTTACCAATAATTTATGATACAGAGATGTCAACAAAACAACAACAAACTTGGCAGAGAGTTATAATGTTGCTCTTCCCCTTGTATAGTAGTTGCAGTTGATAAAAGCTGTCTATGATAATTCACCATAAAGGGCAGGTTGTGAAATTTGGAACTATAAAAACAATGGCTCTCACTTACGACTCGGTTCCCGTCGTTGGCACCAAAGAGCCGTTCAAAAGAATCGGATCGTTGGAGAAAGTCACGACACTAATTTGGAGCCAGAAGTGACGATATTTGGACAGAGAGCGGCGCTAAAGAGGAGAGAGAGGTTTACATGCGCTAAGTTATCTGCTAACACTTGCTAGTTTGGCTAGCAAGGTGCAACCATAATTCAGCTGAAAATATTGGGTTGAATGGACTCAGAAGTAGGCCCATGTGCTCATAGACTTCTATATAATCTGACTTCTTTCTACAACCAGTGGAGTCGCCCCAGAGCAGGCGCTGACCAACTTAGTGCCCTAGGAAAGATTTCAGCTGGTGCCCAAGACCGAAGAGGTGCTTATGTGTGAATTTTTGTTTGGTTCGTAAGCTAAAGTGTAAAGTTGTATATAATATGGAGTCTCATATATCAGTGCTCATCAGCCATCTTTGTTGTTGATGTAGAGAGTCACGTTTCTGAATCACTTTGATTGGCTCCAGTAGGTGCCATCAGCCTGTGTTTTATTCAATGATAAAGAGGCGACAACTGAAACCAGAGCAGAATGAGACGACAGCGTTAGCTGAGGTGCTGATTCTGGGGATGTGTGACACTTGATACTGTAAAAAATGACGCCGGCGGTGCGGCGCCCCCTATAGATGGATGTAGGTTTGACACACTGCAGCATTGGCTTAAAGCTCCTGTGAGGAGAAAACCGACCATCAGCGACAAGACTGATTATTTCTATCTAGTTATTTTTAATGCCTGAAACCGCTGGCGGGGTTAGGTGTCTGACGAGTGATACATATGACTGTTAAAGAAAGCAGGAGGAGATTTATTGTTAAAAAACACCACTTAAGCATGTACAGGACAAAATCAGCAAAGTGATAAGAGGTACGGCTTTGTCCACAGGGGGCGCCGAAATCAACACAAAGCAAAAGTTCCTCACAGGAGTTTTAAATTGATTAGTTTCTTTGTTATTGTGAGACTTTGTGGCAGACGTAGACCTCCCGAATTCTGGAAAACAAAATAACAGATTTTAGTCAATGGAGTCTGGTGGCTTTAAAAAGTGAAGTTACATCTGTGTCTGGTTTAAGTAAAGGACTCTTCAACATAAAGGTCTAACTCATAGACTGTATAAAAAGATGGCCGACATGACAGCTCCCTTAAAGCGAAGCCAAACTCTCTCTATCGCCCCCTGCTGACTGGCTGCAGTATAGGTCATAAAGCCCGCCTCCTCCATGTTAACAGATGGGACATGAGTCAAACTATGAAATCAAAATACACGTCAAAGAAATTTTTCTCAAACATGGTTTCTGTCATTATAGTTAGTTCTTATCACGCTGATTTATGTCCAAGTGTTCATTTTTTGGACAAGTTTATTTTTAATTAGTTATTTGACGCTGTCAAAATGATGATTGACAGCTCTGTTGACCAATACGGCTCCTGCAGGCGATCAGTTCCAGGTGAGCAGAGTGGAGGACGGACGGTGAGAGGAGACGTAACTAAAACAATCACTACAGTTATTGAAGTTTCCATACCTGTGAACGTTAACCTCAGACCAACACGAGAAGCTGTTCTGCTGTTAAACACGCTGGCGTGCGAGATCCTTGCTGGTTTTTTGGTAAGTGAAGTGTGTGTTTTCACCACCCGCCGATCTGTACTGTGCAGACTCTGGCTACACATGAAGTCACCATCACAAGATGGCGGCGCCTATCACGGGGGCTATTTTGGCATCACTTTCGTCCAATGGGAGCAGATGGAGACGCATCGTTCATCTATATATACAGTCCCTATCTCTGTAGGGATCCTTTCTGGAATGTTGTCAGACTCTTTGAATAATGATCCTGAGCCTGTCAGTGGAAAAAACAAGAACTTTTAGAGAACAGACTTTAATCAACCCAAAGGATTACATTGCAGACATTGTTTAGCAGCTGCTGGCTGAATCATCATGTCATGTAGACACTTAAATATGTATAAATATGGTATAAAACTAGCTGAATCGCCCTTTAACCTTTCTGGGATTGTGTATTTGGGATATCTGGATTTGGTAGCTTCCAGTTCCTCCATCATCTCTAGATTTTCCAGCAGGACCAGTTCAACTCCCCAATTTCATCCAGGAGAATCTCCACATTATGACCCAGTGCTCTAGATATATCAAAGCATTTAAAACAGGAAGGAGAATAGTAAAATCGATGGCATTGGCTGACCTAGTGTCAGTAGGACAAACTGGTTAACCTGCTTGTGAGGACTGTATTGTGTGCTGGCCGGTGTATTTGTGGGCGTCTTGGAGCCCGTGTGAATGCGAGTGTTGGCGTCAGCCGCTCGAGTGGAATTGCTCACGGTGGGACAGATAGGGAGCAGCTGTGAGTAATTGTTTCGCTCAGTCGCCGAGGCTCATCCTGGCCCTTTAGAGATAAGCTGGAGTAAATCTCCCTTGATGTCCTGGGAGAGCAGGGGAGAAGATGGAGACGGAGGAGAGCAAACACCAGGCCATGGCCGGCTTCTGTTTGAACTGCCTCTTCAAGACCCACAGCTTCAAATGACTTTCTCTATTGAGGGACGGGAAAGGAATGGAAAGACGCCATTATTCTGCTCCTCCTGGTTGATGTTTCCGTGGCTTTAATGCAGAGGAGTTGTCTCATATTCATGGGAGTCAAAAAGGGGAGACGGGGGAGATGGAGAGGAGAGTGAAGAGGAGATCTGTGGTCTGCGCTCTTGTTATACACGAGTGGAGGGATACAGTGGCTGTGAGCTGGCTTTTGTTAAATAGACTAAATAAAGGAAAAGGTTCAACAGGCAAACACCAGCAGGGACAGCACCGTGTGTCTGAGTGATTTCTTCTTTCAGGTCCTTTCAGTCAATTTAAAGGAATGTTTGATGTTGAGTAAATACAATGAGTTGAACCAACATCAAACCCCCTTTTTAAAGAATAGCTACAGAAGCTTTGTGTGTTTGTTTGAAATCTCTTTTGCAGGTTGCTCCAACTCTTAATATTACCTGCAACTCGCTCTACTGACTGCAGTGTGTAGCTAGTGTTTGCAATAAGGAACAAGCGCTGATACTCTCCTGTTTACATGCTGCTGAGTGTATCACTAAGTGTTTTTGGACATTGTCATGGTCACATTGTTAGACATCACTCTCCCTTGATGTCAATGATCTGACCACTCGTCTGTCCTGCCAACTCGGTGCTGCACCATTCAACACTTCTTAGTTTAACCCGTGATTTCACCAATGGCACATCAATGTGTTTCTACAGTCTTCAGTTTCTAATACTCAATTCCAAAACTGCACAGATGTAAATGTAAGGTATTGATGGATTTACGTCTTAGTGCCTCTTAAGTCTGAGATATACTCGCTTTTAACAAAGCCTTGGCGTGCGCACGATGGCTGCCCCACGTGCCCTGCGTCTGTTTGGAGCATCGGCTGTGCACGCCCTTCACGCTACGCAAGCTGCAGTCTGCACCTGAGCAGTAGGGGCAGTGTAGAGGCAGAGGGGATGTGACAGGGTCAACACAGCAGCAGGGACAACAATGGCAGAAAGTTCTGAAGACAAGCTGATAGACCGAGTCCACAATGATCCACATCTGTACGGTGTGTCGTTGCCACTGCACAGAGACAAACATGCCTGTCAAACAGCTGCAGACAGATAAGTTCTGTTTTAGAAGTTGACGTGGAAACCTGCAAACTAAATGGAAACAAGTCCGGGAGCGTTGCGTCCGTGCACGGAGGAACATGTTGGAGAGACGGAGCGGGGACGGTGCCGACGGTGTGTTCTGTCCACCGCTCATCAGTCGCCTGAGCTGGTCACCGGGCCGCTGTGATCTCAGAATGAACATCACAGGAACCTCCTCGAGTGTCGCCATGTCTGTTGTTTACATCCAGCACATACAGTAGTTGCATACGGCCTGAGCTCTCTGGTGCGCCCTCTAGAGGTATCCTCCAGTAACACACGTAGTGCAGAGACAAGTATGTGTACTATTCATGACGCAGACGGTTGTGTACGAGAACACAAGGTTAAAAAGTATCCAGCTAAGATGGGTGCATATTTAGCTGCAGCTCTGGCTGACAGTAGCTTAAATGTTCCTTTTATTACCACAGCATGTTGTATTTGTCCACCACCTCCTGCTGCTCATTAATGCACCAGTTCTTTGTACGACGTGTTAATAGATGTGCTGATTCCAGCCGTCACAAAGCTGCACATAAACTCATCACAGTCGGCACACTGTAGAGTGAAAGGAGAGCCATTGTGCAGAGCCCTTCACATGTTGATGTGTCTATCGAGCAGCTGAAGCTCCGCAATAACACAGATAACATCGGCAGGATTATTACAAGCTTCCGTCTCTGCAGAAGGTGAGTCAGGAGGAGAGATTACGATGAGGACACGAACAAAAGAGGATGTGTCGGCTATTTATTCCATCTCAGGTGGCCTCGAGGGCGAGCAGAGAAAGAATCCTCCGTAGAGAGCGGCCACACCTCAGAGCAACACAATGAACATGTTTAGATAATTAATTAGCCGAGCAGCAGGCACCGACGGAGATCCTGTCTCGGCTGCTTTTGGGCGTTTAGTTTTATTTTCTGGTTATTTGACGATAAACAGCCGAGATTATGTGATGATTTGTTACTGCTGAGCAGGTTTCATTGTTACAGCTCTGTTTGCACACACGTCTCTGTTTATGGAGCTTTAAAACTGCCACTGACAGGAAAATATTAGATGAGGTCAAATAAACCTGCACACGTTAAGAGATTATTAACATACATGGACTGTAAAACACAGGACAAATCTTCACACCGGCCCTTAAGTCCTGTATATCTGTTGGTTTTTTTGTTTCCTGTTTTGTTACCTGGCGACACGTCTGAAACAAAATGCAGAACACTGAGACTGGAAGTTGGTGCAAAAGGATTTATTGAAATAATACATAATGTGAAAAGAGGTAGCTGAGAGTCTCTTGGTGTGGGGGGAAGCAGGGACCTAGCCGTGAGCCAGAGGAAGGAGCAGGGCAGGGAGCAAGCAGGGAGCCAGGCAGGGTGAGTCCAGAATCTAGAGGGGGGCTGTAGATCCAGAGTGTCGGGTGAGGACGGCTGTAGGCAGAGCAGAAATGAGAATGAGTAACAGACATACAAACGCGATATAATAGAGCTACAGACGAGACTGTGTGTGGTTAGCAGAGTCTACAACTTGGCAGCATGGTGGAGGAGAAGCCCGGTATTTGAAGCGGTGGAGATTGTAGATGACGAGCAGCTGCCAGCCAGCATCTATAAACACAAGGAGCTGGTCCATCCAGCAGGACAGAGACGAGCGAATGCTGTAACTGTTTATGCAGGCCGATGTTTCTGTTTGTAGTCAGGTGTCTCTCTCTTGTTCTCATTACGGGAGAAAGGGCTGAAATACGCTGACGTAGTAAGAAGTGATTAAGTCCTGTTGGGGTAGCAGTGCGGGGCAGCAGAACCTCAAGAAAACCAGAGTGTGACACCTGTCTCCATCTCACCACCTTAAACACGCGTTTATCACATGTGCCTGCGATGAACACGTTTGAGGACGAGTATCCTGCCATCAGTAGGTCAGAGGTTTGGAGGACTCCATGTTGAATGAAACTCACCCTGAAAATGATCCCACAAGATTTTAAAGCATCCTAAAAAGAAAAATAAACATTACATACAATGTTTTTAAAGATATAAAAATGGCTACACAATAACACAGCAACTTTACACAGTTTACTAAAGACATCTACGTGTACTGGGCCGCTGGGCTAGCTCAGTTGGCAGAGCAGGCTCCACATACAGAGGCTACAGACCTCCACGCAGCGGCTGCAGGTTCGACTCCTCCCCCTCGGTCATCCTCCACTCTCTTCTCCCAGTATGCCCTGTCTCTCCTCAGCTGTCCCATCAATAAAAGCAAATTTGCCCAAAATAATCTTTTAAAGACATCGATATGTACTAACTGTATCGTCCATGTCTTACACCCATCCCTTTTATTCAGCAGTTTAAATACTGACCAGTGACTGTATATATAGATGACGACACGTCTCCATCTGCTCTCATTGTACGAAAGTGATGCCAAAATAGCCCTGTGATAGGCGCTGCCATCTTGCGATGGTGACGTAATTTGGAGCCAGAGTTGCCGTAGCCACTTTCACTAACCAAAACACACACTTAACTTACGGAAAAAAACAGCAAGGATCCCGCACGCAGGCGTGTTTAACAGCAGAACAGCTTCTTTGTGTTGGTTTGAAGCTAATCTCATATCAGCAGGCTGCGGCGTATGCAAGAAAAACCGTCTGTGTGGAGAGCAAAAGCTGGCAGAACGTAATGCGTTGTAATGACATCCCGGCTCCCATTAACGTAATCTGGCGACGATTTAGCTTCTTATTAATCTCTATAAACAGACATCTGCATGCTAACAGCTAACAATCTGCTCTAGATCTAAAATTCAACTTGAGACAAATTCCCCTGACGCTGTGTCACGAAAGCAGTTCAGCGTTCAGATGTCCCGACTTCCTTGAATGCATCAGGAATGATCCGACCTCCGTTCATCAAACTTGTCATTTTTTAAGTAGTTTTCTTCTCCTCTTGAGGACAGACCTGACAAAGCTTCATGTTGTTCCTAATCTGCATCATGTTGTTATTTCAGCAAACTGAAGAGCCGTTAATTAAAGTCGATCACAAGAAAATCTGATTCTTTTTTCTGTAAACAACCAGCAGAAACTACGTTTGAGAAAAATGTATTTGACGTGTATTTTGATTTTATAGTTTGACTCATGTCCCATCTGTTAACATAGAGGAGGTGGGCTTTATGACCTATACTGCAGCCAGTCAGCAGGGGGCGATAGAGAGGCTTTGGCTTCACTTTGAGGGAGCTGTCATGAGAGACTGAGAGACAGTGTGTGGTGCAAGTTTGTGTGGTTGCATTTTGAGTGATTTTTTTGTGCAGTTTTTAATGCCATTGTGAAAGCATTGATTAATATGACTTACACTGCCTGGTGTAATCGCATGATGGGAGCAGCTGCAGCTAAAGTAGCTCTAATTGCACTGTGGTGACGTGGTGAAGATTAGCTTGCTTGTGAGGTCATTTTTAGATGCCACGATGAAGACAGCTACTTTAAGCACCATGAACATTTTTCCGCCACTCAAATAAAAGCATCTATTTCTCCTGTTTTCGTGTGTCAGCTGTTTTTCTACCGACCGGAGTGCATGTGTGAAGCAAAGAGGGGATATTTAAATATCTCCACGTTCAGCTCAGTTTAATGAAAGTTGCAGTGACAGTATTTTCTGCCTCCACTGCCATAAAGCCTTTCATTTCAACTCAGAGCATAAACAGCTGTGTCTCTTCTTCCCTCTGTAAGGTGGAGCCAAACCATCTGTGTTTGTATACAACATTAAGATGCACTTACAGGTTTTTTGCTTCATTATTACTTAAGGAGAGATAATGTGAAAAAAAAAAGTCGATAAATACTAGTAGTTTTATTCAGAACACAGCAGATTCATTCGCTCATAACTCTCGTGTCAGCTTGTGTTATTTGACCGCTGCACGTTTAGCTCAGATTGATCAACAGCGGTGTAATGTTGATGGATCATTCTCTCTTTCAGCGGGGAACAATCACCAGACAGAGTGGGACATCTGTCAGCGAGGCCCTGGGTTTGTCAGGTGTATTCTGGTGTCATATCTTTGGACAGCAGCAGTCATAAAGCGCCGGCAGAGTCCAGGGCCGCAGAGAGAGCCAGCCAGGCAGCCCATAAACCCTCCGTGCTGAAATGTTTTATGACAACACGCCGTGGAAGTGCAACAGCAGAGATACGAGCCCGGCTACTGCAGTGAGAATATGAGTTTTCACTCGGATGCAGTCTGTTTCCTGCTGTAAATAACTCCAGTGAGCTCTCTCTCCCCACACTGTAAAAAAGTCTATGTGTTTATGGCAGCGTTTATTTTATTTGCTGTGCAGCTTTCAGGGCTGCACAAGCAGAAAGGTTGGGCCACAGAAGTGCAGGCCAACAGAAAAGGTTGAGCTGTGGAAAAAAATGGCATCAGTTCCAGAAAATAGCCCACAATGAAACCTGCTGCCACCCTTTGTTATGCAGCCGGCCAGATGAGACGACAGCGGCGGGTGAATCCTAATCAGGTTCTCCATTTGCACCGTGGTGGGTGTTCCCAGAGTGGCTCGAAATGTTAATCCAGGATCATTATTTTTAATTGGCTGTATCATAAAATACCATCACACTTCATGTCTTGTTGTCCTCTGTGGATGGCTGTGGCATTCAGTGACCCATTATTTTAAAAAAAATCAAGAGGCTCCAGATAAAGAACCAAAAACAGACGGATCTCAGCGAGCAGCTTCACGTTAAACAGATGTGATTCACTGGCCTGCTCTAAAAACACACACACATGAGGGAGAGGTGTAAAACACTCTGAAAGAGAGGTTCAATAATGTCTATAGATTTATTAAAAATGTAGTATTAAAGACTATAAGCTTAACTTGGCACTAATGGTATAAATATGGAATAAACTGTACGCTGATTAATTAAACCATAAACTTTAATAAAGGAGTGGTAGCCTCCGGGTTTCAATCGTGACGCTAATGCAGTGTTCAGGGATTAAGGTTCTGCTTTTGTCCAGGCTAGCCACAAAGCGCTACATCGCGCTATAACTACTCGGGACAGGGACGAATATATACTCGTTGTGGAAACGTGACACTGCTCGCGCACCTGCGTTGTTTTCGGGTAAAGTAGTTTAACTCAGTCACATGCACCATGTCAGCCGTGACTAGGAAAAGTGATGTCTGGAAGTACTTTGACAAAACAGACGACGATAATGTGCTGTGCTGATATGTGCTGTTAAACTTGTAGATTATAGAAATAGTTTGATGGCCTTAAAGCACACGGAGAAGCCAGCGGAGACATCAGGCAGCCTCGCATCACATCATTTGCTAGCCCTGTTAGCACACGTCGTTGCGATGATGGCAGAGCGGCAGGGCCGAGCAGACATTTTTGTGGGCAGGGGCTCAAGCTAAAGAACGGGCACTTGCTCCCCCAGCATGCACTAATTACCATCCTGATGTTGTCACACCGCTGCCATCAATAATCACACATCATGTTGATAGCATGGGAACTGTTAACTTATACTGAACCACATTATTCCACAGATTTTATGTTTTCATGAAAGTAAAGCAGTGTTCAGCTGTTTAGTCTAATTCAGTCTCATCAGTGGTTTCTTTGAGAGTTTCTTTTTTTAATGGATGACAAAAAAAAAAAGTGTCGTTCTGGTTGATTTCATAATTTAAACAGTGCCTACCTGAGTGATTTTCTTTAGCATGTGTTGTTCCTACACACCACTGTCCATGAAAATACCTGCACTGTATATTGTAGACACATGATCTCTGAAGTTACCAGATGATGGTTTAAAGTTCTCCATGTATCTACCGTTATAGGGACTTTATTTTCATGTTTCTCTCCATTATTGAAATTCACAGCTTTCAAAGACGTGTGTAAAATGTAGAAGAGAGTGGTGAAGGAGCGGCATGCGAGTCAAAGAAAGAGACTCAATGCATTTAGAAGCACATCTTTCATCCTCTATATGAAAAGCTAATCAGTCGGCCTGATTGCAGAGAGTGGCCTTTTGTAACATCTTTAATCCGGTGAGTGTTTTAAGAAGTGCATAATTGAAATTCTGTTCAGGACGGCTGCAATTTTCGGCTGCAGGATAATGAGCCATCGGTTGGCCTTGGCTGGCAGCGTGAGGGACTGCTTTAAATGTGCCATGTGATGAACCTTTGATTGGTTCGCCAATGACTGCTCTATATTGACAATACCATCGAGGGACCAGGGACTCTTTATTTAGTCCTCACCCTTATCCTCTGCTGGTCCTAATTAAGCAGTCAGCCAGATTGAGGATCCATTAATGATGTCATTGTCATACTAATTGGTGCGCTATGCTCTGAAAGTACAGCCAGAGCCCCAGTGTACGTGTGCCACCAGAATTATATGAAAGATCTGCGGCATGGCATTTATCAAATGTAGGTTGTTTGGCTTTGGAACAGGTGGGCACACGCCTTTTGTCTCGGTTCACCTTCAGACTTTCATGTTTGAAGGCAGAGTAACTGAATGTTCTGCAGACATAAACGGGTCAGGTTTAGCTTGTAAAGAACTTGTATGCATGCACAGCTGTTCTGTTTCATCTAGCTCCGTCATCACATCAAAACATGGACATGTTCTACTAATGGCATCTTATCGTCCTCAGCAGCCCTTTGTATTAAATGCCAATTAGCATGCTAACATGTTAAACTAAGATGGGCATCATGATCATGTGCATATTTTCAAGTGTAGCCTTGTATGAACATAATCTCTAACTCATGTCAGAGTGTACGAGCCACTTACCTTTCAAGGTCTGCATCAGGTGAAACAATTCCAACGTGACCGGCGAGAGTGGCCATGTTTCAGACCCTCAACTGGAGACCGTTTAGTGAACAGCGTATTCATGCACTTAGACACGCAGCAGATGTTTATCAGGACGGGAGACGATCGTGTGACATATTTAGGACATGTTTTTACACCATGGACACCATGAATGCAGCTTTGTCGTTGCCGAGTACTCCACAAAGGAGCGAGTCTGCAGGAGCTCTTTGGATAAATACCGTCCTCTACACGGGTTGTCAGAGAGCCTCACTGAATGATTGAAACCATGGACTTAAAAAATAATATGACTTAATAAAAGACTTCATAATAAAGATGGTAAACATGACAGCTCCCTCAAAGTGAAGCCAAACCCTCTCTATCGCCCCCTGCTGACTGGCTGCAGTATAGCTCATAAAGCCCGCCTCCCCCATGTTAACAGATGGGACATGAGTCAAACTATAAAATCAAAATACACGTCAAATACATTTTTCTCAAACATGGTTTCTGTCATTATAGTTAGTTCTTATCGTGCTGATTTATGTCCAAGTGTTTTCTCACAAGTTTACTTTGAATTAGTTATTTGATGCTGTAAAAAGTGGTCTAACGTCCTAATATAATTAAATGTGACAATATGTTGGTTATTGTTGACTTTACGCTAAAACAAACCTTAAAGTAAAAATCTCGAACTTTTTCGTTTTAAATAAATGTCTGTTAAGTCTCCATCTATCAACGAATGAGGTAACACAATGGTGACTGAGCCTATGGCCCACTGATGAAAGCCTTTGCATTTGCAGTATATAGTATTATTATGGACTGGGTGTCTGTGGCGACTTTCATGGAAAAAATCACAAGCGGCGCCCAGTTAGTGACGCGTTTTCCATCAGCCAGCAGTGGTTGGTCTGCCAGAGAGGGTAGGCGGAGCTAAGCGGCTGCTTTTCCGCTCTCTGCAAGTGTTGCGAGTAAACAGTAATCTACTATAGCTGAACAAACAAAGAAAAGATGGATGACTACAGATACAACTTCAAAAAGAAGTGAAAATCCAAAGAAACAGAAACAAACTCGACGCTCAGATGAAGCAAACAGTCTGAAAAGGAAAGCGACCGTCAGCCAGGAAAATCAAGAGTTACAACCGGAGCCAAACGTGGACGTCTGGTTAAAGTGGGAAGAGTGCTCTCATAGTTACTGACTATTGCCAGTGTGAGGTGCTCAACACAACAATTGAAATCTTTGAGATCTTTGACATCAACAATGCTTAAGCACCAAACAAAGTAGTTCCAGTGTATGTATCAGTGAGGACTTGAAACCCTAGCTAAAGAGAAAACATTGGAATAGCACAGGGTGCATGGTAAACGTACCTGTTTGCATTGTCCATGTAAGCATGTTAACATTTGCATGTAGCTCAAAGCACCATGGTTCTTAGGTAAAGCCTCTCAAAGCTCATAGCTGTAGATGCTTTTTACTACTAAGACCTGATAACAACACAAGTGAGCCTATCCCATGTCATTGTGCAAGAGGCGGGGTTACACCTGGACAGGTCACCAGGACCGACACATAGAAACAGACAACCTTTCACGCTCATATTCACATCTACGGGCAATTTAGAGTCACCAGTGAACCCAACGAGCATGTCTTTGGACTGTGGGAGGAAGCCGGAGTACCCGGAGGGAACCCACGCATGCACAGGGAGAACATGCGGACTCCACACACTACGTCTGAACTGGGATTCGAACCAGGAACCCTTTTAGCTGTGAGGCTGCCTAGAGGACAAAGTTACTACAAACCACCACAACAAGCTAAACATCAGACCCAGTGTATGAGTGAATGATTAGACTTATGGACTTAGTTACTTCCTGGATCCATGTGGTGCTTTGCAAATAAAAAGTTACAATATTGCCATTAAAAGCTTTAATTAGCTGTGTAGTAAAGTCATGATAGGAAAAAATTACCATTGTGGTCTCATTTAAAATGATGCATTGCATCAGTCAGTGCAGCAGTTTGTCTCTACAAGCTGTTTTTAATGGGGTTTTGCGAACAGTGGGAGCTGTTGATTTGCAGGAGGTAAAGTTGATCTTGCAGCAGGACTCTCAGAAGCTCCTGACTGTGACAAATCCATCAGTGGGTGGAGACTCTCCGCAAGCATTTAATGACACAATGGGACTGTCATAGGTTTCACTTGTATCGAACTAGAGGTCTAATTTACAATGTTTTGAGTATGCAAATTATAGGAACATTCATATATATAATTTAAAGTGTGTTTATCAATTGATTGAAAGATCTTTGGGCTCTTACATCAATCAGATGAGATATTAGATATGCACCGATCAGCCATAACATTATGACCACTTCATCCACTGCCTCATATTGTGTAGCTCCCCTTTTCCTGCCTAAACAGCCCTGACCCGTCGAGGCATGGACTCCACCAGACCTCTGAAGGTGTGCTGAGGTATCTGGCACCAAGACGTGAGCAGCAGATCCTTTACGTCCTGTAAGCTGCGAGGTGGGGCCTCCATGGATCGGACTTGTTTGTCCAGCACATCCCACAGACGCTCCATTGGATTGAGATCTGGGGAACTTGGAGGCCAAGTCAACACCTTGAACTCGTTCCTCAAACCATTCCTGAACCATGTCTGCAGTGTGGCAGGGTGCAATATCCTGCTGCAAGAGGCCACTGCCATGAGGGAATACTGTTTCCATGAAGGGGTGTACTTGGTCTGCAGCAATGTTCAGGTAGGTGGTACGTGTCAAAGTAACATCCACATGAACAGCAGGACCCAAGATTTCCCAGCAGAACATTGCCCAAAGCATCACACTGCCTCCGCCAGCTCGCCTCCTTCCCATAGTCGTCCACATGATGATAAACAGCATGTCTATGGCTATTTACTGAGAGCAAAGTTGCTCACCCAGTTACAACATAGGTACCCAAACAGTGACTCCCTCAAATCCCTGCTGGGATAGTCTGACAGTCACACAATAAATACAATGTAACATATTAGCAGTTGAGCTTTAGAGGTGGTGATAACAATAAGACCAGCATGTTTCCCTTGGTTACGTTCTTTATGTTAACCGTCTGCAGTCTGTCAATGGAATCAATCTCTTATTTAACTCAGTAAAATGTTCTTGTTTAGACGCAGGATTGGTAGTTGGTTCAAAAACGGTAGTTTAACCTTGGGCGATGAGTTTTCAATTTCAGGAAGTTCCAGCTGCAGCCTGCAGGGGCAGCACTGAGTATGGACCCGGGATCTCCAGAATGTCCCCTGTTGGTGAACGTGTAACAACGCCAAGTCCAACTTTCTCTTTTTCTTAATAAGAATAAAAACATTCTGACATTGAGCTTGAAAGAATCGAGCAGCTGCTCTCGTGCTCCTGTTCTTAGATAACCGCTCAGGTGATGTCTTGCTCTTCATTGTCCTGTTTGAACAATACTTTGGGCCCATTTCACATTAATGCTCCTCCCTCCACAGTTCTGCCACACTCGACCCCCCTGTGGACGAGGAGGCACATAAGGTGAATCCTGAAATAAAGTCAGGGGCCTCTCTCACTTTGAAAAGTTTAAAAGAGGCTGCCCGTTCTGTGAAATCACTCTTGGTAGCAGAAAAGAGAGCTGGAGGTGTTAATTTCATGGGTTAGGTCTTAAATTGAGCTCTGCAATTTTCTCCCTGAGTAGATTAGAGGAAGGTCTCACTGTCCTCAGGTAAGGCGGCCCTCTCCTCCCTCTGACTCATCACATATTGATTCCTTCCACTGCTGCTTGACCCTCGCTAACCCCTCCACCACTTGTGCCCCCACAGCTTTGCACGCCAAACCTGTTTGTGGTGGGAGAGATGCAGCGCACGTGGCCGGCAGGGAGGGAGATCAGCCCTCAGGGGGCAACAACAACAAGCCTGCACTGCTGCCAAATGGGTTCAGCCCCCCTGGCACATTTGTTGACGACGTACAGCTCCGATCACACAGTGAGAGCATTATCTTTATCCTCCGGCTAAAACGCATTTCATTACTTACATCTGCTGGGTGCGAGCGTGCTGCTGTCAGACACAGAAATAGAGCTGCCCAATTGTTAAATCGCCAAATATCAGATTAATAAAACGGATTCCTCTCGTGAGCACTTACAGCTCTTAGGATGACACTTTCTCTTCTCAGGAGGAAATAAAACCGCCCGTGTTCCCACTGTTTTCTAACTAAACACAAACTTGCTGGGAAAAGTTGCAAAGAGGAAATGAGGAGCTTTGTTTGTGATCGGCGTCCTCGCAGGGCTATAATTCCTAATTAAATTTTCTCATTGAAACCTCATTTCAGAAAGGTGGAGAACGGCGCTCTCTCTGCATTGTAATTGAGTCAGAAATGAGCAGCCGGCGCACTGAGCCGGCCTGCCTTTTAAAGAATAATGGCGTCATTTGTTTTGTGTCCATTAACAAGGAACGCAGTTTTATTAATTCCTCAACTTGGTTTCCTGCATCTTCCTAATTAATTCCATTTTGTTTTTCCCGCTAAGGAAGCTTCTGCAGATTAATGATGTGGAACAAAAATGTTGTCGAGATGCTGATGTGCTCCGTCTACATGGGGTGAAATTTCTGTCATTAGATACAAATGCCTGATGACTACAACTTCCCCCCTTTTCTCATGCTGCCAGTGTCGGAGTCCTCCGCCCGAAGGCTTCATCCCGTCTGTGTAATTGATTAGACCTGCGAAGAAATCAAATGAGTGTTGTGGTGAAAAAATAAAAGAATAAATAAAAGCAGTTCTGACAGCATCTTACCTCCTACGGTGCCTAACTATGCACATTATGTCGGTCTTACAGAGCAGAAATGGATTTCCAACCCCATGAAAAGCTTTTATTTGTATGAAACAATGTAGGAATGTAAACATACAGAAACGGCTACAGAGGAGCAAACGACTTTAAACCAAGAAACACAATTCAAACTGTGACACCAACCCAGCCTCACAGGAGTTTGTGAAATAGTCACAAATAATAATTTATGGAATCATGTATATGGGTGAGTCATTTATTTCAGGTATACTTGTTCCTGCAACACGGAAACCTTTGCAAAATTCACTGACATAAGCTGTGTCCCAATTCAGGGGCTGCAGCTGAAGGAGGACGTATTTGAAGGCCAATCACATTACAGCGCCGCAACAAAGGCTTGTCCCATTTCGAAGGCCCCTTCAGATGCGGTCAACAAATGCGTCCTCCTTTTGCCGGGACACGAAGGATCCATCGGGTATATCTTTCACAACGTATCCGGAGACTCTTTGCACGCCAATTCAAATGCGATGGTGGACTCTCAAGCAAGTTTTTGGTTTCAACTGAATTGAATAGCAAGAGATAAAAATGTTTAAAAAAAAGGGGGCCTTGATATCTTTAAAATAATAGGTTAAATTGTGTCAGCTAGTTAGCCCGTTAGCTTCCTGTTGCGAGGCGTCAGGAGCCGCGTTTAGTGCCGCAAGGGTAAGGGCGGGAACAGCTGGTGACGCCGCGCTAGACCAGACCGTCTCATGTCAATTCGGCTTTAGCGTAGCAGCCCCTGAATTGAGACACACCTATTTATAGAGCCAGAACGTCCAATGAGGTGAGGCTTGGAGGCCATGGATGCCTTTTTGGATCAAACAAAAACAAGACTTTCCTCCAGGAGACCGGAGTTTGAGTCCTGAGTGAGTCCAAAATGTAAAGCTGAATTATGTTACTTGATATGAGTAATACTAATGTCCTTTTTTACTTTTCTTGGAGTACAGTATTTTAACATAAACTGTCTGTCTCTGTAGGGATCATGTCTGTAATGTTGTCAGACACTTAGAATAACAATGCAGCCTTTACAGCAGGCGTTGCTGCTGCAGGCTGAAGAAATCTACTGGAGAAATTCCAAAACTTTTTATACCTACTGATCAATTACATCCAAATATGTCAAAATGTGATGTTTTTTGGAAAATAAACATCTTCAGTAAAAGACAGCAACTCTGTTTTGCACCACTAATTTCTATGTAACACAATGGTTTTAAAGTAAAGGGTGCAAAGTTCAGATCATCTATGACCCTGCATTAATGTGCTTCTGGAATTATAATAAAAAACTAGTTGTTGATTGTGAATATCCTCGTGAACACGTAAAGTTGAAACAACATTTTGGGAAGTCTTGCTGAGTTGACGTCATATTTATGCAGAAACGTGGCGTACAAAAACAAATATGGGGTTGATGGTAAAACACTTTAGATTAATTACAACACACTGTGACCGAGCTTAGCTCAAACCAATAAAATAAAACACAGCTTGTAGCGTCCATGTTGTATCCACCGTGCCACTTTCAGAACACAATGACACGTTAGAAGAATCGGGAAGTGGGACCATCCAGGGAGATCGTGAAGCAGGAGAAGTCAAACTGTTGATCTAAAATATTTTTTGTTGTTTTGTTTATTGGAGACGGATATATCCCCTCACTAGATAAAGTCAACTGCCTATTTTTAACCACCACAGCCCTGGTGAAGACTCTGACATACTTTCATATCCGTTTCATCTACGATTATGAGTGCGAGTTTGTGTGTTCACACCTTCCTGGCTGCAAATCCCGACGTTAACGCCACAGATACGACCTGCAGAAGGTGTATCAGCGGTTGATCTTGGATATTCTTTATTTGCATTTTCAAAGGACGCTCCTCTTGACGGCCTGAATCAAAGCCCTCACATCAGGATAACAGCTCAGAGTCCTCTGACACAGACACTGCTCTTTCCTGCTCACCACCTTATAATTCGCTTGGATGGTTTTATTTCAGGTGTCATTCCTTCACATTCTCCACGTTGCATTTCACCCCCTTCTGCGTCTGCCAGTAAAATGCATTTTGTGCTCGTGGCACGGTTCTGATTTATCTCCTCAACTAATCAATGTTCATGTTTTATTGTTTCCTTTGTCGTGATGAATTCACTTTCACACTTTGTTCTCTGCAAAGAAAAGGATGCAGGCGTCAGGGAAATGTCTTATACGGCTTGCCAAAACAGCCGCCGTGTTTACAGAAAAATGTGAGAGGAATGTAATTAATGCAAAAATCAGCTCGTTTTCTGGAGGTGAATCCAGGTTAGGAAACACGTGAAACTCAAAGAATTTGTTGCACGAACCAACAAAAAGAAAAATGTTAATTTTTTGGTACCATCAGAAAGAACTTGCATACATCATTTGCATAAGAAAGCTGCCACATCTTTGTTTTAAGGGGATTTTATTAAAAGGTAAAATTATGAAGTTGCACCGAATATGTTTTAGTACAAATATTTAACAGGACAAAATGAGTTATTTGTCCTTCAAACCCTTTCATGTTTTTCATGTTTCATCAGCTTGTTTCTGGCAGCAGAGCTCTAACCAGCTGTACATGACCTGCTCAGCAGCAGACAGAGTTAGCATGTCATGTAGCAGCTAAAGAGACAGCACCCTTCAGGAGTTGGTGGAGACCAAAGCAGAGCTAAAAGCAGAGTGAATAATGGACCTTCTTTCAGTTGGACACAAACACAACTCCACATGAATGCAGGAGTTGCTCTGTATCTGCTTTGAATGTAAAAAGGTCAAATTTAAAATTGAATCAGCCTCTTTTTCTGCCTCCAAGGGGCCAGAACATCTATCGAGGTCCAGTTCAAGTTGTTAATCTTTTAACGGTTTTATGTTTTCACTAGAAATCACACATCGCAGCTAACTTATAAGCAAACCAAAAAATTGTCAAAGACTAATAACGAATACATTTTTACTGTGGTTTTAATGTATTTGCACACTCTAGAAACCTGAATGCAACCTGAACGGCCCATAATCTATAACTCTGCAGCCTGCTAACATGACTAACGGATGCAGTATAACCTTTATTATGCTAACAGTCTGACAGTGAACTGGGCAGAGGCATGGTTTCCATGACAACAACACAACACAGGCTCTTAGTCCCAACAGTGTTGTGGAGCTGTGTTTAGCTGCACAGCTTACATTTCACCGCCATGTTGTTCTCGTTCCTTTCACCCAAACATTCAGAATAATGTAAATATTTCCACAAAGTAAACGCTGTCCTATCTGACAGCTCGCTAGCTGAGTTAGCTAGCTACACACGCGCACTGACACAGCTGTGTTTACCTTCTGCTGGTACGCAGCTACCTGCCAAGAAGGAGGAGAGACACAGAAACAGAGCTTCAGGGAGTTTCTGTTTCTGTGGCGACAAAAGGAAAAGAGAAATACAGTGATTTATTTTCTAGTAACAGATTACTGTTCATGAAAAAGTAACTAAATAACAGATTACTTGAATTGCAGAACTAACACGTTACGTTACTCGTTAGAACACAAACACGTTACCCCAACACTGCTGAGGACAGACACCACTGTATAATTGTATTAATGCTGTTACTCTCATAAATGATGGATCCTGATGGAGGATGACTCAGCATTTATCAGCTGGCCTGATGTGGACCTACGAGACAGTACATCATTTCTCTGACATTAAACAAGCGTTTATCTCGTCTTGATGTGCAGACATGCAGACCCTGATCTGTGATCTGTCCCGTGTGCAGGCTCCTCCTCTGATACAGTCTGATTACTTATCCATTGTTTCATCAGGACTGTAGTGGTTTTTGTTTGTGGAATGAAGGAGTGAATAAACTTAAAGATTGATGCTTCCTGTGCAGTAATTTTGAAAACCGTACCCCCTAAGGAGGCTGCTGATATATATACATATAGCTTCATTTATGATATGGTTACAATATTGCATTTCCTTTATGATTGCTATTAATTAATATTTGTTATTCCTTACATATATTTCAGGACTTACATTAAGTTTTCTGCAGGTTTTTGGCGAGTTTATTTCTGCCTTTTTAAAATGACAGATTTTCAAACTAAGCCTCGTGTCCCCTCGTTAAGACAGAAAGTGACTGAAGCATGTTAAAAAGAACTCCAGATTGTCGACACTGTATTTAATTTGTTAAGTATGACTCATTCCTGCTAAGGCCCTGCACTGCTGCTGCAGGAAGTCCTGTTTTATTACATAAATTAGTCAAAACAGTTAATAAAATGTTGTTCAGTTAATTAAAATCCTCAAAGGTTTTTAAATTTGACCTTTAAGACACTTGGACTTCTGTCTTCATAATTAACACGCAGACTAATTGACTTTTATTCAGTGAAGTGTTGCAGAACTTTTCTCTCTTACTTTGTAGAAATTGTTTAGTTGACTGTCAGTCACGCAGTTTAACATGAGTACAACACACACAACATATGCCTGCTGTTGTACATCTGTGGATCCGCTGTGTGTGCGTTTGTTCTGCACATTGCGGGAGGCACTATGATACAAGAGGTGGTAAGAAACCATTATGACACAGAGCAATGCAAAGTAGGGAACATTTCAGACTGTTCATATCCACCTTCCTGATGGATTTATTAGCTAAACTAGCATTAGGTGGTCGACAGTCACAAAGTACATTTACTCCAGTCCTCAAGTTCAACTTTAGGTACTTGAACTTATTGGATTTTATGTTTACCACTTCTTTACAGGCTGCATTTATTGTACATAACTACCACTTTAACTTCTGGATACTTCTGGGGTTCTATTGCTGTATGTAAAGATCAAGATCAACTTTTATTGTCCCACAAGATGGGAAATTTGTCTTGGGCTAATCACCCATGCTGCAGTCATAAAACAGAAAACACCAACAGCATAAACATGATACAATAAAATGAATGAATAAACAGCATCAAGTGCAAACAAGCAAATCACCCTCAAATTCCACAGGATCTGTCTCCGGCGCGTTCCGTGTGCGCCGCGACCTCTGGAGTCGATCGCGCCCGTTCAAGACAATGCTCATGATTTCACAGCATTGACCGGCGCGTCCCAGAAGCGTCCCTCTGCTCTGCTCCACTAAAGATACGCTCCGGGTCTATTTTTGACGGAGGCCGCTTCAAGCACGTGTCAAGCTCAACAGAGCAGATCGTTCCAAACAGGAGGTCAGATACGAAAACAGCATACAGCATCTGGTCATTTCAAAATAAATGTTCAGAACGGAACAGACTCCCGTTTTCACAACAACAACACACTGAAATCTTGGAAAAATTTGCGTGTGATCTTGTGATCTCACAAATCCATCTGCTCGGGCCAGAACGCCGCTGTGCAGACGGAATGCACCTGAAACGGATCCTGTGGGATCCAGGCGTCACCGTCCCTCCGGCCTTTTCTGGCTTTTATCTGCCACTGTTTAAACGTTTGGTAGACGCAGGGATAAAATACATTTTGAATCTGTTTAATCTGCGGCGGGGAACTCGAAACCTTCTACCAGAGGGAAGCAGCTCATCCTCCGTGTGCAGAACGTGAGACGTAGCCTGTTCATAAATACTCTGCATGGACAAGTGCTCTGTAACATCGATGATGTTCCATGCAGTATGACTTAACCAGATACGTTTATTTTGTAACCTCACAAACCAAAGCTGTGATACTGTACCTGATTAGGCTCTCTAGCACTGCCTGATAGATCAACACCATAGTGACTGATACAATCATAACATAATATATCTAACAGGCTTCATCAAGGGAAACTTCCAGAGCTTCCCAGCAGTTTGTAAAGTAACATTTAACAGACTTAGATTCATAAAAAATGAGCGCCAACTCACCAGCTGCAACATGAAAGAGATCAAAACCTAAATGCACCAATACAAATACTCCAATAATATATATCATTCTGAGATTGGCCATTCTACGTGATCATTACTATAACTTTTTGTACACCGATGGAAGCAAACACTTGTGTGATTAAAATATGAAATCACAGCATGAATGAAAATATAAAAGTTTCGGCTTTTAGCAGCAGTCAGTAATTTCCTCTTAAAAAAACAAAAGCCAGAAATGTCCAGTCGTTGTACGAGTGCAGCAGTTTGTGTGACTGTCAGCAGACGCTGCACAGAGTAAGATGTGTTACAGGTTGTGTCTTGAAGTGGTCCTTACCTCCGGGGATCCACAGTCGGCTGCACAGACAGGTGTGCCCTCTGAAGCAGAACCTCACCTGTGACCTGAGCAGCAGCAGGACGACTCGATACAACAGCACGACGTCGCGCTTCACGAAAACACTGCAGACATGAGATCACCTTTAGCTCGACCGTCATTAAGACTGCATGCATGTTTATGCAAATCAGACAGAGCTGCTCAGAGAGAGACATCATAAGGGTTTTTTACATTTGGTTTAAATATTCAAGGATTTAAAATGTATTTATTTTGAATGTTTTGCTTGTTGATAACATCGTATGTCTCGTATCAATGTCAGCAGGCATTTATAATGAATACATTATGAATAATGAATAACTGAAGTCTTTCAGAGGACCTACTCTGTGTAACTAGCCCTTTATCATTTACGGCTCAAAAGATGTCTATGCTCGTGGGTTAAAACTGGACCCAATTTGGTTTCTTATCTAGGTTGGATATATTAAGAGACTGTATTGAACTGTATTGATCATATAATGCCTCATTTACACTGCGATATAGGCCCAGAAAGGCTTCCAAACAGTAATTATCCAACCTATAATGAAAAACTAATCTTTTCAACAAGGTTGGTTTGCCAACCTGCCAAAGTGTGCAACAGCCCCAGAGGCCCCAAAGCAGCACATTTTTGTTTTGTTGTTTTAGTTTTATTACTTTCATCTGGGGCCTGTCGTCTAAAGCAGGGGTTCCCAACCACCGGGTCGCGGAATGGTACCGGGCCTTGGGTCGTTTAGTATGCAGCCCAACTCTTCGGGAGATGCTGTTGAGTTACAAACCACCCATTGGCTTCTGGAAAGCTGGCATGCTGGGTAAAATCCTGCACGCTCTGGGGCGGCAGTAATTTGGCGTTGTTTGGTTTAATGTAAAAAAGCAAAGCTGGCATGATGATGGCCCTTCTTCACATAGCTATGGCGGGATCTTTGTAAAAAACAAAACGTGTGTGTGTGTGTGTGTGTGTTGGGGGGGGCTTCTAGTTTGACTTTAAAAGTTCCTTAATACTTATGTGCTTAACCAATAACCACAAACCAGCTGCCACACGGCGAACCTGAGGACTGGTTTTACTCCGGCACAGGAGCACTGCTCTTCCCTAAACCAACACGAGCAGCCTGCTCTGTGCACCGCTCTTAATGATGACAGAGCACTTCACTGGCTGGCCCCTCTTTATATTTCTGATCTATTGTGTCCCCTCGCCATGATGACATCACTGAGGTCTGCTGACCACGGCCCATTTGTAACCTTCCTCTCTTACACTCACCACTGTTCTGTCCACTTGTTTAGTTGCGTTATACGGGTCTCATGACTACACAGTACAATGTGATACTTCATAGAAACTCTTAGATTAAAACTGAGGGAGAAAAATGCTTATTCTCAAAGGACTTTGATGTTGCTAACTATGCTGTGCAAGGGAGCATGAAAAGGCCCGGCGCAGAGAGCCAGGGCATCAATGGCAATTAATGCAAGTGGTGTCTCAGACAAGGAGGCTAATGAGTTTTAATATACATGCAGGTGAGGGAGAGCTGAGTCGCTGAAGCCCTTAATGAACCCATGACAGCCTAATTAGCCACAATTTACAATTCTGGGATTCTAATCAGAGGCACTGAAATGCTGCCACACATCTTTGTATGAATGAGTCTTTTTAAATGCTCCAATCTGCTGCCTTGATTGATAATTGCCTGTTTCTCTCTCTCGCTCTGTGGGAAGTGGCTCGACCATTTTATTCTGTAATAATGTGGAAGCTGTTTTGATCATAAATCCAATCTTAACACGAGGATACAGTTTTACCCTCAATGAACGATTGATTCAGGTGGTGTTTAATGATGACGTTTTCAGATGAAGACGTGTTTTATTTTAGTAACAGCTTCTTCTATGTGTGGTAAAGGATTTTATCATGGACATCAATAAATATCGATATATTGTCACGTTATATTTGCATCCCTCTGGTTCTCTTCCTGTCACATGCACAAAAGAAAAACGCTTATTTGTCAAGCTAGACTGACAACACTGCCATACATGCTCGGATACTATTTTGGTTGTCATAAGCGAGCATGCTAAGATTAGCCAACTAGCACTAACATAACTACACTGCATGACTCTGGCATTGTGCTTCGTAACCAAACCGCAAATTACTCAATTACCAGCCAGATCAGCCCCGGGAGTCTGCGGGAGTTAGCTGATGTTATCTACTACAGTGTTATGCTACGTTGCCTAACTGGCAAATCGTCTGCGATAGCAGATAAGCTAACAGAAGCTTACAGCTGGCTGGCTCACCTTAGCCTAGGCAGGTAATGCAATGATATTGGCAAATAGAAAACAATCGGTCGTTACACATTTGCTCTGTTCTGCTACATAATTTACTGTTGGCCAAAATCAACACTCATGTTAGCTGGTGAAGTTATTTGTCAAGCTAGATAACTGACATACACACTCAGATAGTATTTTGGTTGTCATAACATTAGCGAGCATGCTATGGTTAGCCAACTAGCTCTAACATAAATACACTGCATCACTCTGGCATTGTGCTTCGTAACCGAACCGCATTAGCTAACATCATTAGCCAGGCGGGGCAGGGCAGCTGGAGAGAGCTCGGGTGAAGCTCTTGTGCTGTGAGAGAAAAAACGCTGCACCCGGCGAGAGAACGCTGCACGTGGGTTTTGTTTCTACGACAACAATAAGTTGCGGGTCTGTTTTAATCCCCAAAAGCAATCGAAGGTCTCCATGAGTAGCATGATGCCGATGTCGACTCTAGTTTTCCCCCTGATGTCGGTCACTTCCTGTTTGGTCAGACGGGCTTCACTAGAAGAAAACTTTTTTTATTCTTGTGTGTAGTTTGTGTTGGTGTTGTTGTGGGTCGTTGGTTAACATTATCCATTTCCATTACACAGCTTGCGTTGTCTCGTGTTGCACATGGTTGACTGTAGTGGCGTAGAATGAGCTCTCGGCAGAAGTACTCGCAAATGCGCAGATACGTCACATCCTCTTGTTTCGCGGAAAAACCGTCCCGAGTGCTTTACATAAAAATCAGCCCACAGGTTGTTCGGGCCGATGGAGGAAACTGGGGAAGGTCTCAATTTATCAGTTCCTCTACTATCCCTTCACACATTGGCAATAAAAAATGATATTTGATTGATGAATATATGTGAAATCTTACATAAAGCCCCTTTAAAGGGACAGTTTGGTTTGGTTGAAGCGGGGTTGTATGAGATACTTGTCAATAGTAAGTGTACGACCTACAGTGGATGCCGGTCAGCACGGCCCCGGTGTTTAGAAACCGGCTGGAGTGCTGACACGTAAGCTAGGCTGCTCAATCCCACACGTAATGTATCCACTTATAAGGACGTCTCACCTGAAAGTCAATAGTGGTATCGATTGTACGCTGTATTTGAATAATTCACCGTTTTTCACTTTCCAGTACGAGCCTCTTTATTTGGCACTACTTGTTTTGGCTAGTTCCTCCTGTTTCTTTGTGTCTTCTTGTTTTGCCCTGTCTGTGTGTTTGTGGGCGTGGCTCCCTCCTGATTGCTGCTCATGTGACACACCTGCTCTCCATCTACTCATTAACTCAACATCCACCCCGATTCTCCAGTCACTCATCGCCAGATCGTTGATCAGCCGCTGTGGTAGAAAACTATCAGGCTCAGATTTTTTTATAAAAGAAGATTTTTGCTCGGCTCATCCTGTTCTCTTTTTGCCATAGGATCAGTACTCCCCATGTGCCTTCCTGTTTGCCTCAGCCTTGCCCCAGTCCACCAGCCATGCTCACAACCCCGCCTCCTCTGCCAGATCACCATCATCTCCATCTCCCTTTTCCTGCAATAAAACTTCATTACGAGCCGAATACCTCAAGTTAGTTGTCTTTCTTCTGGGTCCTTTATCACCGGTCGTAGCACTACTTTGTGTGGACTGCAACACATACGTGTCACTACGCCTGCAGCGTACGGCGTCGGATCAGCTGTTTGTGTCAGCGGTTTGTGGAAGAGACAACAGACTAAAGAAAATATAACGCTATGGAAACGACAAAGTGCCGTTCACTGTGCGGACCAGAGGACGTTGTGTTCCTTCATGTGTGAAGTGTTTTATACTGTTGAGTTACAATGGTGTTAGATAGCGGTAGCTGCTATCTCTTATTTTTCCTTTCATCCCCCTTGAATATCTTTTTTGATTTCAGAGATATAAAAATGACTAAATAAAATGAAGATATTTTAATTTTCTGTTCGTCAGTGAAAGTGTTTCATGTTAACGTCTCCTGAGAGTCCTGTGGCTGATCTGTCTCAATCCTCGACGTGTAGATGTGACCCTGGGCACAGATTAGGCATAAAAATACACTGGAAACTTTTTCTACTGACTGTAATGGCACACACACACACACACACACACACACACAGACAGAGTGCCCATCTCAGTGCTCTGGTGGGTATTGGGGGCAGCAGGACAGTGTGTTTGGGAGTGGGTCAAAGTAAACTAAAGTGTTTGTGTGTTCATGGATCATGTTAGTTTGTTCGTAAGTGTGTGTGTTTATAGTTGTTGGACTCAAAAGGATCTCATTGGCTCAGAGGAACATATATTATCAGTCTTTTGAGACATACAGTCCTTGTTGGATCAGTTCACGGTGGTTCTGGCTCTGCACATGAGATTTGTTGACGCTTGGTCTCATGCCTTTTCCAGTCTGGGCATCAGGAGCCTCAGTGCGTTCACAAAATAATTTAAGGAAATCATTATTTAGAATATTTATTATTTTTTGCTACTTTTTCAACTCTAAAAAACAACAAAAAAATGATGTAAATTATTTAATTTTTCACATTTATTTTCATATAAAATGACCACATGCCTTAAATGGATGCACACCGACATGAAAGCTCAGCAGAACGCTCTTTGTTAACGTTTGTATCAGAACATTTGGAACTGGACATTTCTAGTGATTGTGGCAGATCATTCTGTTTTACATGTTCCAGTCCCTCCAGGAGTTTGTGGGTTTTCTGGGGTTGTTTCAGCCTAAAATGTTTGATTTCCCGGCAGAATTGTTGCAATGCAAGTTGCGATGTTCAGGCTTTTTTTGTGTGTAACACATCACACGTCCACTGTGAGCTACAAACGCTCCAATAAAGAAAGCATCTATTGGCAGAGCGAGCGGTTTGTCTTCTAACATCACTGTGTCAAGATGTCAAACAAAATGTGAAAAAAATCGAATGAAACTAAATTACTATAAAATAGTAATTCAGCAGATGCTTTTATCCAAAGCAACGTACATCTGAGAGTTAATACAACACAAGCAACAAGACAGGAGGGAACGGAGTCAGACAGAGCCAACAAACAGCTTCAAGTGCGATCGGACACTGGTGCTGACAGGCAGCGTATAGGGTGTTGTTTTGTTTTTTTGCGGAACTGAGTGTAGACCTGGATGAGGGCGCTCAGGTAGGCAGGAGACGTTTTTGTTACTGTTTCGTAAGCGAGGGACAGGGTTTGAATTTGATGTGAGCGGCGACTGGGAGCCAGTGGAGGGATATGAGCAGTGGAGTGACGTGTGCAGTTTTGGATTGATTGAAGACCAGTCGCGCTGCTGCGTTCTGGATCATCTGCAGAGGTTTGAATGTGCATGCAGGAAGGCCTGCCAGGAGGGAGTTGCAGTAATCAATGCGAGATATCATGAGAGCCTGTACCAGCAGTTGTGCTGCATGCTCTGACAGGTAGGGTCTGATCTTCCTGATGTTGTACAGAGCAAATCGACATGACCGAGCAATCGAGGCCACATGTACCTTAAAGGTTAGCTGGTCGTCAGTTGTGACGCCAAGGTTCCACACAGACTTATTGGGTATGAGTTCAGTTTGTCCGAGCTGGATGTTGATCAGTGGTTGCGTAGAGGGACTGGCTGGGACAACAAGGAGCTCAGTCTTGGATAGGTTGAGCTGAAGGCGGCGTTCTTTCATCCATTTAGAGATATTGGCAAGGCATGACGAGATCCGTGCCGAGGCTGCAGTGTCGTCTGGTGGGAATGACAGGAAGAGCTGGGTATCATCCGCATAGCAATGGTATGAGAAACCATGGGAGCGGATGATTGCACCAAGTGAGGTGGTATACATTGAAAAGAGAAGGGGACCGAGCGCTGACCCTTGAGCTTTTAGCTACGGAAAGGGAGAAGGAAAAAATACTTCATGGTCCAAGAGGTCACAACCTGCAGTAATGTTTGTTCCATCTTTAAGGTCGGTCTTCTCTCAGGTACATCACGGCTCCTCTAACCGCCCTGTGTTGCATACATGACACCCCCTATGCCTGATCGAACCCAGATGCCGCTGAGTTAACTCCTGATACATGGATCCGTCCTCTCTCTCCAGCCGTGAAATTACTGCTGATCTGTTCTGTGCCTTCTGTGCTCTGTGCATTGTCCAACAGAACCTGTCCTCGCAGAGTTACACACCCCGAGTGTGTGTGTGTGTGTGTGTGTGTGTGCTCCATCATGGCTGAACGGTCACACGCTGCAGTAAGAGCCCAAACAAAGGCGAGGAGTGTCGGGGAATTACAGTGTCCACATAAAGGAGGTTAGCACAGGCAGGAGGCAGGTATTAAACCACATTCCCATGACTGAAGACTCTTATACACACCTCAGTTATGACCCAAATCTCTAGTAACCATGCACCATTACAGAGCAGCTGTAAGACGGCTGTAAATGTAGGTTACAATATTGTGACACAGTTGGCTTTAGCTCCTTCACCTCTCCAGAACAATCCGGCCTCCAGTTCCAGTTATTCTTTTGTGTCTCATTATTGACGTGTCCTCCTGTTGTGTAATCTAAGGCTATAAAAAGTTACCCGTGTTTGGTGGCTCAGTGTAGCTCTGATCCTGCGCCTGGATGTCTGCCTTTAAAATTTAATACAAACTCAGACTCATGGCCAGATTTGTATCCAAGCGTTCACAAAGTCCCACTGCAATATTTGTCTGGTTTTCGTCCATTTTATTTGTTGCATTTGGAAATTGACTGGCTCTAAATGAACTGAGTGGTGGAGTGAGACTGCTGAGTTTGTCATTATACAAATACAGCATTGTAGAGCAACCTGTCTGCTCTTCCTCTGACCTGCACCTGCTCACCTGCTCGCCAGCCTGCAGTTATGGCTTAAAAGTACAAACACAGACTTCAAACGTTCTGACTTCTGACTCTTACATTAATAGGTAGCATTTGCAGTTCTTGTTTAAATCAGCCGTAATAATGCAGCAAGAGAGACGTTTTATCTTTAGTCTCTCATTTAAAGGAAAACCCACAGACTGTATATGAGAAGTTAACGTAGCATTCGATCCATTTGTTTATGGACTAATCTTTTTGTAAATCCTCAGCTGTGTCTCGATTCAGGGGCTGCATCCTTTGAAGGATGAGTCGCTCATAGCCTGCGTAGAACGCTAAGCTAAACTTAATGATACGGTCTGGTCTACGTAGTATTCCCTTAGCGTCACGTAACTGAACCTGTTATTTTAAAGATAATTGACGTTTAAAGGCCCCTCTTGTTATCTTTGACGCAGCTATTCGATTGAGTTAAAACCAAACATTTTTACATTTAAAGTGTAGTCCTTGGCGCTTTGAGAGCCATCTCATTTGAACTGGCGTGCAACAAATTTGGGATACGTTGGGCGGCGAAGGATGCACCCGACGGATCCTTCGTGGCCCAGGAAGAAGAGGACGCATCTGAAGGATGCAATCAGCCTTCAAATACATCCTTCGAAGAATGCAGCCCCTGAATTGGGACATAGCTCTCTAGTGAGACTCTGTCACTGTCGCCATCTTGGTTTTTGAAGCCAGAAGTGACAATATTTGGACGAGAGGATGGATCCATATTGCTCCGTCTATAAGCTCATTTACAAGTCATTGTGGTAGAGACTTGTCAATCACACGTAGCCCCGCCCTAAACCCTCCCCTGCTTTATGGTCTGTGTGACTCTAAATAGGAGCATCAGTGACTAAATGAACGTCATGCTGTGTTGAGGAAGACTTGAAACAAGAGACTGAGACCATGAACTCATTAGGAACATGTTTACTGAGGGAAGAAATCAGGAGAGGAGGAGGACCATTTTCTCATAGACTTCTATAGGATCAGACTTCTTTGTGCAACCGCAGACTATACAAAGATGGCCGACCTGACAGCTCCCCAACTCTCTCTATCGCCCCCTGCCGACTGGCTGCAGTATAGGTCATAAAGCCCGCCTCCTCCATGTTAACAGATGGGACATGTGGGACACTATAAAATCAAAATACACATGGTCAAACATGGTTTCTGTCATTATAGTTGGACATAAATCAGCATGATAAGAACTAAGTGTTTATATTTCTGACAAGTTTACTTTTTATTAGTTATTTGATGCTATAAAAAGGGGGTGTGGCCTCATGATTGACAGCTCTGTTGACAAATGGGGCTCCTGCAGCGTTCTGTTCCTGAGTAGCAGAGTAGAGGAGGAACGGTGAGAGGAGACGACACTAACACTAACACTACAGTCATTGAACTTTCCATAAGCGTGAATATCTGCTTCAGACCGACACAAGAAGCTGTTCTGCTGCAGACTGAGCCCACCTGAGGGCTCCAACACGCCAAAGACACAAGGTAAAGGTGTGTGTCGGGTAGAGGAAGGGGCGGGACGTCAATACTGCGGCACCAGCTGATCTCTACTGCACACACTCTGGATACAAATGAGCAAGATGGCAGCGCCCGCTCCGGGGCGGATTAGCTTCACTTTAGAACAATGTTGGTGGTGGAGACGCGTCGTCCATCGTTATTATACAGTCATTGTTTGCGAGCAGTAGAGTCGCCCCCTTCTGGCCATTAGAAACAATGCAGGTTTAAGGCACTTTTACTTCTATTCAAAACCAAGAAGTTACTTCTACTTGTTTTCTACAGTTTATGATTTAGACCATGATTAGGGACAGACATGTTTGTATCCACTGCTTGTTTAGCCATTTGTCTTCTGTATGTGCAAAACTTAATGAAATACTAAAAGCTTGAGTCTCCTTTAAAAGCCTCCTGAGACTGAAAGGTTTCAAACATTTAAAAAACGCATTCAGACATTAAAAGCTACAAATCTGAGGACATGTGCTCGCCCTCCTGAAACCCAGAGAGTCATTTGTTCTGTAAACGGGTCGAAGAAAAGTCTCTGTTTTAAAACATGAACATGCAGCTTTTTAATTTTCCTGCTGGAACTGTTAAGACTGTCGGGCCAAAGCATGCATGTAATTACTCCTGGGCTTATATGATTTCCTGTGTGTGTGTGTGTGTGTGTGTGTGTGTGTGTGTGTGTGTGTTGTGGATGTACAATTCTCAAACTTGTGCTCTTCTTCCAATAGACTCGTCAGAGCGACGGACGCTGCCGCCTGAGCTGAATTCTAACAGCGTTGTTGTGCAATCTGTCAAAACAATGAGTAAGCCGATTTGTATACAAAGGAACAGAATGTAATTCCGAATGAGAATTTGTGCTGTTCATCCCCCTTTCACAGCCTGTGACAGGTAATTCTCCAGGGTTCAAATATTTCTGGATAACATAATCATATTCTGCGAGTTTTTTCATCACTGACCCGCTCGTCTTCTTCCACTGAAATCTCATCGCAGGGATTAAAGGCAGCTATTAAAACCAAATCCACTCATGTTTACCGGAGGATGATTTCAAACTTCAATTGGAGTTTAGGCTTTAGCAGTTTCATTTTGATCTCGATGGGATTTTCTGATCCTTCAAATAAAGCCACAAAAAGAGCCCCCACCGGCTGCCAAGCTAAATTAATATGAATGTTTTATTTCAGAGGGATTGGAAGAGTCAATCATTTCCTGACAGAAGGTATGAATAGTAAAGAGTGGGGATTACTGCTGGTACAGTCTATAGGATAACACAAACACGCACTCACACACGCACACACCAGGTCAGCTCTCATAAAAAGACATTCATACAATACGACACAATAAAGATCATTTTGTCTCCATGTTTTAGAAACATCACACCCTCTGAGACCTGAGTGCAGTTCAAACATGGACTCACAGAAGATGGAGAGTTAAAGCTCAGCTTAGTTTGATCACAATCAAACCTTGAGGACTCGGACTCTAGCTGACGGCTCGATCCCACAGGATCCGTGTCCGGCAGCGTTACGTCTGCGCCGCGGTTCTGGTCCATCAGACGACACGAGCCCTCGCCCACAGGAAGGGTGTCTGATCCGGAGCGCTGGCCCAAGCAGCTGGATTCGCGAGATCACAAGATTGCGTATGTACATTATCGCGTGAGAATTGCGAAATCACGTGAGAACATCAACGTTAGCACAGCAACACACAAACTACAGTTCAGTTTGACCTCCGAGGTTGATTATCTGCTCATCTGGAGATCATTCAGAGATTTTTGTGTTTCTACCATGGCTGAGGACACTACTTCATTAAAAGAGTTTTTTTTTCAAGATCTCAGTGTGTTGTTGTTGTGAAAACGGAAATAAAACGGGAGTCTGTTCCGGTCTGTACATGGTGTTTTATTTTGAAATGCCCAGATGCTGTATGCTGTTTTCGTGTGTGACTTCCTGTTTGGAACAATCTGCTCTGTTCTGCTTGACGCTTGTTTGAAGCGGCCTCCATCAAAAATAGACCCGACGCGTATCTTTAGCGGAGCAGAGCGGAGAGACGCTTCCGGGAGACGCTTCCGGCACGTGCTGTGGAATCACGAGCATTGACTTGAGTTGCCACGATTGACTCCGGAGGTCGCGGCGAACATGGATCCTGTGGAATTTGAGGGTAATGGGGACTTGACTTGCATTCTTCTTTGGGGACTCGGACTCGAACACTGGGGACTCGAGATTTGACTTGGACTGGCTTGGTGACTCGACTACAACACTGATCTATGGTAAAGAGACAACCTGTCTGTACAAGGAAATATGAAGAAGTTGTGTTTTTAAAATGTTTGATGGTAAAGGTCAGGGTTCGGGGTTTTGATCTTTATATGTACAGGCTGCTCCAAACAAATCGCCCCTAGAGGGATTAAAAGAGTGGTGTTATTGATCGATGCTGCCTCTTAGGTTTTGTCTTCACATCCCAAATATGAGTAGAAGAAGGAAAGACTTGGAGACTGCTGTGCGTGTACATGCACACCACAAGTTAAATCAAGCTGAATTAAACTAAGATGTCAGAAAATGACAGACTATGATAGAATCAGAGTCCTATAAAGGATGTCTGTCATCGAGCACTGAAACGTCTCTGCCTCCAGGAGCCAACAGAAGAGCAGCGATAAGTCAGAGACATGAGTAAGCATGTGACTGTAACTGCATTCATTATGACTCTGCCTAAAATCAGAGTGTGCATCTGCAGAGTGCAGCGAGCACAAATCTCCCCGTTGTTCAGCACAGAATCATGCATCTCCCTTTCATCAGGCGCGTGCAGCACGCTGGAGGACGGCAAATTGGGCCGAACTAATTACAATTTAAACGAAACCATAATTGGACATTTTGCGCTTGTCATACGATGAGAGACAGATGGGATTGTAATTACATTACAAGTGTGACATCACGGCGGTGAGTTACGGCGCACGCCTCCCCGTGCCCTTCATGCAGCGCTGAGGAGAAGTGGCCCACGTTCAAAAACAATTTACTGTTGATTTCCATAATCAGTCAGCGGCGACAGCAGGATCCTTCATCAACCAAATCAGGATAAATCACCACACTCATCAACATCATGTTACACTGATTCCACACTAATGCTGCAAAATGGGACGAAATCTGACAAATTTATAGGCTGGATTTCATAATGAGTAAGAGGTAAAGTTTCCATGGAATCAGGCAGGTTGATGCTCCCGCGTGTTGGGATGATACGTCTGCTCGTCCTGTTCAAAGGTTTCATTTCATTGTTACATTTAGAGAAATAAATGACAGATTAAATTGTCCTCTCATGTTTACTCCTGCTTTGCTGCGTGTACATTTTGATGCAAATGAGCAGCTTTAATCGCTTACTGTAAATATTATCAGCCTCAGAGCTCCGGGGAAGCTTCTTAACAGATAACAGGCATCGACTTCCTCCTCGTCTCTCTGCAGATTGTGGCCACGTGATGCCGGAGAGGAGCGAGGGAGCGGGAGCCGGTATTCAGGCCATGATTAGCCCGTAATCAGCAGAGTACAAACTGATTATTAGCTCTCGCTCTCAGCTGTCTGCAGGGAATCTGCTTTCTAACGTCTCTTCTTCGCTCTGTGTTTCTGCTGTTGATTACAACACACTCCTCTGATTTTACAGCAGTGGCAAGGACACTCTTCTCTGTGTGCCACCTCTGAAGCTTCATATCTGTCGACCTCTGACCTCTGGATCCCCGAGGACACGTGATTGAGTGTATGGATGAGCTGTGCGACTCTGCTTTATGGGTTTGTCAATATTGGTCTTTGATTGGGTCAGTCGGTGTTGGCACCTGCGGTAGAGAGGAGGTTTTCTCTGTCAGTGCAGCACGTTAAAAACGTCTAACAAGCTGCTGATTCATCTGCAGAACTGATGTCAGTATGGCTTCAACATCTGTTAGTGAATGAGAAATAAATAGAATATAAAGAGAGATGAAACGCTGGATACATGTAGAAACAGCTGCCTCTTCATACTTTATTGATTTATTGTTTTGATGATTTCTTCTGTGTCTCTGTATATTTTAGGTTTGGATATAAGAAACAAAACCAAAGATGAACCGCTCAGCGTGTCAGCAGATATGTCATGTTTACACCACAGTGAGAAAAGCAGAAATCATGCATCAAATCAGATTCTTTAAAAGTCATCACTGTGTCCGACATTCAGCACACAGTCAGCTGTTTAAACAGATCACCTGTGTGGGGTTTACCCGACAGTCTGAGTTACATTCATGTTTACTGACCAGGATTCAAAGAGTGTTCGTCTCCACCGAGAACAAACGCTTCGAGGTCCTTTACACACCTCCAGAGCTTTCTAAATTACCTGCAGAAAACGGGCTGGAAAACAAGCGTTAGGAAGAATGACAAAATCATTTTAATTTAAAGAAGCTGAATCTTTTTGCTGTGATGGAATTTTATTCTTCTATCTTGTGATAGTTATTTAATGTATTCTATGAACACTGTGTTCCTGTTAGACGATTTCTTTTATGGGCTGTTTGTCATGTGTAAATCAGGGCTGTCCAAGTGAACGTGATAATAAGGAGTTAACGCACATTCCCTTTATCACCACTATTTATTTTTATGCTCGATTAACGCATGCGCATTCTATAATTATGACCCTCCACCCGCCCCGTAGTTTGTGAAATCAGGAAGCGATGCAGCGGTAATGTAGCAATCAGAAACAAACCTGTTGTTGCTCGTTGGGCTTCAGTTTGCCTTGTTCTGCTTTCAGCAGATTTTTTTTACCTTTGAGGTTATTCTGTAGAATATTCTGGACAGTATTTGTCATTGTTTTGGAATGTTGCAATAATTATAAACATACATTTGCTTAAAGAAGCATATCTGTCTGTTTACATGTTAATAAGAGGATAAAAAACTTGAACAATATCTCTTTAAGGTACATTTACAACAGCTGAAAAATGTGCCATTAATTTGCGATTAATCGCGAGTTAACTCTGGACAACCATGCGATTAATCGCGATTAAATATTTGAATCGATTGACAGCCCTAATTTAAATGTAGCGAAAATAAAAACTATAAAAAGTAAAACGTAACTTGGATACAATTAAAATGTTTATAAAGTTTAATTATAAAGTTTATACATGTTATATGGATATGAAGCATCTGAAGATACTCTAATCAATAAGACACGGCCACTAGCAGACCATTTTGATTGCTTCGATGGCAAAGATTCATCATCTCTTTAAGTTTACTTTAAGTGTTTATGGACAGACTCACATGAATGCTGCAAAAGGTCAGCCACAACCAGCGAGCTTTGACCTGACCCTGACCGACCCTACGCTGTCATGTTTCATCCCTGTTTACTTTTATTTTCAATAGATTTTAGTGCTATCACTTCCTGTTTTACTTTGTCACTCGGCTTTACTTCCTGTCTTTGTCTTTTACTCACTATTTGCTCCTTCCTTTTTGCTTTCACCTTTGCCGGATTACGAGTGTTGTGACCAAGTCATCTTTGCTCAAGTCTCAAGCAAGTCTCGAGTCGTTTTTTCCTGGGCAAGTCAAGTCACAGGTTATGTCAAGTCAAGTCAAGTCCTTAGTTAAGGCAAGTCAAGTCCCAAGTCAAGTCACTTTTCTTCCACCCAAGATCCAGCACTCTTACCTGTAGTATCCGGGCTTTATAAAGAGAAAACACAAGGTGTTAGCAGCCCGTCTAATAATGATATTATTGGCCAATTTATATAACCTGTGAATTGTTTGTTTGACTGACAGACAGTCATCTAATCATGACAATCACATACCGGGGAGCTTTTTGAGTCGTCCAATCATGACTCCCAGTTTGCGCTGCGTACATACCTGATAGTTAGAGAGAAAGTTTGAATTACAACATTTTATACTTAACAGCTAACATTCAAACTTGTGAACACACTCATGTCGTCCGAGTCATCATGCCTCAAGTCAAGTCAAGTCTCAATTTATTTTTTGTCAAGTCAAGTCGCAAGTCATCAAAACAGTATTTATTTCTCACTTGCTCACCATGAAGTCCAACCTTAACGTAACTTAACGTGTTAAATTTATCCTTCCTAAAGTCTTTTTTTTTATTAAACCCCAAATTTAACAGACGCTTGTTTGGATCTAAAATTCTCCATCTTTGTATTTACACTCATTTTTCTGTCTTTGCAGATTTCACAGTCTCTGTTGCTCTCATAAATCTGTCCCTGAGTGATTTAAATCTTGACTTGAAGAGTGATTACGACCTGAATTGCTCACTCGATAGTTTCGTCGTTAATGAACTTCCACCTGTGAGGAGTCACTTAGTCAGAGCGACATCAGGCTGCTCCCTCTGAGCTCTGCGGCTTTTCATTAGTCATCGCGCTAAAGCTGTGCGAAAGATTTCACCCTGACAACCTGATGTGGGTTCAAAGCCGTGAGAGTTCCTGTTCTGGACGCTCTGAACCGGCCCGTTCAGAGGAAGTCAGGTCTGTGCTCCCTCCTCTTTCAGCCGCATGAATCCGTCTCAACTCCTGACTTGCAGATTGATCACAGCTCAAATTTGTTTTGTGCCGGCTCGATAGTTTTGTCATTAAAAAAGAGCCACAGCTGAAGGAACACAGTCCACAAAAAAAGGCGAAAAGCACCAGCCAGTTTTATCTCTCAGAGAGAATATTCACTTCAAGTGCAGAATAATTACACGTGGAGTCACTGCGAGCCTCCACATTTCTGCACGCTGAACCTGAAGCTGTGAGCGAGCGGGTCAACAGCCTCATTGATCTCCGTCTCATAGGTGGCTGTATTTTGTTCAAAGCCCTTTGGCGCAGAGTGTACTTCGATCTCTGGGTGATTTATCAAGTCTGCAGCTCCCTGCACCTCGCTACAAGTCACAACACACAGCCACGGTGATTAATTATGTGCTTGGATGGCAATACAGAGTGTAAGCTTGTACATGATGTGACAAGAAGGGTCAATAACCAGCAGTCATAATGGGGCCGCAGAGGGGACGGACCTCCTGGCGTGATTATATTTTACTGCACGGGTGGCTGGAGACGCACGCAGAAACACGACATAACCCAAATATGTACATAATTAAGCCTGATTACAGCGTGATTGTATTAAGAACTATAACAGCAGCAGCAGTTAAAGAGGTGATGCTAAAGGAAGTCTCATATTTCTCTGGGTTCAGGAACATGTTGTTTTCCTTACAGGACAGAATGGTCATTAGATATTACCCTGAAACTTTCGTGGAAATATGTTGTGATTTTACATTTGAGACGGTTTCTTTAATACCTTCTTATCACTCAGATTCCACACATTTCCTACAACGGTCACGCTCATCAGATTTGGTCGTGCCATCTGTTCCAAGTTAGAATTTTAGGGCGGGTTCAAACCAGTCGTGTTTAGTCCAATTAAACCGAACCCTGGTGCGTTTGTCCCCTCGGTGCGGGTCGTTTAGGTCGGTGTGAACGTTGGAATGGTCCGCTAGAAAAGACAGGTCCCTGTCCATTTCCAAACTAACCACAGTACGGTTTTATTCTGGTGAGAACATAAACGGACTTAAAGCAGGACCAAATACAGGAAGCAAACCATTGTGCATTGTAGTGTGTTAGTATGTTTACAGGTGCAGACATTTGCAGAGACACGCAGCGAGATGAGAAGAGGACAGACGTGGGGGAGCAATGACGAAATAGAAATATGGGCTGACCAAACAATTTCATTAATGCTTGTGGAAACGCACAAGAACACGGAGGTGTTCAAACTGAAGGAGAGTGGAGCTGATCGATCTGTGCAACAATGACGGTCAAAACATTAACGTCTGCGATCATGTTGAGTGTGATCGATCAGTGTGCTCTCTCGCTTTGTTTACTTCAGGGAGGTTTAACACGTGGAACATCGACCAATCAGAGAGCAGTTTCCCCGCGCATCAAAACTTTTGGTCCGCTGGTAAAAGCTGCCGTGTGAGCACAAACCAAACTCGAGGCAAAATGTGACTTTGGAACAATTTGGTCTTTGATTCGGACCAAACTAACAAACTTAAGTTGTGATGCACCCTTACAGAGCAGCTCAGTCCTGTTTTAAGACGTATAAAATGCTCTGTTTGAAATAAGAAATTGTGTTTTTTCTGCAAAAAACATTTAATTACCTTGTACAAATCCTGCCAAGGCATCTCCTCCTTTTCCCTCACTAAAAATTCCCCAATCAGCATAGGCCCCGCCCACTACGCAAATTTGCGACCAACTATGTGTTGCTAATGTTAGATAAACTTAGCTCACTTGAAATGTAGTCGGTCGTAGTAACGTAAACGTTAGTAGTCAGTAGTGAGTTTGCAAAGTAAGACGATGACGGTTATAGCTGGCTCGCACATCGACAAAGTGGTTGCCATAGGTTACACACAATGATCTGCATAGCGTCACCCCGTCCATTAACAGGATTGGCTCCTTAGGTTTGTGACGCCCAGCCGTGGGGATGACTGCTCATGTTGTCCCTGATGTGTCTTGTAGCACATGGAAAACACCACATGGAGATGGTTACAAGGTTAAACCCTGGATTTTCACTGAGGGGGCTTTAAAGAGGGATCATTTATGTTTTTCACTTTGGTTAGACACAACATGCAAATATTTACCCTTCCAGATATGATGGAAAACTAAATGCCATCATGTTTGGATTCAGAACATCACCTGCAGATGCACACAGCCTGGTTAACTGCCCCTCCTCCTCCAGGAGCTGTGTCTGATGAACTCTCCTGCTGCCTCCAGCTCCTTGAGGCTGACCAGTGCCCAGTGTGATGAGCTGTTAGCTCGGGTCAGTACCAGGATTTCTCTGATTGACACCGACTAGCAGCGTTCTGTTTCAGCTGTGGAGCGCCTGTTCATCTGTCCCCGCTGAGTTTCACTGTATAGCAGGTCACACGTGGCTGAGATCTGTCTTACTACAGCGCTGTGAACCCAGAATTAACAGTGTAATTTAAATTAACAGTAGTAAAAGGATGCTGAAATAACTGCATCAGGATGCAGATTAGTAACATCAAGCTTTGTCATTAAAAAGCAAGCTGAGACAAGTCAACTTTTAAAATGCTTGTTTCTTGAATGGAGTTTGGATCTCCAGTTTCTGGTACAAGTTCAGGACATACAGGTAAGAAATAAACAACCACATTTTCCATTCAAATATTTGCTTTCTTTTCCTCTAACCTTGTTAAAAACACCAATCACAGGTTAAAAGATTTAAAAGTTTTAAAATAAACTGCTGTTGTGTGAGACCTCAGGTGACCCTTGCAGCATATAGCATATCATAGCTGTGTCCCAGTCCCGCGGCCGCAGCCTTCGAAGGTTATTACAGAAGCGCCTCGAAGGCTGACCCAATTTGAAGGCTCCTTCAGATGCGGCCGACAATAGCGTCCTCCGTTTGCCCGGCTGCAAAGGATCCATCGGGTGCATCCTTGGCGGCCCATCGTATCCCAAGATGCATTGCGCACTAATTCAAATGAAATGATGGACTTTTAAACGGACGAGGAATACACTTTAAAATGTAAAAGTTTTTGGTTTCAACTCAATCGAATAGCCAGTGTCACACATGTTTAAGAAAACGAACGGGCCCTTGAAACAAATTATCTTTAAAATAAGAGGTTACACAATGTTAGTTATGCTAGCTAGTTAGCCCGCTAGCTACCTGTTGCTAGGTGACAGGAGCAGTGTGTGGTGACGCAAGGGTAGACCAGATCGTCTCATTTCAGGTCGGCTTTAACGGTCTACGCAGACTGTGAGTGGAGCATCCTCCGTGGACCGCCTCCTTCGAAGGCTGCAGCCCCGTGGATCGGGACACAGCTTACGATAAAGGACTTCTGAAAAGAGTAGTCCAGCCGTCAGACGGAGCCACCAGCCGCTTTACTGTCTGAGGGAGCTTTACATGAAGCCTGCTGAACCCCCTGAGAGTCCTCGGGGACCCCTGTGACCTTTAAAGATAATAATGAAGAAATTCAGTTTCATTATGCAGTTATGATTCATTTCATTTGTTCCGCTGTTTAACTTAGTATTGCTTCTACTCATAACTATTAACAGTAATGAAACAGCGCTGTAATTGAGCCTCGAGATCAATGGATCCCTCTGCCTCTGGTTAATATCTGTAGTGCAGAGTTACAAATCCTCACACAGGCAGGCTTCACTGTGAAACTATATCCGCCCTGTACAGACACCAGTGTATTCATGATGCTCAACCCCACTATAAGGACGATGTTCACAAAGTCTGCCTTCAAATGATCGCCCTGGTTTACCATTCCTGTGTAACAGAGACAGCTCTATGCTGAAACAGCTGGTGTGCTGTGTGGTACTAACTAAAAGTATAAGTATGAACAAAATAAGGGAGTTCACTTGTGGCCCCATTTTTACATATGGGTCTGAAAGGTTAATGGATGCAAACAGTTGGAATTGTCTCAGTAGATATCTTCAGCCAGTAGCCAGCTGTAATGGCTGTTATCCTTAAGGACAAATGACACCATTAAAAGTTCTTGTTTTTGTCACTAACAGGCTAAGATTGGTATCCTAACGGGGAATCTACACAGGTAACGTATTTGAAGCATAATTTGGACACGAGTGTGTCGGGACAGAACCGCGCCAATGTCATTCAATGCTGCGATCTCCACCAGCCGCGTGTGCTGCGCGGGAGGCAGGTGAAATACACGACTCATTTTCTGCTGCTCTGTTTGTTTTACGCATCAAGTCTATTCCTCCCCGCTGCTGCGCGTCAGTGAGGCGTAGAAAGCCATTTAATGCTGTGTAAATAACGCCCACAACCAAGGAGTCCATGTTAAACCATGTGATCTGTTCATTTTGGCCAACTTGATTTCAGTCTCCTATTGAACTTATTGACAGGCTACATGAGCAGCGATGAATATGAACATTTCCTCAACATCTGGGTAAACCAATCCTTTTAATTCAATCTCATTTGACTGGTACATCCGACATAAATACAGAGTTCATGCACAATGAGAAATAAGTCTACAAGTCGGCTGCAAACTTGTCTTCTTCTACTGTTTCCTGCAGACTGCAAACGATTTGGCGCCACTGCCGCCCTTATTCATGGCCAGGAATCACAACTACCACTGGCTAACTTTGAGCTGAAGAGAGACAGGTAATGTGGGGAGTAGAGAGTAGGGGGATGACATGCACCAAATTATTGGCAGACCGGGAGACGAACCTGCGATCAGTGCGTCCAGGACTGTAGCCTCTACATACGGGGCGCCCGCTCTACCAACTGAGCTAAACCAGTCCCTTTCGTTAACGAAAATTATGCTGACGATGTTCGTCAACTACCTTTGTGCCATGATGAAGACGAGCTAAAAATATATCATTGACGAAATGGTACTAAAGTGTTAGTGGTTATATTTTCCCCCACTGTACATCTAACCTGTGTGTCACATTACAAGCAATGCATTCCTGTATGTGGGTAACGGGTAATGCGAAGCTGGTTGTGAACGTTCTCTGTTAACTCTGCGTCAGGCTCTGCGCGCTCACAGAAAAAACGTGTTTTCACATCATTCGATGCTCCTTACGCACAAAAAGGAGCGATCATACGGCAAGAGAGGAATGTGCAGTATGTGCTACTGTAGTTGTATGGCTTCGTTCTGTGGCTTTACATGTGTAACGTTACGTTCCAGAAGTTTCCATACACACATGAGGATCTATGTTACCTGAAGAGAACATCGTCAGGACATCATTAACAGAAGGACGGCGCTTTACAGCAGATTGAGCCTGTGTCAGGCTGATAGAATTAGTTTGAAGAGGACTAAACGTAATGACTACAATGTTACTTTTTATTGACTAAAATGTTTAAAGTTTCTGTTGAATAAAACTATTAAGGGTAAAAATGACTAAAATGTGACTAAAACTAAGAAGCATTTTGTCGAAAGACTAAATCTAAAAGAGCTGGAGAACATGTAAGAGTCCGATTTCTTCCTTTAATAAGAAAAAATAAATGAAATCTGAACATAAAGCTTTTATTCCGCAGAGGACAGACAGCATGTGTCTTTTAGTGATGTTCATCAGCAGACGAGCTCGGCTGACTTGTCCACAGCGCGCACTCTGCCAACAACGTTCATTAAACACCTTCTTATCAAACTAATATGAAGCACTAAATCAACACTTCCTGCAGCACTGTTTAACATCTTAATTGCAGATGTTTGATGTTGCCACTTCAGTTAACTCAGAGGTGTTTACTCTTCATAATAATGAGGGTGTAATTAAGAGGAAAACAAATCAGACTGTATAGAATGGTTTTTACTGCACCGAGATGTAACAAATCAATGGGTACTTTTAGTACAGCATGAATACAATACTTATTTATAGTTGTTTATATTTATATTGATCTTTTATCAGTGTTTAGTTTACAGTGTCTGCAGAGACAATAAGAATAAATCAGACTCCTGACACGGAGCTGCTCGTGATCGCAAACATGAAACATGACGTACGTGTAAATAATAATTACGTGCTGCCAACACAGAAGTGTGTTGTACTGACAGAAAGATGTTATTAGCTTTGTTCTTGTGCATATTATTACTATGAGCACGTTTTAATACATGCTAATTATACAGAGAGACGGCTTCACAGCACGCTGAAACAGCTGCTCACAGCTTCATGAGAATACTTTCTTCACTGATTCATCTTTTGTGATTCTCTGCTGCAGATCAAATGATCTATTTATACACGCAGGAAGGAAACATCATGTTACAGAGTCTGACAATATGTGAAGTCATGAGTTTATTTGAGATGTACAAAGTATTATTATAGTTAAAGGCATAACTAGTTTGGCAGCTCACAAAGCGATTGCAGCAGATTTGAGCATCTTCACAGGATTAAACATTTTCAAACAATCAAACTTCTGATTCATGTGGATCAATATGAGAGGAGAGAAATATTCTAAATGTGACATTTCACTTCACTTTTGGTAACTTATTTTCCTTTTTTATTTAACCTCCAATTTATCAGTCAGTGAATACACGGCTGTGTTAAATACTTGATTCTGATTGGTAACTCACAACATTCCGAGGTCTGCTCACTTCAATAACAGACCGTTGCTATGAAGAACAGACCGTTAGGGATGCAGCTCTAATCACACAATCCGGAGGGCTAACTGTAATCATATCAATCCACTGAAAGAAGCTGATGTTTGTCTGTTTAACTCTTGTGTTCATGTTTTGGTTACTCAGCCAATGTTTCAGGGTCTGGTGGACCCACCACATTATTGGGTTTTTAAATCAATACAGCCATAACAATTTATGTAAAATATCTATTATCAGTTGTTTACTTTATCCCAATTACAAGCAATAAAGACAGCATGTATGGTTAATATTTAGCATTTACCTCTGTTAGATCATTTTTATAAATAATAATGCAATCCGTTTTTGTGATAAATGGGGAAAAAATGGAAAAATCAATATCAACAAGAAAAACTTATTTTTAACAAATCCCACTGAAACAATGTTCAGAAATTAAACAAATTTATGTCTGAAACACATTTATGTCACTTTACAGACTGACAGACAGACAGACAGACAGGTAGATCTAAAACGGTAAGTGGACTTTTACACTACATATAACATTTACTCATTCACACTCTGATGGCCAAGGCCTAAGTGCCAATCTCCAATCAGATCTATGCACATTCATACCCGATGGCTGTGCCACCAGCAGCAATGTGGGGTTTAGTGTCTTGCCCAAGGACACTTCGAAGCGTGACTGTAGCAGTCAGGGATCGAACATCCAACCTTCTGATTGAGAGGTGACCGCCTCTACCACTGAGCCACAGCCGCCCCATAGGTAGAGAGATAGACAGATAGATAGATAGATGGAGCCGAGGTAAATTAAGGATACAGTATCCACAACACTCTACACAACACATCAGCCCCATTGAACACATAGTCTATTCATGCCGACCTATACACCACTTGAGTTTTACAAAGTGTGTGTGTTGCATATGTATTTTGACAGAATTTGACAGAAATGACATCTTCAAATTCTGAAAAGTTCATTATTTTCTCAAGCCTCTCTCTCTTTGAAAATCATTGCTAAGGCCCTCTGAGCAGAGAGTGTTTTCGCCATCTTGATCGACTGCGATGCAGAGGCACACAGGCAACGCTATTTATTTGTTGTGTTTCGCCCCCAATTTGCAGGTGGGATAGAATGTGAGAAATTATAGAATGGTTCCCGCAAGACAGAGGGTTAAATGTGCGGGAATGCTGGAGCAGACAGGTTTCAGTGCTTGAAATGTAACAATGTTGCAACCTTGTATGTGACACACACACACACACACACACACACACACACACACACACTACCCTCGGGTCCAGTGGACCCAAACACCACATGTGTAATATAGGGGGGTTGTACAGTGTGAAGTCATTAAAAATGTGTTCATTTATATGTTCTTCACAGAAAATGAGGCAAAGCCAGGGAGTCTGAGGTTGAAATAATAATAAATCACATCATTTTTCTTTTGGTAAACATTGAAAACGGGTCACTTCGACAGGTGGCTGTAGCAGTCAGGGATCGAACCCCCCCAACCTTCCGACGACTCGACCACTGAGCCACGGATAAATAACACTCACCTGTGACAGTGAAGTGTGTCAGTGGGCAGTTTTGTGTGCTTCACACATTACTCAAACGTTCATAGAGAGACAGAACAAGTGTACACTACTGTGAAATTAATACGAATAAGGTGAAAGATATTATAAGATACAATAAGATCGTACTACAAATAAACAACAAAACAGAATACGATTTTGCAACATGAATACAGTAAAACAAGTGATTTAAAAAAACATTCCTAAAATCATTCATGTAATAATTCTTTATCTTAAAGAGGCTGCAGAAGTTTGAAGTCACGTATAGAGATATTAACTCTTCAGGTGTTCTCTGGTCCTCAGACTGATGCTGCTAAAAGCTGCGCTCTCACTGCCTTTGAAGGAATGATGAATTCACAAACAAAAAATTACAGTCAGGTGATTATTGTTTCATCACTGCTAGTTAGTTATTATTTATAATATTCAAACGAATATCCTCGACCTCATGACATTTTCCAACGAGGTCAAGGGAAAGACATAGGACGTGCATTTTTGGACTTCTTGGACCGCACCTGAAAATGTCACATCATGTTCACATCATCCGCCTTCACGGCCTCCATTTCCACTGCTATGTCGACGACACCCAGCTCTACATCTCCACCAAATCCACCACTGCTGCCTCACACTCCACCATCACAAACTGCCTCACACTCCACCATCACAAACTGCCTCACAGACATGAAAAACTGGATGCATGCAAATTTCCTTCAACTCAACAGCAACAGATCTGAAATCCTCATCATCGGCCCCACATCACTCCCCTCATCCTGCCCCGACTGCTCCCTCTGCACTGATGGCTTCACTGTTCCCGCTTCCACACACGTCTGTAACCTGGGTGTCATCTTTGATCAATGCCTCTCATTTGAACGTTATGTCAACCACATCTCAAAAACTGCCTTTTTCCATCTCAGAAACATTGCCCGTCTTCGCCCCTCCCTCTCATTCTCAGCAGCCGAAACACTCATTCAGGCATTCATCACCTCACGACTGGACTAATTCAACAGCATCCTCTTCGGCACAGCCTCCAAAATCCTCAACAAACTACAAAACATTCAAAACTCTGCACCCACCCACTCCTGCACCAGAGATCATATCACCCCTGTCCTTCAGAACCTCCACTAACTCCCCATCCAACAAAGAATCCAATTTAAAATCCTCCTCACCACCCACAAGGCCCTCCACAACCTAACAAAAAATCCTTCATTTGCTGCAAGCTAAGAGGCAAACTAACTTGGCTAGGTTAGCGTGTTAGCAAACAAGGACAGTTGAATATTAATTATAAGTTAATCCAGATCCAATGTTTGGATCAAGCCCACGATATGCGAGCGATATCCTGACGCGCTTTAAACAAGGTGAAAAAGTGGGTGGTTAATTCTGCTAGCAATGTGCTAAAACATACAAGATAATAAAAGTTAAACGGCGTCACAACTAAACATTAGCTTAAAATAAAACGATATATTGACTTACCCTGCTGTGCAAGAACATTGTTGTTCCTGTATTTTTTAGTTATTTAGGGTTTATTTGATAGGGACAAATACCAAACACATACAGACACTCAGACATAATACATGCACCCGTCCCTAGAAGGGCTTTTAGGAAACTGAGGGGTTAGTAACAGAAAAGTAAGAAAGAAAATACATTAATACAACAAGATACGGAAGCGCTTTATATCAAGGTCCTTGTTATAAGCGTTAATTAACAGTTAATAAGACCTTATAAGTCCTTATAAGATTCTTATTAACATTAAATATACATTAATAAGACTATATAAGTGTTAATAATAGTATTATCATCATGTTTTTATTAGATTATGAGACATTTATAAGCACTCATAAGATACTTGTAAAGAATTTATATATATAAATATATATTTTATGAGCGTTTATAAAAGCTTTATAAGTTTATTATAATTGTTTATAATAGCATTACAAACCTATTCATTGAGTCTTACTCACTTACCTATTATGCCTTTGTTAAGCCTTTACTATGCTTTACAGTTGCTTTATTATGATTAATACATACTTTACTATGCAGTAATTAGCAATTAATTATGCACTTATTAACAGTTAATTATGCTTATTTGCAGCTACTGGATCTAAAGCGAGAACAGTGCCTTATTGAGGTTAATAAATCATTTATTATGCACTTATCAACAGTTAATAGTTAATTATGCTTATTTGCAGCTACTGGATCTAAAGCGAGAACAGTGCCTTATCGGGGTTAATAAATCCTTTATTATGCACTTACTCATAGGGCCACCTTAGCTAAAATGTCTGGATGCCATTCATGGACATTGAGTATGTATTAATCATAATAAGGCAACTGTAAAGCATAGTAAAGGCTTAACAAAGGCATAATAGGTAAGTGAGTAAGACTCAATGAATAGGTTTGTATGCAATTATAATAAACTTATAAGGCTTTTATAAACACTCATAAGCTGCCTATAAATTGTTTACAAGTATATTATGAGTGCTTATAAATGTCTAATAATCTCATAAAAACATGATAATAATACTATTATCAACACTTATATAGTCTTATTAATGTATATTTAATGTTAATAAGCATCTTATAAGGACTAATAAGGTCTTATTAACTGTTAATTAACGCTTATTACAAGGACCTTACTATAAAGCGCTTCCCAAGATACAATTAAGCACACATTAAAAACATTTAAAGGCTGACATGAGTGCAGGTTTGTTGTTGAGTAAACCAGGGTGTAGCTCTTTTAAAAGATGATATGATTGTCCTAACATGAGCTGCCGTGGGCTGCCTGACGGTTGCATTGGGACTGGTGAGCTGTCTACTTCCCTCTGATATTTGGGAACTATTTTTCCAGAAATTTGCTATAACTTCCCTCGGAACATCTCTCGCAGTTATAGCTGAAAACATCACAATAGCTACATGCCGGTGCGAGGGGGGACGGGACTTATTGAAGGGTCAATTGTGCCAAAAAAAGGCAATGAATGCTGCTTTAACTATTACTTCTAGACTTCTCATGACCTGGGAGGCTGATACACAAATGGACCAAAGCCATGAAGGAAAATGAATCGATCTAAACTCACTAACTTCCCCGCCAAGTCCCAGGTCGCCTGTTTTTAATACGGTGACATCACTTTCACAGATACGATCGCTGCAGATAAACTAGTTCTCAGTACTACATTATATTTCAGGTTGACATTTTCACTTCACTTTAAGGCTTGCTTTAAGGCCTCTGTGTTTCTGACTTTGAGAGTGTTGTGTTCTGTTTGGATGTAACAGTGTCATCGTTTGCAGGGTAGCAGCTACCATGACGATAAAGATATAAAGCAACATTAAGACCAACACGTTAACCTCTGTACTGAACCCAATAATGAATAAACTTTTCTCTGGTTAGAAGAAGAAACTCTGCACGCATGCATTAACTGCATCCTCCTCCGTCTATATTCCAGCCGCTTTGTGAGGCTGCTCCTCATTTTAATGACCTGGTTTCATGCCAATTGTGTTAATTTCCTCAATATGTAAATTCTGTTAATGTGAACCCCCCTTTGACTGGCAAAACTGTTGTGAGTTAATGAACCTTTTGTAATTACGATTGCTATAGCAACAGCGGTACCTGGGCCGGGATGATATTACATGCAGTCTGTTTTCGCAGTCAGCAGACACAGGCGACCAAAGCCGATTAAAAACGTCTCATAATGCAGAGACATTGCCTCGGAGCGCAAATAGGTAGGAGCACAATGCATCGTTAGCCTCTGAAAAACGAAACACTAATGCCATTAAGCCCCCAGAATGCAGCATTACAGCAGACGGGGTATTTTCACTTTAGCTTTTCATTAGATCTTGTTGTCTGGAGCGGCTCGGCCTAATGAAATCAACAATGAGCCAAATCAAGACTTGACAATTTGGTTCTGAATAACAGAGGAATCACAGAACACCTCATAATTACTGAAAGAATGAGAGACATGAACAAGAGAAACGGAGGAAGGATGGCCTGATTAACGCCTCACTGAGAGAAGAGAGAGGAGAGGCTCTGTGTGTTCACTGAACAACTTTACTTCCTCTCTTGGTCAGATTATTACGTCTCTCTCATTTTTATCACCATTTCACATTTTCACATATTCATGCTTTATTTTATTGCCATTTGAAAGAAAAAATAATATTGCACAATTTTTATATATATTGAGAAAATTAGAATTGCTGCAGTAGATAGTTGCAGCCGTGAAACAGACTCATGAAAGGATCCCTGCAGAGATAGACCTGATTTTTTTAACCAGTCTCCATCTGCTCCCATTGTACGGAAGTGATGCCAAAATATCCCCCGTGACGTCATTTGGAGCCAGAGTCTGTGCAGAAGGGGGGGGGGACGGTGTTTAATCAGAAGAGAAAAATGACCTCTGATCTGGCCCTGAGGACAGGGAGGCACCGGGGTGGATCTGAGGAAGGACAGCTGGATGTGGGCGGAGTTTTGTTTTTGTTTTTGTTTGTTTTTTGTGTGTTGGGGGCCTGTTTATTCTGACTGAGGTGATTATACAGAGAAAGTTTATTCTGTTTGATACGGAAGCCCTGAGCGGACATGCATCCATACATTTTATTTACTCTGTTTTCCTGTGAGTAATTTTTGGTCGTTTTCTGGAGATCTCGATTTACTTATCACGTTATCTCGAGATAACAACGCTGCACCCCCGTAACGTCAGAAGATCGTAACTCGTATCCCCAAAACAAACCTAGAAACAGGCTTAACTTACCTCATCAGTGTGGGCGAGGGCAGCATGGCATGTCCTGCTCTGCAACATCCCAGTGAGCAGCCTGTTGGTCTGTTTTCTACATTGACACAAAATGATCAGTTATCACGAGAAAACCAGCTTTGTTATCTCGAGAGATAAATAAGTCGAGATCTCCACAAAACAACTGAAATTAACTCGTTATCAGGGGAAAACAGAGTAAATGAAATGTATGGATGTATGTCCCCTTTGGGCTTCCGTATTAAGCTCATTTTTAAGCTACCGCCTGGTAATTTGGCTTTTTTAAGTTCTCAGAAACGTGTTATAATATTTGGTTTGATTGCAGAAACAGATCTGATGGCTCCTCCTCCCAGACGTCCCTTTGTGCCGCACCGTGGGGAGGGAGGGAGGCTCTGTGATGGAGAGAGCCGAGCGGCTGACAGCCTGTCATAGAGTTAAATTCAGTGTCAGCCGGGCAACACTTTCACACTGACATTAATTGCAGGTGACAGGGCTAAGTACAAGGCTCCACACAATGACAATGATGACTCTGGAGGAAATTCTTCATGGTGTCCCCTCCGTCTGCGCTGACAGGACTGATTATGCAGACTGGGAACTTGTCTGGACTCAATATTGGACCTTGGCTGAGTGAGGAGAGACGATGTTGGACGAAAGACAAAAGCAGACAGAAACAGAAGCCTCGCTTTATTCACTGAAGTGACTGGATTTAGATTCTCTTTTCCTCCGCTGTCTTTGAAAGTTACATTTTTATATTACAATTTGTACAAAAACACTCATCTCTGTTTTAAGAAGAGGTTTTAGTTTAAGTTAAAGATTTGCGTTATATCAATATTTTGATATTAGTTATGGCCAGGGCCCGGTTCTTCAAAGGTAATCTGATCGGACTAAAGATATCAGACTGGATCAAATCTTTAAAACGGGAGTTCAGAAGAAAAAAGGATTACGTAATCATATAAGATCAGCTAATCCAACCTTGGTTCTTATCCCGATAAAACGTTTGTTTTGTGCAAAACTTTTGAGTAGGATTGGAAAACTTTGATCCAAAAATCAGGATGATCCTGATCCCAGCAGACGGGAAGATTCAGGCTGGATTTCAGGAAGACTTTTAAGTAGATCAAACAAAACATAATTTTTACAATGATGTTGATACTTTGGACATTTATTAAATATTTTGCTCTTGAATTGCTGAATCGCTAACGTGAGCGTAGACGAGGCAGACATTAGGGTGTGAAAGAACTGGAATTTCGTCCCCACAAAATATTCTGCTAAATATCTGTTAATATGAAACATAAAACATTAAAAAAAAAGCACCTGTCAGGATCTTATATTCTATGTGGATTTGGTGCCCCCTGTGGACAAAGTAGGCAGTTTGAAGTCCCATTTAGAGCTCTGGTAATCCTGATTTGGCCTCCATTAAAGGTAAAATATAATAATATAAAATATAGACTTTACAGATATAATATAAATCATCACTTCTGGGCCTCTATACATGTGTGTAGGTGAGTGTGTGCGCAGACCCTTGTGAGACCCCTCCCTCTGCGTCTCTTCTGTTGTTTTCAGGAGGGGCGCTGTCGTGGTTCCCTGAGCCAATCACAGCGTACAGGTGAGTGTGGGAGTGGTTCAGATTAGCAACTGGGCCCCATTCAGACCTGCAAACATGGTGAGAGAGCGATGCAGAGTCGACCTTCTTTCTGTTGGACAGGTAGGTGCCTCAGCCGGGCAGGACAAGCTAATTGGCGGTTAGCATGCTAGCGCAACAGTAACTGTGATGCTGTCGGTTTTAGCTCGGCAGGGTGGGCGTGTTCTTGCGCAAGAGAGTGAGAGTGAGCTTCTGGTGACAAAGAGCCCAGGAGGAGGGGCCCAGTTTGGACGTGTTGTTGACAAAATGCAAGAAAAAATGCTATTTATTAAACCTTTAAAGTCAGCATCAGGTTGATCCTGATCCTGTTTTCTTTGAACAACGGGGATAAAAGTAAAATGGGTTACCTGATCCTGGATAGAAAAAAGTGGATCATTCTTATTCGGGTTAAACTTTGAACAGCTGGTCCCAGCATTGTTAGAGAATAATCAGAAATTAAACGAAAGCATCAGAATATTTCAAACAATTCAGGGAACAAAAGCAAAAATAGTGTTTAAATCACATGTTTATACAGTATCACTATAGGAAATGTAAATTTCCTGATAAATCATCATCAAGATGGGACTGCTGGAAGTGAGTTAATTCAATCTTTGATATTTAAGTGCTTTGGAGAGCAGTTTTATTCTTTATCAGATTTTTTTCGTTATACTAAATTATTTTTATATCATTTTTTCATCTAGCAGGTTTTAGGAATGACAAATATTAGGATTCAAATCATTTATATTGTAACTTGAATAACTGCATTAAACAACGAAGTTCAAAAACACGATTTGACATTGAATTTTTACGTTTGATGCTCAATTCAAGTAGAATGTTCTGTGAGGAGATAAAACAGTTTTAAAGAAACTGAATTCCTGATTTTACGGTAAGAGTAGTCTTTAATAGTCTTTTGGGTTTTTGTTTGTGTGACCTGAATCTTTCATGATGACCATCCTAGTACCCACCGCCATCAATGACCACAATGGAAATAAGCATGCTAGATTTCTGATGATGATGATCTGTGATCACGTTAGAAAAAAGTGTACATGGAGATCAGACCTTGTATTTATTTATTTATTTTTTGGTCGTATAGAATAAGTCTGGTTTTGTGTTTTACTTCAGCATCAGCTCGTTTATATTGGACATGTGAAAGAAATGTGGGCCTGTGTCCACTAACAGCGTTTAATGTGCTGGCAGCGCCTCAACCTCAAATTCAGAACGCTTCTCACCGCCGCTATAGGATATACAGTTATAGGATATGGTTATAGGTTATGGCTTCCCTTGGTGGCGACCATAGACTTTATAGAAAGATGGACGACATGACAGCTCCCTAAAAGGGAAGCCAAACCCTCTCTATCGCCCCCTGCTGACTGGCAGGTAGTGGTCTGTTTAAAATGACTGTTTGCTTCATGTTTACTTTTATACAAGGATTTTTTTTACAAAGAAAACGTAAAAACAATGGAAAGGAATCATGTTGTGGCATTAGCAGCAGCTCTACAGGAAGTCCCGCCCCTTCTTGATTTTGATTTGTTGGTGAGGGAGAAGCAACATTGACGAGCACTTCAGTGTCCCAAAAGTGGAACTATTTTCAACTGAGAGTGCTTTAAGCACAGAGACGCAACAAACGCAGTTAGTGGACACAGGCCCTTAGTTAGCATGCTGACATTAACATTTGCCTCAAAGCACCGCTGTGTGTGCATATACAGGCTCAGAGAGCTGCTAGCATGCTTAACTAACAAACATTAGTCATAAGTCAAACTAATATGAGTTTGTTTGTAGTCACTCTAGAGCATCAGGAGGATTAATAAGGATTAATGCAGCATGCACGGTAGTCTTTGTTGACGTCATCAGACTGAGAACTTGGAGCTGGAATACACCGATGATGACGAGGTCTACTGACGTCACTGTAATCTAGAGAATTAAAAATTTAATTTAGTCAGTTTGGGGCTGGGAACGAGGAAAGTAATGGAATAAATCTTTAAACATGTTGTTCAGTGTGTCTCTCATACAACACTTTCCTCCAGTCATTTCCTTCACTGCTTCCCTCAACACCTTAAGGTGTCATCTGCAGAGCTGTAATGGCTGTTTTAATGGTCCTGAGATAAGTGCTTTGAACTCGTTGAGTGTAATCACCTCAGAAATTTCCCCCTGAATCATCTCACATATTTGCAGCATTCCAATTACTCCATAATTTATGTCCTTAGTACGCTCAGCTCTCAGACTATGGGACACTAACACTCTCCACTGAAACGCCAGCAATAACAATAAATGTTCTGTAGCCACGAGAACTTACAAAGAATTTAAAGTAAAATAAGGTCAGCTCAGGACTTTGGATAGTAAAACAGTTAAGGAATACATTCGCCACTCTGAACCAATAAGAAACTGAGACCAGGAGGCCAAGGCCATCTTGATCAATCCAAATATCAAAGACAGAACTTTAGATCCTGCCTCATGAGATCCTGTACATCCGGTTGTCTTCTGTATCAACAGTAATCCGGTGATTGTTGTCTGTACAGCCATGGTTACAGTGCTAGCAGGAACTGCTACAGGCTAACTTACCGTGACTTTTCATGAGGAAAATGAAATGGTGAGAAATTGGGCTAAGGGTGTGGAGCGGCTCACTGACTTCATTGCAACATAATACATCATCTGGGTAACCCTACAGCCTCAGCTTTGCAGCTGCAGAGCTTAACAGTCAGGTTAGCCATAAAAATATGCAACACCCTTTAAACTTCCAAAATAAAACTTGCAAGTAAGCAGTAATAAATAATCAAAGCCTGGTTAGACTTTCAAAATAAAGCTTGCTGAGAAACATTTCCATTTTATGAGTTTGAAACATCAACAATAATAAACGTGGTTAATGTTGGTGTTGGTTTAGTTCGGGCACCAAAACTTAGTGGTTAGTTTGTATGTACATTACCTAACTTAAGAAGTAGTCTTTGTTAAATAAGGCATCATTGATTATTGATTTCACATGGTATTGAACCCCAGTCTGATGGTAGAAAGTCTGAAGTTTATTTAACCTCCATTGAATCCCAATCGCCTCTCCAAGACGACTCTGAGCTCTTTATACTTTTTAACTTTATATATAGTGTATATTAAACAGTGTACACAGCAAGTCCAACAACGACATGCCAGGAATCTGTTAAAAGCCCAAAATAAGTTTTAATATTGAGGCTTATTCTTGGATAATGCTTCTAAATAATGGTTAGTGTATCTGGTTAAAGTACAGTTATCAAGTTATTAACTTAAGCACACTTTGCTTTATGATAAAACCCTTTATGGTGGAATGAATTTTCTTTTTGGCCCAAGCAGATCTGAGACGTCAAATCTGACCTCTAAGAGTAACCATTGTTGGTGCTTCGACCCCGAATGAATACATCTGCTCCATCAGAGGCTGGCCACACTGAACAGATGAGTCAGATGTTTCTGTGATAGTGCTTTGTGTTGCAGCTGCATGTGGAATGTCCTCGCTGACTGATCCATATGAATCAGAGTCTGCTGTCTGCTGTGTGATGAGCCTGTCACAGCAGGGCAGAGCAGAGTGGATATTAATTCTCCTTTTGATACGTATCTCTGCTCCCTTGAAGAGGCACAGAAACCCTGAGCTCACCAAACCATCAGATTGATGAAGATCAGATTTACTGTAGGCGTCCATGCTGAAGCTGATACCACATCCTGTCCTGCACATTCTGCAGCAGCTGCAGGCTGCTCATCCTGCTGGTCTTTCTCTTATGTGTAGTCTGCTTTCATGCAGCTGCTCAGCCTGCGACATGCTCAGCTCTTCCTACTATATTTCTCTGCTCTTTTGTTTTATGTTCCTATTTTTCTGTTGTAATAACACCCTCACCACAGGAACACAGCACAGTACACAGTGCACGGTACAGTCAGCAACTAGATAGGTTGGAAACAATCGTCTGAATTTAGTAAACAATCACAATTTACAGTTGTAAATGTTTTCAACCAATTAAAATAACGAGAAAAAAAGTTTTGTTTTGTTTGTTCCTGAATAAGGGGGGCCTGGGTCAAATGGGTCTAAGGGGAAGGGCCAAACAGGCCCCATACCTAGAGCCAGACCGGGTGATGGTCTGGTGGCCGTTCCAACGGAACGTTCCAATTCATCCAATTTGGTTCATGGCCAATTACCTGCCAAACTAAAGACAATACCATAAGTCCCAGCTGCTCCACTCATATTTTACTGGTGAGGAAGCTCTCTACATTTAAATCAAATGAAGAACAAGATCAAAATCAGATCCATTTTTCTTTTGCGTAGGCCAAATAATTCCCCTACTTTAATTTGTCAGAACTGTTCTATGATCACATAGGACTCGTAAGGACCGAGTTGGTCTTGGTATGGTTTCAGGGAGTAAAAACAGGAAGGATAGGCGAGCTGCTGAACAGCCTGTTAGTTCTGTTTTGAATGTTCAGCCATGATTGCCTTTTGAAAGGATGAATAATGTGATCAAGCACAAACATGCAGCCTATTGAAAAGACAGTTTGTGCTCACAAACAGGCTGACGGGAGCAGACAGGCTGGGATATCCGCGACACAATGTGAGGATGATACCAATCACATATCATTATCATTTATTCTTTGTTTAATCATGCAGATGGAGCTAAACCAGGCAACAGCAATAACAAAACACTGATAGTAATGGCAGCAAATAAAATGTTGAACATTGTGTCCCAAAAAGAAAGATCCAAGAGAGTCACGGCTGTGGGGCAAGTTGAGCCAAATGCTGTGGGGTAAATCGAGCCAGTTGTTAAACTTACACTATCATAAGGCAGTAAAGTGAAGTCTCTTTCTTTGAACTATCTGCTTGAAATAAATGTAGACGTAACCACCAGTTTTAGAACAGAGCTGTATTATTAATAATACCATGGTCATAGTATTGACTTGGAAAAAAATTGGTTCACTGTAAAAGATAATGCAGTAGCTTTGATATAGCAAGCTATTTGCCGTGTGGCTGTAGCTTAGCTTGCTACGTTTCTCTAGGGGGTAGCTTCAGTCTAGTGCAGCTCATTTAATGCAGAGTAACTGGGAGCTTAGTGCAGGGGTTCCCAAACCTTTCAGCCTGTGACCCCCAAAATAACAATGCCAGAGACTGGCGACCTCCACTGTCCCTGGAGGTGGTTAAAGCATATTATGTTGCACACACGTGCTAATAGGCCAACCGAAACAGCCCAAAAACCATAATATCATTTTACAGTAATTTAAGGAAGGCTGGAAGCAAAATACCAGAGATGTGGACTTGAGACTTGGTGACTTGGACTCGAGTCACTGTTTTGATCACTTGTGACTCGACTTGACAAAAAATAAATGACTTGAGACTCGACTTGAGGCATGATAACTCGGATGACTTGTGTGTGTTCATAAGTTTGAATGTTAGCTGTTAGATATAAAATATAATTGAATGTTGTCAAGTTTCTCTCTAACTATCAAGTATTTACGCAGCACAAACTGGGAATCATGATTGGACGACTCAAAAAGCTCCCTGGTATGTGATTGTCATGATTGGATGACTGGCTGTTTGTCAAACTCGCTATGGCAACACGCAACATCAAAGACCCCAAAGAGAATCCTCATCAGTCGTACTCATTACTACTCAACACGGTCTCAGAGCAGACCATCATCATGGCTGCCTCTGTGCCAAGATAACACAGATACAATTCACTGTCATAATTTTTGAACAGGTTATATAAATTGGCCAATAATATCATTATTAGACGGGCTGCTAACACTTTGTGTTTTCTCTAAGACCGGATACTACAGGTCAGAGTGCTGGATCTTGGGTGGAAAAAAAGTCACTTGACTCGGGACTTGACTTGCCTTACTGAGGACTCGACATGACTTGACTTGACTTGCCCAAGAAAAAACAACTTGAGACTTGCTTGAGACTTGGACCAAATGACTTGAGACTTGGGACTTGAGCAAAGATGGCTTGGTCACAACACTGCAGAATACATGTGTACATCTGCATGTATAGACTGAAGCATTGAGTGAACATACAATATTTAATGAGTAGACGCACAGGTGATGTCTGTGTGTGTCTGTATGCATAAAAAGCAGACACAGACATTGTTGATGTCATGTGCAAACTTACATTTTAGGATTTTTACACATTACTTTCATTTCAACGTTAAACTGACCAAATGAGATGGGTGTGCACTATGCATGGAGCAGAGCTAGTAAATTATGGCTTTAATTTTGGAGACGGCCACTCGGAGATCATCCTCCACATTTAGTTGCAATCTTTAATTTACTTTTATGTAAGTCAGTGCTCATAAAGTCTTTTTGCATTAAGTAGAGCCTCTCCGCCTCTGCTGGCCTCCTCACTAGTCTGTCCACTTGGTCTTTGGTTGGTATTACCCAACGTTTCATTCGGGCTTAAAGCCTAAGATACTTAATTTAGCTGGTTTGTGTTGTACCCTTAAAAAGGGAAAATAGTTGTGGGATAAGAATGAGGGAAACACACACGCAGCTCTGGCTTCTGCTCGTCTGTATTCAGTTATGTGCAGATACAATTAAAACTATACAAATGTAAGTACTTAAAAGCACATTCCAAACACATTCTGAAACACATTCAATTACAGGGCCACAGGTACCATTACAAGTGTATCTTTTTGACTAAATATATCATACAGAATATAAATATGAATAGGGTTTTTAACCTAACTTATTACCGCTGCTACATGAACTAACAAATGTAACTAGTTTAAACGCCGTGGACTCAACAGTTGAAAACGGCAGCAGAGCTCGTGGTCTCCTGGCGCTAGCTTACACATTGTCTGAATTAGCCGGAAACACACTCAACAGTTAATCAGTACAAAACATATGTTTCTGTCATTTAAAATCACAGTAACATAAGGAGAACTATTGCTAACATGTGTCCACAAGTTAACAGTGCTTTATGTACGGTAATTACCTTAAAAAGGGGAAATTGTTGTGGGATAAGAATGAGGGAAACACACATGCAGCTCTTGCTTCCGCTCGTCTGTATTCAGTGAGGAAGCAGAGCGCGATCTTCCCTACTGGAACTGCAAGGCATTACCAAGGGATCACAGAGCAGTTAACCCATTCATTCAAGGATCTGAACTATTATCTTTGTTCCTTGCTTGCTATTACTACCCATACTAATGCACCTTAATAACTAAGAATGAAACAACATCTTGTGAACAGTTAATACTGTAACAACTGAAATAAAGGGAGAATGAAATGAGATCAATTATCATTTACTTTAGTCTGACACATACAACCTGTCACATTTGCAGAAATTGGGCCTCCCTATGTGCACATGTTGTTGTGTTTCCTGTGCTGCTGTAAATTGACCTGCTGCTACTGATGCTTGAGCTAACCTGTTGTAACACCCTCAGCAGCAATGTGGCAACAAAAAAAAGAAGCAGACAACTGATGAGCCATTGTATTTAATTGCTTGATTGATGATGGTTGGTTGATTTTGGTGACTATTTTTGTATTTGTTTTCCGAAAAACATAAACATTCAAAATGATTTAAAATTGCATATTTTATCCATTATTGTATGGATATACCCCCCCCCCCCCACTTAGGGAACCACTGGCTTAGCTCACTATATTTCAGTATTTCAGGAGTAGCTTGGCCAACGCTGATTGCAGCCATCACAAACTGTTTTCAAGGCTTCCTGCTGACGCAATCATCTTGAACACATCCAAAACTTTTGGTACCTATTTGTTATTTACAATGCAAAGTATGTAAAAACAGGGTGCAGCTTTAAATAAACTACGATTCCCCTGTAAGGAAGCTACAGTAATGTCGTCGGACAGGTCTATTTTTGATGCCTATGAATATTTAGAAGCTGAATTCTGAAAGTTGCTCTAAGTTGCTTCTCGCTGAGGCAGGGACAGTGGAAGTGGAAGTGGAAAAAAAGAACATGGAAGGACAGAAAAGATATTATTATGGAAATATGAACACACATCATAACTGGATTTAATTGTTTTTGGCCTTAAGTGTTGATTAATCTTCCCTATAGAACAGACGTTTAAGTGCTGACTTGATCTAAAGGTGGAACATTTCAAAACTGAATCCTTTTTTTAAACTGTAACAGAGATTTTTCAGTAGAAATAAAAAAATACCAGCAAATCTGTGGTGATGGAAAAGAAGCCGGCTAACTGATATTTGCATTTATAGGGTTCACTCAACACCTGCCTCTAATAAGCCACTTACTCGCTCTCCTTCTCTTGTTTTTATTTGCGTATGATGGAAAAATTAGTTCCTGTCCGTCAAATCCCGCACAGCTGTCACAACCAATGAAGGAGTCCATTTGTTTCTACACATTTCCACACTGTGCGTTTACACCAACGGCAGGACGCAGGCCAAGGTAGGCCAGGAATCAATAGAGATTGGACACAGTCGAGTTCCTGCCTCAATTCTCCTTCTAGTCACAAATGCATGCTGGGAAAAAGAAACCTATAGAGGCAGGGGGGGGCAGGCCTCACCTTCAGGTCTCAATAATGTAAAGATACTGTACATAAAGGAAGGTAAAGGATATAGATGTGTTGAGTGTATGTGTGTCACTGCAATGATCAGTTTGACGTGCTGCATTTAAGCCCCTACATTAGTGTGACTCATATCATTACAAACAGTAACAAAAGAGTTTCTTCTTCTTATTTTCCGTTGTGGTCATTGTTTGTCTTCCTGTTTGTTGTTTTTTTGGGGGGGTCCAGTTCCTCCTCTTGACTTGTGCCGTGTGGTATGTGTCTCTATAGTTTAAAAAAATAAATATCAAACATGTACTTATTTATATTTAGTTAAAACAGGAATTTGAATCCTCTACAGAAACGCTTCAGTACATAAAATATTGATATTGTTTTCATCTTTGTGATGTTTTCTACAGAAACAGATGTTACATCTACAGTGAAAGGTGTCACCTGATCGAAAGGTGTCACCTTACTGGAATGATGTTAATGTGACAACTCAATAATGATTGTGATTATGATGTTTATTTTAAGTTACTGTTGGAACTGCTTTAAGTTGAGCTTCTTTTTAAATACATTGTTATATATTAACAAAGTATTTAAAAAGAAGATAAACCTGTTTATTCCATAAAAAAATGAGTCAAAGTGGTCCTAAGACGATTAGCTGGGTGTGGACAAAGAAAACATGTTGTTCACAAAGTTTTCTTTTTTAATTGTCTTGTTTTTCTGTGAAATATTGGATCATTATGTTCGCCTGTCATCCCCACATCCTTTAACACACCTCTCACAGGAGCTCGGCTCTCACGCACCAGGCCGACACATACTAGATGGCCTGCCTCCGCCAGCCAAAAGTGTTCTTTTTTCAGGATGTTATGATGTCATAATGAAGTTGACCTTTGACCTTTTGAGTAAATTATGTTATCACTTGATCGCTTTATCCTTCTAGCCTTTTGAGCTTGGGCAAAAACGTATGCTGTGACTCAGTGGTAGAGTCGGTTGTCTTTCAATCAGAAGGTTGGTGGTTCGATCCCCAGCTCCCTCAGGCTACGTGTCAAAGTGTCCTTCGCTGAAAAAACTCCGGAGTGTGGTTTACTTAGAAAAACCTCAGTAACAATTTCCACACATAAATTCCTAGTAAATTGAACAGAGGATATTCTCAGTAAAGTCTACATACCAATAAGAATTTATTTAACTTGAGAAGTTTACGAGCAAATTTTGGTTTTCATCAGTAAATTTGACTCATGATTCATCAGTAAAGTTTACTGTTGGGGGGGTTAGCCAACAGTGTGTGATTGTGATGACTGATTGACACTTGGGCACTACATAGCAGGCCTCTGCCATCAGTGTGTGAATGTGTGTGAAAGGGTGAATGTGACATGAAGCGTAAAAGCACTCTGAGTGCTCGCAGGAATAGAAAACTTTGACTTACTTCATTCTTGCAATTTTTTTCTGTCATAATTATATATTTGATGATAAACTTTATATTTTTGTCCGCTAATCAAATATAGTTTTTCCTTCTTTTCCTTGCATACAATAAACAAACGTTTTAATTGGTAACAACAGAAACTTTGTATTTTTCTGGCTCTTGGCCTTTTGGCTGTCAGATAAAGTCCTCAGCAGCTCCAACAAAACGGACGAATGAAACCTACATTTAATTAGAGACACAAAGTTCAATTCAAGTTAAAGTTAGAAGTTATTTGGACAAGCTGACAGTTGAAGTGTTGCATGGACAGGTTTGTACTTAGATGTTACAGTGTTGAAGACAAAATGACAGAATGCGTTCACGTTAAACTGTAAGATTAAAACCTTGTTCATGTTGTGATACTTCCTGTAGCCTGATACGAAAACGCGTACTTTGTTTATAAGTGAAGGAGCAGAGAAAAAGCTGCAGAATGACACCCAGGTGTTAAAGTGAAACTGCTGAGGGCTTTCACTGGAGCTGGCTAAGCACCGGCCTGCCAGCTGGTCACAAAGATTCAGGAGACAGAAAAGAAAACACACACACACACACACACACACACACACACACACACACACACACACACACACACACACACACCTTAGCCGAAAAAATGATATTGCAAAGCAGAAATACTGAACTTCCAGTTATAAATAGTCTCTGCCATCAGACAGATCTGTGGTGGAAAGTTACTTTGTAGTGCTTCATTGCAAGCCAAAAAACTTGCCTGAGTTCTGCTCGTGTTCAAACAGCAGGAGAGCAACAGGAATCTGTCTTTGTCTCGCTCATAACGGTCACGATAGAGGACTTAAAGATCAGTGTTGTCGTGCAGGTATCAGGACTTCTTGACTGTTTGTTTGCAAAAACAAAAATCATGTATGTTAAGTTTAATCCACCTGAGCCGTCCTGGTGTTGTTGCACTTTAAGGGTCATTTAATTAGAAAAGTTCACTCACCGTCTGGGACACACCTGACATTGTATTCGGACAGATTTCAGGCAGTGACGGAGAACAGGAGCACAGACTGAGACAGACCTGAGGAAAATCAGCTGTATTCATTTTCCAACTCCCAACTTAGCTGTCCAGCTGGCCTTTCAGAAACAAAGCTGGCTCTCATTTAATGACTTTTATGATGATCATGCAACATTAATGAACCTGTGCTTGAAGTAGCTTATGTCTGTCCTAAGTCAATGTGTCTAACACTCACTGTAAAACTGCCAAAAACTATGGGGAAAAAGGAAACGATCATGGGTTTAAATACATAGTTTAGTTACCTAACACACATATTATATCATATTTCATGTACACGTCAAGTAACAATGAACACTGGTTTTAAACTCTGCTCTCCTGTGTGAAAGCCCCGTAATTTTTTCACCCATCCTTCGCCCCTCACTCCATTCAGGGGGCAGTCACGGATGGATTGATGCAAAAACTCTCGCCTCATTCACACATGCAGAGCTTTGAATGCACCCCGAAGTGCGCTGCAGAGCAAACAGCGTCTCTGTGCTCCCGTGCCGTTTGCGTGTATTTAAATGAGTCATTGTGCAAACATTCGGGGCAAATTTAGCTCCTTTCTATATAAATGAGCCTTGTGGCAAAAAGTGTCTAATCCACTAACAGCAGCGCTAAGAGCAACGCACAGTTAGAGAGAAAATATGACCGTCTGCAGAGAGCTGGTGGGAACTGTGGCGCAGTATTGTAAGGGCTGTCACGCTCTGAGTTTACACTGATCATGACGACAACTCACCTTTTGTGCGATCAAAAAAGGTGTATGTCAGTAATATATATTATTATCTGGATGAGCTGCTGCTGTGCGCTTGTTTAAAAAATAAAGCTCACTTCGAATAGTTAAACTGTTCAAAGAGCTGCCCCCTCCTCTCCCTGCTCATCATCGATCTGTGGGTGGAGCTGACCTCCGTCAGGGTGGAGCTCAGCTGATGCCTGAGAGTGCAGCATGGCGCAGTAGGGCGCAGCACAGCGCAGCAGAGAGCGGAACTGCACACAGCTCCTCTCCACAATCAGACACAAAACAGGAGCAAACTGCACGGAGCTGCGACACATTGTGGGCGTGTTTGCGCTTCAATATCATCAGTGCAGTTTGCTTTGTGAAGCGGACCCTGAGACGGGGCAGTTAGCGGGGGTAAATGATGCAGTTTATGGAGCTATCAGCTGCCGCAATTCATTCTCAGTGAATTCCCCCGTCAGAGTTTTGCATTCCTCGGTTCAATGCCTCCGTTTACCAAAAGTGTTTATCAGGACGTTGTGATGTAATAATGAAGTTGACCTTTAACCTTTTGAGTAAAATATGACTTTAGACATTTTTGGAAAATTGTTGAGCTATGTTCAACAATGTTTACTAGTGAGGTCATACTACATCACCTGACGTCAACAAAACATCAACATAATCATCTAGTGCAGGGATTCCCAAAGTGTGGTGCGCGCGCCCCCTGGGGTCGCTCGAGCTGCCTCCAGGGAGTGTGCGTGAGGAAAACTGTAATGGCGTCTTAATTACACCGATTTTTAACAAAATAAAACACGAATTAGAAATGTTCCTTTCTAAAATAAAAATGTAAAATTTGTAAAATAAAAAATGTACATTTTAATAAAAACATAAATGGACCCTAAATGCACTTCCTCTCCTGCCGGTCTTCCTCTCAGCCTGCGTTTACGTTACTAACGTTAGCTAGCCTAGCCATGCACAACTGGCACCCGAGTTGGAGAAAGAAGAGGCGGGGGAGATCGAAAAGGAGGAGCAGGGAGCACCGACAAACCAGGAGCACATAGACCCATTGTCATGGGGGCAAAAGAGGCAACAAGAGTGGGCATCAGACTGGAGGAGAAAGAATGAGATATGATGATAAATTTGCCTCTAATGAGGCTATAAATAGGCTTTTCTGTTCTTTTTTTTTTTAAGGCGTCGGGGGTTGGGGGTGCGTCAACCCGATCGGGATGTAGAAGGTGCATTGCATAAAAAGCTTGGGAGCCGCTGATCTGGAGGACAGCTTCCAGAAATGACAGCATCATATGTTAAAGCGTGGTTCACTAACTAGCTGCTGTATTTGATGACTTGAGGCTGGTAATTACTCTTTGTGATGCTGCTGCAAAATTAGGTAGCAGGTGTATTTTATCACAAATCTCTGTTGGATTATTGTTCTGGAATGACCTTTAATAATTACATAATTAATAGGATCGAAGGTTAATCTAAATTCAACAACATAATATCCAATAACAACTATGTTTACATCAAGTATTTCAGGGTAACCTCCACAGAAAAAAGATGCAGTCAATCCATACTGAAGGTAAAATTAGACATTTATTAAAAGAATAAAACTAGTGATAAAATCAAAAGCTTTGCTCCTGGGACTGAATGAGTGAAGTATAAACAGCCATGTTGTTAAAGGAGGACGTTTGCTCTGTCTGTGATGATTTACAAACTCTCACATGAAAACGTCTGAAAAGTAAAAGAACTATTTTCCCTTTCTTTGGTAAAAATGCACAAATAAGATCAAAGTGCTGCTGACCTCGGTGACTTTCATTTTCCGATATGTGATTCAATAATAAAACAGATGATGTGTCGTCTTATGAATCGTGTTTGAAGATCATTCTCCAGGATCTGCCCGTGTTGACCCGCACGCTGACCTTGGACATAACAAATGGCTGAGACGGCTCACAGTGACGGCACACGCGCGGCTGACGCCCTGTGAAGCCTGTCACAGGTCGCTTCCTGAAGGATCTGTCTTGTTTATTCTGTCTGTGGAACACATGGACCTGAAGCTGAGAACAGTGAAGGAAGCCAAATGAAGCAGGAAGTGCACGCTTTGGTTCTCTGCTGACGGCCTCACAGACATGAGGGATCAGCCACAGATAGTGCTAAATGAACTGTAGCCACAGCTTTATGGTAAACAATTATATTATAGATCTCATGTTTAACTCAATAATGTTACAGGGAATCCATCTGAGGAGAACAACAACAAGAAAATCATTTATTACTTACTAAATAAAATGTCACATATTATACAACAATCAGGTATAACTGATAAAAAGAAACAAGGCTGAGGGCCTTACTCTCCTCTGTGTTTAATGATGGGTCTATTGGACATGTTGGTCCATGAATGTATTGCTGTACACCGATCAGCCATAACATTATGACCACCTGCCTAATATTGTGTAGGTCTCCTTTTGCTGCCAAAACAGACCCGTCGAGGCATGGACTCCACCTGCCTGTAAACTGTAAACATGCATGCGATGCTCCGGCCATCACAGATGCGCCTGCGGGATGATCGAGGCAGATGGGCAGTTACGTGAGGCGGCAATAAGTGTATGTATTCCAGTTATCAGCAACACCTCGTCCTGGTGCACGTTAGCGCTGTGGCTACATAAACGAACCGTTCACAGAGCGGACGTGCCGCGGACTGTTTACCTTTAACGGCTACAGGAAGTAGGAGACGGTAAGATTTCGTTTCAAAAAGTTACTCTCACAGACTGATCACGCTAATTAAACATACATTTGACCAGCGTCTGTCAGAGTTGCTGAACCAAGAGTGGTAAAAGAAGCCTCTTTATACCCATATGATTATTTTGGTCTATTTTTATGAGTTTATAATAGTTCCACAATTGAACACATATTCATTAATAAGAACTCTTACAGAGAAACAAAATTTGACGTTAAAATAATACCAAATAACAAATTATTTCAGGGCCAGTTGTTTTAATTGCAGGGCCAGTGAATTTGTAAAGTTACTGCCCCGGAGTGCCAGTGGAAAATTGTGCTCAATGTCAACCCCTGGTTAAAGGGAATGTGCGTTAACGCATTATTAACGCATGAACTTTGACAGCCCTAGTAAATATTTATCTCTAAACCTGGATCAATATCAGTAGTTTATATTGGTGCGTTAAAGTTACATTTAGTGTTACCATAAATATTGAATTGAACTGAACTTTTCAAAGTCCAATTTAGAAAGCACTTAAAAAAGGCAGCAAGATAAAAATAATTAAGGAAACTTGGTCTGGAGTTATGAGGGAAAGGGGGGGACACAGTAATACACATAATAATCAGGGCACAATTAACAGACAGAGAACAGAAAGCAGACAGGCCCACTGACTCCACTTTTAGGAGAAGCTTTGTTGGTATCACATGAAGGGGGATTGAAGACTTAAAGTTCAGATTCCAACTGAATTCACCTTTTTTCTAAAACTCCAAACCGACACCCTGTGAAACAGAAGCAGAAAAAGAAAAGGGATGTTTGTAGACAAAAGATGTGAAAAAAGAGGCAAAGTCAATAAAGATGCGGAAAATAATCAGTCTAACTCGGAGCAGCAGACAGCCGTTGGCCTCAGACGAACCCCTCAGTGTCAGCGTAGAGACGGTCGAGCATGCGGCAGGAAGTGGACCACAGTGGCAGCCGTCACACAGCTCACCTTAAGACTCAAAATACTGTGTGAGAGCACTTTGTAACCCCCAGTCAGAAGACATCTAATTGCTAATCTATAATCCTTTTAATACGCTTTTGCCTTTTTCCGATTGATCCTTTTCCAAGCGGAACAGCAGCACCGGGGGCGACATTAATCCTGTTATTGAGAGCCTGGAGTGAGGCTCTAGAAATCCAAATAGCTCTCTTACCCTTGTCACCCGGGCTCCCCACCCATCCGATCCCGGTTATTGTCTGTAATTGATAACCCCGCCAAAATAAAACAAAAAGAACACAAGACAACAAGCGCTTTGTTCGGCAGGAGAGGAATTTCCCGGCGTTGTACGTGTTGACAAATCTTTGCTGCTTTTCATGGAGAAAAATGAGCCTCTGTGTGTAAACCGGAACACTCCCCCATTCATGTCGTTAAGTGCATGGTACATGACTTGTTGTTTGCATGTATGAGGGACTGAATCGGAACATATTTATTGGATAGAGATGAGTTAGCTCCGGCTCTCTGTGAAAAGGAGACGGACACGCTGTCTTCTTTGACCCTTTGTTTAACAATAAATCGAACAAGGCTGGAATCTGGAATAAATCCAGGGTTAGAAAACTAAATTAAAAAAGCTTCCATTCTCAAGACACCCCCACGTCAGCACAGAGATTCATCGCCCTCCTCCATGACAGCAGGTCTCCACAGTTCACTGAGTAACTGGACGACGGGTTCAGCGGTTCAGATCCATCTATAAGCCACAAAATGTCAGCACAATAAATAACATGTAACATTTAACACAGGTAATAATCTGTGAGGGAAACCATCAGAACTGATGCATGCTGGGATGTAACAGAGCATTTAGAGGACCTTTAACTTCTGCTGATTATCAGAGCAATATTTAAAGGTTAATTATGTTTTATTTCAACATCAATACATCAATAGCACATGTGGTTTTGGAACTTTAATGGAATGACACGACAAATTACGAGTGCAAAGGGAACAACTATGGATTATTTAGGAGGTTGTTTATATGAGTAGTAAAATAAAAGGTATATTTTGGGAAATCTGAGTGAAATCTGTGAGCGGTCAACAATCGAGTTAATAGCCTAACTTGTTATAAACAGCAGCTCCGTCAGTGTCCAAACAATTCAACATAAGATGATCTGGTTCCTCCTCTACAGTGTTACATCGTTACTTTTCAAAGTAACTCGTTACGTTCCTGTGTTACCTCCTGAGAACAGTAACGTGTTAGATTACTTTTGCATAACCAAAAATTAAACCCTCTCTGCGCCTCGTTCCACATGTGTGTAATATCATCAGGACAGCGTGTAGCCTGCTGTACGTCTACCTTTGAATGTATCGACGCTACCGTCATCGCAGAGCCTCGTTTACGGCCCATAATCTGTAACTCTGCAGCCTGATAACAGGAATGACAGATGCAGTATAACCTTTACAGCTCTTTATGATGCTAACAGTCTGACAGTGAACTGGGCAGAGGCAGACAGTATTAGGCACAGCTGTTTCCATAACAACAATACAACACAGGCTCTTAGTCCCACCAGTGTTGTGGAGCTGTGTTTAACTGCAGATGCTTCTTCATGTTTGAAGTCGAGCTCTTCACAGCTGACGAGCACTTCTCCTCCAGACACAGCTTACATCTCACCGTCATGTTGTTCTCGTCCCTTTCACCCGAACATTCAAGTAAACGCTGTCCTCTCCGACAGCTCGCTAGCTGAGTTAGCTAGCTACTCATGCGCACTGACACAGCTGTGTTTACCTTCTGCTGGTACGCAGCTACCTGCCAAGAAGGAGAAGAGAAACAGAAACAGAGCTTCAGAGAGTTTCTGTTTCTGTGGCGACAAAAGCAAAAGAGAAATACGGTGATTTGTTTTCCAGTAACAGATTATTTTTTATGAAAAAGTAACTACACAAATCAGTTGAATTGCAGAACTAAGTCGTTAAGTTACTCGTTACAACAAAAAAGTAATCTGAGTACTGGATTACTTTGTAACGCGTTACCCAACACTGCTCCTGCATGCCTTTGGTAACCTTTGGTCACGGTGCATGTGGAGGGTTTGTACATAACAGTTTATGTTGTAGTCAGAAATCAGATCAAATGAACCTTTTCAGTAGTAAAGCTTTGGAGTTTTTTGGAAGCAGCTTTGTGTTCTGCGAGGATGCTAAGTGAGGACGGGGAACATTATTTTGGTCCAAACTGGGCTATAAAGGTTTCACAGTTTAAGATGATGGATTTTATTATCTTATGTGACCTTTTAATATCTTATAAACCTTCTAAATAACAGAAATGTGGTGTTCATAGCACTTTTACACTGTGGTATCAGCACTTTGAGTAACGGGTAACAATAGCCTCATAACTTACAGTAATTTTAATAAAGTAAAAGCATTAATTTGACAATGATCCAGCGATACTTAAAAGTGTTCCATGTAGAATATTTAAATGGCTGCTTCTCCAGCATTTCCATTTGGAGTTAGTGCTTATTTAAATCTCACTTCTGCTGCTGTTATGGCTGCAGGCAGAGTATTTTATAGTCAGAGAGTGAGAGCAGAGTGCAGCATCATTTATCTTTTTATGGGCTTAGGCAGATAATGAACTTAGTTAACTTAATAGTATTTCACTACAAGTGTGGAAAAATTGCCTTCTTTCTTAAGTATCTGCAGAGTACGTGTTTAATCCCCCCTATTACCAAACACTTAGGGCTGACCTCAGAGGTCACAGCGATGTGTGCAGACAGTGACCCGCCCTGCATTGACTCTATTAACCTCCAGTCAGTCGAGCCGGATACTTCACCATGAGGTCATCAGGCAGAAAGTTTATAAAGAGGAACAGCTCAGAGATGTTATGTTACCATTTACTTCTTTCTATACAGATTCCAGCAGCTGAGTGAGCTAAGAGCACAATACAAAGCACCAATACACACAGCTGAGAGACGGCTGTATGTTACTAACCCCATGTGGATGTGATGTTTGTATTGCCCCGCTCAGAGAATGCATGGCAGCTGTGTTTGGTTTGAAGGTCGGTCATAACGTAGACAGAAATGAGTTGGAAATAGGGCTGCACAATCAATGGAATATTAATCCATCATGATTTTGGATTCCTCACGAAAGTGCGTGCTCCGCCCGTAGAAAACTCGGCTGCATATCAAATCAAGCGCTCCCTAAACTAACAGCCCCTCCCCCGGGGGGCGATGGAGAGGTTTGGGCTTCACTTTTGGGGGCGCTGGCCTGTCACGTGCAGCAGCAGTTTAGAGTGGCAGAGTAAACAACAGTTTCAGTTCAGCAAGTGACCGTGTTAACAGGAGACTTTCAGCCGAATGTGTCTGTGGTCGTCATGGTTACAGCAGCTGATTAATATGGGAAGAGAATACGTAGCCGTCCTCATGAACGCCTCTGTGTTGTTTTTCATTATGATCTCTTAACGTCTCTGTCACATCTTTGAAGTGTTGTTTGTGCAAACGTGTCGTGAAGGCGGCTAACACTCTGTCGGGTTTTTTTGGGGATTTAAATTTTATTGAATTTTAATCGACATACAAATACAAACATACGACAAACAATGGAAAATACAATACACAAATACAACACTCACAACAGAAGGTCACATTACCAAGTTAACAGAATTTTTTTTCAAAAATGTTAAATAAAAGGCTGTTAGTTTTTTTTAAGGCCTAATAAGCACACACAAGGAAGATGACATACAGAGGGGGGGGCTAGGCCCTGAGTTTGTCCTTAAGTCTGTTCATATACAGAATAAATCTGTCCTACTCTCGGTCGCGTTTTGAACGCTGCTTGTCTTTACGCTAAAACAGGAAGAGAGCGAGTCACACGATAAACTGAAACACAGCTCCCCTGAAACGGCTCGTCGTTGATTGTTTGGAGGTATTTGGAGTTTACAGTGATGTTAAGCAGCAAAAGAAAATCATCAAAGAGGTCATGAAACCTGCATCTGCGCTGCTCCCCGTCCTCCTCCAGCGTCAGGTCAGACATCCAGAACAGAGACGCTGCACAAAGCCACTCTATCCACCAAACTCCCAGAGACACACTGAAATTACCCATGATGCATCAAATTCAGGTAAAGAAAGCAGATATTAAGTCTTAGATTGATGTGAAGTTTGTACACCAGCTGGAATGTAGCACAGAAAGGAACTGAAAATGATACTTTGTTTAAATGTGAAAGAACATTGAAAAAATTATGAATAACGATCAAAATAATCGTGGTTATCATTTTGTCCATTATTATGCAGCCCTAGTTGGAAACATCTCCGTCTCTCTTGTGTCTGCTTAAAAGCTAAGAGCAGTACTGATTTAAAGTGACGATGTTTTGTTTTTACCTGATTTATTCACCAGGTAAGTTTGTCTTGGAGAGGAAACCTTCAGCTACTGTTAAAAACCTCGAGAACAATGAATGACAGAGGATTACAAACCCGAAGAGCGCCTACACATAAGCTAAGCTAACGTTAGCAGCAGCTATAGGTTTGCAGGAAGCACAGAAGAAAACAATTATTTTAATGTAATATTGCTTTATTCAGTGAAGCTCTCACAAACACACTGAACTGTTCGTATCTTTGCTGTTTTCTGGGGCAATAAGTTGATTTTATTCAGAGAATATTTCCCAATCAGATCGTTGCACGGGCCTGCTGCTCTCGCTAACACCCGATCCCGTGTTTTAGGTTGTTTCTGAGGCATTACCTACACCGACATCAGTTTCAGAACATCTCTAGAAGAGTTCAGCAGTTATGGCAGGAAGTGTGCTTAAATAAAGCAGAGGAGAAAGGTAAAGGTCAGAAGAGAAGACCTGGAGGGGATGTGGCGGAGAGGGGAGTGTACTTCAGCAGGTAATTAATTCTGGGAGATTAAAATGCTGCAGGTTTCAGCAGACATTTTCCCGCGCCCTGCGGCAGTGCTCTTTCACACACAATCAGTATTAATTAAATTGTTTTCCATTGTGTTATTGAACTTTTTAAAAGGATAACAAACACACGCTGAGAGGCCCTTATAGCTGTCTTCAAAGTGTCCCCTGGGAAATGTATATCATTAAATGTGAGGGTAACCTTTATCTCAGTGTCACTGCAGACTCACTCATGTAGCTCTAATGGAGTTTGGGAACCAGAGTGGGAGGGGTCACAAGTTTTATAAAGTTTGCCAGGATGCATTAAATCAGTGATCACACTGATGTGCCCTGATTATATGGTCATCATATGTTAAGTAATGATAATGTCAAAACATAATAGGGACTTAAAGGTGTTCAGTGTAAGGGATATCTGTGATAATCCTCCTGTCTGATCAGCCCCTGAAAAAGGATTCTTCTGTGCACGTTCATGTTCACGCTCATGTTCACGCTCAGACCCACAGAACGTTCAGGGAGGATTCTTGTATCTTTCATTAAGGGCCCCATTTTTCATATTTTGGGGTTTAAGTGAAACAGGAGCAATGGATTTTTGTAATGCTCCAGCAGTTTGCTCCAGCAGTTACATCTGTCTCCGAAGCCACCAGACTCCAGGGAAAAAAAGAGTCATTTCACCTCGCAGAACACTGGAGCTGCTGGTCTCTGTCCTAATCTCTATGTATAGATTCTACAGACAAATGTAGAATCTGTGGATTTCAGGGACGGCAAATCAGTTTGTAGTACGCTTGTAGTCCGAGTAGTATTGACCAATCACGTATCAGCAGGCTGCGGCGTATGCAGGAAAAACAGTCTGTGAGGAGAGCAAATGCAGGCGGAACGTAATCCGCTGTAACGACATCCCGGCTCAACAACAATCTGTTCTAAAATTCAACTTGAGATAAATTCCCTGACGCGGTGTCACGAAAGCCGTTCAGCGTTCAGATTTCCCGACTTCCTCGAATGCATCAGAAATGATCCGCCCTCCATTCAACAAACTTCTCATTTTTAAAGTAGTTTTCTTGTCCTCCTGACGACAGACCTGACAAAGCTTCATTCTGACTTTTTTCACGCGGAAAAGGAAGTCCTTCATCGCTAACCACTGGCTACACGCCCGGCATGTTCACCGTTGTGCCCAGAGGATATCGTCGTCAGCCTATAGCCGATGGGATCTGAGATTGCCTCTGTCCCACCCGCTTTGTCATGAGTTTAGTAGTTCAGTTATGTTTTTGATTTGTATTTCGGGGTTCCGATATTATTTCCTGTTTTACCTTGTCACTTTGTCTCTTGTTGTCATGAGTTCTTATTGTTTTGTATTTGGTTTATTCCATGTTCTTGTCATGATTTAGTCTTTTTACTTTGTATTTCATTTGTGTTTCAGTGGTTAATTATTTCCTGTTTTACTTTGTAGCCCTGAGTTTGGCTTCTTGTGTTTCCTGTTTTATTTTGTAGTTCTTGCCCCTTGTGTGTCATGTCTTGTGTTACTTCCTTCCTTTGTTCCGTTTCCTGCCTTACCTGTGTTGATTAGTCTCACCTGTCCCTGATTACCCTGTGTGTATTTAGTCTCTGTGTTCCTTCCCTTCTGTGCGGGTTCACTGAGTCTCTGTCCGTGACCTGTCGTCCGTCATGCAGTATCCTTGTTCCTCGTGTTTCCTGTGTGGATTTTCTTCTTGTCTCTTTGTGTCTCTCCCTCGGTTTTGATACCTGGACTGTTACCGAGTAAGCCTTTTGTTTTATTTAAATATATAACTGTCTGCATCTGGGTCCTTTTTGTTTCACCATAACCGTGACACAGTTGGTGTTTTCAGTGTTGTTGTGTGTTACACAAATATTGTAGTTTAAGAAATGAACACCAAAAGTCACACAATGTCACAAAACAGCTACAGAGGCAGAGGTAGACTACCAACTGCTGTGTTCTGTTCGGTAAAATCACTGGTTTTCTCAATGGAGTTTGGTGGCTTTGAAGATGCTGGTTAAGAACATGTTATTCTAATATAAAAAGGTCTGTCTCTGCAGGGATCCTTTCTGTATGTTGTCAGACACTTAGAGTGACACTCTGAGCCTGTCAGTGGAAACAACAAGAACTTTTAGTGGAGTATGTATAAAACTTTTTGTAGGTCTGTTGTCTTTAAAATGTTTTAACCACCACTAAAAAACGCCTCCGTGGTGAGTTTCCTGCACCTTCCAGACTTGCGCATCAAATTATTTGTTGGCACAAATTGTTCCTTTCTTACGACTCACAAAATGCCAGGAAGCAGAAATTAAAAGCAGTTTACTTTTGCCCTTTGAAAATGTCGTGTGTCGCCTTCCTGCTCAATCACAGTCAGGTAATATTCAGTGAGTAATGTGTTCTGCTGAGGGAAGAAGGTGGACAACCTGCAGAAGGAAACACAGAGAGTTTGTGTTTCTTTAGAGAAACCTGAGAGCTGCAAGAAGACATCTGAATGACTAATCTAGTGGAACTTTTCACAGTGGTGGAGAGACCTTCAGGGACCTCTATCAGAGAGCTTCAAAGAACCTTTTCACCTGCCAATTCATGCCAGAGACGGGGAATGGAAATAGGAAATTGGAATTATTATTGTATTAATATTTCTATTTTTCCTCATTGGTGAATTTTAATGTCTGTCTCAGCTGAAACAATGTTCTCTTTCGGGTATTTCTGTTTGGAAATTCTCCTCAGCAGCTTCTCTAAAAACAACAGAAGAAGCCTGCAGAGAGCGAGAGAAACAATTTAATGAAGTAAACATCTCTCCTGACCCCGGATGAACCTTTGGTGCCACTTAGAATTCCATGTGGATCCTTGCGGGGAGCGACAAACAACAGTTTGGAGAGGACTTGTAATGGCCGGTGTCTAATTGTGAAGATTCAGGAGTGATTAATGCAAACTAATATTTCATGGCAATTAAAGTGATTAAAGCTGGAGGGCTTTCTGCTGTTAGTCTGAATCGCTGAAGGAATGTGGTGGCAACAAAGCTGAGAAGCAAATTGCATTAGTAAGTTGAGGAGAACTGTATTAAAATGCAAATGTACAGCTGTTAATAGTTCTTCAAAAACCAATAATCCCCCACAGTCAGTCATGTGTCAAAATGGTTAATGGAAAAATATCCCAGAGGCACGCCGGGTCCTTTTTCCATTCCGCTTTTGATTAAAGCAGAAATTCTGTTCGGGGAAAAGCGCGGTTTAGGTCAGAATGGGATTGGCAAAGATGGCTTAATGTGGGCAGGATCCCAAACTCATTGTTCTGATGGCCTGATTTCACAGATACGTCTTCTCATGGGAAGAACCCTTATCGTGAACAAGAGCGCGCCAGGCTGCATATCAGATGTGCAGTTATTACAGGCATTCATCACGCCGCTGAGTGGGACACTGAGTGGGTCTAAAATGTTCAAGTGGCAGGACCAATAATAAACACTCGTTGTTTCTCTTAATTATAAAACATGTGAATGAAACAACCTGAGCCGGCAGAACAGGACCGATGAGGCGCATTAAACAGGTGTGTTATATGAGAGCGGTTCACACTGTAGTTCATGATAATAAGCTGTACTTACTGCCTTATTAGGATTAAAGTGGACAAACAGAGCGTCCATTCAGGTTACATTCTAACAGATAGGAAACCAACTGTTAGAAATATTGCTTTTAAACTACACAACAAGACAATGGTCTTGTTGTTTTACGCCACAAAAAAATAACCTCACAGGGTATTTTCATGTTACTGGAAAAATGGATATCTCCAAACTCACCATTTAAAACATCACACCATAACACAAACTAACTAACCAATCAAGGCAACAAAAGACCAGCAAACACAGTGTCCTGCCAGGTAAAGGTACTCTTTTTGTCGATGGAGACCACTGCAAAAATCAGTTTTCTCTGGTTCGTCTGTTTACAGGTTTGTGTTTGTGTGAAATGAACTTTTGTTTTTTTGTGAACAACATTTCTCTTACTTTCAAACTAAATAGTCCCATTGAGCTCTTCTAAATGCAGAAAATGACGACTGGTTAAGAAACAGAATACTGATGTTTAAACTCAGTATCTGGTGGAATGACCTGCTCTGTAATCACTTCTCTGCGTGCTCTCCTCCGGTCTGTCTCAGTGCTGCTGGGTGACGTTAGGCCGCTCTTGGAGCAGCTCGGCTTTGTTCGATGTTCTTGTGACCGTCCGTCTTCCTCTTGATCACATTCAGGAGGTTTTAATGGTTCACATCTGGATTGGGTGGCCATGACATGAAGAGAGAGATGCTGATTTAAGGAACATTTGGAGTCTAGATTTTTTCCTGCTGTATATCGTTTGTTTCTGATTAAACTTTACCTTAACTAAAGGTCTCTCTCTGCAGGGATCCTTTCTGTAATGTTGTCAGACACTCAGAATAACAATCTGAGCCTGTCAGTGGAAAATTGAGAACTTTTAGTGGACATATATAGACCAGGCACATTTGCCCTGAAGGATTACGTTGCAGCCATTACAGCCTCTTTTGTGGCCGTTTGTTGACGCAATCTAATGGAGCAATTCTAAAACTCTTTGTACCCATCAGTAACTTAGAACCCCAGACATGTAACAATTAGGGCTGTCAAAGTTAACGCACATTCCCTTTAACAGCACTAATTATTTTAACGCGCGATTAACGCACGCACGTTCTATTATTATGACCCTCCGCCCGCCCCGTGGTTTGAGAAATCAGGAAGCGATGCAGCCGCAATGTTGTGGATAGCATGCAGAAACAAACTTTTAAATGTCAAGTTCAGCCTCAAAGCCCTGCTCGATGGTTCTCTGGACAAGACAAAACTGAGTTACCACCGGCAGTGTTTCCACGACATACATTTTGCCGCGGCGCGTTAACGCATTAACTTTGACAGCCCTAAAATAAAGTTATTATTATTATTATTATTATTATTATCTTATGTTCTGTGTAGTTTTGTGTATATATTGATGGACAGATTTATATGACCCCTCAGGTGTGTATCGTGTTGGGTAATTCACACATGATGAAGTCAGGTGTTTGTAGGTCACAGGTGAACAGAAGGCAGTTGGGCCTAGGTGTAAGAACGTAAACGTAACATGTAAGGAAAGATCAGCGCGACAGTTTGTGAGTAGAATCTGTATTTTATTACTTTTTGTACTTTTTATATTTAAAAACCATCTTAATCTGCCAACGATGTGTTTTCTTTTCTTTAGCTGCTTATTTATCACTTGTACGAAATCTGTCCGTGTCCATGTGAAATCTATCTGTCCCCTATTAGTCCTCACTTCTTCTAAGTTAAACACAACATTTTGTTCATTGTAAACAAATTGTCTGGTACTGTCTTGTGTGTGTTTGCTTCTACACTGATGCTATTTAGCCACATTCTCTGAACTCCCTGCTGGCTTGTTAAAAGTGAGCATTGAGGGCAAACTTTTGGAGGCAGCTCCTTAATGAGGACAGCTCTAAAAGCACTCTGCGGACCGCCAATGAACACACAAACCTGGCATCCACTTTAATTACTGATAAGTTGTGAGCCAGCTAAAGGCAGCGGATTTCCCTCCCCCAGAGCCCCTAATCTGTTTAAAGCCGACTGCTGATCCTAACTGCCGAGCCGGAGGATTCGATGGCAGGTGCCACTGTGGAGTCCCAGAGCAGACGCTATCAGTCTCGCATCCCAATCTCCACATCTCCCAGGGACCCAGATACAAGTTCACCTCTATGTGTCCAACTTTCTGGCACGCGCCGTTATTCGGAAATCTGCTCGATCACACATGGTGCAGAATCAGAGGAAGATCCAAGAAGTAATTATAGTCAGGCATGGAGCTTATGTGTTCCTCTTACTGTGGAGGCAACGTGACGCCGTGCACAGACTGTTTACAGACTCTCTGTTTGTGCTCTATACACAGGAGACATGTGGAGGCTGTGTGCTGCGTCAAAACACACACCAAGTAATTAATCAGTCATTTCTTCCGCTTCAAGAAAAAATATACATATTGTGGTGAAATGAATTCTACCAGTGTCAGGATGTGAAGGTGACGAGGTTTGTTCTAACCATCAACACCAACATGTTCTCATTCCCAACTACCTAAACGCAGCAGCTTGGCCTGTGGTCGTTAGCTTCCAATATGAGGTTCTAGGTAACCTGCTGGTATCCATTTGGCAAGTGTAGGGATCTGCAGTCAAGTTAGCTAAAATAAATAAGCAACATCTGGGTAGACTTTCGTAATAAAGCAGTCGACTGATCGAGAATATATGAGCATAACCCTCAAATTCCACAGGATCCGTCTCCGGCGCTTTCCGTGTGCGGCGTGACCTCCGGAGTCGATCACGCCCATAAAAGTCAATGCTCGTGATTCCACAGCACGCGCCGCAGTCCGTCTCCGGTGCGCCCCAGAAGCGTCTCTCCGCTGAAGAGACGCGCTTGGTCTATTTCTGACAGAGGTCGCCTCGAGCGCGCGTCAAGCTGAACAGAGCAGGTCGTTCCGAACAGGAAGTCACACACGAAAACAGCACACAGCATCCGGTCATTTCAAAATAAAACACCATGTACAGACCGGTACAGACTCCCCTTTTTTCCGTTTTCACAACAACAACACACTGAAAAAAGAACACTTTTAATAAAGTGCTGTACTCAGCCATGGTAGAAGCACAAAAATCAGGGAATGATCTCCAGATGAGCAGATGATCAACCTCCTCGATCTTGTGATCTTGCAAATCCAGCTGCTTGGGCCAGCGCGCCGCTGCGCTGCGGATCGGACACGCTTCCTGTGGGCGAAGGCTCGCGCCGTCTGACGGACCAGAACCGCGGCGCAGACGGAACGCGCCGGACACGGATCGTATGGGATCCAGGCGCAATCCAATTGAACCAGAGTTCTACTATGAATGTTGAGAAATGGTTGCAGTTGAGTCACTAAGACTTTCTTTGGTTAAGAAACGACCTAAGATTATCCAGTGATGCTAGAGAGGGATCCACAGTGTTACTTGACCAAACTGCTGTTGATGAGTTGGGGGCGAGAACATGCTGCATATGTAACAGTACTTCAACAAATTATAATTTTTCCCAGTAAGACTGACAGGAAGAACTCACACAAACCAACATTCAATTGATAAAATTTACTGTCTTCTTTAATTCATTTGTACATCTCCAAACCCCACCCGGCCCACCCCCCAATAAAGAAACTTCCAAGGAATACTTTAATATATTTAGTCAGTTTTACAGCTTCTGTACAGGATTGCTGTTTTCATGAAATTCACAACTAGGGCAGCAACATCATTTTCTTTGTTAGAGGAACCAAGAACGAGCATAAATGGAGTGAACGAGAGGGGAACACACAGCTCATGGGGGGGCATGTACAGAAGCAGCGCAGTTTGGGTAAACTATTTACAATACAAACCATTCATACAAATTAGGCTCTAAGATATAGAATTCAATACATTACATTTGATATATTAAGTGACAATGAGCAAGCCCCATCCCCCACAAACCACCAACTGATCAATCAGTCAGGCGATCAGACATTCAATCAGCCGAGAATGAACCAATCACCAGACGAACTCGACAACTAGCTGCAGTAGCAGGAACACTCTGACGACAGCTGAAGATCGACAGTGCGTCGACACACGAGAGGAAGAAGCCCACTCAGCTTCAGCTCATTTACCCCTCTCAGGTACGACCGCCTCACGTCTCTCAGAGCATCACACTGGAGTCTTCACTGTCCTCTTCAGCTGCCTTGCAGGTTGGGTAGAAATATCTGAGGATTAAATTTTTTTATTCTTTTTTAAATGACTTGATTTTATTTTCCAGTTATGCAGGATAAACTGCAGAGCGTTAATAGCACAGCAGGGGCAAACAGTCCATGTGTTGTTGTCCAGAGAGAGAATGCATTATCGCTTCAAGAGGAAAACAAAGTCATCAACACGAGGTGGAAAAAAAGTTTGAACTCAACAAAAAGCAAACAACAAAAAGGGCAAAGTTAAATATTGATAACAGTCCCAGAAGTACTAATAAGCCCCTGCTATCTACGCGTGGCTCAACAGGGACCAAACAGAATTAAGGAACACATTTCTAACTGATAATAATCACATTTAAAAACATAATGTAGTCCTAAAAACCACCTCGACACTTAAACATAAACGCCGTCTCTGCAAAACTCAGAAGATTAAATTGGGAAAAGGAGTTGACACTCTGGTATGGACATGTTCAGGGATATTACGGCTAACATACACATTTCTCTGGTGTGGGTAGAAGCCCCAGTCTGTGCTTCAATCGTCCACCTTTCTGTATGTGAGTGTGTGGGAACGTCAGCCGGAGGGGAAGTAGGGAGTGTCACTGTGGTAGTTGTAGTCCGGGCACACTTTCTGCACCAGTTTGTAGTCGGTGCTGTAGAAGGAAATGAAGATGCAGATGACTTTGAAAGGTTTGGAGCAGAGCCAGGAGACGTGGCTCTGGGTCTGCTCCTGGTAGCAGGTCTTGGACGGGTCAAAGTTGCAGAGCGTGTTCTTGGCGCCCTTCTCGACCTTCTCGTACTCGATGCGGCAGTTGAAGGACTTTGAGTCCTTGGCGTCGATGACTGACTGCTGCGCGGCCACGTCAAACTCGACTATCTTGGTTGGTGGGACCAAGCTGACGGACACGTTGCCTTGGCCTGTGGAGTTGTGGCGGAAGTAGACACTGAAGGTGCCGTTGCCGTGGTCCACGATCTTCCCGGTGATCAGCAGGTTGAGTTTGACCGTCTTGATGTTCGAGTGGAAGTCCCCCCAGCCGAACATCTTCTTGAACTTCCCCGTCTTGACCATCGGCCGCCGTTTGGCCCGCGGCCGCGAGTCCTGCAAGTCTGTGGAGTTCCTCAGCCAGTCCCACAGGTCCTGCTCAGAGTAGGGCTCTGGAGTGTCATAGCGAAGGTCCAAGGCTGTGCTGTTCTCTTTGCCTTGTAGAGTCTGTGACAGCAGCCTACTGATGGACATATCCTTACTGCTTTCTGTCCATATATGCTTTAGTGTGGATTTGGGGCTTCCTGACTTGACAATGTCCGACTTTGAGGCATGGGCACTCGTGACCTGAAGAAGAGAGAGAAGATATGTGTCAGCTGGTGTGTAATAGGTTAACATTAATAGGCAGGGCCAATTTAACCCTTTGAACTCTGCAATGGAAATGGTCCACCAACGTCTACATTGGTGTTGGCATTTTATGGTAAATGGAAAAAAGGAAACGTTGATTGTAAATAAATATTTAAGTGGATTATATCATCGCCATCGGTGACTTGCGTCAATTTTGTAATTGTTTGTTTATCGATGGCGTTGACCGCGCCCGCTGTGGGGATTGAATCTGTTAATGGTTTATATCAATCGAATCTCAAGAATCTTTCCAATGATACGACGTGTGAGTGACAACGTAAACGTATCACCGTAGCTGCTATATAAGTGTTGCAGTGACCGCCATGACGGCCCGTCCAGGGCAACAACAGGTTACAGGAGCTTTGATTGTTTCATCTGCAATAGAAATAAAGTCCCAACGTTTGGATTTTTGCTTATTGTGATGTAATTTCTTATCTTCAAAAGTTTCATATCGCTCATGTTCGCTCTGTAGGTTATGCTCGAGCTGTTATGACTTTTATTTTAGATCATTTCAAACAGGAAAGTGTAAACAAAGATGTACCGCTGCCATGTCACCACAGTTTACACTGTTTTACATCACACATGGCAACAACGACGGACATACAAGGTGACACAAGAGGGAAGCTTATTGTTGGAAAAATAATGAAGGCTCTAGCACTTTAAGTTTTCAATAGAAATCAATTTAAACAGGATTATGCAAACAACTATTTCCTGCAGGTGCCCGTCTTCATCAGATCAGATCCTTGAATTTGCTTTCGATGGCGCGTGTTTGCACTAAAGATATTTGCGCTCTTTCCTAATTTGTTCTTGAACTGCTGCACAGTTAAGTTCTCTCTTATCTGATACAAACAACAAACACCTCCATATATCAAAAAAGTCCATGACTTTGAACTTTCACAGGCTCACAGCTAACCACGCTTATGCTACCATCCTGTCCTATGCGGAAGCAAGCGTCCAACTATGGCGTCACATTCATTGAGGACAGTGACAGCAGCCCTCCCTCGAGTCCCCTCCATGTTTTTATCTACAAGACTCCAATGTCCCAATTATATTAGACATCATTGATGTTATCGTTGTTACAACAAGGCTGAAAAAACTGACTTGGCAAGACAGCTTGGATTGAGCTTAATGTCCACTTTACGTCTCATGAATCTGATTTTACTCCAACATTCAGAAATTGTCTGCAACCGTGAACTGGCTTGAAAAGGTCTTTGGTGTCGTCCCGGACTTTCATGGTTTGCTGGCTCCTGTTTAGATTCCTGGAGCCTCTACGTCCACCATGAAGTATCTCTTGTAACTAACATTTTGAGGAGGTGGTTGGAAAGGAGGTCTCGGTTAAGTGCCCTGGAAAGGCTGCACATTCTAGACTTCTGTATTGTGTGAAATGATGCGTCACGAGATATTACTTATCTATATCATTCAGGATATATTGACTTTCACATTGAAGCATGCTGCATTCCACAAAATAGACCAATCAGATGTATTCCATGGGGGACAGAGACAGTCAATCTTGGCTGTAATCTTAAATTTGGCATCATGATAGCAGGCAGCACCAAATTGGGAATTATAGTGCAGCAAGCCGAGCGACAAAGAGAACACAGCAATCAAAGTAAAACATATTGCTCCCGTCTCCTCCCTCTGTCAGATGGAGGCAGTATCCGCTGCCTCTTTCAGATAAATGCAGTGGCCGTTCAGGGAGTAAAGAACGGACTATTAACTAAAGAGTGCTCCTTGAATTGATGATTGATGAACCCAGGGGTTTTCACTATTTAGGGCCAATGAGTGAAATTAGGCTCATACAGGCCCCGGTGGAGGTATGTGACACTGATTGCCTGATTTCTACTGTAAGACGTGACAGCAGATCCGTCTTGTTGAGGTTTTTGCATTTTACGTGTTGCTACTAGAATCGATACTTGGAAAATAAGGTTTCGCAACCAATCAGTCGGCCCTTCGAATTGAATCGCCCCACAGCGAGCCTCTCGGCCCCGTGGGGAAACACCGCAAGCTTTACACATACTGTTAGAAGGAGAATATACTTGTAAAGGAAGTCACAGGCCGGGCAGCAGAATGAAAACAGAGACATGATTCTGAGGAGTCTGAGATTAAAGCTGAAAAAGAAAAGATTGTGTGGAACCACTTCTACTTTGGGCTGGAATCCTAACTGCTGTCCACAGGAAATAAAAGAAGGGATGGCATTTTCTCATTCCTTAGAAGTGTGTACATCTCCTGTCTCTTTTGGTTCCACTCTTTCCTTCATAAAATGTCCGTCGTCTGCTGCTCTGATCGTAGCCCCTGAGATCAGACCACGACGTTAGTCTAAACTAAAATAATGGTATAGAATCTGTTACAGACATTCATGTTTCCACAGAGTAATCCTGTTGACATTCGTGGTCAGGGATGGAATACCTGTGGCTATTCTCTATCACTGTTGGTACTTAGGCCTACTAAAAGTGATGTACTATAATTCATAGAAACTGTTAGCTAATTTAGATTCATCTAAGGCAATATTTGACTTCCAGAGCAACTCCGGTTACATGAGTTTCCTACGTTAAACCAACTAGTTTTCGGTCCTGAACCTAACCAAACCTTTTCACAATCACTAAAAAGAGATGCTCAACAGTTGCTAACTTGTGTGTCGGTATGAGATGCAAAGAGGGCCTTGACAAACGTTGGTATATTCGGGAGCGTTGGACATTCGTAGGATGATTGTGCATTGGTTTTAGAACGATATCAAACAAACTGTTTGCTACGTTGATTATCTCAATAATTACACACATTGGTGTCATGACAGTTGGCTCAGACATTCACGTTCCCCTTGGGAGAAATCCTACTCACTTTGGTGAGCCCCAAATTTTGGTTGACATTTTGTTCTTCCATTGAAGTATCTTAAAAACTATTGGATGGATTCCTTTGAACTTGCAGAGATGTGACCAGCAATGTAACATGGTTTCTAAAGAGTGTCTTCCTCTTTTACAAAAGGTCTAACTCGGTAGGGTTCCTTTCAGTAAGGCGGGTCTTAGATTCTGTATTTTGGTAGCATTATTCGGCACAGTTTTTCTGGTATTTGGAGGCAGTTACAGATCCAATGTAAACCTTTTGAATGGCTTGCTAACTCATTGGAGCTGTCTTGGTAATATCAACATGTTTGATATTTAGGATTTTAAATAAGGATGATCACATCTGTACTTTCAGAGCAGCAACACATATAAAGAGTGTCTAAAATCTTGTAAGATAATTATAATGATAAGATAATAATAAGATCTTCTGTACCCACAGACATCAGACTTTTTAATTCTTAAGTAAATGGTAGATGAGATGCCAGACAAATGAATTTCCCTTTGGGGATCAATAAATGTATTGTTTAAGTCGAAGTGAAATGAAAAATGTCAGTTTAATCCTTTTAGATCACATCCCCGTTAATATTGTGCATCTATTTGACAATATAGGCCAAAAAAAATACAGACAAACAATTTCTTCGTATTCTTATATCAAAATCTGATCATTTTTTCTTCCGGTAAAACTAAATTTCACGCGTGCTTACGTAAGTTAGCACCAAACAATTTCAACCAATCAATCTGCAACATTTAGCCGCAGAGCACCAAGAACGCTCTGTCAGTTAGCTAGCTACTGCGCTGTAGAGAACGTCTGTCTACGCCCACTTCTCAACGATCAAATCAAATCCCTCTAATGATATGTCCCGCCTGCACGTCCTGTTTCACTCGGAAATACGTCACGATACGGAAGCTAGATACTCTCGAAAGGCCGTTTCAGCTCGACTTTAAAAGGAAACAGAGTCACTGACAGTAAACATTCTAGCCCTGAGGCTAACGTTAGCTAACATGCTACTGTTAACAGAAAACAGGTACAATCTAAACTCCTCGCAAGTTTTTGCAGAACAAAAGAACGCTTGTGTTGACCCTGTCTTACTGCAGATCATCACTGCAGCAGGTTATAGTCAGTCTCTATTAACATCTGCTTCATCACGAGATCATGTGAGATCTTACACGATCACATCATCAGGTCGTACAAGCTTACTTAGATTTTGTAGTGTGTTAATGTTTGAGCGTAGAGATAATATGTGTGAAGTATGTATGAAACCTGATGATTATATCAGTCAGGATTTTAAAATGCCTTTGGTCTAAACACGGCCTTACTTCACGTCTCTGAATGGGCTCACAGAGCAGTTCTAAACGGCGTGAACTGTCGAGAAGAAGGTGAAAAATATGGCTTTAAAAATGTGTAAATTCCTCCTTAGACGAATCATTAGCCACCACGCTCTGGATTTCACAGCTCCAAATGAATGAATAAAGAGTTAATCTGAGACATTCAAAGGAAATGTATCATGTTCAGACCTAATTATACACTAAGTACAGACTGTTGAATAATAAACCAGTCACTCCCCGGGGAATGCGCTCTACATGAGACATGAGGAAAGAAACAAACAGACGCTCAGTGAAGCTAACAGCCCACTCAGTGGAGCTGAAGAGGGTCTCAGGGGATCTATCTTTAGCCTGAAGGGTTAAACTCAGAGAGCACTTGGCTGCGCGAGGCAGACACACTCAGCAATCATCTCCTATTCAAACAGGTGAGGTGGCCTCCTCATGCTGAAGAATACAGCAGGTCGGTGCAGGGTGAGGATTTCATTGGAATGGATTTATGATAATGTGGCTGCTTATGAAGGGGATGTGGAAAAGTCCCTTTTCTCACAGTGCATTCAATAGAATTTATTAAAAACTGAACACAAAAACAGAAGACAAAGTGCCTGAGATTCGTCTTCGTCTTATTTCCCTCATTTCTAATCCGCACGGAAACTCAGATTTACAAAAACAAGGCAGCTGTACAGCAGCATGACAAACCTGCTGAACCTGCAGAGGACTATGATATCAAATCATTTACTTTTATCCTCTTAGAATGTAGTAATGCTAATTTTACTGATGAACTTTTATGCCATAGCTGTTGAAGGGGGGTTAATTTTAACTGTTATAGTATATACAGATGTATGATTTAATTTACTCTATGGGAATAGTTTTGGAAATAGTACAGTATTTGCCTCAACATTTTTTTAACCTGCCTGTATTTTAACATGTTTTGGGGGCTAAATGGCTTAAAGAGCATGAGCCAGGTCAAAGTGCATCCTCTAAAAGTTCTTGTTGTTTCCACTGACAGGGTCAGATTGTTATTCTAACTGTCTGACAACATTACAGAAAGAATCCCTACAGAGCTGTAATTTGTAAGTCATTACATTGCTTTCTCCAACGGCAAAAGACAAAAACAGATCATTTATGTTGCAGAACAGGAGTTGCTCTTCTATCGCTGTCCTGATTGGTTATGTTTTTGTGTTTTGCCTACTGGCAGGGATTAATGGGCACCCTGCAGCCAATTCTGAAGCGTAAACATTAAGAAAATCAAATTTCTTCAATGACAGTTTATGACCCAAGTATGGCTGTGTTCCAAATCGTATACTATACAAGCAATACGTACTGATTCGGCCAACATGCAGTATGCAGTATGTAGTATACAGGTAGTATGCAGTATGCAGTATGTAGTATACAGGTAGTATGCAGTATGTAGTATGCGGTATGTAGTATGCAGTATGTAGTTTACAGTGTGCAGTATGCAGTATGTAGTATGCAGTATGCGGTATGTAGTATGTAGTATGCAGTATGTAGTATGTAGTATGCGGTATGCGGTATGTAGTATGCAGTATGTAGTATGTAGAATACAGTATGTAGTATGCAGTGTGCAGTATGTAGTATGCAGTATGTAGTATGTAGTATGCAGTATGTAGTATGTAGTATGTAGAATACAGTATATAGTTTGCAGTGTGCAGTATGTAGTATGTAGTATGCAGTATGTAGTATGCGGTATGCGGTATGTAGTATGCAGTATGTAGTATGTAGAATACAGTACGTAGTATGCAGTGTGCAGTATGTAGTATGCAGTATGTAGTATGCAGTATGTAGTATGTAGTATGTAGAATACAGTATATAGTTTGCAGTATGTAGTATGTAGAATACAGTATATAGTTTGCAGTATGCAGTATGTAGTATGTAGGATACAGTATATAGTTTGTAGTATGCAGTATGTAATATGTAGTATGCAGTATGCAGTATGTAATATGTAGTATGCAGTGTGCAGTATGTAGTATGCAGTATGCGGTATGCAGTATGTAGTATGTAGTATGTAGTATGTAGTATACAGTATGTAGTATGCAGTATGTAGTATGTAGTATGTAGAATACAGTATATAGTTTGCAGTATGCAGTATGTAGTATGTAGGATACAGTATGCAGTATGTAGTATGCAGTATGCGGTTTCAGACACAGCCTTTCACTCAGTTTTTAAGAGGCAAAGATGAAACACTTTCTCAATAATTTTTGTATTTATATTCATATTTATATTTTTCTGTTATGTGCAGAATAGTTACAACATTAGATCATCAGTGTTCTCCAGGGAACTTACATGTCTCTGTCTCTCATGATTCTGATATTGATACATTGATGCCAACGTGAGCGGCGGGTCTTCATCTCGACTCATTGCAGTAGAGCCATCGACTGCCTCTGAGCATAAAGTGTGCATTATGTGGCTGTGTATCTGTACTCATTGTTTGTCTTGTCCGGTGGGTTGGTTCTGCGCCGTGCATACAGACATGTTTATCTGAGCAGTTCTCAGGCTCAGGCATCATCCAGCATGTTTCGGGCTGAGGGCCAGTGGGTCGGCTGGATCCCGGAGCTGCCAGCTGTAGTAGGCTCACCTGAGGGAGCAGTGCATCTGGTAAACATGGCCGGCACCGCGGCCAGCACGGGCCTCGCAGATACCTGACCACTGGCCAGACAGCCAGTTGGTCGCCCTCAGGCAAGAAGACTGCTGGGCAAGACAAGCAGCACTGTCTCTGTCTGCTCCATTCAGAGCAAACGTGAATTCTTTACGAAAGTCTGCTCAGGCTGCAGAGCTATACATTTCTTGACTCTCAAAAGTTTGAAGCTGAAGTTTTCTTCCAAATGAATTCATCTTTGTAGTGAAGAGCTGAAAATTTAAAAAAGCTTAAACTGATCAAAGCTGAGAAGATCAAACGTCAAATTTAGCTCATTACTGGATCGGCTTCTTTGTTTGGGTCAAGCTCTGTAGATGCATCAGTTTACTTATCATCTGATGGACTACTCAGGGTTGTTATGGGCTGATCAATGTTTTGTGTTTCTCTTAAGGGTCTTTGTCAGGCATGAAAACATCCGGGCTCGAGCTTTGAAACAGTCCTCTGTTGCAAACAAGATGTGCAGGTTCATAGACTTCAAAGAATCAGGTTTGTTTTAGCTTGGCCACAAACCATGACATGGTTTGTTTACGACTGTTTTCAGGCCTCAGCTTTAGTCCTTTTCTGTCACCACCTTTGTTTTGGAGCAAAGAGTGACCACGTTTAGACAGAAGTGAGTACATAGGTCGCCTCGTCTCTATGCTGGTTTACAGGTCGTTGTAGAAGCGACTTGTTAAGGAGGAGAAACATGCTGCTGCTGTCTCAGATATTTGACGGAGCTATAATGAAGAGACTCATCTGGTAGCAGGTAAAGCCAGGCTAAGGTTTTAGGGTGCGCTTTACAATCCCAAAATAGGATTGCAAGCCAGAAAAACTGGGGAAATTTGAGTAATTGTTTGGCAAAACTGTGTGCACGATATATGATGCCTTAGCCTTATATCTGAATTATCACATAAACGTACGTACGTCCCCTTCTTTTAGAGTAGTCTGAGAAAGTTGGGCCCAAATGACTCAACAGTGCACTTTCAGGGTTTATTTATCCAGAAGTCAATAATGATTGGATAACTTCAACTCACATCCGTCAAACAGGCAAAATAACAACTCTTTTCTATCCTCTAATGAATTTAAGCTAACATCAGAAGCTAAGCTCATACTGGAGCGTGAGCAATGAGCACATGCAGATGACAAAGATCCAAAAGGTGAACACTTATGACGCCTGGCCTGATGGTTAACATGAAGGGCCTTAAAAGGTAACTCAGTACACATAAACTAAACTTTTGACTCTCAGTTTTTATGGCTCAGTAAAACTTATAGACGTGTTCATTTGATGGATGCTTTGTGTTGAGGAACCAAGAAAGGTGTTTTGATGAGCTGGTCTCAAACAGGCAGTTCATAGTATTTAATCAGTGCCTCATTAAGATGTCACAAGCTCAGGACTCATGTTTAACAACACAAACATAATGTAAACGGTCTCATGCTGCCCCCACCCCTACAGCTCACCTCTCCTTACTACAACACCTCCCCCTTAAAATAGGAAGGTTTTAATTCCCTTCCAGCATCTCCTGATTAAAACACGTGGTCAGGGCTTCATGCTTCATGCTTGCTGACGTATTGAGAACAAAAGCTCTCAGTTGCAAATAATTTTGGAGATGTAATGCCAGCATGACCGGGCTCTTCAGCAATGAATGGAATTAATCAAAAATGAGTTTTTATTTTCATCGTTTTATGTTCAGTGCACAAAGACAGGGTGTGTGAGGGAGCTTAAATCCTCTGCCTCTTGGTGGCTCATTCATTAACTGAACATAAAAGCTGAACGCTGGGCAGCTGCTGGTTTACAGGAACAACACCCTGCGCTGTGGGACTGAGTCGTGTTGTACTTTGTCTTTGAGGTTTCTCTCTAATACAACTCAAAACATGAGGCATTTATCTCCCTTCAAGAGAAAGTACTCTCTTAACTCGGCTGCAACGCTTGTTTTAAATACTTTTCCAATTACGACATAACAATGATGCAAGAGACCAAGCTGCTGCGTTTGGAGGGAGAGTGTGTCGCATGGCCGTGTGTCTGGGATTAACACTCTGCAGTCCTCCCTTTCTGTTATTTCTCCTTGTTATAAAACAATACATGCTCTTGTAAAATGGTCTTGATGGACAGCTCAAAAAGAAGAAGCGATGTTGCTGAAGCAGCATCTTTCAGCTCAGAGATTTTGTGAGTCAAAGGTCAGTCAGACTGAGCTCTGCGGGAAGTGTTTCACTGTGCTCCTCGCTGGATGAATAGGGAGAGAAATCTGCAGTCCTAAACTTTGGTAGCTCCCTGTAAGATAGCAGAGTCAGTGTTTTAGCTGAGGTATGTAGAAATTCAAAATGTTAATAACCTAACCATATAATACGCTTCTAACCTGAGAACAGAACAGCCTCACAATGCCTCACATTCCCCTTCACTACCCTGACTTTAGACCGCTCCCTCTGTAGAGGAGTCCTGAGTGACCTCAGGTTTCAGAGGTTCACAGAGGAACAGACATGCACACATCTTTCATCTGCTGTGCTGCAGACCAAACACTGATGCTGTTCATATTTATTCTGCCCTTTTTCTTCCTTATCAAGTGTTTGTTAACTCACAGCGCCTCTCATGGTGCTTATTTCTGTCAGTCTCTCATGGAAGGCTTTTAACTGACTTCCTCCACTGCTGCACTGGCTGTCATTAAAGAGGGGATATTATGCTGCTTTACATTTGAAGATATATATATATATATATATATATATATAACGTTACAATGCTGGATGTCCAGACTAAACGTGGGTGAAGTTTCAAATCTGTAGGTCAAAGTATGTTGAAGTAATCTCCTGCTAAAGCAGTCTCAGTCTGCTTTCAGACAGACTTCTCCAGACGTTGCACTTTGTGACGTCACAAAGTGGAGGAACCGAGACACAGCAGAACTTCCTGCCCCTGGCTCGGTTCAAGGACACGCCCACCCTGCAGCTCAGTCTGCCTCCACCACTCTGCTCGTCAAGTTCTATAAGAATGTGTTGGAAAGTTTCTTTGGCTGTGAAGGAAAGACATCAGTGTTTACTTTTCCAAAGGATGAGAGCTCCAGACATTTTACTCTCTGCCAACAACTCTGAAGCACGCCTCCTGTGGCTGTGTTACAAACACTGAGTTCTGCCCCTCAGCAGTAGGGGCGGGGTTTCTTACAGGGACAGAGCTGACTGAGTGGTTGCAGGCAGAGGCTGTATGAGGGCCTATACAGAGCACCAGTGTGAGAAACATGGAGTTGTTTTTTTTCTGTAAATTAGCAAACTAGCTACAGAGTGAATTATGACGCTTTAAATTTGCATCATACTCCCCTTTAAGTTCCTCTTTTTGTCTGACAGTGAGGAGTTTCATCAAGGGTCTGTCACATGCTCCACGGGTATCTCACCTGAGATGTGGCTGAGCGACATCAACTGTTGTTGATTATCCAATTTATAAATCAGTCTTGGACATAACTGATGATAACTTCTCCTGTCCAGCTCCATCCTCTCATCCGAATATACTAGCTTCTAGATCCATCCATCCTGCCTATCCGAGCTGTCATTGGGCAAACGGCAAGGTACTGTGGGAGGAAGCCGGAGACCCCGGAGGGAACCCATGGGGAGAATGCAAGCTCTGCCCATATCCAACCCGAGGTTTGAACCAGTGACCTTCGAGCTGTGACGCAACAGTGCTAACCACTGCACCACCGTGCAGCCCAGCTCCTGGATCAGAAACCGAAAACATGGCCACTGTCGCAAATGCTGACCTTCGCGATCAGTAGAGCACAAACCTCTGTGTCACGTCAAATGTCCACCTCTATGGTTTAAAGGGAACAGGAGCAGTCACAGGGACAAAGCAACAGAACATAGACCTGCTTTATAAAGCGGTCATGATCTCTCTCTGGCTTCCCAAAACAGGGTCTTTAATTAAACACTGTTTCCTCTGCGACAGCCTCCTGTTGGTCCAGGACGAGCCCTGATAATAAACCACATCTACACAGATCTGCACCCCGTGGTGCCCTAAACTGAGCTCTCTTTAGAGGAAATCCTGGAAGTTCTTTCATTTGTTCTTGTAATTAACTTGTCGCTTTCTGCTGAACACACAGGTGTTATTGATGTGGCTTTCTTACAGCCAACAGCTGAAGCATGGGACAATAAATCACATCACAACACTGGCTTTGCGAACCACGTTGTATACAGAGCTCTGTGGTAATTTGCAACTCAATGATTAGAGAGGAAAACGGCCTGAGAGGGCAGAATGCATCAACTCATAATGTGCACATCACATCCCAGGGTTGGGTTTCTGCAGACCGGCCGGCTTTCCTCATCTCCGCGGTTTTTACCGTCAAATTAGACAGAAGACAAAAGCTGTGAGATGATGATGATGATGAGCTCCAGATTTTCCCGCTCTTTTCAACGTTTCCAATCATCATGCTCACGCCGAGGGAGCTGCAGAGCAGGGCCGGAATGAAATGCTGGGCAGAGAATGAAGGCCTGAGCACAATGTGGCGTGTGAAAGAAGCTGCATGAAAGCTCCAGAGGATGAACAACAGAACGAGAGGAAGAGAAAGAGAGGAACGTTTGAGGGTGTTAGCTTTACAATACAGGAAGAGGAGGACTGAGGAGGATTGACCCTGAACATGCGGACAATTAACCTTCAGTCCAGCAGAGTAAAAGAGAAAACTGAGCCCTCACAGGCCGCTCACCGAGAGCTGAACACACTATAAAGGCCTGGAAGGATGTTCATCTTACGCACAGAGACACAGACACGTTTCCTGCTTCTGGGTTTACACAGTTATCATTGACTTCTCAGCATTTCACCGAAATTTGGCCCGATTCCCTCCTTCCAACAAAAGTAAGCAATGATGTCCTGATGGTTCTAAAGATGATCTCTCCAGATGTTCCTGAGCTGGTAGGGATGTTAGAGTGATTTTACTTCCCCCAATCTGCTCTGAAGAACGTCGAAGATATAAGTATAATATTTACGATCTGATATCCTGTTGTGTGGGGGGAACCCCTGAGGACAGCCGAGCACACACGATAGCCAATCAGGAAGCAGGCTAACTGAAGAGGAAAGCACGACAACCGCAGCCATGGCGACAAAAGCAAACATGAAGCATAACGTAACACGTACAGCCCGTGGTCACGCCGTTTCCATCACTTCCTGCCCGTCGTCCGCCATGTTTGTTTACTCTGAAGTCTCGTTTGACCACGAGAGATTTAGTGAGATTTCCAGCTGTGAGAGTCGGACTCTGGTTGTTGGTGGATGAACCTGTTAGTGTGTGGTGTGCTGACTGGGTCATATCATTGCTCTGCACACACTACAGGAACAAAACTGTTCACTCGATCACTATCTGTCGTCGAAGGCTCCTTCAGATGCTTCCCCCAATGTATCCCAAGATTCATTGATTGATTGGAGATGGCGGACTCTGACATTGCCGAGGTACACACTTAAAATTTCCACTCGATCGAATAGCTAGCGTTACACGTTTAAATATGCAAAAGGGCCCTTGAAACAATTATCTTTAAAATAATAGGTTTACTTACTCGACGATAGTTATGCTCGCTAGTTAGCCAGCTAGCTACCTGTTGCTAGGCGACAGGAGCTGTGTTTGGTGACGCTTGGGTAAGGGCGGGAACAGCTGGTGTCGTAAACAGGAAATCCTCTGTAGACCAGACGATCTTGTTTCAGTTGGGCTTTAACGCTCTACGCAGGCTGTGAATGACTCATCCTGTGATAACTGTAATTTCCTTTGGGATTAATAAAGTTTAATCTTGTCCTCCGTGGACCACCTCCTTCGTAGGATGCAGCCCCTGGACTGGGACACAGCTTATATCTATCTTTCTCCTACGTCGAGCCGGAGCAGTTCCTCTGAGCTAACACGTTATAGTGCACTACTTTCTGTTGTTATAAGAACAAACAGATTTGAATCCATCTTGAGTTCTTTGATGCATCTACACTACGCTTTATGGAGAGTGGATAGCTTTCTGATCAGCCGGGGACGCATGAAGTTACTCTCAAAGACGTTTAAGTGTCACATACAGGTGAGCAGCACACAGAGAGAACATACACCAGGTACTAGTGTAGCCCTCTGGCTCTGACGGAGCACTGAAAGTAGGGTGTGCATTGCTCAGTACAGAGTGAGTTTAATTTCCAGGTGTCCAGAAAGACGAGAGAAGGAGATGTGTTCCTGACACCAGCAGTAGGAAGCTGGAACAAAGGACCAAAAATAGCAGATATAATAAAACACACTTTATGTGGGGCTGCCTAAATAAATGCTACATGGGGGGAAGACATTTGTGGTTAACACAGATTACAAACTATCCTCTGATGGCTTTTCTGCTCAGCTACATTGAGCAGCACATTCAGAGGCTGTGTGTCCACATCTCATAAAGTGTTCCTCAGAGAGAATAAGCCATGAAACACAGCCGCTAACAGCCATCAACACCCACACCACAATGTGAGCTAAACTATTGGTGCTTGGCGCCACGCGGCTGCTAAGTGCTGCTGGAATATCACGGTTTGCCCATGTACTCGAGCTGCCTAATGGTCATGTAAGCAGACTGTAGACACATCATTAGGGTGGCTTTGTGTGTGTGTGTGTGTGTGTGTGTGTGTGTGTGTGTGTGTTTCAGTCTTTATGCTCTGGCTGTTCTTTTTCTGCCGTTATTTGAGATTACTTTCAAACTCACAGATTGATGCAGGTGCAGTTATTCAGCTCACACAGATACAGAGTTAAAAATCAGACCAATGATTAGTAATAATGAAGGTTAATATATATATTTAAACATATATATTATATATATAGACTCTACTCGATGATACTTTGATCTGATCTCGTTTGGTTGATCACGTGCAGCCCTGTGGCATGCCTATGGTAGTACGTTACGTACTTATGAAATGGATCAGCATGGGCATGTTTGAGTTCTGGCATTTAGCTGGTGTTAACAGCCGTCGGGCAGGCTTTGTCACACAGGCCTGATAGGAAGAGGAATGAACGATGAACGAGGCCGAAGTGTTTTTCCTGTTCCACCGTTTACGTCATGTGACTACAGGATGTTGACTCAGGGTAGCTTTGACAGCGCTTCCAACGACGGCTGGGACAAAATATCGATGCGGCAATATGTCGTCGTCCTGACTCGTGCAATACAATTATCGATATTTTAAAAGATGACTCACCGCGTCACTTCTTCATGACTCCTCGCGGTGGCGCTTATGACATGAATGAGGGTGACGTGAACAGAAATGTATGGGAAGAAGAAGAAGAAGTTGACAGCAGGATGAAAGACGACGACGACAGCGGGACAATGTCGAGAGAGGAGTTAAAGGGGACATACTTTAGCTGTGCAATAAATTCTCTATTATGCTAACGTGTTTTTGTTTAGGTAAAGTTTGTTTCGTTTTAAAAATTGTATACATGTTTTGATTTCATTAGAAGCCTCTCCTTCCTCCTGAAACTAACAACCCATTTTGCCATTCAAAGGTCAGACCTGAGCCACGATTGGCTGACAGTATTTGGAGTGACTGCGTAGCCCCTCCCCCACATGGGGGACCATCTGCACTCCAAAATTGTAGAAAACATGTCTGCTCTAGGATCGGTTATTCAGCCTTATATGTACGAGCCAGAATCTCCAGGAGGTATTAGAACAACTGAAATCTTGACAACGACTTGACGACAAGCTCGTGCAAGAAGGCAGTCCGAGGGGAATGACGGTGAATGATGAGTGGTCGATTTCAGAAAGAAAGGTTCTACGTCGAATCCTGCAGCTGTGCTCAACGGCCCGTTTCAGAGGCGACCTTTTTAAAAATGTAGTTCTGGAAAAACACAGAACTAACACCCAAAATAAACACCCAAAAATGTGAAACCCATGCAACATATGAGAACATCCATTTAAAAGATACGGCCCCTTTAAGAGATGCACGGCCACTTTCAAATCCAAATGAGTTTTCACAGTGGTTCTTGAGTTCTTTAGTTTCGTCTCAGTTTGTGTCACATTCTGTGAAAGTGACACCGAGTTGCAGCGAATAAACACATTAAACCTGCACTTTGTGTTCTTCAGTTAATCAGATATCGTGACGTATCGTATCGAAACGTGATATTATCGTCATTGTGGGCCACGGATCATATCGAGAGTTACTCTGTGATTCCCACAACTACTGGGGAGAAAGCTCGTTAACATTTAATCCGACTACATTCGTTTTTTTTAATGATTTTTATGCTCAATTCTTGTCGTGATGCAGTGTGCCCTCATGCAATAGTTGCGATGTCTTGCGATGTCTATTTTCCGTGTGTAATCCAAAACAATATCAACCCCAGGTCGACAAATAAATCTCATACAGAAGCACACGTTAGCGTCTGTTTACTGTAACAACAAGGTCACAAATCATGGTGGTTGAAATGATAACTCAACAAGCAGGACTCGAACCTGTGGTCCCAACCGCCTCACTAAACTCGCTGCAGATGTTTCCAAATTGGCTCCTGAATAAATGGCTGTAAAGCAACAACATTTCATAAGTAGAAACGCTGAACGAGAACAGCCTGCATGACGTCTTCCTCCAGATGAAAGTGTAATAAAGAGAGAGAACAATGTGAATAATAAAACACTTCCTGGTTCACATCCGATGTCTGATTCTAGTAAAACATGAAAGTCGTTTGCACTCTCGTTGTCTGGATTTACATGCAGAGTTGAGCTTCTTGCTGGTGAAACTCAGACGCTAATATGTCTCGAGGTGCCATAAATCAAAGCCGGCTTTATTTTGTCAGCACGCAGATGGCCCAAATACACAACTCACCTCAATTAAGACCTGAGGAGGGGAGCTAAAAGGGAAGAGTGTTTGGAGAGGAAAAGGGGCACCTGTTCGCCTGTCATATCTGCAGCTCTTCTGATCAGCGGCTCCCAGCTTCCCCCTGAGCTGTTTCAATGCTGAATTAATGATGGCAAACAAAGCCAAAGCCTCCTCACAGCCCCTTTGTGAGTTCATTCTCTCTCCACTTTGGTCCCTCTCAACTAATCTTCAGTGTCACACTTAATGAGATTTTCAGTTTGTAAAGTAAGTGGAGCAATAACTCCCCCAGCACACGCCGCCGTCGCCATTCCCACCATCGCCTCAAATGCTTTTAAGCAACCACTTCTGCACCTTCTGTCTATTCCTCCTCTCTGCATTATGAAGGATTATTGCTTCAACAAATCGCATTGCATTATTCACACTGCAAATACTCAGCTGAAAGTACAGTATGCGTAAAATCTGTGCGGTTATTTGCTTCATTATTCATAATGCTCCTGCAGCTTCTGCCGTCCTGGAGAACAACAAACAGTGAGTCATTAAATATCATGAAAATGAGATAAATATGCATATCATCATTAGCTGAATTAAACAGAAATTACTGTTACTGCTAATTCTGTTGCCATCTGCCATGGCTGTTTTATTTCATGTAATTAGTGCTTTGATTAGTACGATGTTGACTATAATCCTTCAGGGTGCTCGGAGGATCTAATGGAGAGCAGCTCATTAACATTTGGACTTGTGAGCACAGAGATGTTAACTTTTAGCACGTCCCGTTACTCCCCTTTCTCTGCCAGGAGATTGTGTTTTCAATCTGATTGTTCACCTCTGACTCCGAACCCGGCCCTGCGCCTGCTCTCCAGCTAATCCTTCTGTTATCGCACACTGGTGTCTTACACTTATAATTTGACAGTGTCTTGTTTTTGTCTTTGCCGCGGCTCTAATTCCTTGATGTCTACAACCACAGAAACAAAGATAGACCACCAGAGGAGACACCGTTCTCTGCTGTGTCTTTGCCAGGGAACTATTGTGGACCAGGCGTCCTTCTTTAGACTTGTAATTCAGCATCATATCCTCACACATCCGTTCTGATATCCTAAGAAGAGTTGTGCGCAACTTGTCCGATGTATTCCCGTGAATCTCCAACCAGTTCTCTTCACTTAGGCCTCTGACACACATTCACAAAGTAGAGTTAAGCTTCTGTGTCGAGGCCTGTTAGCTTCGGCTGTCTTCTTGTCCTTTCAGTGGTCAGGTCTGTTTTAATGTACCCTTTAGCACCTGTTAAAAGACTTGATTTAGGAAACAAATACAACTGAGGGTGTGAGTAGTCACTGAGACGTTACCTTGAAGCAGATGACAGACAGACACTACCTTGAGTGTAGATGTGATGCAGAAGTTAACATACGTTTCGGGGTATCTGACAAACTGACATTATGTGATACCTTGAAACAGACCTTGAAACAGACAGGTAAAATAAGTCGGATTTTCCAAGAAAAATAAAATATAGACTTTTACAGATATAATATAAATCATCACTTCTGGGCCTCTATACATGTGTGTAGGTGAGTGTGTGTGCAGACCCTTGTGAGACCCTTCCCTCTGCATCTATTCTGTTGTTTTGCTGTACGCGGGACGTTTTCAGAAGGGGCGCTGTCGTGGTTCCCTGAGCCAATCACAGCGAACAGGTGAGTGTGGGAGTGGTTCAAATTAGCAAATGACCCAAACAGCTGCTGTCCGTGCGCTGCACGCGTAGGTACACAGGGCTGTTGTGCAGAGTGAGACGTAGTGCCGAGGGAAGGGGCTGTCTGACGTCAGTGTGAGGAGGGGTGAAAACTAAAATACAGCGTGCACTCAAACTGATGTTTGTTTATATGTAGGACTCTTTAAAGTACGTGGTACTCCTGACCCCGTCTGCAGCGGTGCTTAGCTCCTAACAAGCGCACTTAAAAAAACCTGAACTATCCCTGTAAGGGCAGCTTATAACTGACGCTATAGGTTAACAAACGTTAAATAGTACTTTACAATAAACGACAATAAACAATAAAAGCATTTTAATTGTTTCAGAGAGTGTTCTTGGAGTTTTTTCAGTCCATGAGGCTACTTCCTGTCTATTTCTTTTTTTTGGAAACATCCGCTTGAGTGTACCTATGAACTCTTCATGTACAAAGCTGGATAAGTGTGCAATAATTCAAATGTGCAATATGTTCACATAATACTGCATGCACTGTTCATTTGGAAATAACTCTCATGTATAAACTTTTTGCATGTATCTCTTATTTTATGGTATAATGCACATATTAGACATTTTCTCACTTCTAGTATGCCACATATTTCTCTTTGCTTTCTCTGTCACAGCACATGTCGCATCCACCGGGGATTAACAAATTGTTTCTGATTCTGATTCTCTGAAAATATAAGATTAAAGAACTCTTCCGTGGGCACGTTTGGCTCTTTGTTAACTTAATAAGATATCAAACAAACTGCTGTTCTGGTGCTTAAAAACGTTCAGTGGGTGCTAATCCTCGTCTTCAGCGTGGACTCCACTCTGACTCGTGGACTCGTCCTTGACGTTAAGTGATCTTGTCCAACCCGTGTGTTTGGCAGCTGTTTCAGTGTTTTATGCACACGCTGTGGTCTGATGGCGATGTTGCTCTTTTATGACTCTCTCTAGAAACTGCACACATGTTCCTGAATCTAAAGGATGTTTTTAACACAGCAGAGGATGGTGTGAGAGAGCAAAGTAACACTTTGCTGAAGGATTAGTGTAATTATTCTGATTCAGCCTAAGTCTAATTCACAAGTAAGTTCACAACAGCAGGGATGTTGTTCTTGTTCAACACAGGCTCCTCAGTTAAGAGCAGGAGCGTCCTTTAGCTCAAAGTTTGCCCAAACCAAACAAACACTTTCAGATGAGTCAGATACAGACACACATCTCACGATGAAGTTCTATCTGCTGTATTTCCATTCACTATTTGCACCGATGAGCTGCTGCTGGCACCGCTTCGCCCCTTCCTCCACAGATGTTTCACATTAAAAGTCCTCTTTCAGCACAAAGGGCATTTTTCCCTCCCTTCTCTGGTTTTAGTGTGAAAGGTCTGCAGGAAGTGTCGTTGATGGTAACTATAATAAAAATCGTCACATTATTTCGACCTTTTCAGCTCCGCCCTTGTTTGTTGTGGTTTGGGAAGCTGTGGTTTTGTTCTTTTGATTTTAGAAAGTTAACTCGATAGAGGAGGAAACTTCAGCTGACTAAAGAACCTGTCAGATATTCTGTGATGACTGACAGCTCATTGAAAATTCTGCAGCCTGTTCAGCAGCCCTAACTGGCAAAGCTCTGACCCTCAAATTCCACAGGATCCGTCTCCGGCGCGTTCCGGGTGCGCCGTGACCTCCGGAGTCGATCGCGCCCATTCAAGTCAATGCTCATGATTCCACAGCACGCGCCGCGGTCCGTCTCCGGCGCGTCCCAGAGCGTGTCTCCGCTCTGCTCCGCTAAAGATACGCACCAGGTCTATTTTTGACGGAGGCCGCTTCAAGCGAAAACAGCATCCGGTCATTTCAAAACAAAACACCATGTTCAGACCGGGACAGACTCACGTTTTTTTTCCGTTTTCAAAACAACAACACACTGAATCTTGAAAAAAAGAACACTTTTAATTAAGCAGTGTCCTCAGCCATGGTAGAAGCACAAAAATCACAGAATGATCTCCAGATGAGCAGATAGTCAACCTCGGAGGTCAAACTGAACTGTTGTTTGTGTGTTGTTCTATTATGGCGTGATTTCACAGTTCTCGTGCAGACGGAACTCGCTGGACACGGATCCTGTGGGATCCCGGCGTAAGAAGTGACAACATTAGTAAAGGAGCAGAAATGGCAGTTATTGCTAATTTGTGCATCTCTGATGTTCATGGAATGACTCTGAGGCTCGACAGACTGAAAGTTGCAGCAGTTAGTAATTAATGCTGCCCGACTAAAGGACAACACCTCTGTTTGCTGTAGCTAGTTCACATTACTCCACTGAAAATGAAGAGGAAAGATTTGTGCCATTATATCAGGGAGATATTCCCATACTGAGGACGTAACAATGTCTCATCATTTAAACGTTCTCAGGGAAAGTTTTCCACCTGCACTGAAGGTTGATAAATCACCCTCCTCCACTTCCCCCGTTTCTAACTCCAGACTCCTCACACTCTGAGACATGCAAAATATATCCTCAGCAATATGATTGAGACCGGTCTGCTGCTTTATTTGATTTCCTTACACACATAATGAAGTTTATTCTTCTCTCCGGAGCAGCGGTGTTGGGAGCTGAATTGAGAGTGTGCCGGAGCTGACCCGGGGTCACGACGAGGAAGGGGAGGAACAGCAGTCAGGGAGCCACGGGAGTGCAGCCACTTCTCATCACTATGCAGAGTCACTACCTGAAATCAAATTAAACCTATAATCCAATAAAGCACCATTTTTGCCTCAGCTGACACCGGAGGACCTCATCTCACACACATGACGAGCTCTAATCGATAAGGTGTAAGTGCTGCAGGCATAAATAACTCAGTGCAGACATGAAGACGTAGTAACGGGGTCGCTCCTGCTCTTTGTATTGGCTGCCTGTAATTGCATTTCAGAAATGCTTTTTAGTTGGATACTGTCTTTCATTGATTTCCAGGTCAAAGGGTGACTTATAGGAGGAAGGGGAGGGGGAGGAGGGCAGGGGGGAGGAGTCATACCCTCACTTTAATGCACGTGCACTGATTCAGCACAAAGTCTCAGGATTGTTCTCATTAAGCTATCTTCAGTTTTCTCAGGTTGCTTTAACGGTTATTTGTAACTGTTTAACTCAACCCACCAATATTTGCCCTTCAGATAGATGGAATGACCTGCCCGTGTCTTGTGACAGCTCTCATAACGCCTGCTTATGTAAGACAGAGCAGCCGGGAAGATCACAAACGGAAAAAATTCAAGCATCTGAAGAAGCTTGAGGAGCCGAGTGCTCCAGCCTGGTGTAAAAAAATATTTCTCTTACGCCCAGCTTAGCTAAGACGACGTCTTGTTTAGAACTGACACCAAGTGCCGAGCCTAACTGACACTGGTGGTGGCTGCCCCCGGTCTTATGATGCCAAGCAACACACGTCTCCACCCGCTAACTTCTCCCATCAAATCATCAGCAGAACGTAACACAAACCAAACGAAATCATTTAACAGATGGCAACAGAAGGATGAATAGAGTTTGCATACAAATATTCTCACCGCAAAACTAAACAACACACGAGTAAGCAATCGATACGGAAGTTGATCACCGCTGTGATCAATAACGGATTGCAGGAAGCTGTCATGTATCATGTCTCTGACGATGTTTTGAAAGGCCCGGTTGGCATAAAATCTGAGCGCAATCAGCACCTGCAGGGCGGGGACAGCACCGCGGTTCTGTCCAACACATGATGGAGTTGAAGGGAGAGCTTATAAACTCAAGCAGAGCTCGTCCGTTAAAACGAAACCTTTCCGTCTCTCTCGTCTTAACGCCCTTTCCTTGGCGCCGTCAGTGTGTTTTTCTTTGTGGCCGTCAGTTTTACCCTTAGTTTCACCTTGGATTTAAGCCTGACTCCCTAAACTTACACCCGCTCCGTTCTAGGCGTAAAAGATCACATCCGGGTGCAACGCAAACAGGGCTTCAGAGCATGACTTAAAGTCTGTCATAACTTTCAGCTCTAGGCCGGACGCAACGTCACACCCAGGCGTACGCCCAGCTGGTGCACTCTGCTCCACATGGTCAGAAATCTTTTACAAATGTGCTTACTTTGAAAGACTACATGTGACTTCTGCAACTGCTTTAGAATCACCTCCTGAACGAGTTTACCGCCACACAAAGAAGGCTACAAGGTAGAATTTAGCCTGGTAGCCACTCCTGAACAAGTCAACAAAAGCCAGCAGAGGAGTGGAAACCATTTACACTCAATGGTCTGTGTTTGCAGGGCTCCTTCACAGAGCAACTTTCATGTGTCTTTCCCGTAGTTATAGGGTGTTTACAGGATCAACACAACATACAGTCTGCTTTCTACACCCTTCAACATCCAACTAATAATTGCACGGAGGTTAATATTATCTTGTTAGGCAGGAATAAGTGTCAGAGTCCACGACCAAGTCTGCCTCAACGTGGGCATCAGGCTGAGACAATTAAAAGTAAATGTGGCCTCGGGGAGCAGACTGGAATAATTCATGATTACAAATGCAGAGTGTCTGACTGCTATCAGCGTCCACAGTCACTGCAGGCCCCAGTGGATTAGAACATAAAAAACTCACCATCACAAAATGATTATTTTTGCAGAAGGCAGATAAGACCACACGGCTTCCCTTCATGTGACAAATAAAACTGATAACGTGATACCATTGTGTTCTACACTACTGTTAGATTTCTAATGAGTCTTTAACCAGCGATGTCTGCGGCTCGGTCGCGTTGTTTACTCGCTTTATTTGAGCCAGAAGAGGCCGCATATGGACGAGACAGAGGGTACACATTGCTGCGCCTTTATTCTCCCAACGCCAGTCCTCATAAGAAGAGTGACACCGTTAATCCTTTGTCCAAACCATAGACTTTATATAAGACGCTGACAGAGCCACCATGATGCTATCCACACCTTTTTAAAGCCTTTGGTTGCCATTTAAGGAGCCAGAAGTGACCATATTTGGACAAGAAGCTGGATGCTCACTGCTGGTTGACTTGTCAACATGGAAGTGAACTGTCAAACGTAGCCCCGTCCTAAACCCTCCCGTGCTTTCTGGTCTGTGTGACTCTAAATAGGAGCATCAGTGACTAAATGAACATCATGCTGTGTCGAATAAAGACTTGAAATTAGAGATTGAGACCATAAACTCGTTAGGAACATGTTTACTGAGGGAATACATCAGGAGAGGAGGAGGACCATTCTCTCACAGACTTCTGGCCATTAAACTAAATGCGAGAGTGAGGCTCTACATTGGCTGCACCTTTGAAACCAATTCTTATTTACAGTCTCGGGGTTAGGTCTAATAAACAAGTGCATCCCACATATTGTCAGGTACACATGTAAAACTATTTGGTTCATATCAGACAGGTAATCCTGCTCAGCAGTGATCCTGTTGAGGGCTTTATATTCAGTGATTAATCATGCTTTTAGCGCTGCTTCTACAGTTGTTGGATTATGCTGCACGGACGGACCCATGACTGTATATAAAGATGGACGACGCGTCTCCATCTGCTGTCATTGTACGAAAGTGAAACCAAAATACTCCTGACGGGCGCTGCCATCTTGCGATGGTGACCTCATTTGGAGCCAGAGCTGCGCAGTAAAGATCAGCCGGAGGAGCCACCGCTAACCAAAACACACACCTAACTTACCGAAAATAAACAGCAAAGATCCGGCACGTCGGTGTGTTTAACAGCAGAACAGCTTTTTGTGTCCTTGCCGTGTTGGAGCCCTCAGGTGTCCTTGGCGTGTTGGAGCCCTCAGGTGGGCTCAGTCTGCAGCAGAACAGCTTCATGTGTCGGTCTGAAGCAGATATTCACGCTGATGGAAAGTTCAACGACTGTAGTGTTAGTGTTAGTGTCGTCTCCTCTCGCCGTTCCTCCTCTACTCTGCTGCTCGGGAACAGAACGCTGCAGGAGCCCCATTTGTCAACAGAGCTGTCAATCATGAGGCCACACCCCCTTTTTATAGAGTCAAATAACTAATTAAAAATAAACTTGTCAGAAAAATGAACACTTGGACATAAATCAGCATGATAAGAACTAACTATAATGACAGAAACCGTGTTTGAGAAAAATGTTTTTGACTCATGTCCCATCTGTTAACATGGAGGAGGCGGGCTTTATGACCTGTACTGCAGCCAGTCAGCAGGGGGCGATAGAGAGGGTTTGGCTTCACTTTTAGGGGGCTGACATGTCGGCCATCTTTTTATACAGGCTGTGGGATGGACACAGTCTCCTCAATGTTTGGTTGATGTTTGGTGTATTTGCAGTTTTAAGTGTTAAGTCACAAAAACGATGGATGGATGATGGATGGATGATGGATGGATGGATGGATGGATGGATAGATAGATGATGGATGGATGGATGGATGGATTACCGTGAAAAAGGATGGATTATAAAATCTTTTGGGAACTTTGTTCAACATTAATCTAATGCTAAAAATGAACCAAACTGCTATCAACACTTGTATCACCATCAGCTGTGCTTCCTGTTTAGTTCTTATTCGTTACCGTTAGCAACAGAATCGCTACATCTTTGTCTCTGCTTGAATTCTGCAATTATTAACGTATTCAGATAAAATAAGTAGTTTGAGTCGGAGTGCTGATGCGGCCCATACTCGTCTGCTCATCAGAATATTTGTGTTCTCTAATGCAGCAGCATCATCTTGTTCACTGCAGTCATCATGTGGAAGCAGACATTACAGTGAAATAATGAAATAATCATGAAACCTGTGGAGACTGTAAGCAGCCATAATTGAAAGTGTTCCCACAGCTTTTTTTAATAGAATCAAAGTGATGGCCGATTGATGGCTTTAAGCCGGCCTTATCGCTATATTCCAATTAAATTCACACCAGCTGCTTCCTATTCAAAGCATGATGCCCAGCCGCAGCGCTCCAACACACTCCTGTGGAGGAAGTTCATTTTCATTCCAATGAAGCCGACCGAGTGCTCACCTGCATCTCAGAGCCGCTGCAGCCTCTGAGACGCCGGCACGAGTGGATATGAGGCCCGCCACGGCACATTAATGTGGATTCTGGGGAAGCTCAGGTGTAAATGAACAGCAGCTAGCCCGAGATTAGCCCTTATCAGGCGGACTGAAGCCTCTGTGTGAGGGGAGGGGGGGGAGGGGCTAACGCTATCTCCTTTGCTCATTTTTGAACATCATAAGCCAGGTAGGTTTAGTCAGTGGCTCCTCTTTTCTGGCTGCTAATGGGAAAATCAAAGGCCTGTGTCGCGTCTGAAGCCAGAGGGTGGAGGCCGCTAAGTGAACGCCGCGCTCCGGATTTCATGGCATGTCTGTCTTTCTCTCTCCGCCTCATCAAAGCCCAGCAGCACAGGAACAGGAGCTGTTATCCGTTACCTGACGACTAATTGGCCCTTTAATTCCATATCAGATCCGCACTCACTTCAGCGGATCAGAACTGACTGAGTGGCCACGCGACGTCATTGTATCAAAGCACTCAGTCGAGGGACGGCGCGCACAGACCTGGTGAAATGTCAGCCATCCTTTTCAGACGGGCTGTGGGCACATGGGGGGGTTTGTGCTGGTCGCGTCGTTGTCGACAGAAAGGCAGCAGTGAGACGTTAAACCAAGTACACTCTGCTGGCCCATGTTTTATTCTTACATTTCAAAATCACTCTCATGAGCACAAGTTCAGACGTAACTTTGGAGGGCAAGTGTGCCGAGTCCACTTCACATCCCAGAACACAGGAGCTGCAGATCTGCCACTGCCCGGTTCAGTTCGTGCTGTGTTACTTTTATGTTTTAAATGGTCAGCTCTGATCCAACACAATATCTGAGCATCAACGGCTGGCTGAAGAAATCTGCAGGAAACACATTTTATAGGAGTCACACCCGATACGATGTAACACCAGACATCTTTAGGAGGAGCATCTGGAAGCGTGCACCATCATCCCTATTTGTAGAGTTCATTGTTTTGTCTCTCTACACACACACACACACACACACACACACACACACACACACACACACACACGCTATCTTGCAGAGACAGCAGACAGCAAGCTTCTTGTATGTTGTGGGAAGGTGTTTGAAGCATTTAGTATTCATTTAACTTTCAACCTGGTTTCCATCCTCTCTGAAGTTTTCCAGATTTATTATCCAGTTACTGCTGCATCACGTTTAAATACTTTGATATTCAGAGATGCACAGAACCAACTTCCTCCTCCTATCAGTGCACTAACCCTCTGCAAACAGACCACAGCCGAGGGAAGTAGTTGTTTGCATCATTCTGTTTAAATCTATGTCAAATTAAAATCATTACAGCTGCAGCTGAAAGACAACACTTGTGTTAAATTCTGTGTAAAACATGGTGAACACATGAGGCCACAGCGTGCGGTGGGGATCCTGTTGCAGGAGATCATTGTAAAGAAAATATATGCACTGTGTTTCTGCTGCAGATGCAACCTTTGCACTCTGCTCACAACAACCATCATGGCTCAACGTCAGTCTTCCTCCTGATGGTGGACGGTGAGGAACGGTCACAAACATTCTTTCAGGTGCTCAGATATTCATATTTTTTGTTGTGCACGAGTCAAAATGTGGACCTGAGAACTTCCTGACTGACAGCCTTCCTGACGTCCTTCAGATCATCCAGCAGAGCCGCACGTTAAAGAGAGCGTGTGTGGTTTCCTCTGCTGCTGTCTCTCTATAACACATGCAGGAGTGTGGTTCCTCCTCTATAACCTCATATCTCTCACTCTGTAGGTCACCAGTGCTCGACCTGCATACACAGAGGATCAGGATCAAAAACAAATTGTAACTCCGCCCATGTTCCTGAACTTCACAGGCCCCCGCTCGGAAAACAAGCCCTGATATTTGAACAAAGGGTGCAGGTTGACTTTGACTGTGTCAGGACCTCGCCTATTGTCCAGCAGCACGATGAGGCCTTTGTAGGAATAATGTCCGTTTTAAATGCTGATTGTCCTCGCAGCGGGCCTTTCAGCCTGACGCTGTGTACCATTAATCACAGAGGACAGCGGCGGCTGTCATCTTCAGACAGGCAGAGGTTTAATCGTGCAGGCCACAGAGGAGAGGGTTGGAGTGTGTGTGTACGCGCCCTGATCTCGCTCACAGGTCTTCAAACACAGCAGCGTGGTCAGTGGGCCAGCGCTCCAAATATGACTATCCAGGTAGGTTGCCAGGTAGGAGTCATTTGTGGATGCTGTTTTCTGCTAGTTGTTTTGATGTGCCGCTGACGTGTGGTCACGTAGTATTAAGAGGTCAAAGGTTAGCATGGTGTTGGGGAAATGTAAATTCTTTAACATACGTCATTTGCTAAAAGTGCACCACTATAAGAGTGTTAGCACTTATTAAAACCCAAACTATGATCTTCTTCCTGAATCTCACCTTGTTGTGACTAAACTGAACCCATCTGCACTTCATTGATCCCCCATTGGAGGAAATTCACTTGTTACAGCAGCTTAAAGTAAAGGACACGAGTAAAAACAATTTATAGAACACGATAATAATGATAATAATAAATATGCACACTATGTACCCCTTCCATAGATTTCATGTTGTAACCTAAAGTTAATTATTGCATGTCCAAAATGTTTCACAGTGAACTTTATTTTGAAAGTCAAACTGGATTTGGCTTAATCTTTACTGATAACTTCACTGCTTTATTTTGGAAGTCTAACCAGTCTGAAATGTTACTCAGGGTTTTTTCAGACCTGACAGCTTTACCCCCAAAGTCTGGAAACTCCGGTGCGGACCAAACCACCGGACCATGGTCCGCCAGAAAAGACGAGACTCAGCCCGTTTCCAAATGAACCACGGTCCGGTTCGGTTCAGGTGAGAACATAGGGCGCATTCACACCTGAGGTCCGTTAGTTTGGTCCGAATCAAAGACCAAACTGTTTCAAAGTTGCATTTTGCCTCGAGTTTGGTTTGTGTTCACACGGCAGCTTTTACCTGCGGACCAAAAGTTTTGATGCTCTCTGAAGTAAACAAAGCAAGAGAGCACACTGATCGATCACACTCAACACGATCGCAGACTTTAATGTTTTAACCGTCATTGTTGCACAGAGCGATCAGTTCCACTCTCCTTCAGTTTTTCTCTGAACAGTTTACTACTACTACTACTACTCATCTCGCTGCATGTCTCTGCAAATGTCAGCACCTGTAAACATTCTACCATGGTCCGGTTGTTTGGTTTCATTCCGGGGTTCACACCACCTGAACGACCCTCACTGAGGGGACAAACACTCCAGGGTTCGGTTCAATCGGACTGAACAAGGCTGGTTTGAACCTGCGCTTAATCAGACTTAAAGTAGGACCTAATATAGGAAGCAAACCAAAACGCAGTGCATTGTGGGAAGTTAACGGGGACACTTGCAGAGACAGCCACGCAGCCAGGCAGCAATATGAGGAGAGGACAAGCGTGGGGGAGTGACGAGGTGAGGGCCTGAGGGTGGAAATGCGCGAGAACACGGAGGTGTTCAAACTGGTCAGTGGAAAGGAGGATGGAGCCGATCGAGCTGTGGAACGATGTCGGTTAAAAAACTCTGGAAACAAAACATTAAAGTCCACAGGTCCCTCTCTTTTTGTTCTCTCTCTTTGTTTACTTCAGGGAGTTTTCCCACGTGGAAATTCTGACCAATCAGAAAGCAGTTTCCTCCTTAAAACACAAACTAAACCAAAAGGCAACATTGTAACAGTTTGGTCTTTTGGATCAAACAAGCAGCCTTACACACCACCTGAGTCCCAAAGTACATGTGAGTTAGAAACAGGAATAACACAATGCAACACAACAGTAGGTCTCTCTCTCTCCCTCTCTCTCTCTCTCTCTCTCTCTCTCTCTCTCTCTCTCTCAGCAGCTTAACTTCACAGTGACTGACACACACGTTGTGAGGCAGAGGAATGTAGATTAGCTGGAAATGACTCACACTCGTGGCAGGGCAGCAGAAGCTGAAGCTTACAAATGAAAGTGGATTTAAAATGCTAGATTTAACCTTAAATGGCATTCGACACGCTCTGTTATCACTCCACACAACTGCTCGTTGGGGGGTCAGAGCTGAGATTTTCTCCTCAGAAATGTATTTTCCTCTGCGAGAATTTGAATAAAAGTGAGCTGGTCCGCTGTGTTCTCCTCTGCTCTTTCTTTTACATGTTAATGCTGTTAAGTCCTGCTGTGTTCCCACTGCCTCCCTTCATCCCTGTCCCCCATTTGCATCCGGACTAACGGAGATGAAACGTCTGGAAACAGTTGTAGCATCTGTGGCGAGGTCAAGATGTGTCTGGTTACAACTAAATTACCAATTACCCGATGCGGCTCGCGCTTTTCTATCAAGCTCAGAAAAATGTCAGTTTCTGCACCAGATTCTGAATTGTTAAAATAAATATTACAGTTTATGTTTATGTACATTTAAAAAACAGAGCGCTCAATCACATGCACCCCGTTCACACCGCTGCCCGTGTCCTGTGGGTGAGGAGCTCATACACATATTGAATACTGAACATATTGAATCCAACAAAGTGTAGATTTGGAAAATGGCCGACGTGAACATGGTGAATTCACCTCCACTGTTCTCAGTAACAGACATCATGGACAACACGAACTAAAAATATCTTCATGGACAGGTATGACCGAAAGGTAGGAAAACTCTGTGACCGATGCCGTGTCACGTCACTGATGGCAGCCGGCAGTCCACCTGTAAGCTACGTCTCTGCAGCGAGGACCGTCTGAAACCAGAGATCAGGGCCTGCTAAGGCACTTTGTTAGGTTAGGATGTCTTTACTTTTAGGGCCAACATGATTATCATGATGATCAATATTAAGGAATAAACAGAGCAAAGCTTTCAGTTCCATTCTGTGGTTCATCAAACTAAGACTTAAAATCAGGTTCTTCACCTGAATGTGGTGCATCATGGGTAATTTCAATGTGCCTCTGCACAGCGTCTCTGTTCTGGATGTCTGACTTGACGCTGGAGGACGGGGAGCAGCTCGTTCTTCCTCTCGGCCTTCATACACTCACCATGCTGCACTTTGTGCTGTTTTTCCAGCTGCTTCAACAAGTTAGTTTTTAACATCACTCTAAACCTGAAACACCTCCAAACGAGCGATGACGAGCCGTTTCAGGGGAGCTGTGTTTCGCTTTAACGAGTGACACGCTCTCTTCCTGCTTTAGCGTGACAACAAGCAGCGTTCAAAACGCGGCTGAGCGTTAGCCGGCTTCATGACACGTTTGACAAACAAAGACGTAACAGAGACGTACGGTATGTTTTGAGATCATAATGAAAACCAACAAAGAGTCAGTCACGAGGACAGCTACGTATTCTCTTTTGACAGCTGCTGTAACCACGACAACCACAGACGCATTGGACTGAAAGTCGCCGGTTAACATGGTCACTGGTTGAACCGAAACACCGGCCTCTTTTGTTACTCTTCCACAGGGAGGCGCTCATGACATGTTCTTCTTCTTCTTCCTTTGGTTTAATGGCGGGTTGAAACCATTACTTGTCAGGTGCATACCGCCACCTACTGTACCGGAGTATGTAGCAAATATTTATGTAGTAGTAGTGTCCTGCACCCCTTCTCCTGATGTTCCCAAAATACCCTTAGTCAAACTGTCTCCTGCCTTCTGTTTCTTCTGCGCATTAATGGATTTCTGTGTCGTATAATATTTTCTTCCTTTGTTAACCCTATCCCATCTGCCCTGCCACTCATCACATGACATGCCAGCTCCCCCAAAAGTGAAGCCCAAACCTCTCCATCGCCCCCTGGGGGAGGGGCTGTTAGTTTAGGGAGCGCTTCATTTGATATGCAGCAGAGTTTGCGGCGGGCGGAGCGTTTCAATCAATGATTTAATCGTTGATTAATCAATTATTATTAGTCTGTGGAATGGAAGCATTACACAAGCATGAAAATGTACATGATGGAGAAGCTAACACAGCATCGTCCAGAGACGGTCACTACTGGGTCCAAAAAACCAAAAGGGTTCAAACCACTGGCTGACGTTGGCTACGTCCCCTTTTTCATTCACTCTCTGGTTCTGAAAGTCAAGCTGGAGGTAAAAGCAGAGTAAGAGAAGAGTAACCCTCACATGTTCTGCACATCACACGCTTGTTTCTGCAACATAAAGCTCAACTCATGATCAATACGTAGATGATGTTTAGGTAAGACATGGAACTAATCTGTTCACTAACAGCTGTCTTTATTTGGCAACATCTGGGATGTTCACTCGTTGAACTAAGCTGTGCCTGCATGATCCACAACTCATCCTGCTCTACCACACACACACACACACACACACACACACACACACACACACACACACACACACACACACTCACACACACGCCCGCACAGAGTCAGGACGGCCCTCCTCTATGTGAATCTGTCTGATGTGATGCTGCAGAGATTTTCCACAGTATTTCACAGTGATTTGAACAGCTGCAGTATTAGCTGTACGCGGTTATTTCTCCTGCTGACTGAAAGCTGCTCACAGCCATTGAGGATTTAGTCCAACTTTTTAAAAGAGGGGGGGATTAGAGAGCCAATTCCATCCCTGCATTCCTCAGAACGAGCCAGAGCTGGAGCTCAGCTGGTGAGTGTGTGTTCGACCTGCTCGCTGCTGCTCGTAACAAGCTAAATAAACAGGGAGAAAACAGTGAAATAACAGCGCAGCGGCGGAGTTTCAATGCATGATTCATTAGACGGCGTCCTCGGGCTGATGATTAAAAACACTTTGTTGTGTAAAACATTCAGACAAACCCGTGAATATTCCTCCAGGGAGAGGAGTACATTAATAAATGCTAATGTCGTGCTAATGATAGGACATGATTCATGATTGACAGCTGCTTTTTATGTCAGAGTGTAACAGCAGGCGGGCGAGGGACAGGAGCGTGTAGCTGATGCTCAGGTGTCAAACATGTGGAGGAGGATGCTGCTCTCCTCTGACACATCGGCGGGATGTTAAAGACGCTTTTCGCTCTGTCAGTCATGTCGAGATGACACAGTGAGCCGGGTCTCTGGAGCGGACACTCACTATCAGTGCAGTCTTTCCCGTCCTCTCCTGCTGCAGACTAAACCCTGCGTTTGTGCTGACTGTTAAAAATCTGCACGAGCAAACACATCCAATTAACTCCGCTTCATTTTTTTCCCCACTGCCTGAGCCATTAAGTCGAGCCCGAGAGCCGGAGAGTTTTTACATTTTAGCTGAGTCAAAGATATAAACTGGAGGTTTATTGGGGAATTACAGGAGGCGTTGTGCAGCACAGTACAGAGTCCAGCTCTGCTCAGTGTCGGGATCATTACTCAAAAAGTAATTTTACTACTTATTACTGTCTGGACGCAGTGATTCACAACACCACATTACACCGTGCGTCACTTGTACAGCTCTGGGTCTGTTGGCATCATCGGGTTAAGTCTGCTTCTTCTAATGTGAACTTTAATTAGTTTTTAATTCACTTATTTATTCACTCTCCACCTGCTGGTGTAACAGGGCCATATGTTCATTGGGATATAAGGAGCAGGCTAACATGTTTTACATTGATCAACTTACTGCACGACATATGTTGGAGCAATTTGTTTCTGATTCAAGTCCCGGATTTAAAGATCGGCCCAAAGTTTAATGTTTCTGTATTTTTGTGTCCAGAGATGTGCACATCCAAATTCTCAGTTTATTTCATGTAAAAGCTTTTTTGTCCTATTTGATAGCAGGCAATATTTTGCTCTTTAACCACACGTCAGATGCACTTTTGTGTAACCCTAACTGTTATGTCTTTGTTTTTTTCTATAAATCTGATTTAGTGCACAGAAATGAAAACTCTCCGAGAAGCGAATGTCACATTCACCCTCTCACACTCACATTCATGGCAAAGGCCTCAGTGCCAATCATCAATCATTACCTAACCACATTGTGACCTCCTCGATCCCTACGCCCCGTCCCGGAGTCTGCATGCTCAGACACCTGCTCACCTTTCCCCACACTTTGTGAGGAGAGAGATCCGCAAGGCAACGACCATTCCGTCATTCAGAGAGCAGCTCAAAGATCTAACAGCTGTTACCCAGCTCACTTTGCTTTCTTTCCTTCTCTTCCTGTTTGTTTGAACTCCATGTAAGGCCGCCTTGGGTTCCTTGAGAGGCGCTATATTAATCTAAGTTATAATTATTATTGGAATGATTCATATCTGATGGCTCTGCCTTCAGGATGTCACAAGTTCTTCTAGTTTAGTTGAGATTTAGATTTGTGTTTCGGTGATCACGTTTCCTGTTTTACTTTGTCACCTTGGCTGCTTCTCATGTCTCTTAAATTGCATCCATGCTTCCTTCACTTGCGTCGTTCACTTGCGTTTTAGTCCCTCCCACCAGAGATGCACGGAGAGACGCGAGGAAACCATTAGAGTAGAGAGGAAACGAGGGAATGTTTTTTAAGAGGCATGAGACGTCCTTTCCGATGAAGCGTCACGTGCTTCGACGTCGTCAGCTGATCACCGCTGGATCAGCTGTCAGTCTGCTTTAACAGCTGTTTGTGTCTGCACACATGTGCTCTGTATTCATTCTAATAAAACACACAGTAACAGTGTTTCCTCTCTGTAACCTGTTACCTGTGTAACAAACACCTGCACATGAAGAACAGGCTGCAGTCTGTGTTCCTGCTGCAGAGCCAGATGGACATTTCTTACCAGCACTATGTCTTTATATTATTTGTTCATTATTTACATTTTTAGTCTGTTTTAAGGTCCGCTTCTCCCTCCCCCTGGGCCTGAAACTCTGGCACTTCCTGCCTGTGTGTGTTTCCCGCCTGTTTGATTATGTGCCCTGCCCTGATTGTTTTCACCTGTGTCCTCACCTCCTAAGTTCATCTATGCTCCCCCGAGTTTTGGACATGACCTTACTTTGTTGGATTTCTACCCTGGACTTTTCTGAGTAAGCGTTTTGGATTTGGCCTTTTGTTAATTATTTAACTAATTAAACTTTTTATTTTCAGTCTGCACCTGGGTCCTCTACCTCTTTTGTTTTACCACAACCGTGACAACGGAGCGATTTGGGGTTCAGTGTCTTGCCCAAGTAGGCAGGGATCGAACCACCAACCTTCTGATTGAGAGACAACCACCTCCACCACTGAGCCCCTCAACAAACACTCGCTGAAACGTTTTCACATGTACGAAAAAAAAAGTTACGAAAAATTACCATTAAAAAAAAAATAAAAAAATTGAAAAATTCTTCTTGTTTTAAGAAAATAAACCAACAGTTCTCTACCAAGAGTAGAGAAAGTAAACCAAGAAAATAGACCACCAGGGTCTGTCCTTTGATCGCCTTCTGGGCTTCCGTAGAAGTAGACAAATGCACAAAAGCTGTGTCCCAATCCACGGGCTGCGGCCTTCGAAGGAGGCGGTCCACGGAGGATGCTCCATTCACAGCCTGCGTCGACGTTAAAGCCGAACTGAAATGAGACGGTCTGGTCTGCCCTAGCATCACCAAACGCCGCTCCTGTCTCCTAGCAACAGATAGCTAGCAGGCTAACTAGCTAGCATAACGTCGAGTAAGGCCCATTTCATTTGTCTAGCTATCTGATTGAGTTGACACCAGAATGTTTACATTTAAAGTGTATTCCTCGGGCCGCTTGAGAGTACGCCATTTCATCTGAGTGGGCTTGTGATGAATCATGATACATCTGGGCCCTGAAGGACGCACCCGATGGATCCTTCGCACCCGGGAAACGGAGGACGCATTTGTCGGCCGCATCTGAAGGAGCCTTCGAATTGTGTTGTTCCGAAAGTGTTACGAGAAAGAAAAATATAAAGAAATATAAAATAAGACAATTAAGAACAATCATGACAGCAACACTTCCACAAAACTAAAGCTTTAAGTGATGTTTAAATCCAGTATCTGACATTTAGCTTCCCTCTGGCTCTGCTGCAGGATGAGGAACAGCCTCACAGTTTCTCTCTGCACTGAAGAACAGTCTAAACGTGCGCTGGGGACCTGAGGGCCCCTCCTGCCTCAAACATACTCTCACTGAAACATGCGAGGCCAGTGTCCACCTCCACCTGAAATCTCTCCTACATCATCACAGCGGAGCTTCTCTCTGCGTCCTGAGTAGCTAATGTTTTAAGTAATGGCTTGTGAGGCCTGACAGATCGGCCGCGCTCTCCCCGAGCTGCAGGCCCGACGCTCGGCGAGCTGGGAGCGAATCCATCAAAGCGACAGGATGAATTAGTGCCGAGACACCTCACTACCTGTTAGGAGGAACTCCCATCAGCAGTAATTGATTTGATAAATGCTCGAGCATACACAGGATGAGGGACGAGGGGGGAGACGGAGAGACGCACAGGATGACGGAGAGAGAAAGGTCTAAAGTCCGGAAGGTTTGGTAAAATCAGACGCATGTTTGATTCACCTCCGACAACTTCACCCTGAGCTCAGAGTGAAGTTAGACTTTGGATCTAACAGACTCTGCTGCCTCAAAACATAACACACACCCCCCTAACATCTTCTTTGTGATGTGTTTAAGGGTCACTTAGGGGTCAGGTAGTTTTACATTATTCAGGCTGTAGATGACTCATAGGTACAAACTGTTTGGGAGCTGCTCCACAGATTTTCCGCAGACAGGCTCAGATTGTGTCTGACAACATTACAGAAAGGATCCCTGCAGAGATGGAGCTTTTTGTTACAGAGGAAGCTGATTTTTTTAACCACAAACAGACGTTACATCGCTCTCTGCAAACACACCAGACTCCATTCATAAAAACAGTAATTTTAGCTCACAGTGGACGGGAGCTGCAGGTTTAGCGCTGCCTCGACCGGTTAGTTTGTTTGCATTATTGACTTTAACACAAATATTTTGTTGAATCTGAAGCAAGTTTTTATAAAACCAAAGTCACATAATATTTGAATGATTGAAAATTGGCAATTTTCCGTTGAAAAAAAATATCTTTGGGATAAAAATGAGAGCTGTAATTTCCTTTTAATTTCCCAGGACGCTTTGAATCATAATTTCATCTAAAATAAAAAAAACACTTCTGAACAGTTATTTTAATTAGAGTTACTGCAGTTTAACACAAGTGATGATTTCAAAAGAAACTCCCTTAAAAGAAGAAAAGCTGCGTTTAAATCCAACTGGAGGCAGAATGTGCTCAGAGTCGTGACTTCAGTCAGGGAGACGTTACCATCAAGGTCACGACCTAAGCGTTCTGCTTCACATCTTTGTTTTCCGTCATCCTGAGGACGACTTCAGGTTTTACTATTACACACAAAACATGCACCACTGTTTGTCTCATTGAGATGTTTTTCAATATACAGCTGAAGCTGCATGCAGGAGGCCGAACTCCTGACACTGAAGTCAACTATATCCTCCATTTCTGACGTTACACTATTTTACCACGAGACGTTTCATTCCACGAACTCGAAGTTCAGAGTTCAGTTTGTTCGGTGCAAATCATAAAACTCCAGAGAAACACAGGACGGACATTTAATTGTGCACGTTCTACATTTAAGCAAATGTGTGCATCAGTTTATGGAGTGAAATCGTGGAATTCTCTGGATAATGATTTAAAATGCTGCACAAATATTTTTCAATTTAAAAGAATATATAAAGAAAAAGTAATGGGACATTAGGAACTTATTGAGTGAAGCATTGTTTGCTCGTTTCGGTATGAAGTGTTGAATTTAGTTTGAGAAAAGGAAATCACCAACAAGTCTTGTTGTGATGATGAAAAGGTGCAGGTGTTATTGTTTCTTCTTCCTGCTCCTGGTTGTTGACTGTGTGAAGTATTTGAGAGAGTGTCTCATGTGTGTTGTGTTATCAAACACAGCAAATAAACTGAGTACGAATGAATGAAGCTGCACTTGAGCTGCATGTCTGTCCTGTTCTGCATCATAAGCTGCTTCACTGTTAAACTCCAGCGCGGCCGATCTGTCAGGCCCCACAAGCCATAACTTAAAAACTTAAATACATTATAACGTATAAGAATGCAACTTAAGTATGTGCTCTAGTTAAAGATGACTTGTACTGACCTTTTAGTAGAAATGCCTAACCAGGGACAGGGGTTACAAATTAGCCTCGGCTAGAAACCCTATATGCAATACATATGTCTCATGTTACTGTAACCTGTCACAATGTCTTTGCATTGTCCCTGACAAATAAACTAATAAATAAAATAAACAAACACTGATGCATACAGCAAACAGCGTTATGTTCAAACACACACACACACACACACACACACACACACACACACACACACAGAAGACGGCAGTATGTGCTGCTTTAAAGGTGATGCTGGTGAGACGTTAGCGTCTCCATCACCTGCAACACTCTCACAGCTTTACGGTCACTACCACGGCCGTGTGTTTTACCTTTGTCAGAATAAAACCACCGAGTATGGGCCGAGACGCCATATGGTGTCCTTGTCCCCTCACACCTCTCCATTACTGCGTGGTCCTGTTAGTGCATGTGTGTATTTCGGGGCTATGTGTGTGTTTGTAAAAACAGAAAGGATTAAATTAGTTCTTCTTCTTCCTGTTTTGTTTTATTAAAATTACAGAACACAACAGAGTCTCAGTATATCTCCCTTTAGTCATTTTGACTGCATGCATTAAGACAGTAAAACATGTTCGTCCCTTTTTGTTGCTCCTGAAGATCAGAGCTTTCTCTCTTTATGACATGCTAACGCTAACACCTAGCTTTAGCTTTGAGCTCAGTCCCAAGAAGGAGATGTTGCTGCCTGGTTTTAGACAGCCGACTTCAGGAGAATATTGTGATTTGCCAAAGCACGCGGTCTTTTTATGACGTAGTCTTTTCTGCAGTTCTTCTTTTTCTCATCCAGGTCGACTGTTTTGGCTCTTTGAGGGCGTGTGTGTCTCATGGACGCCCATAGCAGTTTTAACTACGCATTAAAATTCATATCTGTGATGTTTATAGAAGTTATCACATCCTAAGATCCAAAGAAGAAAGAATTAGTTACTATTTTACAAAGAAAAAGACAGATATGAGCTCGTATCTGCGGGTTCTGTTGGTATTGATTAACTAATGTATCACATCTGTTAGACCTTAGTGCCTGTCCGAACACTACAGATCCATTTGTTCTGAGATTTTATATTGATCATTAAAATCTGTATGGCCGTTCTGGTGGCGATCGGATGCCGTTAGTCTCGGTGTCAATCGCTGCTCTCTCGCACAGATCTGAATTTGAACACAGTCTGACAGCAAACAGGGAAATGCATGTGAGCATGTTGACTCTGTATATTTGAACAACAGCCTGCATGGAATCCATTTTCTCTGCCCGTCGTTGGAAAACATGAATTGATGGTATTGGAACGATAAGGGGGAAATAAATCTAGAAAATGGCAAACAATAAGGAGGAGAACATCTGATTCGCAGGAAGGAAGGCGGCGTTTGAAGTCTCGGGGTCAGCGTGATAAGAAGAGTTATTCATGTGAGTGTGAGGAGCGCGAGCGTGGAGAATAGGAAGTCAGAGAGAGCGCGATAAGCGGACAAGGAGACAGAGAGGAGCGGTAAATGAGAAAGAGAGATAAAGGGAGGAATGGAAGGCCGCCTCCCTCCTCCTGCTCTTCCTCCTCGCCTTCGCCGTGGTAACGCCGCTCTGAAGGATGCCTCTCATCCTGCTGATTGACAGCTGTCAGCCGCAGACACACGCTCCTCCTGGCGGTTTCCTCTGCCCTCCGCTGACACTGGAAACCATCCACAGGCCAAAATATGGAACTGTGATTCTGGTAATCAATACGCGCTCAGTCTCTGGGGCTGCTGTAAGTAATGAGGGCCTGTCATTCGCTGCATTGGGGAGCTGATAAGGGCTGTGATTGGTCCGTTCCATCACTGCTCCAGATAGAAGAAAGGGCACAGTGTAATGTATTGATTAGAGGAACAATTAAGTGCACCGGCAGTGAAATTAATTTTGTCGTCACCAAAGTCACACTTGATATTTTTTTCACAGAGCCCCACAGCGCCCCCCGAGGTGTGAATCCTAAATGTAATAATGATAATGGACCAATAAGAGCAACATCCGAAGCAGCTGCAGCTGGTTGACACATGGGACCTATTTATAATCAATGATGGTTATTTATCGCTCGCTTTCAGACCATTTCTGAGGTAGAAAATCATGACGTTCGACCGCATTGACCTTTGAAGCTTTAAACTTGCTCCTTTCTTTGTCTTTTGAATCACAAACGTTCCCACTCATGCCGAGCTAAGCTGTGGTCTAAACAAGAAGAAGTCAGTAGGACTTCGTAGCAGTGTCCATTTTGGCTATTTAGACGGAAATGTTTAGGAGTCACATTTGAGTCATTTTTACCTTTTATAGTTTCAGTCGACGGAAACTCAAAACATTTTAGTCAAACGATTTTCTCTCTTGAGAACATTTTAGTCCCGTAACGAAAACAAAACATCCGCGTCGTCAGAGTTTTTATTATCTACGATCTATTTTTAGCTTGTCAACGTCTCGTCTTCATCGTGGAAAATAAATCGTTGGTGAACATTTTTCTCTCATTATTTTCATTAACAAAATTAACACTGCTTCGTAGGTACGCCTCTATAGTGCGGGCAGGGCCCCATAGTCACTGTAAAGATAATAAATAACTTCCAGTTGGACTTTCAAAATAAAAGTTGCTGAGAAAATATTCAAAACATCCAGCCATCATCTACACTGCTCATCCTGTTCAGGTTCGCAGGGGGGCTGGAGCCTTTCCCTGCTGTCACTGGGCGAGAGGCGGGGTTACACCTGGACAGGTCACCTGTCAATCACAGGGCGGACACACAGAGTCAGACAACATTTCACATTCACACCTACGGGCAATTTTAGAGTCACCAGTGAACCTGACGAGCATGTCTTTAGACTGTGGGAGGAAGCCGGAGTACCCAGAGGGAACCCACGCACGCCCGGGGAGAACATGCAGACTCCACACAGAAAGGCCCGCTACGTCTGACCCGGAACCTTCTGGCTCTGAGGCGACCGTGCTGACCACTGCAGCCACATTTACATAATGGAATTAAAAGGAAATAACCTCTTAAAAGAAGTTAACTCTAAATTTTAAGGCACGTTAAACAATAAGCCAGAACTGTTGCAACAGGGGTACACACATCTTCATAATACGGCAGTCTGGATGAGCTAACTTCCTGTTTTTAGAGGAAACACAAAAACATGTGGACTCGAAATGTGGCACCTAGCTGGCTGTTTAATGGTTGGATGATGGGATGTTACAAAGTACAACTGAAAATAATCTCACGTCATTCTGAACATGGTTTGCAGGAGGGAGGCTGACTGCAGAGGTTTGGTGGAATGGCACGAGTGAAGTTCATCCATCTTCCATGTGACTGATCCATGTTTATCACAATCTGCTCTCCATTGTACCATTTGTATTTAAACTATCAGCTGCATAAACCCTCAGCTTTCCTGCTCAGCGTGTCAGTAATAAACGTATTTTTCTAAGCGTCTCAGATGTTGACAGACGCCGATGTTACTGTTCTACCTTCCCTCCGTCTGCCAGCAGCGACAGAGAGAGGAACACAACACAGAGGTGTCACTTTGCTGTTAAACCTAACTGACTTTATCATTTGTTCCTCTTCACACAACCATCTGTGTTGACAATTTTCCGTGTGCGTCTCGTCGGCGGTGTTACACAGCGGCTTGTTTGCTGGGAGTGACAGCAGCAGCACAAACAGCCCGGCCTGACAGACATGTGGGTGTACACCACAAATTGTTGTACTGTACTCTGAGCAGTGGGCCGAGCGCGAGACTCGCTCACGCTCACCTCGCTCTCTCCTCCCTCGCTCCATTCCACATCTCGCATTCTCTCTCTTCTGCTGGCTTTGCACTACAAAGTCAGAGTGAAGCGCAGGTGTCGCAGGGAGTCGCTGCTTTGAAGATTTAATGTCAGGAATTTGCAGATATAAAGATTATAGCAGATACAGAGCACGGATAACTGCAGCGTTTAACAAACAGCACTTCAGAGGAAGCAGCTGCAGCAGCATGCAGATGCTTTTCTTAGAACAGCAGCCCAAAGTTTTTTAGCTCCTTCTCTGAATAACTTCTTTTGGTTGCTACAAGGAATCGTTGTTTCGCAGCATTTCCAGTTGGTTATCAGGGAGATCGCTGGCCTCAGTGCGACTCCCAGGCTCCGCAGCACTCCCAACAACCTCCATGAAACACATTATCACAGAGGTGGTTTGGTGTAAGCTTTCAAACCACTTACAAAAAGAACTAAATATGGCCGACAGTTAGCTCAGCGGTTTAATCAGCGGCCCACATACAGAGGCTACAGACCTCGATGAGGCCGCCCCCATCAGCCCCCCTTCTCTCTCCCGTTGTTTCCAGCTGTCCTCTCTATAAGAAAAGGCAGAAAAGGCCCCCAAAATAAAAAGCAGTAAATAGGTGGAACCACCATATTTACTTCTTTTTGCACGCCCTTAGTCACTGCCCTGACGCACCAAAATATGACGATCTGCGTGCCTCTTTGGCATCAGGCCTTTGCAGGGCTCCACGGGGCTCCAAGACGCAATAGTCCAGTCAATAAAGCGGACATGAGAGTTAACAAGCAGAGACCACTGCAACAAACCTGTTTTTCTCTGGTTCTACTATTTATAGGTTTTTATTGTAAACAACATTTCTCCTCCTTCCAAACTAAACTTTCTCATTCAGCTCTTTTATCTGCAGAAAATGACGAGTGGTTAAGAAAGCGACAAGATGTTCTTCAGAGCTGGAATGATGCAAAGAAAGCAAGTTCAGATTCACGTTCAGAATACTTTAACTCAGGACGAGTTCACAGATCAATATCTGGTGGTTTTCAGAGCTGTACAAACGACGTCCAGTTAGACTCACAAAATAACACCAATGCTGAAAAAACATTTTCACATCAGAGTTTTGGAGCTGCAGCGATGATTGACAGTTCAGCGATGTTTAGGTAACAAGATGGTTTGTTTTGGTTTGAGAAAAAACATCATGGTTGGGTTTAAATAAAGACGAAGGTACACGGTTTACTTACGTACCTTATTTGAGTTACGTATCTTAACAAGAAGAGAACTGCTTCATGTCTCCCACTGGAATCGAAACTTCTGTGTTTGTTGGACCCATCCATCGCCCCCACCTCCACCCCAAGCTAACCCTCAGGCTCTTCATGCTACATCAGCTGATTCAATGCCACATCCAAACAAAACTGAATGTTACAGATATCCAGATGTTTGTTCTGGGATGGTATCAGCTGTAGAAACCTACAGAAACAGGACTCATTTAATACTAACTCTCTCCAGTGACAGGCTGAAGCGGTTTCACGGCAGGTTTGACTCCTTCCTCATTCCTCTGCAACGATCTCCCTGCTATAGAAACAGTCCAATATTATCAGCCAATATACGGCTCTAAAGCCGGGCTTGGAGGGCTCACATGAGTGTTCATCACTCATTGATTTTGTTACAAGTCATCCATACATGTCTGTGGAGCGGGGCGACAGCGCGCGCATGGCCACTCACTGTAACCTCACAGGATGGAAAGATCTAAAGGAGAAGATAACGGACATGGCTGGTAATTCCCATCAGCGGGCGCCGTGACCGTCCGACTGTGCAGCAGACGTGAGCTCCGATGGCAGATCCATCACCGCCGATGCACACACACCTCCTCCTCCTCTCCATTTCCACTGCTTCCTCCTCCTCCTGTGAGGGAGGAGTGCAGCATCCAGCCTGCTCTGTTTCACTGGTCAGTCAAGCCCGTCATCAGGTTAGAGAGCGAGGACATCCATCACCATACAGCTCCAGACCCAACGCCCGCATGTATCCAGTCAGAACCAGGCTGTGTTACAGTATGTGCAGCATCGTTTCAACATGCAGCCCCAGAAACTACAAATGAAACACTTAATATGGAAATAATGAGGCGTGTTCACGCACTGTGAAAAAAGGAGTCGGTTGTAGAGGAGTCCAAAAACAAGAGTTTCCCTAATTCCATCTTCGATCTGGAAACAACACTATGATGGAAATCTCTGAAACAATGTGAGGTCATATGTGTAATCATGTTTCCAGTGATGGTGGAGTAAAACTCAAAACACAAGATTTTAAATAAAAAACATTTCAGGGTTTTTTTTCCACCGTCTGCTGGCACACATGGAACACACATGTGTCCTTCAGGTGCAGACAACACATTTTTCAGAGGTGGCGAAAGTACACACGTTCTACACTGAAGCAGAAGTACATATACCTGTGTAAAAAATACTTTGGTAAAAGTAGAAGTACTGATTCAACTCCTTTACTCGAGTAAAAGTCAGAAAGTACACGCTGTGAATGTTCTGAAGTACAGAAGTAAAAAGTTTTCCTCTGAAGGACATTTTAACGACCACTTCTGTGCACAGCTCACTAAACCTCACGATAATAATAATAATGATAATAATGATTCAAAGACGATTAAACTTAAACATTCGAGCTTAAAATAAAATAAAACTATATTCTGCCAATAATGAACATTAACTTTGTTGTAACAACACCAGAAGTTTGAACGCGATACACGATACCTCTTCTGATCACTGGACAAAACGAGAAAAGTCCTCGGCCCACTACCACAGTTTTCTTCGTTCATTATCTCAGAACACTTTCTGGTTTAGCTGCAAGCCAAATTTCGGACAGAATAATAAAGACTGAACCGAACTGAGGTCCCACACGAGCACCTGGATCATTTTTTACAGCTTTGAAATCCGTCTTGATGTCCGGACGAGCACAATAAAAATAACCCATAATTCCCCTCACAGCATTCAAACTAAAGTAACGAGCCTGTTTGAGAATGTAAGGAGTCGAAAGGACAGATTTTAAAAACAAATACTCAAGTAAATTACTGATACCTGAAAAATCTACTCCCCAACTCTGCTATTTTTAAATGAAAAAAAAAATACTTTCATAAAAATAAGAATCTTTCTTTCTGGTGGTGAACATGAGAATATCTGTTTCATCGTCTGGCTAAGTGTCGTGCACGTTTACTCGTGTGGGTTCTCTGTCCCATCGTTTCCTGTTGTCTGCAGAGTCCTCGATCTAATGAAGGTAAAGATGCCCCCAAATAACTTCATGTGAAGGAGGAAGAATCCAGGGACATGCACACGATGTTTGAGGAGCAAAGATTGCAAATAAATAAATCAGTGCTTGGACCATCTTAAGCATGGCGGTATTATATCATTCACAACTACAGAGGGGTCGTCAACGGTAACGTTAGTTGGCACATTGGGAGTTACCTTTATCAGTGTGATAAAAAGGAACAGCATGTTTATGGACACGTTCTTCAACAATAGAAAGTGCTCGCTGCAGAGGCAGGAAACCAGGAGGCTTCATATTCTGATTCAGTCAATGTGTCCTTCAGGGCGTGTTTCTATTTTATTTAGTTATTTTACAAAGACAGCCAGAAAACAGACGACAGGTTCTTTAACCTCCTCTGATCCTCCAACAGGAAGAACGTTTCAACATAAAGAGACGCTGCCAGAACGTCACAGTTTGGAGAGTCAGTGGGAAAAAAGAGACGTTTGGACAATTCAGCTTGTTGTCAACACAACAGGAAATGTTAACATCCCGAGCAGCTCATGAAACAGTCACACACATGTAAAAAGCTTGGTTTAAAGCTTTGACATATGTTTACTCTCTTTGTCATGTCCGTTAGCATGAATCTGAAACTCATGCACTGAAAGCTTTTTGGTGTCAGTCAGCACGACCAGAATATGTGATGATGTCACGAGTTACCTGCCCGGCAGCCTTCAGGTCAGTCGCACCTCATGTGAAAGACAAAAAGTGTCCTTCCGTCATAGTTTCCTTGATGTGCTGTATTCTATTAGCAACCAGGATGTTTCCTGAAGCCCGGACAAGTAGTTTTAGTGACTGATCACAAACAGTCATAGTTTGGTTATATTTATGCTCCATGCTATCAAAGCTTAACGAGCTACACTGAGGCTAACTCATTACTTGGCGTATCAGCTAGTTAACGACAGTTTCACACAGGATGAGGTTCCAGTTGTGGTGATAGCTGACCGGAAGTCTTTATTGATCAGGCTGAAGAAGCTCAGAGAGAAAATCACAATCACAACAATCACTGAACGAGCTAACAAGCTAGGCATGGTGAGCACAGACACAGAAAGCTGCTAATCAGTGCTAACATATAAATAAAATAATAGTGTGTGTGTCTGACATGTTGGACGGTCTGTTCGTCCAATAAAGCGCACACACAGATTATCTGTCTGATATTTACATGAACAAATCTCCAAAAGGCTCCAACAGCACAAACACGGCCCAGAGGTTACGTTCAGTGACTGAGTTAGCTGAGGGGACAGCTAGCAGACAGCTAGCAGCTCCCAGCTTTCACTCAAAGAGGCCACGCCCCTAATGATGCATCACTTTAAGCCTTAATATAATGTAAACAGGTGAGCTGTATAAAGATTCTCCCCGTACAGTTGTCATGAAGAGAGAAATGAGCTATTAAGACCCAAACTGTTTTTTGTACCAGGCTGTAAACATGTTTATTTCTGCTGTAAAGTTTAACATGGGGCTCTATGGGGACTGACTCACTGCTGGAGACAGCCTCAAGTGGACACCAGAGGAACTGCAGCTTTCGGCATTTCTTTGTTTGCTTCAGAGGTTGTCACTTTGGAAATCATAAAGCGTCTGATGGCGTGTTAAATAAATTCTGACAAGATCAAGGTGATGGACTGCAGCAGGTTTCCTCTGCGTCATTATTCCTTCTGTTTTCAGGATGATTTCATGTTTATATCCTCCAGCGTGCAGGAGCTCATGTGCATTAGCAAACAGTCGCCTATACATCCAGCACTAAGAGCCACAGCAGCATTCATTTGGACACCTGAAGAACCTAATGTTCACTCTTCTTTCGCTCTCTTTGGTCTTTACAGTATCCTGAGAAGAATCCCTCTTTACTCTGGTCTTTGATTTAAAATGCTTAATCATTTCATACGGAGGATAAGTCATAAAATAACAGGCGGTTGAATGTTGTCATGTGAATGCAGATATCAGCGTGAGTGCTGGAGAGGTCTGCTCGAGCACACCGACTACCTGCAGATGTAAAGCAGGTTGGACGAGGTTATCTAATCGCTTCCTGCCTTCAGAGACACTTCTCTCCCCGGACCGCTTCAAAGCGCTGCTATCAAGGTACCACACGCTCAGCCGTAAACCGATTGCTCCATGTGGAGAGGGAAGGGGCGAGGGGGATGAAGCCTCCCTCAGGATCAAACCCGGGTCACGAGCTGGGCGAGATTCTCAGAGAACAACGCCCTTCAACCATCAGCTTCAGCTGTGACCTCTGAACTGTGGACGCAATTGAAAATCTGGAGCAGTGCGTGCAGGAGAGAATAGAGGCTGCGGTCATTAATCACAGACTGCCTCCGACATACCATCCAAACACACACACACACACACACACACACACGCACACACACACACACACACACACACACACACACACACACAGTCTGCAAAGTCAGACTGGGAGGTTGTTATGGGAATATTTGAGCGAGATTCCCCCCTAATTTAACACCATCAAAGCTGCAAATCCGAGCAGATTCCCCTCATTGGCCCCCCTCTGCATCTGAATAGTCGTCCCTGCAATGGAGCATGCAGAGAAGAAAAATAAGCAGGCGCCGCAGACGCCACAGTCGGTGCTATTATCATTGACTTCATGGCCGCGCACCAAGGTCAAGTGTTGTTTTGTGTGTCTGTGGGAGCGCGCGGCCCCCCGGGGAGGCTGAGCTCAGAGCAGACACCCCGGGACTCACCGGGAGGATCACTGAGGTCGCAGTTCACCAGACGCAGTAAAACACACCACAACAAGGCCGAGTCACCTTCAGGTGTCCGATCCAAAGTTGTGAAGCATCAATCTCTCTGACCAGATACACAGCAGCAGTCTGAGTGGGGGTCAAAGGTCAGCCGCACACAGGAAACCTCTGTTTCAATTATTCCTCTGACATGATTCCATATGTTTTTCAAACCTATTCAGTGAGCCGTCGCAGAACATTTCAGTTTGAGAGAACAGGTTCATTTGTGCTGAACAACACGGCAGGTCAACAGAGGGAACGCAAAAAACGTTCTGATTTCACAGATTTATCAAATGAAACAATTTGTGGATTCATTATTTGGTCGACCAAAGATTTAAAAAATTAAAAGACTAATTAAAATATTCTCAAGACGCTGGGAAACGCAGCAAACACACTGAAACAGATGATTCCTGTTAAATCATGTAAACTGAATATTGTCAAGTGTCCACTTGTGGTTCAGACTGAACGCTTCGATTTTCAGACGTCAGATTTAACTCTGGAGAAACGTCAGAACTACAAACAAAATAAAAAACATCAAATAAGTATTGATCAGTTGCAGCAACAGAAAAAATGTTCCACAATCTGAATGTTACGAGACGTCTCTGCAACAATCATGTGAGTTAGTGAAAATAATATTTTAGCTACACTTTACATTAAATATAAAAATTATTATTATTATTAATGCTAAACTAAATGACGACTCTAATTATGTAGAGCGTTAGTTTATTCATAGGATGCATCAAAACTTCTTGTCAGCATCAACAAATGAAGAAGTCAAATTGACACATTATTAAACCTGCTTCAGATCAGCTGGCTCCAGTCACATTAAAGTTTCATTAGGAAGCATGTAAACACTCGGCCTGTGAGAAAGCAAAACGTTTAGTGACAGCTGACGAGTGACAGGAAGTGTGGAGAGAGAGACACGATGACGCCCAGCCAAGGGCGAGGGCTGGAATCGAACCGCTGCTGCTGCAGGGAGGACCTGACCTGATGATCTGGTAATTGTGAACTGATTTCATCAGTCCGTGATGAGCAACAGTGCAGTGAATTATCACGACTCGAGCAGCAGGTAGGAAATCACTTTATGATTTTAAATATAAATGAAAAGTTATTTCGTTTAAAAAGCAACTTTTGAGTGCGAATACTGTCACGTACGTATCTTTTTACTATTTCTGACGCATTTTAAATATTTAAAATGTGTGTAACTGTAGAGTTAAACCTTCATTAAATACGTACAGCTGTGGATATAACTATGCTGTATTAATAGAAGGTCTCACTCATCAGGCTCATAATGTCTCACTCCATTATTCGCTCTCAGCTCCGGCCGTTCGCTCAAACAGCAAACTGATTCTGTGTTTCGGTGGGAAGCCAGCGAGGGATCACGTCTCTGCAGTGACTCCTGCTGGGCGTCAGGGAGGCTGCATGGTGGAGGGAGGGATCTGTAACAGCTATGCATTAGAACAATACGCATATGTGATGAAAGCTCAATTAAAAGCCATTCAGGCCGTCTCTCAGAGGGAAGCTTGTAGTGAATTAATGTGATCTAATCTTCATTTTATGTGATATGACCTGGTCGACCTGGAGGATTTGTGGAATTCTCTCAAGGACTCTTAAGCTCCCCTCGCTTTGAGTCCCTTCAAGGACCCCGTGAACGCCCACCTGAGCCCCGAAACACTTCTATTAACATCCGTCTCCACAATATCACCTGGAGCTACAGACGCCTCCCAGCAACATTTGAACCCCGTTTAGGCCCGAGCCGCTCCTGGATCTGCATTATCCCACCTCCCTACATGTATGAGGGCATTTTCTGCAGATGTTGATCACCTGTGACCTCCCTGAGAGGCACAGAGTCACAGAGTGAGAGCTGCTGACTGTAACAGAGCTGGTAACTGGGCTGAGCTGAGGCCAGGGAGACGACGGTGCAGCGAGGGAATTTCAGCGTTGTTCTCCGAGACTGAACTCTCAGCCCTTTTGTGCTCAGCCTCTCCAGCAGCCGGGCTCGAAAAGCTCCAAAGTGACGCCTCCATGCTGCTTTAAGAGCTAAGTAGCACAAAGGTTGAACAAGGAACTGAGAGAAATGTTCACTTAGTCGACATCTGTGCTGAAAAAACACAACACTCGCTCTCTGCACGGCTCCCACTTGATGGCCACACAATGCACCGAGTCCGAGTGCCTGCAGCCGCCTGTATCTGTGTGTGTGTGTGTGTGTGTGTGTGTGTGTGTGTGTGTGAGTGAGTGTGTGTGTTCAGTCGCACAGCATGTGGGCATTTGAGCAAATTCCTTTGCTATATAATTGAATTAATACTGGCCCGCTCTTGATTTCAGCTTCAAACAGCTCAATAAAAACACGTTGCATTTTTATTATTCCACTTTAATTTAGAGGCCTCTCCACTGGAGAGGGGGTGCCGTTAGACGGGGGTCGGGGGTGTGGGGGTAGGTGTATAGGAGGATGGGGGTTTCACACTGTGTGAGCTGTGCTGTAGTGATCTCAGTGGGACTTTCTTTCCTCCCCAGCGTGCACACTGCTTGACTCTGCAGGCCCCATTTGCAGCGTTTGATAATAACACCTTAATGTGACTGCGACGACGGCTGCCAGTGGGACCACCGCGTCTGCTACTCCCAGGGGAGAGGAGGGATGGTTAAAGGGAGGGAGGGAGAGGGTGAGGGAGGGGCTGAGGGTGGGAGCCAGTAACCGAGGGGACCTCAACATCTGACTTCAAGTCACAATGCTGCACCGAGGCCCAGCCAAAAGCACGTCTGCCAGGTTTCTAAAAAATCGCTGCCAACAGAGTCAACACGGCTCAAATCCTTAAATCCTTCCTGCAGTCTGAGTTCAATCTGTGACGACAGGAGGAGGCCAGACTGCTGAGATCAAATCTTATGATAAGGAATCACCACAGCCGCACGATATAAGACAAAAATTTACATAGAGAATATTAGAGCAATAAAGGAGGAGCAAGGTCACGCTCAATCGTGGCAAATTCATCTGTTCTACAGCACAAATGTGTGAAACCAAACTGACCAGAGGGAGAAAAGAGGGATGAAAACATGAACAAATTAATGACGATATAAATAACAGCAGTAATTAAATTGAGTAGATTTGTAGCAAAAAGGGAAAATGAAACAGCTTTTAAATTCCAGAATTAAACTGAATCCGTCTCCAACCTCTTCCTGCACAAAAGGAACAGCTGAAAGCTGTTGATCAAATCTCACAACAATGCCTGTTTCTAATTAACATAATTATATATTTGATATTTTTTAAGTATTTTGAAAGAGTAAAATCAAGGAAGTCGACAATAACATATTTAAATATTCTATTTAAAGGGTTTTCTCCAGTCTGATCATTACAGCATTCTGAAGCTGTGTAAAGCCTAAAACAAAAGCCGAGTTGAACAGAACGTCTTCCACCTTTTATCCACGTAAACTGCTCTGTTTTAAATATAAAGAAACTCCATTAAAATAAAGCATGAACTAAAATGATGATAATCCCAGATGGAGTCCTGCTGACCAGGAATATTAGTAGGCGTGTTAATTAAATATTGGACCCATAGGTGCTGGTGCTCCCGCTCTGTGTGTTATATAGACTGCTCTGCTGTCTACCTGCGCTCTGCTGTTATCGGGGTCAAGGCGCGGCTCGCAGACAAGAGGCTTAAGCGGAGACAAGAGCCTTTAACACGAAATAAAACCATCAAAGTTCAGCTCTAATCCCCGCTGCCGTGGATAAGGCTCTCTGTTAACGGGCTGCACAATAAGCTCCGTTTACTCTGGGCGGGATGGCGTCTTTGTGTGAGCCTTCTTTTTCTTTTACTGCTGAACAATTCAACTCAGACAACACGGAGGACAGGATTTATGAGGGAATCAGGGAGGATTTTCATCACCGGTGCGCTGAAGTTAAAAAATACACGCCTGTCCCTCGAAAGGGGGAATTTTAAATTCATGTTTGATGTCTTTAAATGACGTGAAGCTTCACAATTTAATACTTAATACTTAACAATTTAATACGAAGCCTAATACTCTCCAGGAAAAAACTGTGAAAAGCAGTGGATGGTGTCAAAAAGAGGTCAAAAAATAAAACGTGTTAAACCTAGATTACATTTAAAATGTATTTGATTTTGAAATGTAGTAATGGATAGGCCTGTTAGTCCCGGTAAGTCTCCGTAAAGCATGTTTGGTCGGTTTATATTTAAAGGAAAAAGTGTGTAGGCCGTTTAAACGCTTTCAGCACCTTGGAGAGCTCCACATCCTCCAGCTGTGTGTTTTACTTCATGTGTGTTTTTACATAAATAAAAAGTCACACACATTGAAACACACTGCGGATACAAGCTGCATTACTGACACAAAAGGTTTACACACATTTATAGTTACTAATAATAAAGTTATTAAAATATTTGACTGTGAAAAAACTACATTTAACGTAATTCTCGGAATGCATGTTCTTATTTTAACGTAAAATGATTCAGAGCAAATGTTTAACTGACTACACCTGTTGGTAATGCGTCGTTTGAGGTCATTTGTATTTAATATTACATATAATAATGTAATATGCGATCTTTGTCCGTATTAAAATAAAATAAAGCACTTTTGAATCTTGAAGGTGTCCTTTAAGAAGAGCAGGAAACAGACTTTCACTGTGTTCAGGCCTGGTATTAAAAATATTTACCGTTGTTAAAGGTAGAATGAAAATGACTATTTCCGGTCTTTTTCCTTTTCTTCTACCTGTTTGTGTTGGAAAGAAAGAGAAGTATCACATTGTCTTTTTGCTGCGCGTGAACGATAGAATTAGTGGAAAATTACAAAGAATAAAACCTTAATCGGTTTGTTAGTTTAAAACTATATTCAGTCTAAACTACTTTAAGTGATCGATACGTTCGAATGTGTTTATGATTATAAACAGATTAAATCAAGTTCATCTTTGAATTTACGTTTACTATTCCGGAATATTTCTTTTTTTTTTCCTGGCTGACCTCTTTTAAATTATTGAACCCCGCCACAGTGTGTGTTGTCTTTTTAGCCTGACTGCTTAGATAACCAGTCAACACGGCTCATACTGGTCCCTGTCACTGGTTCCCAGTGTAACCCGCTGTAGAGTGTGTACTCTGCTGTCCAGGCAGCCGGACTGTCGACAGGAGTTTTCGTTTGTTATGGCGCCCCCGTGAGACGACTCCACTGCCTGTGCCTGCTACAGACCGCTGTTTTAAGCTGCAGCTTTCTTTATTTTCCTATTGACGTCATTTAAATAGTTTAACAAAGCTTTCATCTTCATCACATCAGGTCATTTTAACATTTTTTTCTCCTGCGCATAAGACCGTTTCCCTCAGTAGGCTAATACAGAGTAAGCGCATTTTACGCACAGCGTTAATGCGCACAGAAAAGGCCCACCGGGTGCAAGTTCGAAACAATTATATAAAAAAGAGGGGAGATAAAGTTTGAATCCCGGCTTTTACAAACGTGATGTTATAGTCAAGTTCCACAAAGAGAAATAACCGAACACCCGCAGGGAAAATGCGTTTGGAAATACGCACGGTTAACCCACAAGTCCTCTTATAGCGAGGAAATAAAATAAATTGTTTTTCAAACAGCGTAAAGCGAAGAAAGTTGAGCTACAAATACAGGCTGAGCCCGAGCATCCAACTCACCAGGCAAAGTGCAGGCGTCAGGAGGAACACGGCGCACCAACACGTCACCTGCATCCTCCCGGAGCTCAAAGTTCCACTAATTTCCCTCGGCTGGTAGTCGCGGCTTTGCGGACCATAAATCCACCTGGTATCCGGCTCACAACGCGGTCAAGCCCCTCAGCAGCCCAGGAAACAAGGACACAACGCACCCCATGACCGCTGAACGGAGCTGAGAGTTTGAGTCTGGGGGGCAGGACGGAGGATCCGGAGAGGAGGCTGCTGCTGCTGCGGGTGCTGGCGGTGTAAGAGGAGGGAGGGGGCGACAAACAGCGGTTAGTTGAGAGTTAATCCAGGTAGAGAGAGCAGCGGGGTCATAGCTGAGAGCAGGTTCAGGTCCTGATTGTCTGATAGCTGGCGCGCGCAGCGGTCGGAGCGCTCCGATGTGAAGGGAACGGCGGGGCTTTCCGCTTTATACCGCGCGCTTACAACACAAGCAGGGACACTCGCTGCAGGGGGGAGGGACGAGATGAGGAGGGGGGAGTAAAAAAGGCAGGAAAAGACGAATAAAACGAGAGGAGATTGGTCCAAGACGCAGCGAGGATGAAGAGAGCGAAGTTTTCTCCCTCTCTTTCTCTCTTTTTTTCTTAAAGAGACGCTCGTGAGGGAAAAGCGTTTCACCTTGGCGGCTGGTTTGTGCGCTTGATGTAGATGAATGAGCTGACATTCACAACTCCGCTGCCAATAACTCCTGGCAGCCCCCCCACCCCCTCCCATCCTCTACCCCAAACAAGAGAGCCTCAAACCTGAACAAACACAGCACAACAGCTGCTGCTCATGATGTCATTCCAACATATTAATACTCATCATCACTGTCAGAAACTACAGTATACCTGCTCACAGTAACATCACTAACATCATCCACAACATCTGCTCAGCATCCAACAAGGTGTGAAGTTCATACATGCAAACACACAAACGGCTGCAAGAATCATTTCATAAACTGAATTCTTTAAAACATAAGAGACAATAACTCAGTGAGAAAATGTCAAACTATTCGGAGGAAAAATCACGTTTTTTATTTTCCATAAATTAGTTTCAATATCTCAAAACAACATGAAAAAAGATGTCCTTCATTTTTCTTAATATAAAAGTTTGGTTTGTAACAATTTGGCTTAAATTTGAATTATTTATTTATTCATTTTCAAACGTATTAGCCTGTGGAGTAGCTTAGCCTAATATACAGTTAAATAAAACATTTTCTCTCACTGGTGCTCTGTGCAGGCCCTCATACAGCCTCTGCCTGAAACGACTCAGTCAGCTCTGTCCCTTTAAGAAACCCCGCCCCGACAAGCCCGCTTTCTCGTAGCGCTGTTGTGACGTCACAAAGTGCAGCGTGTAGAAAAACCTGGCGTTCGCAGCAGCCTGCAGACTGAGCTGAGAAGCCTGGGGATTACTCCAACATACATTTACCTGCAGATCTGAAACTTCACCCACGTTTAGTCTGAACATCCAACATTGTAATATTATCTACAGTATGTCTTAAAATGTGAAACAGCATAATAGCTCCTCTTTAAAATGTACACACAGAGACAGACAACCTTCCACGCTCACACTCACACCTACGGGCAATTTTAGGGTCACCAGTGAACCTAACGAGCAGGTCTTTGGACTGTGGGAGGAAGCCGGAGAACCCGGAGGGAACCCACGCATGCTCGGGGAGAACATGCAGACTCCACACAGAAAGGCCCACTACGTCTGTACTGGGGTTAGAACCAACGTTCATTGACACAAAGTTAAAACATCATCCCATATCTTAATCTTTCCGATACACCAACCGATATATATCGATATATTTCTATCTTGATAGGAAAGAATGGATTGTTTCACTTAAATAAGTTCAGTAATTAATTTGTGAAATATAATTTAGTTGTTTTTTTTGTGAGTAAGTGTAACTGATCGTGTTAAATGGACCTGTGAAAATGACTCGTAATAGTCACAAGCGACTTAATTAGACTGAATCAGAATCATAGCGGCAGACTTTGGGATATCAAAGGTATCGTGTCTTTGTCCAAAGAATTGATATATTTTATATAATTATTTTGTTTTGGGGAGGAAACGTGAATAATTAGAAGATTTTTTTCATTTATTTTATGAGAAAAAGAATTAAGACACTCAGACACAGTCTCAGACACAAACAGGTACATCTCCACTGGATCACTGGATCTGCCCTGCCCTGCACCAGATTTGCTGTGTGTTAATTAATTTATAATATTCTAATTAAAACACGTTTGTTTTAGAACATGTAGCATGTTAGCTTATTATCAACAGCGTAGATAGATAGATAGATAGATAGATAGATAGATAGATAGATAGAAAGTTACAGCAGCAGGTTATCAAAGCGACGACAGCACAGGAGAAAATAAATACACAGTAAAAATAACCTGAACACTAGAAGAGGAATATACATCCAGGAATTCTAACAGCAATAATAAATAACAACCTCAACTTTACTAATCTAAAATATAAACTAACATATATCTGAAAATAAACGAATCTCAAAAGTAAACTCAAGTAAATCTAAATATAAAACTAACATATAACTTAAATGTAAACAAACATTACAGGGAGGTAGAGGTGTTAATGTACCATACAGTCAGTTACAGTGTGTAGGATGTGCTTAAAGTGTTTGACACATGGGCCCAACATGAGCAGGGCCTCATGATTAACTCAGAGGACATTGGTCAGCTCGGGGTCTTCATCCTCTCAGTGTGGTCATTTTAAGTTTGCTTCTGTGGTATGTTTGACCCAGTAAAGGTGGGATTAATCAAAGTACGGCACAGTTAAGAGGGCTGTCAGAGGCCCTTTAAGTGATGGACGTGTCATACGTGTGATCTCTTTTGTTCTTTTCTACCTGTGTGTGTTGCAAAAAAGGGTTCAACAGTGACATGTGGATAACTTATTTGAGATGAATGGAAGCTGAAAGCAGCATGTGGTTGTGTGGTGTGTGTGAGCTCGCCTGGTTAAATAACCAGTTAATAAAATCTGATAACATTTTTAAAAACGCTCCAGAAGGATTGTGACACAGAAACTCTGTAAAAGTCATGACGAGCTAAAAAGGAATGAGTCGCCTTAGTGTCTTTATAATTTATCTGTGTTGTTCATACTGTGTTTTAGTGAGCACAAATGAAGCCTCGAGTAGCTTTGGAGCTTTATTTCTATTTGAGCCAAAACAGATGAAAGACTTTGGGGCAAACAAAGTAACGTGTTGCTTTGTAACACCTATAAGAGCCCTTTATCTGAATACCTCTATTAAGATGTGGAGCATCAAATACAAACATGATTGTTCGTTATGTTGCAGTAAGATAGCCCTGCATTATTAAAACATCCTTAATTTTAAATACAGCTCGGGAAAAAAGTTTTTCTCTGCTTCTTCTGTTGAAAGTTTTGTGTTCTTCTGTTTTATTATGAACAACATTCTCTCTTCGTTCCAAACTAAATATTCTCATTGAGGTCTTTTAACTGCAGAGATGACGACTGGTTAAGAAAACCAAAAGATGTTTTTCAGACATGGAATAATGCAAAGAAACAAGTTCATGTTCATGTTGAAACAACAGAATACTTTAACTCGGGGAGAGTTCACAGGTCAATGTTTGGTCTGTAATCACGTCTCTGCGTGCTCTCCTCCGGTCTGTCTCAGTGCTGCTGGGTGACGTTAGGCCGCTCTCGGAGCAGCTCGGCTTTGTCCGATGACTCGTGACCGTCCGTCTTCCTCTTGATCACATTCAGGAGGTTTTAAATGGTTCACATCTGGATTGGGCGGCCATGACATGAAGAGAGAGATGCTGATTTAAGAAACATTTGGAGAGGGCTCTAGATTTTCTCCTTTTGCTGACATGAAACATTAAAACAGATGTTTGGGTGGTTTGTGCGTCTGTGGGCTCATGGTTCATATTGATGTGAGGGTTCATAGTTGCAGTGTGATGTGCTAGAGACAGACATTTCTTAAATAAGAGGACGACTTTTATTCCATTATACTTCATCAGGTGAAATATTCATGTGATAATGTTTTTCTAATATACATTGCGTTATTTTATAATTATGTCCCTCTCTTCTTATCGATCATACAGATTAGCTGTGAAACTGTCAGTGCACTCTGACAGGAGTAAAACAAACTTCAGTGTCATCCATTATTTTTAAGATCCAAGGTAGAAAAATTAAACCAATGCTTGAGGCCGGCTCCAGAAGTGAGTCAATACCGCAAACAAGTTTACAGCAGAAACAAACACGTTTACAGCAGAAAAAAACACGTTTACAGCAGAAACAAACAAGTTTACAGCAGAAACAAACATGTTTACAGCCGAAACAAACACGTTTACAGCCGAAACAAACACGTTTACTGCAGAAACAAACACGTTTACAGCCGAAAATAAACACGTTTACTGCAGAAACAAACAAGTTTACAGCCGAAACAAACACGTTTACTGCAGAAACAAACACGTTTACAGCCGAAAATAAACACGTTTACAGCAGAAACAAACAAGTTTACAGCCGAAACAAACACATTTACTGCAGAAACAAACAAGTTTACAGCAGAAACAAACAAGCTTACAGCAGAAACAAACACGTTTACAGCCGAAAACAAACACGTTTACAGCAGAAACAAACAAGTTTACTGCAGAAACAAACAAGTTTACAGCAGAAACAAACAAGCTTACAGCAGAAACAAACACGTTTACAGCAGAAACAAACAAGTTTACAGCAGAAACAAACACGTTTACAGCCGAAAACAAACACGTTTACAGCAGAAACAAACAAGTTTACTGCAGAAACAAACACGTTTACAGCAGAAACAAACAAGCTTACAGCAGAAACAAACACGTTTACAGCAGAAACAAACAAGTTTACTGCAGAAACAAACACGTTTACAGCCGAAAACAAACACGTTTACAGCAGAAACAAACAAGTTTACTGCAGAAACAAACAAGTTTACAGCAGAAACAAACAAGCTTACAGCAGAAACAAACACGTTTACAGCAGAAACAAACAAGTTTACTGCAGAAACAAACACGTTTACAGCCGAAAACAAACACGTTTACAGCAGAAACAAACAAGTTTACTGCAGAAACAAACACGTTTACAGCAGAAACAAACGTTTACAGCAGAAACAAACGTTTACAGCAGAAACAAACACGTTTACAGCAGAAACAAACACGTTTAAAGCAGAAACAAACAAGTTTACTGCAGAAACAAACACGTTTACAGCAGAAACAAACGTTTACAGCAGAAACAAACAAGTTTACAGCAGAAACAAACACGTTTACAGCAGAAACAAACACGTTTACAGCAGAAACAAACGTTTACAGCAGAAACAAACACGTTTACAGCAGAAACAAACAAGTTTAAAGCAGAAACAAACACGTTTACTGCAGAAACAAACACGTTTACAGCAGAAACAAACAAGTTTAAAGCAGAAACAAACACGTTTACTGCAGAAACAAACACGTTTACAGCAGAAACAAACAAGCTTACAGCAGAAACAAACACGTTTACAGCAGAAACAAACACGTTTACAGCAGAAACAAACAAGCTTACAGCAGAAACAAACACGTTTACAGCAGAAACAAACACGTTTACTGCAGAAACAAACAAGTTTACAGCAGAAACAAACACGTTTACAGCCGAAACAAACACGTTTACTGCAGAAACAAACAAGCTTACAGCCGAAGCAAACATGTTTACAGACCGGTACAAAAAGCAGTACTGGGGTCCGTTTCAGAAAGCGGGTTTAGTGAAAACCCCGGGTTTGTTAACCCTGACATGAGGGAAACCTCGGGTTTGCCTTTTCAGAAAGAGAGGTAACTTCAGCTCTGAGTTGGTTACTATGGTAACTGTGTCTGTGAACCTAACCTGGTCAGGAGCAGGTTTTCCTCAGGAAACTCAGTTTCTCCTCCCTCTAGGCTATCAAGCCCTCATTCAACTTCATTCATTCATTCTCTCAGTCAGCCCGTATCATGCGCGTTTGAGCGGTTACCAAATTAAAAACGTTTAAAATTAAAAAAAACGTTGTGTCTCTGTGCTGCTCTGAGCCCTTTGCAAAAGTCTTTTATAATTATAATAAAATAATCAAAAGACAAATCTGTGTCAAAGTCATCCTTTGTAGATTTTCCACCACCACTGCCGAGAGCGCTCAGATAAGACAAATGATCATTTATTTGGTCCTCTTCGTTTCCTACCAATACAGAGGCAGCCGTTAGTTATTGGAAATATTAAAAAAAAAACTAACACAGTTCAGTTTAATCAGCTAAACAGGATTTAGGTGAGAGAACATAATGTATGTGAAGTCAGCATCATGTTAGGGATAAAGCTAATGCACATTAAAACAGCCACTGAATGATATTTCATTAGTTTAATATTTAAAATATGACTGAAGTGAGGTTCAGCCATGAGCCTGTTCTGCCTGAGCCGCACCTTTGAATGATGTTCTGGTATTTTATTTTGAACTGCTTCCATGTACGTTTTTCTCCCGCTGCATTGCTCCTAAATTAATATAAATTTTAGCTTCCGGTCGTGTTTAAGTATTAAATAAATAGACCAGTTTAAACTTGCGCATTCACTCGAGCAGCAGTTTCTTCCCACGCCGCTTCTCTCTCTTTTGCAGCTGCAGCCGTGTTACTTTATTTTTCTATAAACATGCTCGTCTTCACTGAACATCCGCATGAGGATTTCGAGCTCCACTGGTGTGACGTAGGAGGACCTCTTTTTGTGTACCGTTGCCATGGTGAATCGTGGTATTGGGGCTCCATTAATGCTGGCTTTTTACAGTCAGCGTGCACGCACTTAACTCCGGCTGAACCTACTCAGAGTTGATTGAACTAACTCTGATCAGCTGTTCTGGAACCGAAAAGCGACTTTCAGCTCAGGGTAAGTCAAACCGCAGTCCGGGGTTAGACTGAGGCTTTGTTGAACCTCCTTTCTGAAACAGACCCCGGTCTCTAAAGCTCATCTCTCTCCTGGGTTACGGCTGGCTCAGGCCTTTATTTATATGGTTTATGGTTAACTGTAATCGCACAGCAGACAACCATTGAGTTTTCTGCTGGCCCCTGCTGGAGTTTGGACTCTTGGGCAGTTGTTGGTTTTATTAATGTCACATTTATAAGTTTATATGACAACACATGGGCCACTTCCATTCATTATGCAGACCATGAGATGTTGAGAATCCTTAAAATGCGAGAAGGAGACCTTTAAGTTGAAACTATTGGTCACTGTAAAGTCTAAGATTAAACTGAACATTTGTATAACTAGATGTGTGTTTATGTGAGTGGAATGTGTGTGTGTGTGTGTGTGTGTGTGTGTGTGTGTGTGTGTCTGCAGCACAAGGTGACTGCAGCCTGGTTTGTTTCTGGGTGCAGATAGACAGATAGGATCCTTTTTGTTGAGGAGCGGGGGGGTGGGGAGGTGAGCGGAGAAGAAAAGACAGGAGGGGCCGTCCTTTAATAAATCCCAGCAGTCTCATTGCTACAACATTGCAGTGGTCAAGCATTGTGGCCATAACTCAGCCAGCGGGGCTGATGGGATCCTGCTCTGAATGGCCCCGATAGCCTTCACAGGCCCGGCGTGGCAGCGGTGGTTGGGCAGGCGGAGATATATCACCAGAGACCTGCTGACGTCCATTGTGGCTGTAATGAAGCACCAGCTGCTCTCCGTGAGCTAAAGGGCCCAAACTTCAGGCTGAACTCGGCGTCCTCTTCTGATTAAACACGTATTATACATCACAGATACAAAATCGAGATTTTGCCTAAAGTATAATTGTTATTAAACTTAGAGCCTTGTTGCTCCAGGTTTGCTTCAAATGCCAAAGTCATCAAGGCAGAGCCGAGCAGAGTTCGGACTTGGAGGGACCTCGCCCACTAAACTGCAATAAAATGTAAGCATGAATTACCTCCCCCAAACCAGCTAGACAAAAAAATGATGAGTCATTTTTTTGAGCTCATCACAGGCCAAGTTACCGTCAAATAATAACTCTTTAGTTTCTGAACACTGGCACGTCATCAGATTATAACCCACCTGGATCATACCACATCTGATTTCTTGCATTTTGCTGCCAAAAAACAACAATTTCATTTAACTGGACAAAGTTTTGTGACATCCAGCATCTGATGTCCTTAAGACAGTCTCTGAGAAATTATAGCTATAACTGTATCATCAGCATAGCTATGAAAATAAAAGTTACTAATGGATAACATGACCAAGTGTAGACATGTAGAGGGAGAAGAGGAGGGGGCCAAGAACTGAACCCTGGAGAACCCCACAGAGGATGCCACTTGGGGATGACGTGGTTTTGCAGACTGAGAAAGTCCTGTTAGATAAACTGAAGCAAACTTACGCTTAAATACCTAAATTAATTAAATTAATTAAAATATAAAGAGTGCATTACGTGTTTGGAGTATCTGCATTTACCACAGTTTGTTTTTTATCATTGACAATCAGTGGTGGCTTTCTAACCTCAAACAGTCCCACAGCGCTCACCTGCAGAAACGTAGAGAAGGGTAAAACTGAGAAAATGTCTTAACATTGTTTTAACTGGCCAGCCAAATGTGTGACAGGTACAATACATGTTATATTGCACTAATTTGACATGTATTTCTGAGGTTATTTTTATTCCAATAACCCGCGTTGTGCAACACTTAAAATGGGCGAGCTCAAAGTTCAGTTCACACAGATGACAGGAAATAGTTCAGGTCCATTCATTTGTGTTTTTTTAAGCTGCACCGAGTTCCTCTTTTTCAGTAGTAGTAATGATTTCTTGTAGTCATCATTCACTCGGAGATATTTCCCAAGACTGGCAGAATGCTTTAACTGGATGTGTCGTTTAAAGTCGTTGCTGATGTGACGTTTGGATTTGTTCTTTCAGGCCCAGCGGCACAATTTGCATAAACATATGAGATTTTTCCCGTTGGCATCTGAACTGATTTGTTCGCACAACTCCTTCAAACGTCCATAAGAACTGGCTTCAGCAGTACTGGTAGCTGTATTGTCTGAATTGCTAGCAGCATTAGCCACGCTGGATGCACGCCGAGTGCCGTGAATCCGCCTTCAGCTGCCGTAAAACACACAGAGCTCGGCAGCTCTAGGGAAGTGAGCAGTCGTTCTCCTGAGTGATCTACGCTCACGTTCTCGTTCATGTGTTGCAAACTGATTCGTTCAGTTCACCAAAAATCTGAGCATGTTCATTTAACGCACTCTTTTAGCGCATTCAGGCACAACACTGCCAATAACCATGTATGATTTGAACTTTGACCCAAAAACGTAGTTACTACACTCTGCCTTTGCATTTTCCTAAACGGTTCAAATAGCAACGCAAAAGCAAAGTCTACAAAACAAAAAATTGGGGTCAAAGGTCAAACTGTGTTCATGGTATGAGGCTTTATAAAGAGTTTTATTTGTGTAAGAGGATATTTTTTTCAAAAACCAGCTGGATTCACTTTTTGAAGTGAGCAACAACAAAGAAAAGTTTAATGTTTTCTTAAGTAATGTAACCTTTCAGGGATGGGTAAGCTAATGCTAGCTAACCAAACACAATATACACGGAGGTGGTATTTCATAATGTGATCACTAGTTACTCAGTGCTTCATTTCATTGTTACTCATCATCTGTGTATTTTCTTATCAAGGCTGTCTCAAACAGATTTGTGAGGTTTGATGTGAAGACAGTGAAAAGGTCAGAAAGGTCCCAAAGAAGACAATTTGGCCCTAAAATGTAGAAACATTTGTCAGGCTTTATACAGCTGTTTGATCTGCATGAATGCTGTAGAATAGACGTGTTATTCTTGTGTGCAGACAGAGCTGCTGTATGAGGCCTTTAACTCTACCTGAACTCTTGTGGCTGTTTTCTGTCTCCTCTTCATGGATGTAGCTGGTTAGCTTCTGTGTGTAGGAAGATGTCCTCTCTTAATAAGTTATTTTTCCATCCCGGGAAACAGATGTCGCTGGACTAAGCAGAGATGTGGGCGTGATTCAGAAACCTGGAACCAGGATAATGTTTGACATGTTATCAGAGCGAGCTCATGCTTTGTGGTGAACACAACCGTTTACCTTTGATACCCATGAGCGCTTTTTAAAATCACTGGATTGAATAACATCATAAAGGGCCTTTGTGTGGATTTAAAACAGTGGCTCCCAAACGTAGTTTCAGAAAAGTTTCAGTGTCTCAACATAAATGTGCCTTCCCTAAACTCAGGCAACACAAAGTACAACTAGACACTCATTCCTTTGTGTTTTATCAATATTTCTAGAATTTGTACAAGCTAAGCTAAAACGTTGTGTGAGTCATGAAGTCAATACAGATTGTCAAAAGGATGATATCGTTTCATTAAATAAAGAAAATACACACAGGCACACAGATCATAAGGGTCCGAATCGATTCTGAACGTTAAAATATGAACTAAATATTTGTGCCCGCACATATTTCTTCACCCTCACAGGAGCAGGGACAGGGTGCCCTCCACCACCGCAGCTCAGAGAATAAGACTTATCAATTTATCATGTATTTGTACTGACAGTTTATCCATATATTTTAGGGTCTAAATGACTGAAATGTACAAAAAAGTTTGCACCTATAACAGCAGCAGTGAGACAGGCTGTAATGGCTGCATCATAATCCTTGATGGGTCAAAGGTTGTCCACTAAAAGTTCTTGTTGTTTCCACTGACAGGCTCAGATTGTTATTCTAAGTGTGTGACAACATCACAGAAAGGATCCCTACAGAGATAGACCTTTTTGTTACAGAGGAAGATGATTGTTTTAACCACAAACAGACGTTACATCGCTCTCTGCACACACACCAGACTCCATTGAGAAAAACAGTGATTTTACCTTGTAGAGTACAGGAGGTTTTCTGCTTGCTCTGATGTTTTTTCTTGTAGGATACAAATAGTTCGTAACCTTAAAACAAGAACACAATGTAAGTAAATGATGTAACTTTATGCTCTAGTTTGTGAGGTTTATATTTTAGGTCAGTTTACACGGGATTCAATGCAGGACGGGTGAAGGGTCGAGCTGGTTTGGTCTTTATTTGAGAGTAGGGATGCATGATTTTGGATTTTTTGCTGATATCCGATATGCCAACATTTTTCAACCCTTTCTGCCGATTGCCGATTTCGATACCGATATTTTAGGCTCATGTTTTTTTTCCACCTAATAACAGAGAACATCAAGCCTCCCCTGTAGTGGAGTTGATATCACACCTGCTCTTATTGTAGTGGCCAAAAACTGCCATACCGCAGACATCTCTCAGTCTTTTCACGCTTGACAGAAGAGGTGTTGTACAAAAGGTCACATGTCTGATCACTCACGTTTCTGAGCACACCTGAATGCAGCATCCCCCCGAAACACGGCAGTGAGGGAGACATGCCCGGACTTGTTTACTGCACCTACTACAGAGACATCAGTGATCGCCGACAGACTCTTTTTATCGTGTGTACGTACATGAATATGTGAGTTAGTTTTGCACTGACGTTTATGTTACTCTCTGTGAGCGCGAGTGTATGTTCGGCGTGTTTGATGTTGTTAAGTCAGTAAAATGACGAGAGTGTGAGCTAACTGTTAGCTAGCTAAGAACTGTGAAAGTTGTTTAACTTCTCTTCATCGGCTCGAGTTTCTGCGACTGTTTAGTCTTTATATGTATATTGTTGATAACTTTGTGCAGGCAGTGCGTGCGCACTCGCAGAGTTAGTGTCGTAGCATTACGTCAAGCTTTTTTAGGGAATCATCGAGCGTTTAGGCAGAATTAAAGCGTTGTTTTATTGGCGCAAAATATCAGCAGAAAAATGACGTGCCGATAGCGATGTGTCATTTTCAAGCCATAATCTGCAGATACCGATAACATGCCGATATTATCGTGTTTCACTATTTAAGAGTCATTTAAAAAGGATACATCAAAAACTGCTTACTGAGGAAGGCTTGTTTTCATATTGAACTTCTAGTACAGTTAATGTTTTATTTAGGCAAATTAAAGGTTGAGTGTTAAAAGAACGTGCACATGAACATGTAGGTTACAATTCTTCCTACACTGGTGCTGAGCATTGTCAATGGGTGTAAACCACGAGCTGTCGACTCGTCCAACATGATTATTATTTAAATGCTGAAGTGGCCTTTTTCTGCTTTTTTAAAACACCCCAGACATGTACCGGAGGCCTTCAAGAAACTCTTAAAAGGTAATATCAAACATCACTAATTACATCAACAAATAAAGTGCAATTGTTACATAAAAACTGTTTTGTTTTTCCCCTTTGAAAGGTACTTCAAAAACTCGCCGTCCCTACAGGCAACAGTTTCCCAGCTTTCTGAAGCGCCTGAGCGACCTCCTCAGTGTCTGTGCTGCCACGAGTGGCATCCAGACATTTTCAGGTTGCTACAGAAACTCTTAGTAGACGCAGTCTCAGTGATGTTCATTATGTCCAAACACTGGTTCATCAGACATTAAGTAAAAGTTACCTTTCATCTGGAGACGAGTTGGCCTTGCTGATATCATATTGTATATAATATAAGTTTAAATAAAAGATGGCAGAGCTTTTCAGCGCTCTGACTAATGCTTTGGAATGTGCTAACACAGACAGTCACCCGGGAAGTATGAGTCTCATTGCATTTCAAGGGCGCTACAGAGCATCAGTGAAGCAGTGAGAGTCAGAACTGAGCCGCTGAGTTGTGTCAGTGTCGCAGGATGAGAACCATTCACAAGAGTGATGTGAGCGCAGCCGGCCGGCCGACCATCACAGGAAGAGCAGAGAGGGAGCATTTCTTCCTTCTCAATCAAACACCTGCTCTCCTTCTCCTCCCAGCTCCGGATCGTCTCTCATTCATGGACCATAATCACGAGGTCAAGTTGCTAATTTTCAAAGCACACCTTTTGGTGCCTATTCAGTGCTGGGGGAGAAAATTGCAGGGTAGCCTCTTCCTAATAGCTCACCATCGGGCTGCGAAGAGGAGGGGCAAGAGATAAGAACAAGAGAGAGGAAGAGGATGATTGCCCAGCTGAGTGACGCTGGCGTCCGGTGGCATGAATATGCTCAGCTGGCTGGGCTCCATCAGCGATTGTGAGGGCAGATGTTGCTGCAGGCCCTCAGGCGTTGGTGGCAGCAGGTTTGCTGTGGCCGCTGCCCAACCAGCTGCCATCTCAAGTGTCACTCCACATCTGCGGCGAGGATACGAGTCAAACTGGGCTTGACCAGAAGGGCTGAGGGCGCGCTTCACGCCATGTGTGGTGACAAAAGGCCCAGAGAGCTGCAGTCACGGTCCAGGCTGCCAGAGCTTTTCAGGAGGATGAGGAGGGTGGGCGGGCTGAGGGGGGGCTGACAGAGACAAATGGCTGAGCAGAGCGTTGGTCACAGGATGCAGCTGCTGCACATCAATCGCTTCCTCATCACAATTAGAATGACTGCCGGCTTCAGCGTGGAGGAGCAGAGACGGAAACTCATGTTTCCATTTGGCTCATTGAAGGGAGTGAGTGTTGGAGTGAAAGACAGCCGGAGATTTCAAAGTCCTCTCTGACGAGAAACTTTGAGAAGCTAACTTTGGTCCAGTTCATCTTTCTTTATGCTGCTGGAAACCATCAGGGAGTCTGCGGTGAAATCATTCCTGAACCCAGAGTGAAAGGACGGGCCGTGTCTTTTTTATGTGCAGCTTCAGTCATTGTTTCTGTGGGTCATGATAACATTGTACTCACCAGCTTTATGGCTGAGATTTGGGAGTGTGGTGACTTTGCTTCCCAGTATGTCCAGTAATGATTCTTCACCTCACAGCTTACGTCCAACGCCGACGACCAGGAAAAAAGAGATCTTATCTAGAGATCAGAGTGGTGACTTGAAGATGTAGAAAATGTTTGCATTGAGAGTTCAACGATGTCATTGAATGTAATGCTCGAGTTCTGCACAATCGTTCAGTGTCAGTGTTCCTGGCAATTTGTTTTGGCTTCACTGCAGCAGTATTTCCCAGGATAAGATACGTGAGCAGTCAGACCTTCAGATTTGAAACATGCCAACACTCCTGATTAACTAAACTGCTTCGTCATAGTTTAAAGTTGATTTAAGTCATGGGGCAAAAGGGCAACATTTCAGGGCCTTCGGTGTGGCTCACACATGAGTAACACGTAACTAGATTCAGATATTCAGAGATTAAAACTTCCTCTTCTCTCTGCTTGTCATTGTTTACAATCTGACGATGGCTACGACCTGACTGCAGTCTGCCCTCATGTGCAGAAAAAATATTGTCATCACATGAAAGCTGATCACATTTTGGCCAATACTTTCTGCCTCTTCTGCTCTTCACACAGACTGTTCCATCCAAAGCCCACTCAAACATGATTGGTAAATAAAACTTCGATCACAAACACCAAACATCTTGTCCGTCGTGTACAGATATCTTCACTGATGTGCAGATATCTGTTTCTTTGGAGCTAACACTGACTGTGTGCACAAAGAATACTGCTCGTAACTGTGTGTGCACAACTGCAGCATGATCAGTAAGTTCACGTTAAACCAGGACGTCAGTTGGTGACCTGTGTCGTTGTTAGTTTTTACCACCAGACAATCAGACAAACAAGGAGTTTGTTTAAAGCCGGTTTAAACCTGCTCCTCTGATTTGCTTTTTCATACAATCTGACTTTAAAGCAATTCTTACCTTTCTGGCATTTTTACACTTTTCTTTTGTAATCATAAAATGCTCCTAATAAGCGTATAGCACAATAAAATGTAAAAGAAATCCACTAGGCGTTGAAACTCATCAATATTTAATTCTCATATATTTCTGATAAAAGTCTGACCAATCATTTTATTCGGTCCGAGTAAATTGATTTGCCGAGCTTCCTGTCTGTCATCCGTCGCTGCGTAACCTCCCAGTTGCACCGCTGTCACGGCTCGCAAGTCACACGCCTCTCTGGAAGAGCAGTAGAGCGGTGAGAGAGAGCAAGGAACGGAGAACTGACAGTGACTGACCAAGGTGAGCCGCCACTTCCATCATCAGCTGCCCCCACAGAGAAAATTATCAGGACAAAGAAGACTATTTCACAAAAAGCTGCCTTAAAGAAAGAGCTTGATGCGGCAAGAGGCAAGACTGGAGTCAACATCAGCGTCAACATCGGCTCTGCTTTCCAGCAATGGAGGAGGCTAATGCAGCTACATCCGGAGCTAAAAAGAGATGAGATGGTCGCAGAGTTTCTGCTGGACAGGTACGTTAAGTTTGCCTAATCCTAAAACACAACATTACATGTGATAACATCAGTTACCAGTTACTGTCGTTCTGTAATATTATGTTATTTGTGCAGGGATATTTAGCCTAGCGTTAGCGTTAGCGTTAGCGCCGGTAGTGTAAACAAACTGACTCCACAGCTTGGTTTGTTTAACGTTACACTACCGGTGACGTTAGCTTCAGCGTTAGCCTCAGTGTTTATTGTGAAGTTGTCATTAACCCAGTTCTAGTATTATAACTCCGGGGTTGCGTTTGACTTGGTTGGTTGTACAGTAACCAGAGCTAGTTCAGCACATTGCTAGAAGACTTCTCCGGCTAATAGATAATGCTGGCTAGCTGACATCTGTGTAAATAAGACCGATCTGTCTATGTTTGTGACTTTTTCCATCCTTGGGAAGAAGTACTATTTACCAGTAGTGAATTTTAAATTGTAAGAAGATACATACACTTGCTCCACTTACTGTACATTGTGATAACATCACTCTGTGCCAAAGCAGCCTAAGATCTATATAAAATCTAGCCTGTTTGAGTTTATGCAATTTATATCCTGTGTCACGTTTCTATTTCTTTTACTCTTTGTCAAGGTACACCACTCTCACCGTAATGGAGGACATCCAGCACCAGCCAAGACTTGGTACCCCTGGAACTCATGAAGAGCTGCATGTTACATTTAAAAGATTTGTTTGCATTACTAAACAATCTTGCAAGTGCCTTATGTTAATTATTTGCTTTTTTATTGGGACCAAATAACTAATTTGTTATAGAAGACAGCTGTAAAAAAAAAAAAAAGAATAATAGTTTCTTGATAATAAATGTTTTTCAAAAAAAGTTCATTCAGATGAAGTGGGAATATGAAAAAAAGGGTCATAATGGAAGTAAAGCATAATAAACATTACTTTATGTGAGTAAAAAGACAAAGGCAATTATACAATGCAAGGTTTTATTGAACAACATAAATAAGAAAAAATACAAAACTATATGAACTGCTGGACTCGGATGAGATCGTCAGGACTGAGTACAGCAGGTCCACGTGCCCTCCGACTGGCTCTTGTTGTGGATCTTGGGGCAGCATGTCTGCTGGTTCCGGGCCTCTCCTCAGCAGATTCCCCACTCTGCATCACCCCACAGCCCCTGCTGCTCCTACCCTGGCAGCCCCTGGAAGGACCTGCCCTTCTCGGGGCTCTTACACCTCCTGTGCTGGTTCCTGCTGTAGGCTGCTGCTGTCGGCCCCTGCCTCTGAAGATCCGAAACGTAGTCGGGATCTTCAACCACACTCTCCTCCAGAAAGCACCACAATTTAAAAAAAAGAAAGAGCCTTTTACTTTGTGACTATATAACATAAAGTTAAAAGAAAAAAATGTTGAAGCTAAATGTCTGAACGAGGGCTAAAGTTAGCTACCGTTAGCTAACAAAACAGGTTCTCAACAAAGTTAACCTGTAAACAAAACTGCTTGTACTGCTCCTAATTTTATGACAAACGTTACCGGGACAATTCAGGCAAGGTAAGACGTTATGACAGCAAGAAAATATTAATTCTGACGAAAAACGACGCATTTGACTGTAAACAAACAGGCGATGAAATGCTATAATTACGATAGTAACGTTGGTAATTCGTCAGACTACAAAAGGTAACTAAACGTTAAGAGGGAGGGAATTTTATTTTATACCACATGCAGAATTGAATATTATTTAATTACTGTTGGTTAGTTTTCACTTACCTGTGCCTCTGACTCTGACTCCATTGACCCGTTTCACTCGCGCTGCTTCTCTCACCGCACGCGTCAGGGATGCATGGAGAAGGAGGGAGGGGAGCGTCAGAGGTCAGGCAGGGGGAAGAAGGTGGGGCTTTGCAGGGATGCGGAGTTGTTCCTGTTCAAATTTTAACTAAGTGCTGAGGGACATGCCAGAGAGGTAAGAATTGCTTTAACTGGAGACTGTCCGCACCACCAATATGACTGTCGATCATCTTTGCAACAACCTAAGATCGATCATGAATCTAGTTTAGCGGTGACCTGTAGTGCCTGTTGTATTTTCTAAAGGTAGAAAAGGTGCATGTGTCCCTGTTTAAATAGCGATGTAAATATCCTGGCCACCCCCCCTTCCCCGCTCCAGGCGGTCTGAGCTCCTGTGCTAGTTTGAGACGTGAACACCAACACACCGAGCGACCTCACAGGCTGTTGTGTTGACTGGATCTGCAGAACGCGCACGCTAAAATCCATTGCGCCCTGATCGCACAGTTTAGCTTCCTCTGATTGGATGGTCAGTGGACAACGTGGAGGCGGGCTGATTGGCTGGTCAGCAGAGGCGTAAAGAAAGGGTCAAAATCCATGCTTGTCACTCAAAGCTCGTAGCTTGTAACTTCAGGGTCACACATGCACGTAGGAAAGGTGTGTGTCTGTAACTTCGACTTTGTGAAATCTCAAAGTTTCAGTTTCTACAGCTACAAAAACTTTTTACACATTTGCAAAACTGACACAGTCTCAGACTTGAATGTGTGAGGACACTTTTTTTTCACATGCTCACAAAACGTGAAAAACAACCGCAGGCTGAGAAATTATTTGTGAACATCATTTTACGGGTTCAAAATCTGTTTGACCTTTATTTGACCCCATATTGTGTGACCAAAAGTCATGGGTTACTTCTTCTAAGTTTTGTGTATAACTGACGTCATGAACACAGAATAAGCTCGCTGTAAAACAGGAAGAGAGAGAGAGAGAGAGAGAGTGATTTCTTCAGTCTCATCTGTGATATGAACTGTACCTGCTTACTGTATCCGTATCACTGCAATGTGTTATGTTTTTGACTGTTGTGTATCGTTTCAGTGTTGTTATTCTAGCACGCCTGACATCACTGGGCAGAGGACCTATCGATGAATTCTCTTCCTGGGTGCATTTAAATGTATTCATGTGGATTTATGACCAGTTTCCTTGTTCAGATAAAGAAATAAATGACAGCGACTAAGGTGCCGTTTTGTACGGAAGCCGAAGCGGACATGCTGTCAGGGTTCATGTTTTAAACAAAAAGGGAGAGGACCCAGGTGCAGACTCTCTGTGATTCATTTATAACACAAAACTCCAAAATGCATATCAAAAATCTAAATCTCAACAAAACAGGAAACCAACAAAACATTTGACTGTCCAGGTCAAAGAATAATCCACAGGAAAAACCAGAAACTCACTGGAGCGACAAGGAAACAGGTTCATAAAGAATCGCAGGAAAGAACGACAAGGAACCAGCAAACTCAAAGACAAAGACACTGGGGATAATCAGAGACAGGTGAGAGTCATTAACACAGGTGAACACAGTGAGGGCAGGGCACACAATGTTAAAGGCGGGAAACGGAACAAAGGAAGGAAGTTAAACAAGACATGACAAGGAAATAAAACAGGAAACACTAAAAAGCAAACTCAGGACTGACAGGGCTTCAAAGTAAAACAGGAAATAATTAACCACTGAAACACTAATTAAATACTAAACAAGACTAAATCGTGACAAGAGCACGGAATAAACTAAAAACTAAACAATAAGAACGACAACGAGTAATTTCAGTTGTTTTCTGGAGATCTCGACTTATTTATCTCGAGATATCAAAGCTGGTTCTCGTGATGAGGGGATCATTTTGTGTCGATGTAGAAAACAGAACAACAGGCTGCCTGACTGTGATGTTACAGAGCAGGACATGCCCACACTCATGAGGTAAGTAAAGCCTGTTTCTATGTTTGTTTTGTGCTTCTGCAGCTATGGAGATACGAGAAAATGACTCGTTATCACGAGAAAACGGAGTAAATAAAATGCAAGAATGCATGTCCGCTGAGGGCTTCTGTACTCTTGATACCAATAAAGGAAGTTGCAGTCAGTAAATTGATGCATCACGCCAAAACAAGGAACAAAACCAAAGACCTCCCACCTGCTAGTCCTGTTTGTCACACAAGATAATCTGCTTTCCAGGACGGAAGAATCTGAGGAAATCTGGAACTAAATATATTTTCTTTTTTTGTTCTTTTGATTATTTTTTGCAACAAATAATCGCAGACCAGCTGGCATGAAAACATTAGTGTGTTCTGTTCCGTTTATTCAAGGATTCAAGTTTGTAATGCAAGTATTCGTCACTCGTTGGGGCAGTTTTTGGTCGCTGGCTGTGTGTGATGTTCAAGCAGAAAACATAAGCGATACACAGTCAAAGACGAGGACATTATGTGATGGATTATTCCTCTCTTACACGGTTCACTGTTTGCAGCCTTTTTAAAGACAGACCACCACTTCCCCTGATTGAGGCAGTGCTTTATTTTATCAGCAGGAGATCATCAGTTAAAGGAGACGTCTTTATCTTTGTTCTTTGGGGGAAAGAGCCGGGAAACAAAGAATGCTGCGTAGATGATCTTTACTGTGTGACCTAGTCTCCTTAATCTCATTTTTTCACCACATCTTGATGTCTCCGAGGTCGCAGCAAAGTCACCGGATTGAAGTTGGTTTCACGACATCACTTAATTGATTAGGGCGGCCTGTAGGACTTCCTCTTCTTGGCAGAGGGGATTTAATTGAAGACTGAGACATGATTATGTGAAGTGCTGATTAAATGAGAGGACCAAAACCATGTAGCCTGTTTTACTTCCCAACATCCGATCATAATCAGGCGCTCTGATGATAAAAGCAATTACATTACTTCAACCAGCGGAGGACAACAATTTAACCAATGCAGGAATAGAATAATTAGCTCTAATTGTCGATCTACATTGCTGCGTTACGGCTGAAACGGTGCCTTCAGGGTCCTATCACGATAGAAAACACACGCATTATTGCAGAATAAGGAAAATATCAGTCTGCAAACCTCAAAGTCAGAACATAAAGCTTTAACACAGCGTGTGTTTCCATTTCTGAGTCCTCTCCTCATGACAGAGGTTAATTTACACTGACCCATCCCTGTCCAGCTGCTCTTTGTCTTACAGTGAATTTTTACACAACATAAGAGCTCAAAGAGAAAAACATCCCACCTCTACAAAGGATGACAGCAAAACGGACTAAATGTTGTTTTTCAGTGTGGTTTAACATCGCATGTGTGAAGGCAACACAGCCTCACCAAACCTGCATCGAGCCGAGCTGCTCACCATTGACCAGTCTTTGACTGACATCTGGTGGTTATTAAGGCACCTTTACACTCCAGTGTCCTTTATGTTCCTGATAAATGCAGTTACTTTACTTTTTTTGTACATTTGCAAACAGTTTTGTCCAAACTGCGGTCACACTTTCCCAACATCAATCTGTTGGTCATGCGGTTTTCATTTTCTATTTAGTCTTTAAACACGATTCTAAAAAGCTCACATTTTCTTTACACATCAAAATCATGCCTCTTTCTTCACTGATTTAGAAAGACTCAACTCACCGGTAATAAAAAAACCCAATGTTCAAAACCTCTGATAAAGTCTAAAGCATTTACCTCTGCAACAACAGCAGCATGAATACAATCAGCTCGTCAGCTCAGACATGTTCTTCAGAGAACAGAAACATCACGAAACAGAAAAGAACAAAACAGCGGTGTGTATGACACTGGAACTGAACGTCATGCGATGTACTCTTTGTTCGTCACTGGCAGCAATTTAATTTTGCTAATAAAGTTTTTACTGCAGCAAACCTGTCACTTATTATATTTTGGTAACGCTTTATATTAAGGTTGTTGTAATAAGCGTTAGTTAATGGCTAATAAGACCTTTATAAGTCTGTATAAGATGCTTATTTACATTAAATATATATTAATAAGACTATATAAGTGTAATTAGTAGTGTCATAATCCTGTTTATTGTTAGATAATAAGGTGTTTATAAGCACTTATAAGAAACTTGTAAACAATTTATAGACAGCTTAAGATCGTTAATAAAAGTTTCTTATAACTGTTTATAATAGCGTTCAGACCCATTCATTGAGTCTTACTCACTTTATATGTTAAGCTTTATTATTTTTTAAGCTTTATTTACTTACCTTTACAGTTGCTTTATTAAGATAAATACATACTTAATTATGCAGTTATTAGCAAATAAGTATACTATCATTAGCAGTTAATTATGAGAACAGTGCCTTATTAAGGCTAATAAATCCTTTATTATGCACTTAGTAACAGTTTATGATTTTGCAGCTCCCATTGGTATTGCGCACTACATGGAGGGTCAAGGTTGATAAAATGTACGTAAATCGTTACATAAAGTAAAATGTTTTAGTGAAGAAAAACACCTTCAGCCAGCTCCTCTAAATTGTTATACATATATATGTTTTTTCAATTTTCAACACTTTAATTGTTCATGGTCAACACACGTGGCCACAAAGTGAGTGACCTAAAAAAACCTCCTAAAACAGGCCTCTGAAAAAAAGTTGAATATTTCAACTGTACATTGAAAAACAGATTCTTAAAAGGTAATATCAAACAGTGTTGGGACCAAGTCGACTTTGCTCAAGTCCCAAGCAAGTCTTGAATAATTTTTTCTTGGGCAAGTCAAGTCAAGTTCAGTCACAGGTTATGTCAAGTCAAGTCAGGTCAAGTCGAGTCCTTAGTTAAGGCAAGTCATGTCACTTTTTTCCCTCCCAAGATCCAGCACTCTTACCTGTAGTATCCGGTCTTTATAAAGAGAAAAGACTGGTGTAAGCATCCCGTCTAATAATTATATTATTGGCCAATTTATATAACCTGTTATCAAAGTATGACAGTTAATTGTATCTGTATTATAATTATTGATATTCAGTGGAATAAATGTAATCCAAGCAAAAACAAATAGCTTATTTATTTAATATTCCCTAACCCTGGAGTCCACATCTCAGTCAAACGTCACTATCTACATCAACAAATAAAGTGCAATTGTTCCATAAAAACATAAAAACTGTATTGCACACGGACTCATTTTTCCCCTTCTGTCGTTAACCTAACCGTTATATTGTAAACTGACAGAAGGCCCGCAAACGGCCATGACGTCGGGCGCTTTTCTGCTTTGAGTTGAAGTTTTTTCAACTCGAGGCGCTCAGAGCGTTTCTATCCTAGTAGTACGTACTGATTTGGCCAAAATGTAGTATGCAGTACGCAAACACCAGCCGGCTGTTGGTGATAGTGGACTCCTTTTTAAGCTAATGTTAGCTTGTGTTGCACATTGTTTACACTGGAGACAGACACGGCATTAGAAAGCATGTATACTTTGTATTAATGGTGAAGCTGTTAACGAGTGTGTTTGTGTGTGTAAATTAACCTATAGTCTGGCAAGCATAACCAGTAAATAATATTCTCTGTGGTTTACTGATTAACAGTTAACTGTTGACATCCCTAACAGAGAAGTAAACGGTTGTTTCCATGGTATCGCATCCGTCATCAATTCCTCTGCAGCTTTGTTATCTCGTGATAACAAAATAAATAAGTTGAGATGTCGAGAAAACAACCAGAACTGTGTTAATTTCTGCAGCTGTTTTAGATTTGGACTTTGTCTTAAGACGAAAATTAGTTTCAGTCACATGTTTGTCATTTCTAAATTCTGCAGATTTCAAGAAATCTTTTTTTTTTATGAAACGTGAAACTCTGAATAGCTTCTGCGTTTTTTGTTCATTGAGACGCTTTAAAAAAGTCCACAGCACTTTGAAATATTTCCCTTGTTTATTATCAGCAATTAGTCAAATACATATAAACAAAGAGTAGGAAAAGGACAGAAGTCATCATTTGTTTTTCACAAGGTTATCAACATCGCTTTAGCACACCCACATTCACACCTCCAGTTTTTTTCTCGTCTTTTTGCACAGCATGGTGTGCGGTAAAAAAAGGAAACACATTATGGTACATGAACAATAAATTAAAAAAGAAATATTTAGCACTTTATTTACAACTCATATTCCAAGAAATATAAAATAAACATTCCCAAACTTACAAGCAACAAACTCCACAGAATATTAAACTGCCGTTCTCTGGCAACGAGATGAGACGTCTCAGACTGATAAATAATACACTGTTCACTGTGGGCCACTGTTAGCTTACACCAGGCAGCGCTGTGCGGGTCCACAATGATCCCCCTGATCCGAGCTGTCATCAGCACATAGAGACCTTTACACAGACGCTAAGAGTCACCCAGAGTGAAGCAGAGGTTCAATGGCTGAAAGCTCTTTAAGACAGGGAGACTTTAACAACCCCTCATTGGTTTGGTCTCTCTGGATGTATGGGTTCAAAGTTCACTTAGATGAATGTCACGAAAACACTGTTATGGGTGAAGAAAACCTGACAGACAGGTTTAAATCCTGCAGGTTCTGCAGACTGTTAGCTGTGAAACAGGAGATCTGCTTGTTTCCTTGATAATAAACTTCCTTGATAAAAGTTTTAATTTGACATCAAACGTTTTGCACATTTTATAGTTTGTGATCCTGAAAACGTTCGGCGCGTTCTCATCGCTGGTCCTCAAACACTGATGCTTTGTCAGGCCTACTTTTGTCGTCTCATACCGGCAGACAAGGCAGCGTCTCTTTCGAGCTGTGTCTCTCTTTTCTAACGCTCGGTGAAATAGTCTGTGAGGAAATAACGCTGCAGTCATGCGGTGTCTGAAAAAGCTGAACAATTACGCGATGGCCTCCTCAAGATGGAACAAAATATCGTTGACGTCTTATTACGCAGGAACATGGCGACAGAAAGTAATGGCTGGATTGATGGTCAAAAACTTTAAAGCATTAATAAATGTATCGCATGTTCATTTTCGCTTTCACTTGTCATTTGTATTTTTGGTATTTGGTTTTAACTATTATAGTAAAGATGGCGGCGAATTCAAATCCCAGCCCGACCGGAGAGAGAGAGGTTCTCACCCCCAGCACAACAGACAGGTACAGGTATGTTGATCTTTTTAAAAGGCATCCCAGCTAGCAGGGAACGCTCCCATAACATTGGCGACAAGTTCTAATTACGTTTGGAAGAAAACGTTTTAATCTAATATTCAAACAACGTTTTCAGGATGTTTATTATTTCAGATAAAGTTCTTGTGACGTTAAAACTTAAACAGTTCAGATCAATGATTCGCACATCTGATCGTAAACGTTCTAAAACTGGGCCGTTCACATCAAAGCAACGCAACGACGCACTGACATACCCCACTACTTCTGTGTTAATACTTACATCGTTACATGAATTATCGAGCGGGATTTCTGTTATCATTATAAAACTAAGTGGATGACAGTGACAGTGACGCGCTCACAGTGTTAGCTGTAACACTGATTAATAAACGGTGAAGACAGAGAGTTTGGAAAGAGAGGATCTGGAGCCGTCATTGGCTGCTGCAGCGCCAGAGACAGACCGCCTACGCCAAGTTATGCTGTTTCCTGATTGGCTGAGGTGAAACAGCAACATCATTCTGTTCTAAAACTGCATTTGGAGATTTGACAAGTCAAATCTTGTGCAACTCCACACAAAGGCTTCAGACACTCTGCAACTAACCGGCTCACACCGCTGCTTGTTGCGAATCATTGATCTGAACTGAGAACATCACACGTAACGTTCTCAGAACGTTCTCAGAACAAAACATTTCCTGCCGGGATGTCCTGTTTAAATAAATATTCATGTCACAGCACAGCGCGCTCGGAGCGCTGAAGGTCCGTTCTACAGTAACCAAATTATTTTATTTGTTTATTTTGGTGAAGGAAGCCTTGTTGATCTTTTCGGAGGCATGTGTATGTTTAAATAAATCTCACATATTGGTCCGCCCGCTTCTTAACATATTGTGCAAATATAGTATAATTAAAATATAATAATATCGAACATCATTTTTGATTACTATACAGTCAAGTTAAAAGTAATAAATAGTCATGTGTATGAATAAATAAATGTCTGGTTCGATTTTCAAAATAAAACCTGCTAAGAAACCTTTTTTTTTTCAGATCTGGACATGCTACAAAAATGAACACACGGTAAGTGTTGTGAAACAGTTTGGTTCTGTTCAGCACAGAACAGGACGAGGTCAGGTTCAGGGACACGATCATCATACACACAAGCTGTTAGATGGTGTGTGCTGGTTTGCCTGTTCGTGTTTAAGACTACAAGGACGCTCAAGAAACTACAGCTGAGTCCCAACCCACGGGCTGCAGCCTCTGAAGGAGGCGGTCCACGGAGGATGCTCCATTCATAGCCTGCGTAGGCTGTTAAAGCCGAACTGAAATGAGACGGTCTGGTCTACCCTTGCGTCACTAAACGCCGCTCCTGTTGCCTAGCAACAGGTAGCTAGTGGGCTAATTAGCTAGCATAACTAACGTTGCGTAAGTTAACCAATTATTTTAAAGATAATTTGTTTGAAATTCGATTGACAAAAACGTTTACATTTCAAAGTTTATTCCTTGGCCGTTTAAAAGTCTCGTTTGAATTATCGCACAATGCATCTCGAGATACGGTGGGCCGCAAAGGATGCACCCAATGGATCCTTTGCGGCTGGGGTAACGGAGGACGCATTTGTCGGCTGCATCTGAAGGAGCCTTCGAATTGGGTCCGCCTTTGACGCACTTCTGTGACGCAATCGGCCTTCAAATATGGCCACCGAAGGCTGCGGCCGCTGACGTGGGACACAGCTCAAGAGTTCATTGAGACAGATCGCGGAGGACGCAGGATACAGCAACGTGGCAGCTATGAAGGTACATGGGGACAGGACATTTTTAACTGGCTATTAAAGGTATGAGGAAGTTAGTCTGATGCATATTGAGTGTTTTTTCTTTACTCTCTGACTTCCAAAGTAGATTCAATGACTTTTTTCATCTTCAGCTTTTGTTTCCACTGTTCTTCTCCCTGTTTCACAGCTAAATGGGTTCATATCGGACAGGGTTTCTCCTACTGTTTGAGTTGATGAAAGTAATGCATATCAATAATTTACAAAAGTAAAACATCATGATCTTAAGCCACAGTCAAAAATAACGTCAGAGAATAAATAACTTCAGGCAGAGTTCGGGACTTGTAGCTGTACATACTAGAAAGGTAAAGTTAAGAAGACAGAAAAAGTCCTATTTACATTGCGTCCCATCGTTTCACACAGAAGAGGTAATAGAAGAAAAATATTAACAAACATTGGTGAGTTCCTTTGCAAAAAAAAGTCTACTTTTTTACATTTCTAGCACAAGACTGTACACCATCTTGTATTGAGAGAGGCAGTTTCCTATGGCAAAGCTAGACATAAGTACATATCATGCTGCACTAATATAGTGCAAAATTATGCCTGAAAAACGGAGAAGGGAGAGGCAGGCAGAAGTGACGGTGGCTCTGGGAATCATCACGCTTTCCTTCTCTGGTTTGATCTTTTCTGGTGAGATGGAGCCAGACCACAGCATCACAGAGGAGTTCAAATGTTCTTCATGGGACAAAGAAAGACGAGAGTGTTAAAGAGATGATCCCATTCAGCTCAGACAAAAGTAACTAAAACATCGATGAAGATTTGTGCTTTAGAGCAAAATCTTTGTTTCAGGTGACCCTCCCCACGTCCATGGTTTGGATGTTACCGGCAGTAGTAGATGGCAGAGAAGCAAAGGCAGACTTCCAGAAGAAGATAAAGAATTCATGAAGGCTCTCGTGAAAAAAAGTATCAAAATATAAATAAAAAAGAGGACAGGAACATCAAGGCTGCTAATGGACATGGATTCAGTGTCGTGATCTTTGAGGTTTCTCTTTCTGGCAGAATCATCTTCCCGGGGAGTCCACCTGGAGGTTGAACAATGCCCAGCGGCAGCCCTGACATCAGTAGGGTTTCCTCTGAAACCCTGAGTGTCCTGCAGGAGGACGAATGTCTGTAGGTCAGCGAGGTCAGCAGGAAGACTTCTACATGTCGGCGTCTCCGTCGTAAGCCAGAGTCAGCGGCTTCAGTCTGTTGTTCATTTGCCGTCGTTGCGGCCTCTTTGGCTTTTTGCTGCAGACAGACAACATGAAGAAATGTTTAGAGATTCAACCACAGCTTTGTTTTAACTTTTCCAGAGTGAATTCATTGTGAGAGGCAGAGTGCTGAAGCTAAGTGAGTTTATGGACCATACTAATGAAGTCATTATATCGTAGACTCAGGAACAGGACCACGCCTCCCCCACTAACTCCATCACCCGTGTCTCACTAGCTCTCACACCTGTGCCTCCCTGATACAATTACCTGTGTGTACACATATAAGCCTGCCTAACCCTTCCCTCCTCAGTTCCCAAAACCCGCCCCCCGAAAACCCCAGTCCTCTCCTCTCTCCTATCTCATCACAGGAACCACTGGGGGATGCTGAATCAGAGAGCAAGTATTGACCCCCGGATTCCTGACGGCTCCAGTTAACTCTAAACAATTCGACCCCCTCTAATCCCACCTTACCTCTACCCCCTCTCAGCCCACCTTACCTTGACCCCCTCTCATGTCACTTTACCTCGACCCCCTCTAATCCCACCTTACTTTGACCCCATCTCATCCCACCTTACTTCAACTATGGCGTGGTCTGGTTTGTGAACTGTTCTTTAATTTACTCATAATCCGTTATAAGTTATATTAACTGAACAAGTCTTCCAAAGTTAGTTCTCCTGTCAAAATTATTCATACAAGAGTTTCATGGTCTGTTTATTCCCCCTTTAGGGCCTGTGTCGGTGTTTTTTGCGCTGGCAGCGCCCACGACCTCAATTTCAGAGTGCTTTTCACTGGCCCTTACTGTTGCTAGGTTACCAAAGTTGTCTGGCGGCACCTGCGCTTCCCTCGGTACTGATAGTTAAGTCTGTTTTAAATTTCTCTGTGTGCTTAATATTTGCTATTTTATTTTGCTTTTATTCACGGAAAGAAAACAATGCACAGGAATCGTGTCCTGCATCAGCAGCAGCTCTACACCTGGAAACTATACCCTCGAAACAACGAAAGGATAAGCTTCTCCTCCGACATTGTTGATATTTGAAAGTCCTGCCCCTTCTTGATTTTGGTTGGTTGATGAGGGAGAAGTGACATTGATGAGAGCGGCAGTGTTCCAAAAGTTGAACTTCTTTCAACTGAGAGCGCGGCGACAAAAAGCGCTGTTAGTGGACACAGACGCTTAAAGTTTGTTCAAGTTCAGGTTGATATATTAAGATAAACACATTAACAAGTGGCTTATTAGCATCATATTAGTCACATATTGGCTGATAATTAGTCCCTTAATGCACTTATTAATGACTTATTCTGCGTGACTATACTCTACAGGCATGCAGAAAGTTGTACTTATAAGAGATAAATAAATACTGTATCATATTTATTACGGGCCTTGTTTACAGTGACAATATATTTCAACTACACATTTCTCATTCAGTTAAACTCATGAGAATAGAAAAATGGACGACAGTGACTGAAAATGAATGAAATGAAATGTGTACAGACGAACACCAGGTGGCAGCAGAGGGTAGAATTGTATCCTGATTTCTTCAGGTAGAACGACTGGCCTCTTAATAAGGATCTTAAAGTCATAATGCATATTTATCATTTGTGAATTATTGTGATAAAATATTTCACATGATGGATATTTTTAGATGTTTGTGGTTTAAAACTCAGTTTGACTCTGAGCCCAATAAAAACTAATAAACTGCACCTGCAGTTTCTCTATTTTGGCATCTCACATCGTCGCATGATACAAGCAGCTACAGTACAGAAGTAGGCGCAGGGAGTTTTAGTATTTAATAATAGAATTAATTAAAAATTCTGTTGCACGATCGCTGAAAACATGATAAGATAATAGCTATAAATAAAGAGCTGCAGATTATGTTTACAGGAGCACCCTGCAGTTATGTGGTGTGTTTGGACGGCTCACCTCCAGGAAGTGATCCAGTGAAAGAGTGCACAGGCACCGGACGTGTTTGGGCACATATGAATGTGAGGCACAGAGAGTAACAGGGGCTGAGCTGAGGCCCTGACTATGTGATGAGCGTTTCAAAGTGAGGAGGAGGAGGTGGCAGTGACTGCTGCTCCTGCTGTGGCTGCTGTTGTGATGGAGGAGGCTGCTGGAGCAGAGCCACATACTGCTGCTGCTGATGTTGTTGGTGGAGTTGGCTGTGCCGCTGTAACTTTTCTTGCTCTAGTATCTGGCAGGCAGGGCAGATGTAAGGCACAGTGTAGCTGTGTGGGTCCATCCAGTAAACCCCGTCTGGGGGGGGACCGGAGCTTGACTTGCAGCAAAGGCAACAACCACAATAACTGGGCGGGGAGTGTGAGGGTGAAGGTGGAGACAAAAAAACAAGAAATGAACTGACAAATGATGAGGGAACAAAAAGTTAAATGAAGTTAACTGAATAAATGAATAAACACAAGCAGTGATGTAAAGGAGGTCACACCCAGGTGAAATGCCTTAAAGGGTTAATTTGCTATTTAAACCTGGGAACTTTTTTAAAATATTTTGGGCGTCAATGACAAAAGTTTTTGGAATTGCTCGAGTAGATTGCTTTCCGGCTGCATTGCCTGCAACGTTAGTGTGCCTAATTAAAATACGTCCACTAAATGTTCTTGTTGTTTCCACTGACAGGCTGCAACTGTTATCTTTGGAGTCTGACAGCATTTGAGAAAGGCTCCCTACAGAGATAGACTTTTTTTTGGTTGAGGTAAGATCCTTATTTTAACAAGAAACAGACGTTACATCACTCTCTTTAAAATCACCAAACTCCATTAACAAAATCTGCAATTTAACCTTGCAGAACAGGGAAGTTGCTGTTGTACGTCTGCCTTGATCAGTTGTGTTGTTTGTGTTATTTTGTGAGTTTGGTGGTTTAAATGGTTAGGTTGGATCAAACACTATATTTGTGTAAAACTCAATAACACAAAAAAACAAAACAATCAAGGCAGTGGTAAACCAGCAAAGTACCGTGTTACGTGAGGTTAAATCCCTGTGTTTGTCAATGACGTCTGGTGTCTCTGCAGAGAGCGATGTAACGTCTGTAAAATCCTCTTCCTCTTTAACAAAAAGGTCTGTCTCTGTAGGGATCCTTTCTGCAATGTTGTCACACACTTAGAATAACAACCTGAGCCTGTCAGTGGAAACAACAAGACGCACTTTAATCAGGTTCATTTTCCCTGAACGATTACACTGCAGAAATTACAGTCCTCCAAGATGCTGCCAGCTGGAGCAACCTAAGTGATCAAAGTCTGTCTTTGCTTCATCAGGACCTCCATTACTTCACTAAAAATATATGGATGGTGACATAAATGGTAACTCACATAAAGATAGACACAAATCACATGGTCTGGACACACAGAGAAAAGATGTAAATAAGTGCAGGTACGTTACCATGCTAAGTACGTCATGGAGATAATAAAGACGAGCAGAACAAACGCTCCTGCTGCGACTCCGTACACCCAGGTCTTCAGCTTCCCGTCTGCACAGAGAAACACACACACACACACACACACACACACACACACTTTTTATACACTGTATGCAATTAAATTTCCATTTCTAAGCTGAAGGGGGCAGTAGAGTTATACACATGACACTGAGTGGTTTTTTAGTGTGGATAAAACTGTTTACATTTCTATTACACAAAGGTTAAACAAACACAAGAATAGATGGAGAGTAAAAACTGTTTAGAAGATCATTTCATCGTCAAAGCATCCTTAATTTTTCCTTCACTGCTGTTTTTTTCCTTTCACCTTTTCCGCCCTCGTTCTGTTTTTCCCCTCTCTTCATTGGTCCCTGATTTCTTTTGTCCTTTCCCCATCATCTCATCCTCTTTTTCATATGACCTCCTGTTTGGCTGCCGTGTTACACCCCTCCTTCGTCCCTCCTTTAATAGCTGAGTAAGCAGTAATTTTGTGCTCTCAGCAATTACACACAATGGCTCCTCTGGTTTGAATAATTTGGTACAGACTGAAGGAGGACAGATTTTCTTTGTTTTGGTGAGTGTTACATCATCACACTACATACTTTCCCTCCTCTCCTGGTTATATTTGCTTCATATTCTACTTTTTTATAAAAAAAAACACATTTCTGTTTGATAAAAACAGACTGTGTCGAGGTGTGTTACCTGGGCCGAAGGGCTGCAGGAACCAGGTGCGGCCCGCCCTGCCCGGTGAGCTGGCTTCGGGCTGGGTGGGGTTGAAGGCTCGGATGGTCTTGACGTCGGCCTTGTTGTCTCCTGCGGTGGGGATCTCCAGCACCGGGATGACTGTGCACTGGTCCAGCAGGCCGTCTGATGTCATCACCTCAGTGTAGCCCTCCTCACAGCCGCACACCCCCGCCTGACACGGGGAGGAGGAGGGGTTAGCACGGTGACACAAACAAACAAGCCTCATACGCTATACATACTGCCATGTTAGCAGCCCATGAGGACACACAGAGCTAGTAGCTTAATGCTAGCATGTTCACAGGAGCAATGCTAACACGGTGATGCTTAGCAGGTATAATGTTTACCATGTTCACCATCTTGGTTTAACATGTTGGTATGCTAACGTTTGCTAATTAGCGCTGAACAGGACATACAGCTGAGGCTGGGGACTCCTTAGAGACAAGGTACTTCTCCTAATGGGAGGGCCTGTGGCTCAGTGGAAGTTTGGATGTCTCCTAATCAGAAGGTTGGTGGTTCGATCCCTGACAGCTACAGTCTACATGTCAAAGCTCCCTTTGGCAAGACACTGATCCCCCAAAATGCAGGTGTATGAATGTAGTTAGTCCCTGATTGGAGGCTGGCACCATGCATAGCAGCCTCTTCCATCAGTGTGTGGAAGGATGAAGGTGACATGTAGTGTGGAAGTGCTTTGAATGGTCTGAAGACTAGAAAAGCGCGACACAAGTGCAATTCATTTACCATTCACCATGTCACACATTGATTACTGCAACTCCGTACTGGCAGGCCTTCCTGCACGCACATTCAAACGTCTGCAGATGATCCAGAACGCAGCAGCACGACTGGTCTTCAATCAACTCAAATCAGCACATATCACTCCACTGCTCACGTCACTCCACTGTTCATATCCCTCCACTGTTCACGTCACTCTACTGTTCATATCCCTCCACTGTTCACGTCACTCCACTGTTCATATCCCTCCACTGCTCACGTCACTCCACTGTTCATATCCCTCCACTGTTCACGTCACTCCACTGCTCATATCATCCCACTGCTCATATCCCTCTACTGCTCATATCACTCCACTGCTCATATCACTCCACTGCTCATATCACTCCACTGCTCATATCACCCCACTGCTCATATCACTCCACTGCTCATATCCCTCCACTGCTCATATCACTCCACTGCTCATATCCCTCCACTGTTCACGTCACTCCACTGCTCATATCACTCCACTGCTCATATCACCCCACTGCTCATATCCCTCCACTGCTCACGTCACTCCACTGCTCATATCACTCCACTGCTCATATCACTCGCACTTGAAGCTGTTTGTTGGCTCTTACTGACTCCGTTCCCTCCTGTCTTGTTGCTTGTGTTGTATTAACTCTCAGTTGTCACTTTGGACAAAAGCGCCTGCTACATGAAATTGTAACACTGTAACATTACCAGGGGCTGTGCCTTACATCCCAGGGATTTTTGCTTCTTGTAACTTTACTACATCTCCTCCTAACCCGTACCAAGTAGGTTTGGTGCATCAACCAAACTGTGAGGGTTTCTTCTGATTCTTTGTGACGGTCATAGTTTGGAGAAAAGATCGTTCAGGCTAAAACAAAATGCAAAGATTGTATTTTGGTCTGACAGGGGACACAGCAGTCAGAGGTCACACCAGCTTCATATTCACCCGGGGGGAAATGTGATGCTAATCCCTCCAAATGTTGTCCCTGGTGGACTATTCAGCTGACCAACATGAAGATCCCTGCAGCCTGCAGGATGGTAACTAAAATGCATCGTTCAGAGCAAAGCCTCTCAGTCTTTAAATAGTACGGAAATAAACAAAGTAAGCCCACACAGGCTCAGTTAGAGAGAAGAGATGAAGAGAAACACGGAGCGGAAGGAGAGACTATAACTTGTTGACCTCTGATTCTGTCGCTCTCTGCAGATTAACATCTGTTAATCTCTAATTCCTTGAAAGCCATTCGACTTTATTTTGACTGTGAGTCTCTTGTTAACAAGTTGAGTTGGTTTGACACTAATTTTTCTTCTGGGGTTTCCTTTATTTCTTAACCCTTTAATCTCTTTGTTCTGGTGTCAACATGCAGTTATTTCAGGGTGGAGGAGGGACAACTCAATGACACACTGATTATTAAACGTATTCGGAACTATTTTGTACCTCAGATATCATTTATTTCACTACATTGCTTACAACTGTTATGTTTGCTACTTTAAAATCGACTTATCCATCTTTACAGAACCGTAGGAAAGATTTAAACTTAAGACGTATACAGTTTGTCTGGGACTGCTATGTGAGGCGACGGCTCTTTCACACAATGCAGGAGACTGAGGTCCAGTTACGTGTGAAAGAAAAAGACTTTCACGCACCATGACGTGTATCTAAATATGAAACAAGTAGTTGTTACCTGAAACCTGACCAAAGAGAGCGTTCAACATGAACCAAGTGATAGACGGGAAGAAAACAGACCTAATGGGAACCTTTAAGAAACCCTAACTGTAGGAGAAAGTGAATAAACCTTAAATCAGACCAAATATAAAGGAAGAAGACAGAACTTAATCAGATGCTAAACACACCTATATGTACACACACTGTATGTGTAGCTGTTGACTCCTCCGTATTTTCTGTAAAGCACTTTGGTTAATGTCTGTTTATTAATGTGATCTGTGAGTTCGGTCACTTCTGATACACTCTCACTGAATAACTGTCTGAAAGGTGTGTTCCAGGTGTTCCAGCTGCAAAGCTGTTGTGTGTGTGGCTGTGAGAGACCGAGCCTGTGTGAGAACCGATGGAGCAGTGAGAGCTCCTCGCAGGATCAAGACCTGTCTGTCAGAACCAGACCACTTGTCTTCATGGTTCTTCACCTTCGCGATGCAGGTAATGAAAGCCCATCAGTGGGCCCAAGTACAAGTCGGACTGGGTTTTGCCGTGGGTCTCAGGTCAGATCAAGGGTTGGACAGGAAAGTGTTGAAACTGCTGCTTTCAGTGCCAGAGTCGAGTTTAAAGTTAATCCCTGTGTTCTTCCACAGAGCTTTAAACCAGGGACTGGTTCAGGTTTGGTGTTTCAAATGTATGTCAGGGGTCGACAATGAGCACAAGTTTCCACTGGCACGCCGGGCCACGAACTTTACAAATTTACTGGCCCTGAAATAATGTGTTTTTTAACGTCAAATGTTGTTTCTCCTTATGTAAGGGTTCTTCTTACTGAATGTTCACTTGTGGAACTTTTATAAACTCATAAAAATAGAACCAAATAATCATATAAATAAAAAGGTCATTTTTTAAAGGAAAGCTTACCGTCTCCTGCTTTCTGTCAGCACACCCACATCACGCTGCGTGTGTGCTGCAGGTGTAGCCGTTAAAAGCAAACGGTCTGCGGCACGTCCGCTCCGTGAACGGTCCATTTACGTTGCCACAACGTAACGGGGCGAGGTGCTGCTGATAACGGTTATACTCGCGTAACTCCCGTTTACCTCGGTCGTCCCACAGGCACATCTGTGACAGCTGCAGCGTCACGTGCATGTTTACAGTTTACCGGCAGGTGACACACAGACTCTGCATGCACAGCGGGGGCAGTAAATCCCCCTCGTGTTTGCACAAAAACTGAAACGAGTGCTTATCCCGGTAACGACGGTATTGCAAAATCCATGTCGTGGCAGAAGGTGACACCGGTGCCGGTATTAAAACCTCTTCTTTCATAGTCCAGTGCACTCTGTTGCCCTTTTTCCAGGCATTCGATCAAACAAAACATTTAACTAGTCTGCGGTAACTTGCTAACGTCAGTTAATGTGTTCTACAATGACAGTTGCTGTGTCGAGAGCCCTGTATTTACTGTGGCAACATGAAGTTTTTTGTGTTAAAGCCTTTTTGTTGGTTGAAAGCAAACGTATCACTCCATTTGTGACACACCGCAGGGAAACCAGCTCTCCCCAGGGACTTGGAGCTACTCCACTGCAGAGAGCAGGTCTGAATAAAGTCCCAAAAACATTATTTAGACCCCCAGAGCTCCAGGGGTAGTATTTCCCAAAGGACAGGCTCTTTAGGTGTGTCGGAGGTTGGCCTTGCAGCGCGGAACATTTTATCTCGGTCGAATACTCGCAGCATTCAGAAGACTGGATGAGTAGCTGGTAGTTTGTCCGGGTGTGTTGCCATACCATGCTTAAATATTTACAACGCTCGGAGGAGGAAGCGGCTGTCAAGCAAATACTTTCATCCATCTGAGGCATGGACGACATCCTCTGACCAAAATAGAGCCTGTGAAGATCAACATGAACGATGTGGTTCTGACAGACTGTCTTGTTGTTGTGAACTGTCTTAGATGTTGCGTCAGTAGTCGAAAAAACAAGATATGTTTGTCGTTGGAACGGATTGATTAGCCAAGGTGTCTCAAACAGGATTTAGGTGATCAATTTAATGAGTTTTCTGATGTCTTATAAGTCAAATCTCATAGACAGACCAACTGAAAAGTCATGTAGTCTGCACTTTGCTTTATACCCTTTAAAGAGCGTTTAAATTGCACTTTTATCCTCTAGGATTGGTTGCTATTTGTGCCGCTGATCTGCTGGTAAACAAGGAACAAAAGAGTGTATTTGTTGTTTGTATTTATGCTAAAATGAAAAACATTCAGCATCTTTAACAAATCACAGAGCATTATGACAAAGCTATGATTTACCATCTGATTCTAAACTCATCTCAGTAAAAGCGCCGCAGTCTGATGCCTCTGCCTGTTTTGTCAGACAGGGTGTGTGTTTGAGTGTGCAGAGCTGTTTGTGTGTGTTCGGGGATGCCGCCCCTCCTCCACACCTCTCCTCCCTCTCCTCCCTGTCTCTATTCATCACCCTGCAGGGGGTCCCCAGCTCCACGACAATCTCTGGAGGATAATCGTCCTCAGAAATCCCCGCCGTGCAAACAGAAGCTGCGTCCGTCCGTCAGCAGCCAGAGCGAGAGACGAGGAAATGATCATCTGCATCTCCTCAGCGGCAAACAAAGGAGGACATGTTTTATCATTTGATGTATCTGCTTTCATTCTCCTGAGGCTGTAACGTTCACACATACACAGTGCAAACTTATCCCTGCAGGCATCTCCATCTTCCTTCCTGCAACCACATCTCTGAATCATACAACCACATGCTAAAACTAACACAGCTCGGCTTCTGCTCTGTGATGTATAATGCATCGTGGTGTAAAGTTACACTGAAAACTTCATCTTCAAACCGAGGCTGGGAATGTTTGAGGTTCCACAAAGAAAAGCTGATACGTGATGCTACGGACACTTCAACAAATTAGGATTCCCGCCTTGCCTCCTTCTTCAATGCTTCCAAAAGAATGACAGTGTAACTGCGGCTGGGACGGAGGATATATCTGTGTATTGAAATTATTTGAACAGCGTAACGAGACCTGCATTAAAGGACCATTAACAGAAGGAACATAATACCAGAGAACGTCTGTGTGTGTTCCTTTGCAGAGTGTGAGGTCGTCAGTAGAACCTTCTCACCTTCTCAGAACGAACAGGTACACGAGCTCGTCCGCTGGGACGCATGAAAAGAATGAATTAAACCAGATTATATAAAATCCCCCCTCGGTTCTGCTGAGGCATCACATTCACAAGAACTGGACGAACAGACAACTCATGCGACCTTTGACCTTTGACCTTGAAACTCTAATCTGTTTAACCTCGAGTCGAAGAGGAAGAGATGTTTGTGCCACATTTAAAGATGTTCCTGAGATATCTAAGGAACAAGAATGGGACGAAATGAGTGTTTGTCCAGGACATTATGTTATCACAGTTGACCTTTGACCTTTTGGGTAAAAAATGTCATCACTGCATCATTTTTCCTCTTAGACGTTTGAGTGAAATTTTATTATGAGTTTTTGACTTTTGTCCAAAAATTAATTACAGAGGGGTCCCACCAAGCGTGACCTTTGACCTTTGACCATAATCCAATGAGTTCATCCAGGAGTCCAAGTAGACGTTTATTTTTTATCAGATTTAAAGACTTCCTCCAGACCTTTGCTGTTTCCAACCCCGGCAGCAGCTCTCATCAGCACACAGGCATCGAAGAAGTCTCAGTGACCTCTTGACCTTTCCTCAGTACCACGGTCAGGGCAACATTTCTCCTTGTGCCAAACACATCTCAAAAAATGGATTGTTTGTCTGATTGTATGGACCCATTAAATTTTCTTTATTCTTAAGACTCAGGTAAAAAACATTCACTTGAACTCAGCGTCCACAGAATGCCACCAGGACTTTGAGCTCTAAGGGCACTCTAATGATTTCTTACTGCGATGCTTCGATGTTGGCAGACTCAAAAGAAACAGATTAAAAGGAGAAGGTCAAATTCAAAGCAGCAGAGGCCAACAGGTATATGTCAAGCTCTGTAAAAACCTGGATTCTACATTTACAGCATCTTCTCATTAGCCGCTGTCTGCCAGGTACACTCCCACGACACCAGCCTGTAACGTAGTCTCTAAGCCCATAACATCATGACATCACTGTGTGTTCATCCAAACCGCAGAGGAGATTATAAAACAGCTTTTAAACCAGTTGGTCATGATGAAACAAACGCATTTGGTCACTTTGTTCATTCTATGCTAGGAAAGGTTCGACATGCTTCAGGCTCTGAGTGGTGATTTAAATCAAGTATCAGCGCAGACTTTGCACACGGTGGCGGCATTTAGAAATGACTGCAAACACACTTGTTAGCTGTTTGTTCGTCTAACAAGCAGAAGGTTCCTGACTACAGACTACAGAGCAGAGAGCATGAGCAGGCCTCAGACTAGCCTGACATTTCAGCCTGGCAACCGTCTGAGCAAAACACTATTGATTATCTTCCTCCTCTACCTGAGTAGCACATTAAATCCTGACCTTGTATTTACAGCCAAGATACAGATTAGTCATCACGAGGCCTAAAATAACTTCAAACCCAGTGTCGTGGGTATCTGGTAGAAGAAGCATCAATTTGTACTTCTTCTTTAGAAACAAACTTAAAGGGAAAAAATGTATTGATCTGCTTTTGGCCTCAGAAATGTTAACTAAATCAAAAGAAAAATAATCTAAAGTTTACAGTCATAATCCGTGTTTTACTTTAGTCACATATCACAAGTTTCAACTTTGGATTCAGATTCTGTAATTAAATCAGCATTAAAAAAAAGAGTAAAAAGAGTCACCAGAAGAAGCCACTATATTATTCAATAGTTAGCAGCAAAGAGCTCATTTCTTTGGTCCAAGATGATTACCTAAATTAACAATCAGCTCAGAGCCTTAAAATGATTTTACTTTATTTCAACAGAACAAATTAGCAATACACTGACTCATTCCTAAATATGATGACTGTACAACACACTGGTGCGTACATTATTCAAATACCCGATGGGCTATTAACATGACAAACACACTACAGTCATGCTAGCAGCTCTTTGAGAATTAGCGCGCAATAGCAGAAGAAAAGTTAGCGAGAACACCAAAGTTGGAGGCTATGTTAAGACCAAAAACGAGTTTTGAAAGTAAAAATTGAGCTGGTTTACTACGTGAGTATGCGCCCAAAATATTCAGATCGTGCTGTTATTCTGATTGCTGATATGGGAATGACGCAAATGTGCATCTTTTCTGTGTGCAAAAAATCACTTTGTCCTTTAGAGTTCTCTGCCTGTGGATCTTTAACATCTGCTCCACATTGCCCCTATAATTTCTCTACAGATCAACGCGGCGACCAAAAGCATCTCCAGAGCTAAACCACCGGTGCGGCTGAAAATAAATATAAAATCATCTGTTAGCACATTTGCTATAATTCTAACTTTGTGAATGTAAAAACAAAGATGAGTCGTAATTAACCGGTCGACCTCCAGCGTTGCCTGAATCTAAGCAGTTCTCTCCATAATTAACAGGTAAAACAAATCGTAGCTCCAAAAACGAGATAATTTTTCTCCATTACTCCACCCATAACATCCCATCATTAGACCCCTCCTGCCCGGTAAATGTCCATATTTTGCCTCCTCTTCAAATGATAACAGATTTAAATGTAAAATCACAGAACACAATGTCGGAGAACGAGCCACTGTGTACAACGGCACTGACGTTACGAACGACATGGTATTTCATCAGTATCTATGTGTCAGCTGTGTCACTGACTGGCGTTCTGTCGATGCCCATCCATCCCTCCAAAGGATAATAACACTGTTCTGTTCTCTCTATGATCTTCCTCATTTTGAAGCATGAAATCATCTTTCCTTATTGTCTCTGCTTTGCTGCTTTGTGTTCTCAAAAACACAAACAAACCCTGAGCAGCTGCTGTTTAACCTGCAGTGTTTTAGTCCAGGTGTGTTCGGAAGATAATTGAAAAGATTAACAACAAGCGCCAACACCAACAGAGTCAGATTAGTGTGTTTTTTCACTCTCTTTTTTTTTTTGTCTGTTCTGCATCTTTTTTTCCTTTCACTATCCAGCTGCTCTGCTCTCATCCCAGCAGGAGGTCTGGGGCTCAATCAGGCCTTCAGCAGGCCTTCTTTCAGCCACACTGCAGGTCTGCACATACAGCTACTGGGCTCTGAACTGCTGATTGATTTGCCCTGTCATAGATGCATGGCCATAGACTGTATGTAGGGAAAGTACTGTAGGTCGCCTCTGGTAACAAATTGATGCCAAATCAGGAGTGTCTTTCTTTTTAATATCCAGCAGGGGGAGACTCCACTGGATGCAAAAACAGGTCTGATTATTTGGCAGCAGATTGATTTATTACCCCTGTAACATTTTCCTCACCAGTTTTCGGACTCGATAGTTTTAAGTCTTCTTTGATACAGAGTGATGTTCAGTCTGTAAATGATGGTCCCATTTAGAGTCCAAAAGACGATACAGCAGGGTATGCTTTAATTCATGACTGATCTGTCAACCACATTACTGTGTAGCCTCTCTTTTCTGTCTCTGTCCCAATATTACGGTGGCCCTGAGAGCTCAACGCACAGCGACTTAAGAAAACACATGCAAATACACAAAACACAAGCAAATTAAGAAAACATCTTCATCAATTTGACAACACATGCGCAGCATTTAGAAACAAGCAGCAAATACAAAAATGCAGCAAATACTTTTGTATTTGCTGTGTGTTGAGCTCTCGGGGCCACCGTACAATATGCCCCTGGCTCAAAACAATTACATGGAGATGGTCAACATGCAAACTTCAAGTTAGAAAAATGAAAGTCCACCAACCAATGGGTGATCTTCTTCATGCATAAGTAACATTGGTTTTAGTTATCTGCAAGCGACTCAGCTACAAACCAAAGTACGTTTGTTCAGATTAACAAACTGACTCGTCATTTGATTTACTTCATACAGGTAATGACGTGTTGTATTTTGGTGTATTAGGCTTGTGTGGACTGCAGAGTCATTACTGGCGCCACCATGAGATGCTAGCAGAAGCTTTCAAGCACCAAACGACACTACGAGACACTGAAAGAAAAGTCAGTTATTTATATAGGGCCAACTCGTAACCAAAAAGTTATCTCAAGACAATTTACAAAAAGAGCAGGTCTAAACCGTATTCTTTGTTTTACTATCTACAGCCGTGAATCCACCATGAGCCAGCAAGTCAGAAGGCGTGAAGAAACAGCACCAAAATACACCAAGAGAAAAGATTCCAAAAGGCGCTCGGGGATAAGTTATGTAATAGATTGAAGATACATCTGTAAAACTTCTTTTAACTAGAGCGGGCAGTCAGCATGTGAGACAAACAAATGTAGAAACATGCACCTTTTTAACGTCTAACCCAGCTGACATTAGCAAAGCCAATGGGCCACCTGTGGCACAACCTTTAGTCCCAGTGTTGGCATCCGTCCAATTAATGGGACACTTATGATCCGACAGCTTAGATTGTTTCTGCATGTTAGGCTATGCTTTGAATTCAAGCTTGAATTTCACAAGTGAAACTAAAGCACTTCAAAGTGAGCGACTGTGTAGCCTGTGGTACAGCTCTGACTGGGAAATACTTACAGGTAATGGATCTGTTCTGATGACAACATGTGCAGGAGCAGGCAGGTGCATGCACGTTTACAAAAGGTTCATTCACTCAAGTCTACAAGAAGCTGAATGTGGCCCAAGAGCTCAAAGGATTTAATTTGACCCCAGGTGTGTACAATAATGTCATCACTCCATGTAAAACTCACCTCCGTGCACAGAGAGCGGGGCTTGGTGCAGGGCGGGTCACAGGACCAGTCAGCCATCGGCCTGGCTGTTGCTGGACATCCACCTGAAGAGCAAACACCAAACAGGTCAGAGTCAGAGTCAGAGGTTTACAGCTGCTGTTTCTGTCATCGTAAGTCTCTCAAAGCTTTGCTCCGAGTTTAGAGAAGCAAAAATAGAATCCTTGAGCAGGAACAATTGTGGCCCAGTTTTTTAACTGCTTTTCGTACACTTCTACAGTTTCTCGAGCTGGAGGCGATGAACGTTACGAGCAGCTGCACTCGGCTCTCCTGTCTCTCTGAAAATAACACTTAGATTCAGCTCATTACAATAACAGAGATGCTGGAATCCGACAATGAGGCCAGTTTGAAAAGCACTAAAAATTCAGCTTAAATCCCCAGAAGAGTTACGGCCCTGTTTTAAATGTATCCTTTGGCAGACACGCTGCGTGGAGGCGTCGGGTTTAAAAGCTTCCAGAATTGATTTAATAAGCATGAAATGTTATTTACTTTTCCCTTTATGTGGTGATTTACTGCATTAAAGCCAAGACCACTGCAATTCTCTGCACCTACACAGTAGCTCCTCCATAAAAACATCACACAAATGCTGCATTTGTGACCAAAACAACTATAAGGGGGGTGATGGGAGGGGGGTGCAGTGACTGGATAATGTTGGAAACCTATGAGCCCAAATCACTGGTCATTTGACAGATATCTGCCTCTCTGAAGTTTAATGATTATGTAATGCACCAGCAGCATAGAATAAGTGTGTTGTAGATGACTCTGTTCAGCGCTGGCAAAATGATGTCATCGTGTGGTGTTTAGGAAAGGTACTGCCAGCACTGCTTGGTTTAGTGTGAAAGTAAAGCTGCTGAAAGTCCTGTGTTGGTTGAGCCATCCATCACCCCAACCAACAACCCAAGCGGCCTCTTGACCAAGTCCCATGAGTTTCCACTGGCTGTACAACCAGAGGAGTTGTTTTGAGGTCAAACAATGAGTTGAAATGCTGATGCCTTTAGCTTCTGAAAGACCTCCAAGCTGGCTCAAAGATGATGTCGATTATTTATGACAATATTGCATAACTCTTTGTAGGTATATGAACGTATTCCGCCAACTATCTGCACGGATTCCAGCCAACACATCCAAGTGGGGCTTACATGGGCTTGGGTGGACTGCAACTGGGCATGGGCTCTTAAGTGGGGTGGTGCTGTGGCCCACATGGGGACATTCATGGGTTGCAATGGGCTATCATTAAACAGCAAACATGGGTACTGGATGGGTCACAAGTGGGTAACATTCACCCCTAAGGGCCATGTATGGATCGCATCGAGGGTCCTTCATCAACCCATCTGGTCTAACCCATACTGGGCCTCTTTAGGAACTGAGGACAACACTGCTTAGGCCCCAGTTTGGGATCTGGGCCCCACATGGCTGTGCTGGATGGATCCAGTCTGCTGCTTCCCCTGGACCAAAGCAAACTGTTGTTGCTATGGAATAAAGTGCCTGGAAGCAAAGGCAAGAGCTCTTAATGACACTCCTGGACTACATGAGGGAGGATACTGTTTACAGTGTAAAGGAATCTACACCCTCTAAAGCTCCTGACTGAATGCACAATATTGTCGGTAGGTGGGGTCTAATTTAATCACGTGTTAATCAGGTTCATCTGGGGTTTTGTGGGAGGGAAAGGCTATGTCAGGTAAGGAGGGTGGATTCCCACAGTGGATAACATAAGCTGGATACCGTAGACATACAGTGCAACTGACACTGATTCCAGACTTTCAGAGGAAACGCACGTCTGCAAAACATGCTAATCTGTCGGAGCTTCTTGAATAATTATTAGGGAGGGATACTCGGAGAGAGAGCTCATTATGCATGTTCAGAAGGGTGCTTCCTGTGAGGAACATTAACAAGAAGAAAAAAGCAGTGTGCCAGGCAGATCCACCCCACATAAGCACACCATCTGGAGTCATGGCTGCGCTGACTTTACCGTTGGACTCTGAGCTGAGCGTCGTCTGATCTGCCATGACTCCAGGCCATAACGTCCGATCCCCTGACGAGCGGAGCTCATTCATACAGATATGGTTTACCACCTGAGAACTGGGTAACAATGTTATGAGGACTGAGCTTAGCCCTGACAAGTGATGGGCAATGGGATTAAACACTCACTGTGGCGCTGCTGTGGATTAAATACTCATCTGCTTACAGTTTCCTGGAATTCTCTGTCAACTGATGCTTGGAAAGCTATCTGGGATACTCCAGAGTCAGACAGTTTTAAGTAACCTCATTCAAACTATCACTCTTCCCCGAGCAGCTCAACACCTCATGTGTCGGAGCTGTGCGGCGGCGGCTGAACTCATTTAGGTCACATCCGTACTATTTGACTGGAGCCGGGATTACAGACGGGTTCACACAGGAGGTTTTAGTCGCTGTGTAGAGGGTCTAATTTGACTGATTTCCTCGGTAAAAGCAAAAACGGTCTACTTCTAAACTAACTCTGGACCGGATGAACTGAGAATCCTTTAATATTTGGATGAAATATGAAGCCAAAATTAAAAATGTCACCTAAGCAGGATGGTACAAAACTCAAAGGGGATGTGTTTGTTTTTGATGAATACAGACTAATGTGCATTTATGGAACCTGGGAGCTTCTAGTCACTTTTTCTCGTCCCAGATTCATGTATTTTTAAACTGTAAGCTCATTAAACCCTCATTAAGCTCAGATCAGAGGGAATAACTCTTCATTTAGTAAAAAAACAGTTTGGGCCCGTCAGTGAGGGTGACACTTTTTTGTTATTTCTGCCACATGCTGAAAAGTTTGATTGTTGTTAGGGTTATGGTTAGGGTTAGGGTTAGGGTGTCCATTAAAATGTTTGTTTCAGTAATGGTACAAACGAAAGCTGTAATATGTGACAAACATTTTAAAGTAGTTAACAGTGATTACAGTATTTTTAAACCTTGGTCCAAATGACAATTAGTTACCAAAAATTTGTTTTTTATGAAAAACTGAGAGGCTGTTTTTATGCAGAACCAGCTGTTACATCGCTCTCTTCAAAGCCACCAGACAACATTGAATGAAACATTTTACTTCACATAGTACAGGAGCTTCTGATCTACTGTTTCCTCGGTCTGTTAGTTTGTTCGTCTCATTCTGACACTTTGGTGCTTTAAATGTTTAGTCTGGCTTCAACACAATTATTCGTTACACACAATAACACAGACAGGGCGGCTGTGGCTCAGGGGAAAGTGGGCAGTTTGATCCCCAGCTCCTGCAGTCTACATGCCAAAGTGTCCTTGGGTAGGACTCTAAACCCTGAAGCCACTGGTGTATGACGTGTGCGTGAATGTCATGAGTTAGATCCCGCTGAGCAGGTTGCAAAGCATCCTCTGCCCTCAGTGTGTGAACGTCTGAATGTGACATGTAAACGTGTTTTTTTTGCAGCCTGTTTCTCTTATTGGAAATCGTTGGGCCGTTTCAGTACGTTTGCACCTGTCAGCCATCGTAATGTAACAAAAAGGTCTATCCCTGTCTGGATCCTATTTATAACTCTGTCTGTGAAGGTTCTCAATCATCCAGGTCGTTGTAATTCTAAGCTTAATCCAAAAGGCAGCTGGAATTGAAGTTCTTGAAGATGTTTCACCTCTCAGCCGAAGAACTGAAGAAGCCTTTCAGTGAAACATCTTCAAGAACTTCAACCAGGTCCAATTGCCTTTTGGATTAAGCCTAGAATGTTTTAACTACTTCGCCTGTCACTGCCAAAGACAAGTAGTTTTAGTTGATGTCGACCTGAGGACACCTGTAAGTAGGATAGCTAACTTTTGAGCAGTCTAAGTGCAAAAGAAGTCTACTCTGCCAAATCAGGTCCAAAATCCAGTTCACAGTCACTGCCCATTAAGAGCCAGAGCTTTATTATGCTTACCTGTAATATTTAGTCCATCTGATCGCTGACACCAGACGAGTCGAGAAGAACCCCTCCACGGTCCAGTCCTCCACTTGTACTCAAAACACTGGCCGTCTGCAGGAAGAGCAGGGTCGTGACTTTGTTCAAAGCTTCAGAAGCAGTTAGGCTCATACTGTAAATAAAACAAGTGTACTTCTGTAACATGCCTCTGTATAATCACTGTGGTGTCAGACTGACCTGTACATGGCCGAGCCTCCAGCTCCTGTTCTGGGCACTGCAGCAGGTTCTCTGGATCCTGGGCCACCACGGCTCGGGATCGGACCTGGACCGAGCCGAAGCCCAGGTCGTCCCCGCTCACGCAGCTCAGCTGGCACGGACTCCAAACAGTCCAGTCTGTCAGGTAGCACTCTCCTGCAGAACAAACAGGAAGTTCAGCAACCCAAACTAAAATATGTTCGTGCTGCATTTGAGGAAACTCACCGTTAAACTGAATTCAATAAAACAAAACGCATGAGATTGTTGAAAATATGTTTCATGTCAAAGCAAAGAGGGAAAACGAGCAGTTACATGTTTGAACGTCTTAACGAGTTAAAAATGGATTTCCAGCCCGGCAGCCGAGTCTCACTCCCAACTCGTCAAACATGGCAGCTTGGTCACTTGCCCAATGATGATCTAAGAGGGGAACCCCCGAGCTACATTTCTTGCCGCTGTCATGAAGCTTCATCTTTTGATGTGACACTGAAGTCACGTTATGTAAGATGAAAAGCGTGGAAGTCTGCTCGGGGTGGCGTCAAATGAATTTAAACCGTAACCACGATCTTTTCCTTGAACATAAACAAGTGTTTTGATGTTGTTGCAAATCCAACGTTTATACAAATTAAACATAATTCTCAGCCGGCTTTAATTTGAAAATCTAAGCGGACATTTCATATTATTTATTATCGCACACTTTTGAGAAGAGTCTGGCTGCAGACCTGCACTCTCCCTCCGGTTCCTTTGCAGGCTCCGTCAGGCCACCTCCTTTGTCAGGACAGGAAGTGACACATTAGGCCTATTATACATATTAAGGTGTCATGACATAAAGAATACACTTATTCTTTTAAGAGAAATTGAGGTTAGAACTGTTCCTGCCCTTCATGTGTACCAACACTGTTCTAAATTAAAATATTTACTGGCCTCTAAAGAACTTCAGGTTTACAGCACGAGGAGACGTTAGCTTCTACAAAGTACCAACAGTTGTCTGTTTTTCATATTAAATGGAGCTGACTGCAGTAAAATGCTGAACTATATTATTTTTCAAAGGGAAATTCTGAATGAAAAGTCTGTTTTTTCAGAAAGAGGAGAGAGCCTAAGCTCCAACTGCAGACTACACGAGGTGAGCTTTATTTTTGTGTACATTTATGTAACTCACTCCGGTTTATCTCTCTTTTACAGAATGCATTAATAACGCGTATAAATAAGATACTGTTAGCCAGGCTAATAGTAGAACAATTGAAAGATAAATGATGAGAGCGCCCAAACCGGAAGAGTCTACACGGTTTTATTTGGTCATTTCCTGCATCGATTTCCTGTCCTGACAGCGGCAACGGACCCGACCTGAGAGTGCAGGTCTGCAGCCGAACTTTTCTGGGAAGCCCTGCACGAGCAAAACTGATGCTAGATTATAGATTGTAGCGTATGGCCTCAGACCCAGCTGCTGTATTTAACGAGCTGGTAATTAGCAAATTGCAAATGGCGCAATCAAATAAAAAATGTCAGCATTTGAAGTGTAATAGTCTTTAAAACATTCGATCTTACTAGGCTGTCACATAAGGATGTGACACGTGTCATTAAGGTATAAACATTCAGCTGTCACCTTCACTCGCTGACAGTGGGACGTTGTGCAGCTGAACAAAGGTCAGTAACACTGCAGTGAAATCAATATGAAAACACCTGCTCTCATATTTTCCTGATCCATTTTTCAGAACAATCGTCTGCCCAGAAGCAAAGGGAACGCTCTCTGTAAAATAGGTCACGCTGCTCTCTGTAACGTTTGGGCTGATGAGCTCGTTTCTGCACTTTCAATTAATAAAATATCCAGTAATTAAGCACAGATATGTATAATCACATTCACTGTGGTGGAAACCTGTTTGAATAGACGTCTGAATGGACACCAGCTGAACCGTATCTGCGTCCTCTTTGACCTCGTGGTCCTCTCTAAGCCTATTACAGTTCATCAAGGGCTGATTGCACCCACACACAATCCAACCTGGAGTACTCAGTTTAAGTATCCACACTTGCACACATGTTTCTATAAATACTGCACACACACACACACACACACACACAGCCACACACACACACACACACACACACAGCTGCCGTCACTACAGACAGAGTTTTGGTAGCAACTGAAAGGCTTCCACTGAGGTACACAAACAGCCATTATGAGCTCTGTAAAGCTCTTCGCAGCCTCCCACCTGTGAACATCAGCGCTGCTTTGTGCGGCGTTTTGTGAAGCTCTTGAAGCTCCTTCAATCAAACACACTCAACAACAAGTGCCCCGACTGTCAGGTCCTTCTTGTTATTGTGAAAACCTGGGCTGAGCAGTGTCGGTTGTAGCAGGAAAACAGGCGGTAGACGGTCGTGTTATGTTGTTGCATTAGTTGAATGTTGAATTTCTCGGTAACATCAGCTGGTTAAACTGGGCGGTAGGGCTGTCCCTGAACAATGCAAGCCTGAAGCAAGCTGGTGTTAAAGACCGTGCTGAAGGCAGGTGAGGTAACGTTAACATTTCTGAATGTGTCTGAAGAACCAGGCCCGTGGCGGAACATGATTTAAACAGTTAAACATCGTCCCTCCCCAGCTTTGGGCCTCTGTCTTTGCTCCTAGCTGATCACTACCTTCCTACTAAGAGCTGAATAATGGTCATAAGTCTTTTTGGTAATGTGCATAAAACAGGTACTCTGTTACACTCAGTGCAACATCTGCACTGGAACCTGAGCTAATGTGCAAACTGAACAACCCATGACAACATGGGCTTCACTGTGTGTGCTGAACACCTACATCTTTTTAGGTTTCTATAACTCACAAACAGGAGAGATGTATTTTATATAACCAACCCATAACAGACTACATCACATGGATAGGTTACCCACAAGGCCTCCTTTGTTTAAGGCAAAGGCTGAGCCGGTAACACAACAGACACAGCAGACAGGTCTGAAGGACACTACGACAACAGACAAGTTGCAGCTCCCAGATGGATATTGAGGGTTTTTTTCTGCAGCTACCCAACCAATGAAAACTTGGCCGACTTGCACTCATTAGTGGGGAGCTCTACTAGACAGGGTAGAGATTAATCAGTCATCCCCAACTACCTTAAGAATCTGGCTCCCTTGTAGGACGTGTCATGATAGCTGATATATTGTTTACACCATCAATGATCGGGCTGTCGAGCAGTTGGACCTCTGTCAGGTCATGCATGCTGTCCAGCTGCTGAAATCTAACGTAAAGAAGTCAAAAGCTGTGCAGCTTCATATTCTTCCTTTCTCTTTATGATTAAGCTCACAGAAGTCCTCCTGGATCTCCATTCTCTAAGAGCATAACATTACATAAGCTTTGTTTTCTTTAGCTAGCTTACTGCTCCGGGACCAGCCACTCACTGCTCTGCGGTCTTACCTGGACAGGGAACGGTACAGGCCTCCTGCAGAATGATCTGTGGATCTCCATCCACTGAGGGCTCCAGATCTCCACACAGCTCGTCATCCACCAGGCTGCTGTCCTGCTGACCTGAGCCATCCGACACGAAGCACGACACGTTCCTGAAGCGCAGGCCTTCTCCGCACCTCGCCCCCTGGTGGAACAGAAAACATTGATGTTTATATTAACAGTAGATTTGCTTGTTTTAGACGCTTGTTTTTAACTTCTTTTAACTCTTTTTTTCATCTGGCTGCAAAAAAAATGAATAAAAACAAAACAAGAGTGAAATGTATGTCTTAGGAAGTCCAGCAGCGTCTCAAAGTTGTTATGGAAACAGAGGGAAGGGCAAGGGAAGCTAAGAATATAGAAGAGTAAAGGACCTAAGATTGACCCCTGAGGGATGCCATGCGTCTGATGGGGAAAAGATGAACAACAACAGAAAAGATTCTAGTAGACAGAAAGGAGCATAGTAAGTTTGGAACGGATCCTTTTTGCCAACCAAATATGTAAGAAAAGGATGGAGGGGTCTATTGTGCCAATTCTGTAGGGAAAGCGCTCAGACAACTGGTTGATTGTGATGCAGAGTTCTGACAGACAGCAGGATGGAGGCTGACCTCAGACTTGCACTCGGACCAGGCGCTGTATCTCCAGCTGTAGCAGGGCTTCACCAGGCAGGGCTTCCACTGCTCCATCTGGGATGGACACGGCCTCCCGTCGCCCTGGGGAGCCTGGATCACTGTCCGCCTCCTCCACAGCTTGCCTGCAGAACAGCAGATAAGAAAAAAGAGATCATTTATTCATGAGGACGTTGACTGGAATGCTGAAACTTGACCGGCCCATGGCTCGAGCCTTGTTAAGATCAGGAAGACGGTTGGGTCAGAGCTGCTGGAAGGGTGTGGGCGTATAAAGTGGTTTGGAATACGTTATTGTCCGTCAAGGTGACCTCTGGTTCTTTCACCTCTGGAGCCGCAGCAGATTCTCAAACCAAAATTATAATGTTGGAGAGTTCATGTGGTAAATTCAACATCTGAACGATTCCACAGCTCTAACTCAATCACATTTTAATCAGTTAAACTTAAAGGGGTATGACACCAAGTTTACACATTGAGGTCACTTTACCCTTCACAGGGAGTATTGAGCATGCAGAAACAGCTTTATAATGTCTGTCCTCACTCTGGATGGACATTTCTCTGATGATGTCGTGATGATCTTGGTTTGGACCAACGAACGAATGAATGAATGAATGGAGTCCCAATGAAACCAAAATAGTTGACTACATTTTCATTCAGGTATCCCATGCTTGCCTACCCTTTTGATTTGTCCCTGTCCTCGCTTTTCTCATGGATTTTCAATTCCCACAGCCCCCCCAAGAATGAAAATTAGAAGACCGCCTCTTGATATTTCTATTGCCATATTTGTTAGTAATGCACTATTTGTGATGACGTTTATAAATTAAGTATTTGTTACACATATTTGTCAATCGAATCGACAGAGAGAGCGAAAGAGGGCAGTCAGGGGCAGTCAGGGGCAAACAGGGGCCCGTCTGTACCACAGTTTTCCAGCCTCCCGTTGTCATTCTGTTTTTGTAAACGCCAATCAACACCCACCGAAAAAACCTCCTAGTGTTCTGGTTTTACGGGAAACACGTTAATATGAGGAACGTTTCTCCCTCCATACACAAAGTGGTCTTGTCTTTGTGATCCGTACAGTTAAAGCTCACTTAGACTGCGTAATAATAATAATGACCTCCCCACCTGACTTTACTGTACACATGGACGAATTTCTCAGTAGCTTTTTTTTCTTCTGTCTCGTAATAATTCTACCCATTTTCTTCTCTTTCAGCTGAATTAAACTTTGGTGCAATTTTGGGGCTCCATCGTCTGCCCTGTGGCCACGTTTCATATTCATATTTCTTTGTTGTGTTAAAATGAAACACACGACTGTCTAAGGTTGGAGGATACGAGTGGGGAGGAGGGGAGGAGCGGCCTTTACCAAATTCACTCTGCATTTTAACCACGAGCCCCCAGGGGAGGCGTGTGAGAAAACTCTCAATTAGCTGCCGTCTCCAGGGAAGTGCATGCGGTGTTTACCCACTATAGCACCTCAAACAAATACGACACTCAGCGAGAACACTTGCGACGCAAAATAGAAAAGTAGGCCTCGGAAAATCCTGGAAATTTGTAAAATTTAAAATACATTCTGTGAAGCACAACTCTGATATTAATGTTTCAGAGTAAAAGCATGCTCTTGTATGCAGACACAAATTATGAAATTGTTTTGATCTGCTTCAAAAGGTCATCCCGGGAGCTCCAGGCCTTTGCAAATAGATCATTAACTCCCATTCTTAAATACATGAAGGATTAATTGGTGTAATCCCCAGTGTTGTTATTGCCAAGCCCTGCAAAACTGCACTGAATGTCGAACACTATCAGGAACAAGTCCCAGGGTGACGATTCCCCAGCAGCGGGTCTCAGCAGCTGCCAGCAAACAAACCAACGTGCATGAAGCTCAGAGGGAGCAGCCAAAATCCTCTGTGACTATCAAACAATGGGCCCTATGCATAAGAGCAGATTCAATCTGTACGCCGAACATGGGAATGACTTAACTGTTGCATTCAGTCATGAAATTGTATTCCCAACGAAGACATTCCCAAGTGGTCCTGTTGTAATAGTCCTGTACAGTAAGCCAGCTTCTCTCCACATTAGGAAGCACTTAAATGGGAATCCCTGTATTTTAAGCCCGGGCCCAATTAGGTCTCAATGACTAATAGGTACCAAAAGTTCTGGGATCGATCCAGTAAATTACTCATTTCATCAATTCATCATTATCTTTGGGGGCAAATGAGCCCGATCAAAGTGCGTCCACTTAAAGTTAATGCGTTTGCCACTGACAGGCTCAGATTGTTACTCTGTGTGTCTGACAACAGAAAGGATCCCGACAGAGAGACAGAGAGAGACCTTTAAGATGCGTTTGTTCTTTTTATAACCACAAACAGTCGTTACTTCGCTCTTTTTGAAGCTGACACAGAAATGGACCTGTCAGAACAAACGATTTCCCGCTCCAAAACTTGCTTCATCAGCTTGTTGTTTTGTTTGTGGGCGCAACTGCAAACAACTGTGTTGGATCTGAACTTTTTCCAAGGACCGTCTCATAATCGTAACACTGATTACCTGTGTGCTTACGACCATTTACACTCTTAGATGCCATTGGAACTATTTGTATTGTACATTCTTACTCTGTCCTGAGCATGACTTCACACATTTCAACCGCTGCTGGAAGTAGGAGCTCTCCGTGTGTCGCTTCTTAGCTTTAGCAATCTATTGAGCCACCAAATAAGAAGCCCTCTGTGCTGTCTCTGAAGTTGTGGCCATGTTCACCATCTGTGTTTTTTGCCGGGTGTATTCCTCACTCTTTCGATTGAATATATCTTTTGTTTTCGTCCTTATATTCCGGGTGCTTTGTAATCAGTATAATATTTTCTCAATTTAGCTAGTTTGGGCTTAGCATCACTTGTGGACTGGTTGAAGTATTTCTCCATGCTCGCCAGCTAGCTAGCTGGCTAATAAGCCAAGCTAAGAAGCTGTAGGAATTGACACAAAGTGCTTGTTCCAATGTCGCAAATGGTCGTCATCTGTAGACATGCAGTTTTTAATGATACAGCACAATTTTATCATTTATGATACATGTTTTATCATTTCTTTGCGGACCCCCAGGCTATGGTTTGTAGACCCCCACTTTGAGCACCACTGATCTACAGCACCAAAGTTGCATAAAAGAATTAAAATCCATCGAGGCGGGGTAGAGCAGCAACTCCAGGGTTCCTCAGTCACAGTTTTTATCAGTGGAGTCTGGTGGCTTTAAAGAGACATTTGACATTTGTCTTCAGTTTCATAAATACCATCTAACTCTTTGAAAAGGTCTGTCGCTGCAGGGAACCTAGATTTTACATCCGTGTCTTCATCAGTAACTTAACCAGGCAGAACATGGGAGATACTTGTCTTCAGCTGCCTCTCTTCTGTGTTAATAAAATGACCACCCTGTTCCTTTGCAAAACAGCTTATTTCAGAACTTATTTACATTCTGTAACCAGAGAAATGTCAGAAGTCAGGTGACGTGGTACAAAGAACTATGTTTCCGTTTGGGGTAGTGATCAGACCTGAAGCCTGAAGTGGTTTAGGTGCTGAGGACTCGATGTGTGCCATCGAAGGGGAGCTACTTAAGGAAAGGGACAAGGTACAGACTTATGTGATCTTTTGGGTTGGAGGACTTGTTGACACATTATTTAGGGAGGGTGTAGCCTTAAAAAAGCCTCACAATAAATATAAATTAAATGCCAGTCTTAAAGCTCCTCTCAAACCTGACAAACAACTCTAAGGCCAATTATAAACCACTGTGAAGTGGTTCCATATCTTGAATCAAAGTTCACCGTCTCCAGCATCATGTATGAACGTTGCTGAAGATGCTAGCTCCTTACGCCCACAGAAAGCAGCCATCCCCCTCCATTACGATCCCCATGCTTCTTGGTGTCCCTGCAGGGGGGCCATGGCAGTGTTTGGGGCTGAGCAGCGGGTAGCAGGGAGATCTGCTGGGCCTGTGTGCGGGCCCGTGCCAGCTGTCCCTTTCAGTGTTTGGCTGGAGAACACACAATGCCATGATTATCTATGCACGCAGGTTGGACACATCCAGGAAAATACACCACCTGATTGATAACGGCACCTTGCCGCTTCCAGGTATGTTCATTTGCTTGAAATAACAACCCGGCTCATTGCTATTCCTGGCTCCGGAACAGAAATTAGCTTCTCCAGGGAAGTTGGTCGTCGCAGCCAGCCGGGAGATAAAACGAAACACAGGAAGGAGAGAGAGAGGAGGGCCTCTCTTCCTGTGGCCTACCTGCTGTTTCTCTGCACACAGAGAAAAATCCTCCTCGCCTGGGGACAGATTAAGGTTACCACAATAGCTGAAGCCCGTATTGGTTTCATATCTGCTGTTTGCTCTTGTTGCCTCTGGCTGCTGCTCTTCTCAAGGACTCGTGGAGAGCAGAGTGCTCCCCGAGCCCCAGAGCACACACTCGTAATGGACCGCCAATCAATCGTCTGATCCGATGGAATTACATGCGAGGACATTATGATCCCCCTCTCAGTCGGTTCAGGGCTATAACATCATCGTTTCCCACATCATGAAGCGTCTCTGGTTTCCTCCATCAGCGTAAAGACGAGCCTGACTTACTTTAGCACACAACCGAGCCGAGCGATGGAGGCCTACAGCAGGGATGGTTTACCTACAGCTGTCAAAGTAAGCTGTGTGGAGAGGCGGCCATGTTGGAATTTCCTTGTAATGTAATCAAATAATGCTGATGTAAGGGAAGAGGATTAAGGCCCCAGGTGAAAGTGTATCACATATAACATGAGTGAGAAGGTTCGACCTAACGAATCATCATCATGTTGAACGGTTTACTGCGTTATACAAAACGTTACTGCTTTAATGGATTGAGTTACTGGAAGCTAAAAAGTCAATGGACTCAAATATTGATGAAGTCTTCTGTCAATCATCAGCTGAATGAGTAAGTTTGTTGAGTTGCCATTTTCTGCTGTGTCACTGTGAGAATTTAAAAAGTTCATGGGAGGATATTTTCAAGTCTTCTCAGGGTTAACTTTCACTCTTTTAAATCTCTGCTGCTTTTTAGCCAACATGAAAAATACGTCTTTGATGTGGCCAAAAGTCAATGTAATTCTGAACATCTGCTTTTCCACGACAACTGAACAAACTCCATCTGCTGACAGAAGTCATGTGACAGGATCGGAGGCTCCGGAGCAGATCCTAAATGGACCTTGTGGTTGCAGCCAGCAGCCTGATGTTTCTCATGGCATGATTACGGCACGACTACAGGTGGGCGGGGGTTAAGTGGTGACGTAGCATCACCGCGTCAAACTGTTTCCGGGTCTAAGCTGCTAACACGTCTCCTGTTTACAACGTGCAGCAGTGCTGTTGTCCTCCCTGTTTTAAGCCTTCTGAGTCTTTTATTGATCGCCATGTTTAACGGCTCTTCATCGTGTATGTTATCGCAGATGGTGAAATAGATTAACTACGACCTAAAACAACGTTAGGCTTTTAGCGGTAGATGCTACCGTTAGCTAAACTTCAAAGCACACAAATGGTTGGCAACCGAAACAAGACGAAGAAGGTCCAAAGCAATGAAAATCCTTCTAGGAACTTTCAGCCCACATCAGGAGTGGATTATGTTATCTGACGGAGCAGAGTGGCTACAGGTTGTTGCTCTAATCCAGCAAGAGCGATAAAGCGATCTACGGAAATATTCAGTTTAAAAACGAGTAACAGTCATTCTTCTCTGTGGGGGCTGATCGGTGACAAGTTGGCAACGCTGAAGACAGCTGAAGGTGTTTTTTAGACTCAGAATGCTTAAAACAGGGAGGCAGACGTGGGAGCAGCTTAGACCCGGAAACAGTTTAATGCGGAGGAGCTACGTCACCACTTAAACCCCGCCCACTCGCTGGCAAAAACAAAAAGCTACTTGAGCGCAAGCGGGTGAAAGTTTTTGTGAGCAGGAGAGCACTGAAATCACTCGTGCGGTCCGATTCTGCGCCCGTTTAAAACATAGTTTTCTCCTCACAGGCTGCAATATTGCACTCACAAGCAGACAAACGTTGCATGCAAGTGCTGCAAAAGCACTTGAGAAAATAAAATGCATACATGATTGTTTGATTTGTGTGTGTGGCGCTTCTACATCCTCGTGCGAGTATCTCATGTGCGCTTGTGGGATTTGACGCCATAATTCACCTCTCCCACGATCAGTAACAGAAATCAGCTTCGGGCCTTTGGTCGGTTCTGGTGTTCGGCTCAGATTATCTGGTAACGCCACACAAGAGCTGTAAATATGAAGTTGCATTAACGGGCAAAGCTCATTCATTCTATAGTTTAGCGTCACAGCGTCGCGCATCGGCGACCTTTAGCTGAAGGTCAAGTTTAGTCCAATCACGGCAGACCACAGGGACTTGTCTGGTGTCAGACTCAGCCAATCGTTCTGTGAAATCTCAACCTCAATATGAACAAGATCAACTGTAATATACAGAACTACACACATACACACCTGCCAGTCCACAGGTGTGTGTGCACTCAGACCAGGTCGACCAATCAGACAGCTGGCAGTTGACGGGACACTCCACCACACAGGAAGCGTTCATCTGCCACTTCCTCTCCAGGCCCAGCTGCAAGAGAGAAAAACAGCCTTCATTTAGTCAAAGTCGCTTAAAAACAACAGGAAGTTTACCAGGACGTCCAACACGACTCGCCTCTTTGCAGAACTTGAGGTCCACAGATTTGCTGTCGCTGCGCACACAGTCCAGCATCCTGGTTTTGATGCCGATTCCGCACACTGCTCTTTCGCTGAGCTGACAGGTGCTCCAATCTGCACGGAGACAACATGTTAGCACAAACAACTCGGGTAAAACCAACATCAGAATGTTTTGTTGTGTTATGGAAGCTTGGTTTGATTCTCACCGGTGATGTTGTAGGAGTAGTGGAAGCAGTTGCTGTTGAGTTTGCAGGACTCCGTCTCCTTAGTGGGAGGACACTCCTTCTGCTCTCCAGGCTGCCGGAGCGGGTAAGCATTCCTCTCCCGGGTGCTGTTCTCACTGCAGGGCTGAGGAGCAGAGGAAGGGATCGGACTTATTTATTGCACACAGCCCTGTTAGTGTCCTTATCTCTTATAAAAACTAAATACCTAATATTCCTACATATGCTGCTGCAGAGTTTGAAGCAGCTCATGAAAAGAGAGTCGTGTCTGCACACCGACAACAAAACAGGCCAAAATCAGAGACTGTGAGAGGAGCGTGGTGTCGAAAGGAGTTCGAGTGGTGAGGATGTTGTGATGGAGTGCAGAGCAGATATTTTAAAATATAAGAGCGTCGCTTCCAGTGCTTCGAGCTCATATTGGTGTCGAACCAGGATGGATCAAAAATCAGCTGTTGCGAGCGTGGCAGAGAAGTTCACAAAGCACCTTCAAAGGACACTGAGAAGTCTTACTGGCGTACTATTCCTGTAACACAAACAGCTGACAAAGATGTGCTGAGTTGAGATACGGCAGCTTTGAGGTTGAGAGCGGTAAAAACAAGCTCTATGAACAAGAAGCAAAGAATCTCGTCGCTCCACACTGCTCCAATGTTCTGGTCAAAACCCTGATGAAGACACCACTGTGAACAAAACATTCAGTGTCTTTAAATAAATTGTGATTTGAAATGTCTTCCTGTGTCGAGTGAAGAGATGAAGCCAACTGAGCGGGGAGCGAACTTTAAATGTCTCTGGCGTGGCTGCCGCACACACAAACCATTTTAAATGAGAATAAATAAAACCATATAACATATCTCCCCCACTGCTTTTGCTTCTCCCAGACAGGCCAAGCTGTCAATCAACTTGTGTGGACGGGTCTTCCTGTCCTGACAAGTAAATTCCTGTTTAATGTGGACAACAGGAAGTAGCTGCAACAGGAAGTTGTGCATGCGCAGCGTCAGTGAATTTGTTGTCCCATACTCTTTTTCTTCCCACACTGGATGCCTCAGATGAATATGCCAGATCTTTTGGCCAAACAAAATCTCCAAACAACATCTGTACAAGAAAACAGGTAGCCGGAGCATCACCAAGGAAATCACACACAGACGTCTGAGATGGCTCGGCCATGTGCTGAGAATGGAGCAGGACCGGATCCCGAGCGTTGTCTTAAGGTGGACACCACCAGGCAAATGAAAACCCGGAAGGCCCAAATCCACCTGCTGCAGAACTGTGACACAGGAGCTGGAAAAAATGAGCCTGTCATGGGGAGAGGCCCAACATACTGCCAGGGACCGGGTACGTAACAGTCTTCTTTTATGGCCACCCGATGACTCCATCGTGCTCAAGGGGATCTTCTTTTTAGATCAACATTAAAGTGGGGGCCACACCGCTGAACAATGAGCCCTGCAAAGTGAAAGGAAGCTGCAGATCAAGCTTGTAGTTCTCTGCAGACTCCATTGTCACAGCTGACTGACACTTTGTCCTCATGTTCTCCATTATTTTTCAAACCTTATGCATGAACAGGAGTCTGTTACTTTGCTTTATAACATGTGCAATGCATTATCATTATCACTTGGCATGAAGAAGTTCAATCTGTATTTGGGGGGAGCTTACTCCGACATTACCAACAGTCAGTGTTTCTAAGGGCGTGTTCACACCAGCTTTGTTCAGTCCGACTGAACCCTGGAGCGTTTGTCCCATCGGTGCGGCTCATGCTACGCCGGAATGAAACTCTGGTGTGGCACAGATTTATTCTCCATTTGACTTAAGAATGAAATGATAGAAGCAGGTGAGTCTTGAAGTCTAAGTGGTGCCCAAAAGATATCTTAAGACTGTTTACTAGGAGTAGAATAGTGACAGAGAAGGTTCTTACCAGTGGACAGCCGCTCCAGACTCCCCAGTCTGATAACACACAGTCCTCAGGGCAGGGCAGCCGGCTGTTTCTGGCCCCCAGAGGCATCTCCTCTGGATCACACAGGTAGTCCTCCACCTGCTCAGACGGCCCATCGATGGTGTTCAGCATACATCTGAACACAGAGAGATTCAGGTTAAAGACTTTTCCATCAAATAATAACCAACGATCAGTGGTAGAAGTTCAAAATTGAAAGTCTGTGTCTGCAAAATTAAATATCTGAATGTTGAAGTCGTTGTGTTATTGGTCTCTAAAGCACCTGAGAGGCAAAAAGAATATCTCATATTTAAAACACTTTGGAGACATCAGACACACAAGTTAACGACCAGAGGGCCGCTGAGGCTCAGACTGCTGTGATCATGGACTCAGTGAAAGCCGGTCTGGCCTCTGATGTTTACTAAAACATCAGAGGACATTTTTAAGTAAGCACTCATTTTAAAAATCTATCACATAAATGGATAAATTCTCTCCTGAATAACTCAAACAACCTGCGGTGACACAGTGACAGCTCTGAGTCTGGCTGTCTTCATTCCATCTTCATTCATTCCAGGCCGGAGAGTACGAAGCTGTGGGGTCTGACAGGTGAAGCTAATGTTCTTCGTTCTGATGGCCAGCAGAGACTGTGCCCACGTTGCACGTCATTTCAGTTAACATTTTCCATATAAACATGTGTTTATATGTGATAGTTTCAAGTCTTCCTTAAAACAGCACGGTGTTCATTTTGTACCTTATGGTCCCGTTTAGAGTAACTTACATGATTAAGCAGGGTATGCTTCAGGGCGGGGCTACACTGTGATTGACAAGTCTCTACCATGGTGACCTGAAAAATGCTTTGTTATGCTCCAGGTTGCATTAAAAGACACTATGGGAAGAAGTCTGTTTTTCAAGCTGAAATATGTTATGTATATTACTTATAGCATAAATACTATCCAAGCTAGCTGTAGCATGGGCTGGCCATTAGAGAGTTTGTTACCCTCCCCACCCTCTCGTCCAAATATGTTACAATGTAACAATGTTACAATTCCATTTAGCAGACGCGTCCAAAGCCATGGTCACCTCTGCCTCTAAAAAACAACATGGCGATGCTTCATTATGGTAGCAAACAAAACCAATGGGTAACTTCCATTTATATCTGACTAGTTCATGCTGGGACACTTTTCTGAAAGCAGAATTTAAAGTGAACTTGGGCAGCAGCTGAGATACTTGTGATACCTAATGATACGGTATGATAAGTGCTCAGTGAACGCCACTTTTCAACAGACTCACGCTCCGTTCATGCGAGCTGCAGGTGTTGAAAGCACCAATGCTTCCTACATGGCTCCTAATGGCCCCCACAACTCACACTTGTAGGTAGAAGGGCAGCGAGCCAGCACATCTACAGGGTTACCAAGTAACATAACATCTGAGCTCGTGGAATTTTGCAGAACAAAGAATAAGAAAGGCCAAGCGTCTGGCAGTGTAGACTCGGTTTGGTTCCTCTTACCTGACCTTCCTGGTCTGAACACCTTCACCACAGTTGTCCTTCAGGTCCACATTGCTGACCTTCCACACACTCCAAGGCTCAGCCACCCAGACATACTGCCCACAGTCACTGAGGCACGGCACCACCTCGTACACCTGACACACAGGAGAACACCACAGTTACTGGTCTGAACATGAACAAGAGTTTTGTATTTATGTTGACTTCATTTTAAACCTGGGCCTTGTGTTAACGTGTTTTGAAAGTTTAGGAATTTCTCCAGCAGATTGTTTCAGCCTGAAGCCGTGAAATGGGCTGTAATGGCTGTCATGTAATTCCTGTAGCAAATGGACCTGATCAAGGTACGTCTTCCAAAGGTTCTTGTTGTTTCCACTGACAGGCTCACATTGTTATTCTAAGGGTCTGACAACATTACAGAAAGGATCCCTACAGAGACAGACCTTTTTGTTACAGAGGAAGCTGGTTTTTGTTACATCACTATCAGAGCAAAAAGGCTCAACTGGCAAAAGTAATTTTAACCCACATAAAACAGGAGTTGCAGGACTACCATTGCCTAGAGCGGTAGGTTTGGTTGTGCTAGCGTGTGCCTTTGGTGTTTTAGGCAGTGTTTGATCAGCAGCTCCTGTGTTCTGCTGTTGTAAACAGAGTCTGGTGCCTTTGAAGCGAGTGGCAGTTTTACCTCTTCACAAGACGTCTCCCAGGTATACAAACACCAGAATCCCGCCTTCATATTGGCTCATTAGAGTAAAATCCAAATTAATGATATAATCATTTGTTGGACTTTAACAATATAACTAAAACCAAGAAAATAACATTAGGTCAGTTTCCTAAATAATAATTACAGTAGAGGTGGAAACATGAAGCAGTGTGCCTACCTGAGCCTGTGGATGGAATCCATCATCAAAGGAGAGAAGGAGGAGAAAGAAAAGAGTCAGTCAGATTCTTAGAAAATGAAACAACCTCACAAAGACGAACATTTCATTGTACTTTGTTGAACAAGTCATCACACAGTCTGAAGTGAGACCTCTCTCACCTGGTTGACGTGGTCCAGCTTGGGACACGGCCTCCCGCCGTTGTAGGGCTTCTCTCGGAGCCACTTGGAGCGAACTTTGACCCCACTGCCGCAGGACTTGCTGCAGCGTGACCAGTTGGACCACTCACTCAGTTTGCAGTCAGACGGACAGGGGATGATGCAAGCCTCCTCGATGTACCCTGTAGCCAATCACAGAAGGAAAAAGCAGCTTCAGTGCAGATCCATCATCATCAGCAGCATGGAGCGGTGAAAGGAATACCCGCCTGTATACCGCTCATTGTAGGGACACCACCACAATAGCTTCCACCATAACAAGATTAGCCACTCAAAGGCTTTATGATCAAAATGAGGAAAAATCAATGATCACAATATACCACTAAGGAAGCGTCAAATCTGTCAATAGAACCAGGTTTGATTGAAAGCAAACCGTTCTCTAAAGGTTGTAGAGAAGAATGAAGGCGAAGGCTGAGGGAAGAAATCCTCACTGAAATGGAAACACCAAAACACACGAGAAAGGTTTATTAATTATTAACTGCAGGATCTTAGATTGCAGCGGAAGAGCATGAGAAATAGGATTTTCACAACGTCTCGAGTGCAGAGTGGTCTTATCTTTTGTGAGGACGTGTAAGGGAGATGGGATTCTCATTTTAATGGTCTCACTTTCTTATCAAACCCAGCACTCCAGGCCAAACCACCAGCCTCGTTGCCAGCCTCGAACTTTCCTCAGGCATAAAAGCATTCTCCCTGTTAGTCAAGCATGCAGTCCTCTCTTTGACTCCTGCCATACACAAACCACGCATCCCTGATATCCAACTGTAGCCAGAGGATAAATATCACCAGCAAGAAGCAAGAAATTACCATGTAACCACCAAAAAACTCTCTGGCACAAGACAGCCAATCAAATACTTGTTAGTCAGATAGAAACCAAGCAGCAGTACAAACTCAGAGTCCAGTTTCTTTGTCTTGTTACTGCCAGTTACCATCAAGCAGCCCAACAGTGTGAGCAGAGCTTTGACTTACAATGAGACGGGTTTCTCAATGAGCAAACACAGACACGCTCAGTCCCCCGAGTGCTTTGATGTGTGCTGTATCTTCCCAGGGCTGACATGCAAGAGTACGACGGCACTGTGATTCTTAATTCCCTTTTTTCCTTCTGGAATATTCTGTCGAATGTTAATACAGACAATCCTCACATACAACACATCCCAGAGTATGTGTGATTTACTGTTGAATGTACCTTAGAGGTTTGAAACAGACTAATAACTGACCCTGAGATGGATCAAATGTGAGCAATCTAAGAGGTTGATTGTTTTCAAGTACTTCAACAATATTTCTTTGTTGAAGAACAATTGTTATCTAAGTATTTCAGGGAGTTACAACATTAAAAGTTGCTCTCTTTGGCAAACTTTCTCCTGTACGACTAAAAATAAGATGGCAATGGAGGCGAATGTGTCCCACTTCAGGGTCTATCTTTTGAAATCCACAAGAGGCATTACATCCAACACGTTTTGTTTTCTGTACCAAAGGAGGCTGTTTGTTAGTGCCGTCCAGAACGACCAATCCGTGCCTCACAAAATACAGCCATGTGTTTCTGGTAGGTAGGTCAAAGACGGGACAGTAAACTATGGTTTTAGTTAAATGCGGCCACTAGAGGAAATAAAAAGAGGATGGACGGGGGGACGAGAAGGTGCAATTACTCACCCAACTTGCTCAGTGCATGCATAAACCATAAATGGATTAGATTAAAATGTAACTTTTGCTGACTGTATCTGCTGTGGCCACATGTGGTCGTTAAAGCAAAGGATTATGGTATGTATCCTCCAATACAGTGTAACAGAAGCACAGTAGAAGAAGAGATAAGCCTTCAAGTTTACCAACATTAGCCAACATGAGCTCATAACAGACCAAGTCAAGCAGCAGCAGCAAAAATCATGAAAATAGTAACTTCCTTTTTTGACAGGGGAAGAGTGGGTAAAACCACGTTCAGTGTTGGAACACATTGGCTATCGTCTGACAAATATCTACCCTCTCGGGCCTTACAGCCAATATTTTGGGGCTTACCATGTGGTTGGTCAATAGCATCAGACTACAACCAGACTGTTTCAGACACCAACTAGTTTGTGTATCCAACAGGTGTTGGCTTCCAGATGGTCATAGATCATTACAGAATACAGCCAAACGAGGGTATAAATAATGGAAGTCTCTTTTCACCTGCACAAGTCGTACATGCAGGTTGTGAGAATAAATACTGACAGACTTAATATGGATGAACTAACTACGTGTTTTACAGTCTTAATGTGATGAAGTAAAACCCTATGAATACATAAATCATGCTGAGTTAGGGTTAAGGTTCAGTGGGTTCTTTGAGCTAGGAAGGCTCACCGTGGCTGTTGCAGCGAGACGTCTCCACTATGCGGTTGTCCTGGTCATAGCACACCATGGCCTGGTAACGATAACCCTGGCCGCACTCCTTGATGTCACCTTGGACCTTCATGCCCAGTTGACCTTCCACCCGGCCGCCCTCAGGCAGGACACAGTCTGACCAGTTGCCCACAGGCTGGGCGTTGTATTTGTTACATGGACAGTACTGGGTCTCACTCACCGGGTACATCTGATGGTTTTTACACTGGTCCCGCTTTTTGCTTTTCCCTGCAAAAAAATGGTGTATATGCAAAACCACACATTAAGCATTAATTACTTAAGAATTTGCATTTTCCAGATTCTTGGTCCTTAAGATAAAGCATGGAGCTGTTACACTGAAGCTGCTTATGGTCAGTAAAAGACGGCTCAGATTGAGAAGTTCCCTGAGGAACTGAGGACATTTAAATACAGAAAACTTAACACAGCAGATTAATAATTCAAAAACAAGTTTTCCACATCCACTGACCTTACTCTAAAGGTTCATTTAATATAGAAGTCAAGTTGTAGTATGCCACTCACCAACGAGCATCCTCTTGCGAGTCCTGACGCCCACGCAATCGGCTGAGCAGGGAGAGAACTTGGACCAGCTGCTGAGTTGACAGTCTTCTTGGCAGGGCAGCTGGCAGGGCTGTGTGAGAGGCGGCATGGAGCTGGCAAACTTAAGACAAGCTTCAATGTCTGCCTGCCCACCATCCTGCTTCCGGCACGAAACAGCTACAAGGGAAAAGAGTGGTGGAATTGTGTGTGGATTAGTCATGGTCAACCTTTGTGTGGATCGTGAGGAAATCCATGTTCATTGTAGATTGTAGGGTTTGATGCTCCATTGTTGCACTACATACTGATAGTATGCGCATAGCCCTGATACATTGTTAGTATAGGGAGAGAACATCATTGAAACACTCAAGTAAAGTGCAATTATCTGCAATTTGTGCAAGTGGACATAGACGTGACCTATTTGTTTGGGGACTGTGGTTTCAAAGCCTCACGTTTGGCATATTCTGATGAGATGGTCGAGCTGGAGAGGAGCTAAGGGGGTCATCAGCTAATGCTAGCTCTAGCTTGGTTTGCAGGGGGTTATTCAGTAAAAATCACTTCATGTTTATGGGAATACTAATTTTGGCCAGCTACAAAATACAGAAAAACAACCAACTCCCAAAACCTCTTAGTATTCACACCCGGAGGCTACTTCCACCTCTTACAAACAGTCTGTGTTTACATTCAATCACTGTGGAAGTTCAGTCGTTGTTTACATATCTTGTTAAGAAAACCTGTCGTGAATATGTATGTGGTCAAACATTAAAATGGACTTTTACCTAGTCCCCTGAAGAGGTCACTGTGCCAATGCATATACAAGACTTTGAGGGGAGTTGCTCTCTGATGGTTTAAATGACCAGTCAGAGTTGTGCTGTGCCAGTTAACATTTTCTTTGCGTGATTCTTACCAGTGTGATGAACACACTAATAACCAAGTGTGGATATCTGCTTCAGGTCATTTTGGTAAAAATAGAAAATATTTAAATGCAAGAAAACAGCCAGTGGGAGTGAGTTGATAAAATCCCTGCTCCTGCCTGCAGGGGCAGTGCTGAGCATGACTTGAACACTCACACCCCTTCTGGCCTGCTCTTGGATTAAGTTATAAAAATGCACAAGAGAGGTTTCAGAAATGATTTTAGTAGGCTTTAAAGCGTAACCAACAGGGACCTTCAAAACGTCCCTTGTGGGGTTCGTGGTCCCCTGTTGGTAAACGTGGAATGATGTCGAGGTCCACTGTCGGAAAGGAAGTTCACACACACACACACGCCCAATTTTATGGGAAATACTGGACTGTAAAGTGGCTTTGGCCTTCTGCTAGTTGTATTGAGTGAGTGGGTGAATAGTAAGAGGCATGTATTGAGTTGTGTCTCTACAGCTCAGAGTATACTATTACAGGTAATGGTACATAATGACAAGAGCCTCCCAAGATGGAGGAGCAGGATGCTCATCATTGGAATCAGATAATGGCCTCTGTCTCTGACACTTTAATCGGAGTCTGCGTGTGTGTGTGTGTGTGTGTGTGTGTGTGTGTGTGTGTACTGATAGCTGTTTGCCCCTCACTCAGGCCTCTGGCGTTAGTGCTACACTCAGCAGGTCTGCTTAAAGGGATAGGGCATGTTTGGGTTTGAGACGGTCCTCCAGTTGTTAATTAGGCACTAAAATCACCATTATCATAATTAATTATTATTAGTGAGTTTTAATACCCAGCCTGCAGTTATGTATAGTAGAAAATACTACTTGAAGGGACCCTGAAAAGGAGGCAGAAACCGCATGTTTGGAACCACTGAAGTAAACTTAAAGAAGTTATCACTAGCTCAATGGTGAACTGCTAAAATATCACTTATATCTTGATGTTTCAGTATGAAGGGCTAGCGTTATCTTATCTAAAAAATAATATGAAAAATAATATGAAAACACAGAATCAGCACAGACACTGCTGTTTGCAGTGCCAGATTGACAATCTATTTTAAACACTAACTAAACAACTCATTTATGAGCAGAGAAGAGCATCCAGCCCTGAGCGTTCTCATCATTTGATATTAAAGTAACACTCAGTCCAAGTGGACCAGCAGCTTCTTACTCACGTATTACTGTCCACTGAAGAACTGAACATCCTGACATTGAAAGCTGAACCTCGGGCAGCTCACATGCTACTCTTGGGTTTGGAAGGTTAGATTTGTTGCATTTAATCTATAAAATTCCCATCACTCTCCTCAGTCCCGTATCATTTATAACCGGATCAAAGTTATATGAACCCCTCAGGTACTGCTTTGATGCCAGCTCCCTTGTTCCTGGCTGCTGCAAAGAGAGCGTGTAGATGGAAGGATCTGATCCCCACTGAAACCTTCCCAGCTCAGTCTACTGCCTCTCCCCGATGACTGCTCCTGGTTACGCTGTTCTTCCTGCTCTGTTTAACTAATGTGTTCATACAGAGAAGAAAATGTTTGTTTGTGGAGTCTGTGTGTTTGTGTGGATGTATATGTGGCTTCCTCACCTCGAATCTGCAGGCCCGGCCCACAGATTTCCTGAGCTCCGGGACTGTCCTGACGAACTGACCATGGAACCAGCTGGCATCGCCTCCACTTATGGGTTTTCCATCTGAGAAACAAGTGGCATGAGAATCAAAGGGGTCTTAAACCAGGGGGGGTTTCTCATACCTGGTTCTAGTTGAGCTATTTTCAAATGCAGACCCAACGTTGGGTTGATCAAACTTTTTATTCATTCTCATACATTTTTGCATCGGATTCATTATATAGTTTTAGGTTGTAACTCTTTGTTGCTCCATCAGAGTGATCGAGCTTAGTCCTGAACAAAAAACGATTGTTTTCACGTCATGACTGAAAGCTCGTGAACACACCAACATTAGAAGAATGACTGCGTAACTCAAGGAGAACGTGACTGCAGGGTCGTAGCCATCACAAATAACCCATAACTTTTACATGTATTCCAACTCGGAGGCTTTCAGTGAGTGAAGCGTGCAGGTGTTTGTTACCTGTATCCTTGACAGACCGATGGAGCCTCACACTCTCTCTCCTGGGTCAGCACTTCAGGACAGTCTTGTCCTCCATTGGCAGGTGACTGGATGACAATACGTTTCCTGTTCTGCTTCTTCTTTGTGTTACCGCCTAGGCAAAGACACAACGACACATGTACAGTGACCTTTCAGCTGAGTGTGCCTTATGATGTGGAGACTGAGCGGAAAGTGAAAAATGCAGAAGATATAAAGACACACTTTAAAAGTGTTAATGTCTTTTGTGAAGTCTCTCATTGTAGAGCGAGCGTAATAAAGCCTGGTTCGTTTTTCTGTAATGCATCTATTTGCTCATCCTCTGCTGAAGTGACCACTTTAAGAAGAGGCTAACACAATCATGTGGGATATCGAATACCATCCCCATCATCTGCTCGGTGGTATCTAATACATCTCCATGGGTGGTGGAGGTTATTGACTTTACAGGAAGCCAGCATCTATATCTGGACTATCATATCAGATTGCAGTTCTCACAATGCCAAAGTCATGGCAGGTTCCAGACTTTATAAAGGGCTGAGACGATTCACAGAGTCTGGAGCAGCTTCATCTCAGCATGCAGATATAAAGAGCTTTTAGTTTCTACAAATGAAGATGGCGATGCTTCAAACATGATGCAGATACCGATCCTGAACAGAACGTTGCTTATCCTGTTCATCTCCTTACATCTTTATGGTTGTTGTGTCTCTGTCTGTCTCTTTAACTTCCTTCATGTATATTTGGCATATTGCGATGTTTGAGCTCAGTTTGTCATCATCTTAGATTTAAGTTGATCATTAATTAGCTCATCAGTGGTGCTATGCAGCTTCTGGGACAGAAAAAACAACAAGTTTTCAGTAGTTTGAAATTATTTGTTCTGATTTTGCTTCTGATCCAACACAATATTTGTGTAACACACAATCATTCAAAAATCGAGCTCTGAGGTAAAATCAATGTTTCTGTACGTGGAGTCTGGTGGCTTCAAGCAGAGCAATTTGATGGCTGTTGATGATTTCAAAGAAACATCTCACTCTTCCAAAAAGGGTCTGACTCTGTCGGGATCCTTTCTGTAATGCTGTCATTGACATTTAGAACAACAGTGCCTGTCAGTCGCATAACAAGAACTTTTGGCAAGCATTACGTTGTAACCATTAGCGCTGGTTTTCTCATCTGATACGGGAGCACCTATGAGTCATTTAGACCCAAAGCTATGTAAACACAGGGTTTAAAAATAAAAGAAACACTGCAGCATTTAGCATGTGTGATACCTTGTGAAGCCTCAGTGCTCGCACTGAAAACAACAACTGAAGCTACCTGCTCGACATGTGGATGGGCACTGGCTCCAGTCGCTGTACGGGGTGACGATGCAGTCTCTCTTGCACGGCAGTAAGCAGGGCCTGACGGTGTCGGGCCGCAGACTCTCCGGACACCTGCAAGTACATCATTGAAATGCTCAGACACACACTCACAGAGTACCCTTGAAAATCTGAGAGAGATGTGCTGGATCAGAGCCAGAGGGAGCACGCTGGGAGTTCATGTGGAGGTTCCTAATGTGCATGATTTAGCACAGGATCTTTTTGTGAGACTGGGACTGCGCGCGCGTGTGTGTGTGTGTGTGTGTGTGTGTGTGTGTGTACTGCACCTATCTCGGTCATAGACAACATGGGGAAACAAGGGAAACCTTGTATCTAAAATAAGGGTTTATTTGTTTGTTTGTTGTGTTTATTTTTAGACCAGTTAAGGGACAGGAAATAAGAAAGGATATAGGGAGGGAGGAGGCAAGAGAAAGACAGAAGGAGGGGAGAAAGGGAAGACTGAAAGGAAAGAAAGGATGGAGGTAGGGAGGGATAATTGAAGGAAAGGATGAAGGAAAGGTCGTAAAGAAAAGAAGGACAGAAGAATAAAAGAAGCTGCCTCAGGGAACAGCTTTAAAAATACAAGAGTTCTCCTTTAACCTTTCCCCACATCGTGAAATCTCTTCCCAACAGAAAAGAAAAGAAGGAAATTATCTCTGCTCAGACTTCCCATGGCAGATCACCAATTAAAATCTGTCCAGAGAAGAATCTCTGTTGGAAACAAAAAGATATTCTAGCACAAACAACAAACAAATATCGTAATACATCTTTAATTTTAGCTATCATGCTAATGCATCCGAATGCTCTAATGCCACTTTGTGTTCAGTGGTCACATCCTGGCCACAGCTGGTGCTGCTGCTGGTGAAAGCTGGAGCCCCTCTGTCCATTGATGTGAAAGTGTGTCCCAAGGCAGCGGGCTCACTGCTCAGCATGTAACAGTAGGTTTAGGAGTAGAAAGCGAGATTAATTTCCATACACAGCATGGGGCTGCCGGGGTTTGCCTGCGTAGTGCTGCTGTGCTGCCAGAATAATGCTCCCGTTCTGTTGAATAAATAAATAGATAATTCATGTTCCCAGCAGATGCCTTCGGGAGGGAAACAGACCCTGATGCTAAAACAGTGGGCCAGCAGCTCATCAGCTCATCAGCTAACACCTCCTCCAGACAGCAGCAACAACACACTAACCAGGAGACTAAACGGAGAACGTGCCATGTGCAAACAACGTCTGCTGCCAAGAAACAAAGGCTGCCGCTCAAATGAAACCATTAATAAAGTCACCACCTGGAGAGTTATCAGTAAAGGTGCAGAACACCACGAAGAAATAACGGTACATGGACTATTCTATATCTGTGTAAGGGTTAAGCTTTTAGCATGATGGATGTATCGAGGACAGACAGTGATTTCACCTTTAACCTAAACTGTGACCTCACTCGGCCCGCTTTGTATCACGCTGACTTCTTCTTCTTTGGGGTTATTTTATTTTGTTGTTTTGCCACTCATCGGAGAGACACGTCCGACCAGAACATACAACTCTGTGCCAATAAAATTTGTGGCAGTGTTTTTTTGGTGTTGGGAGAAATATTCTGATTAAATCTAAAAAAATCTGAAAAGCTAAAAAAATGGGACAGACCAGACGTTTTTCAATAACTGCATCAAGGTAAGATTTGAATGCTTTTGAATCTGCTGATTTCAGTATTGTTCTCTATCATAAAGACAATTTACTCAACACATTTCCCCGATGGTTCAGAGGTTCTGTGCTGCAGGTCTGTAGCCTGGGAACCAGATAAAACTGCAAGCTGCTTGTTTACCATTAAGGCTTTTTGTAAACAACAAAGATGGCTGTCGCTGATGTGGAAACTTATGAATCTGTTATTGCGTCATAACAGGGCGGTACTTCATGTTACACATGATAATGAGAGTCGAATACTAAATCATGTCGTGCCAAACATCTGTGTATTATGTTGAATTAAAATGAACTGGATGTTCAATTATTACTTCATAATCAGGTCTGTTGAATTCATCCTTATTCATTGTTGCCAACGGAGATGGCAAATGCAAAACACTTCTTTGATGTAATTGGGATCAAAAAGCTGCACCAAAGTCACCAAAGTGACCCCGAAAACTAAAAGGCGACTTATTAAAACTGCTGCATCTGTTACAGGGTTTTTATACAGTCGGATCTTTGTTCACACCGAGCCGTTACGGGCTCACACAGGAGATCTTCTGCTTGCTAATTGGACGTTTTTAAAAAGAGAGAAGACCTTTTCATACACGAGTTGTAATGTTTTGTTCTGAGTTTCAGCCCCAGTCCTGCAAACACAGCTTCTCTATCATGGTCTTTGCAGGAAATGAACAGCAATTTAACTTAATGAGCGCTGGAGCCCAAACTATCTCCTGACACCATTTAATTCTAATCTTCCGTGAGTGTAATAAAAAAAAAAGATGAAATGAAACATTTTGACGTTCTGTCCTGAGCACCTTCTACTTCAGCCTTACAGTGTGGCTAACAGAGATGTGCAGTCTTCAGGTATCAGGAACAATCTGGGATCTTACTTTTTTGGAGGAACCTGGCCCACATTGACCCGGACACAGATGACCTTGCGTGTTTGCATCCCCACCGAACACGAGGCATCGTCGCCACGCGTTCGACCCGCAGATGTGTTGGTGGCCGGGATGGAGGAGTCCTCGATGCACTGCCCCCACGAGCCGGTCTGCCAGTGGTACACGGTGCAGGGATGGTCGTTGCAGCTCCTCACCTCCTGCAAGGCGCTGATGTTGGGGCACTGGATTCCACCTGAGACATGAAAGCATTGAGACATCAGCGTAAGTGTTATAGCCATACTGACAAAAACAGCATCTATAAAGGAAGATAGAAAGCTTGTTGGAGCCTTTGGGTGTAATTTGGTGGTTAAGAATCCCACAAGGCAAATACAGATCCAAGGGAGCCAGAGAGTCTGTAAGGTAGGCAAAGATGATTCCCTTCACTTGGCAGACAGACAATCAGGGAAATAACTTCACACTTCTGGTGAGTTCACCAAGAAATCCAAGTGCAACACACACTGGTTGCCAACACTCCAGTTGGGATGTGTTCTGGCCAGAATGCACCAGGTGTCGTCAGAAGTCTCTTCAAAGTGGGGTTCACTTTATCTTACAGATTCCCCGTTGTTCCCCATCACTTCCTCTGAGATGAACTTGTGCCAATCTTCTAGTGGTTTCTACCCCGCCCAGTGGGTTAGTGGGGAGTTCTTGTGTGCTCACCAACATTTGGTGCAGGCACAGAGGAGACATACCCCATTTCCTGTTTCAACCAACCTGTTAAATATATGTTTGTTTATTGTCACCTGTAACTCACTGAACCGACACGCTTTCAGTTCAAGTTCTGACTGCATTGTTGTTTTGAAGCATCCTCTCACTTTGCCTTTCTGTCCTTTGTGAAGCGTTTTCTATAAACTTCTTACTGTTTTACTTTTCACATCTTTTCTGGGTACAGAAACGTGGCAGACAGGAGCAAGCGCTACAACAGCCAGAAATATAGCTGGAAGTGAAGATGTGTGTGCTGCAAACTCAGAAACGATGACAATTCCAAAACATATACCGCAACACAAAACCAGTACACGAGGAATGTGCTGCGAGTGAAAAACATGACGCTGCAAATTCAGAAGCCCAGAAACACAATGCAAAAACATCTTAGTGGAAGTTTCCTGGCCTGTCGGGGGAGCACAGCTCAGGTGTGTCTCCTTGTTTCCAGTTTTCAGCTATTTCCTGTTTTCTTTTGGTAAATTCACGTCTCCTCTAATTTCAGATACTTTACTCCCTGCCCCTGTATGTTTCGTTTTTGCTCTTAAAGAGATGTAGACCTTGTTTCTGTCAGACTTTGTGCAGCGTTTGAATGCCTTTGTTTTGCTTCACCTCCGTGTCCTGCATCCTGCCGCCTCATTTCTTATTCTACCGCTCTGCGTCTTAAATCTGCTGTTGAGTCACTTGTCTGTTGGCACCAGTTAGATGCTTCATTTGGATATCCACTTTAAGAACAACAAACTGAGAAGTGGCACACTCATTCTTCTCCTCAGTAAAGTCCCACTGGACAGCAGGTGTTACATATTAATATGAGAGGCTGTTAGCAAAAGAAACAGCTCCTAGGCGAGACAAACAACAGAGAACAGAAACCAAGGGAATAATTAAAGCGAGTGCTGAGTACAAGGCTCCGTCTTAAAGTTATGGCTGTCAACCAAAGGTGGAAACAAACAATGAAGAGGAATTTTTTCATAAATACAACGACCAGATCCCCTAGCCGATAATATACACCTACAGCCATCAATAATCACCTGCAGCCATCAAAACTTGGCCCTTGGACAACGCTAAAGCTGGATGTTAACAGCCGAATAGCTTCTGTGGTACTTTCCCTTTGGATGGATCACAGATTTAATTACGTCTAAAATATCTGAGCCTCAGCACGGCCTATTCCGAGCCAATATCAGGAAAGTAAGAGAAACTTTAATGATATTTCCTAATGACATTTGAAACTAGTATTACTTTAAGATGCTTGCTTTCATGCACATAAGGCCTTAAAGTACAGTCAGAAGGCTTATAAGGCTGTGTGATTCTCCAAAGGTTTTATAAAGACGACCCCTTACTTTCTGTCTTTGACTGAGAGAAGGCAAAGCTACAGTGAATCGAACTGATGGGAGCGTTTTCTTTGTTAAAGCTTTAAAACAAAGGCTATAAATCTTTATTATAAATGAGCTTTTAGCTCTGACTTGCTGGAAAACAAAAGACCCTGAAGCAGCATGAGAGATAAACCGAGGGTCTCTGGGGGACGACCGGCCGCGAGGATCAACAAAGATGAGATGACCCAGGGGGCAAAATGTCTCCACAAAGCCACAAGCTTGGATGTGGACCCAGGTGGGGTGTGCGCACCATGTGACCCTCTTCACCACAAAACCTTGTCATTAGCAGCTGCCATCACCTTGGGAAGAGAGACCCCCCCCCGGAGAAGGTCAGCCATTAGTGCCTCTGAAGTCACTGAACGACGTCTATGAGTCAGAGACGAAGCGTCTGAGCCGGACGTGAGACGGAGCCTCGGACAGAAGAATGGCTGACCTGTGTGTAACAGCGCGGGGGTAATGTCCTTCACAGGGTCATTTATAAAATATATATTATTGGATTTCATCAGGGCAGTCATTTATCAGGCCTGCAGCTCATTAGCACATCGGAGGACACACCATTACTGCTGCAGCGCTTAATTAAATAGTCAATTGATAAATATTTAAGTGCTATCAAGACGTATCTGAAAAATGCACCGCTCAAATGACCGCGATCATTCCTGCTGCCATGTCAACAGCTCCCTCACAGTCTTCTCCGTATCATCATCACTGCGTTCACATATTAACTGTCTGGATTATTTACTCAGCACGACCTTGTGAGGCGATAATCCCTCCTGTCATCCCCAGTGTTTGTCTTGACCTGAATAATGATCTTACATGCTGCTTCGCTCCTCCTATTAATGTTCAGTGTGAGTGTGGCGATGTGATTATGCAGCTTATTGTTCATTGAAAACAGTCCGTCGGCTAAATGCTGCACAAACAGAATGTAAAAATATTTGATGGTTGCATTTTTTAATGGAATAGTATCTGATAATAAATAATAAAATATATATATTTTTTCTTTTACTATTCTATACAATAAAAGTCAAATAGTCTTATAAGTGACGCGGTGATGGTCAAAGCTATGAGGGCGACCTCCCTGAACTGTGGCTCGCATAAGCTTTGGTGTACGATCGTCATTGGTCTCACCGTGACCCGACCCTGGGCCCATAACAGTTCAGGTCAGTGTTTTATTTGGGTCACTCCATTAGCCCAGGTTTCAGGTGTGTTCCAGGTCTGCCGTGCAGAGAAATGCACGAGTGCTGCATGTGTAACGTGTGTGATTAATAGGCCCACTCAGGGTCAGACTACAAGAGCAAAAGTACAATAAGGAAAAGGTAGAGTAGCTTGTGAGTTGGAGACAGTGGAAGCTCTTCACTGGGTTTAAAAAGGGGCTAAAATAAAATGAATATTTTATATATGTTTTGGGCAGTATAACAGCATTTTTAAGAGCAGCTACAAGGTTTTAAAAGGACTCGTCTGTCCGGGTCTGGGGTCTTCCTTCTCTCGCAGATGCCCTCGATCAGGTCTGTAGTATCTCAGGCAAAACAATCAGGAATGGGCATATTTTAACAAAATGTTGGGACACATTTACTCCAGAATACATTTTCCACGTCTGTCAGGGTTTGGGTTCGTCATTGGGTTCGGACTGATGGACAGCTCTGGTCTGGTGTCCACACAGACAGCGCTGCTGCCAGCCCTCTCTTTGTACACTGACTTTGCTTTTGATAATGGAAATAAATAATGCAATGTTTCATACTTTACTATTTCCACCAGAAAACATTAAACTCATCTGGTCTTCACTGACCGAGGGATTTAACCATTTGTTTTTTGCACTTTTATCCTTTCTATTACTACTCTCAACTCCATCCACAGCCGATGGCCAGCAGAGAGAGGTCTTTGTGACGTGATGCTTCACTCAGCACACACCGTCAACCCGTCGGGCTCCGTGCTCTGCCGGTTGACATCCATCTAACACCGCAGCAGCGTCTGCCACCTACATGCTGGGAAAGCCAATAAACAAGTGGCAGCGTGCAGCGTGCAGCGTGCAGCCTGCAGCCTGCATCGCGCTCTGGCACGGACGTCCTCCTGCAGCCCGGCATGGACGATGGAGTAGGAGCATCCATAATGTATGAGGCGTCTCCTTACTCCAGCGTGGATGCTGCGTAGTTGTGAATATGCCAAAGACAGCATGTCACGCAATGTGGTCCAGAAGACGACTGCGAGAGTTGTTAAAATGAAAGCGGGAAGCTAAGGATAAAATGCTGATCTGCTGCCAGGCTACATGCTAACCATCTGTGCAGCCTCCCGTTTCTTCTCATCACGAGGTTTGGTGAGAACGGCTCACTCCTCAGAGTGTGACTGGCAGCGTGGAGGGTTGGGCTTTAACACAAGCACTTACTTCAGCATCATTCAGCACCATTTACATACCCACTCCCCACCTCGGGGGGTTGAACACTTAATGCTGGGGAATACTCAGAGCTACTAAGAGTGTGTAAGAGCTTTTTTTCTGATCTAAAAGCACAGCGATTCTGCAGGGTCAGCAGACTGGCGGGAGGAGATTACATCAAGGCAGCCTCATTTCTATTTCCTTCTACACAAACATAAGGAGACGAGGTTCTACGTCAGCAAAAATCACTGCTATCATCTAGGAACATGAAATATGACTGTACCGAAGACTGGCTGGACCTTTGACAGCCGGGAAGGACCTTGAACAGAAGGCAGAATCCAGGTGATTATTAATTAATAGACAAACTGTGCAATAAGGTTTTAGTCCTGCAAGAGTCCAGACAATCAGGCTGGTTACTCTTCTAGTCACTTCTTACCCTGCATCACAGTAACCCAAGCCACAGCCTTTGCAGTCGCTGTAGAAGAACACAGAATAGTTCATTTCACTCAAACATTTCACTTGCTGTTCGTAAAGGCCACTTCAGACCACAGAGTCCCGACAAGACAGACAGATATAAACTGTATGCTTGTTGTAATGTCAGACTTTTGGAGGATCAGCTCGGATCAGGATCAACAGCCCTGTCTGTATGAAATATGCCTAAAGGCTAAAAACAGGAGGCTTTTTTTGTTCTTGCTTGTTAACGAACCATTAAAAGTTGTGTCCTCCTCCCGGGCGAGAGAGAGAGAGAGCGAGAGAGAGAGGGAAAGCAGCGGAACAAAGCAGTCAATCAGAGAAATAAAACATTCTGGATTACATCCTAAAGTATGAAATGATGGTGCACGTCTCCACACAAAGCCCGCTACAGGCTAAATACACGGCAGACAGAGAGCAGACACACTTTGGTGTAAACTGGCAGGTTTCAGATTGTTGTAATTCAGAATATTGCAGGAAGCAGCGAGTTTCCATTTGTCTCGTCACGACTCTTTGGTCTGAAAGGGCCTGAAGGAGGAGAGACGTCTGAGATACACACAGAGAATGAGACGTGTTCTAGCATCACGTGGGATTTTATCAGGTTTCTGTAGGAAGGGTTATGGCTAGGTTATTCTTTGTTCACATGACAAGATTCAAAGACCCGCATGAATCCCATGGAGGCAAAACCTTATGCCTGTCTGACTCTTCCAGAGTGTGCAGGACTTACCCTCTCCTGCATTGTAGGCCAGGATGGAGCGCGCTCTGGTCTGTTTGCCTTCTGTGTTTTTTCCAGAGCAGGTGTGAGAGCACAGAGACCAGGGGGTCCAGGGGCTCAGGGCACAGTCCTTTGGGCAAGGCACCTCACAGATGGCGGGCATGGGCAGGATGGCATCACGGCAGAGCTGCCTCTCCACGTATTCACCTGCACGGACAAAAGCAGATTTAGAAATATGACAGTGGACACAATTAAGCCGTTGATCTCAACGCCTCAGCTTGCAAATGTTTTTAATAATTACTGTGTTTTTGGTTGTTTTAAATGTGTGGTTTTCTGTATCTCGACATCATTGCGAATGAGGGAAACATCAATGATTGTTGAATGAATGAATGAAAGATTTGAAAAGGGGCTTCATGTTTCTAATAATGAGTCTGTTAAAAACTGTTAGAAGTGGGAGTCATGGAGTCAGCAGACTTCACATTAATAAAATAAAGGACAATACAAAAGTATCAGACACAAAGACCTACACAGTTCATCAATATGAACGTCTCCACATTAAGACTGGTGACTGGACGCCACATTGATCATGTTCATTTGAAATCAATGTGTCTGAGGAGACAGCGCTGGTCATGTATCTTCCACATGGACGTCTGACGGTTAAAAACAATCTGTATATCATCAGTGTTCATTGCAAGCGAGGGTGAGCAGCTCTGTTCATCAGTGTGGTTCATGTTGAAAGTTACTGAAGCCTAAGCAGTCTTTGACTATACTGTATTAACTTAAAATGTGTTTGCAAACATGTTCAACCCCTGCTTCATGCATAAATGAAATGGTCATGACACTTATGAATTATTTTCACATGTTTAATACATAAAACCACTTAGCTGGACATCAATTCTTTAACATCGCTGCCATGGTTACTAAATCAGAAATGGCAGGTTTAACAAGAGCTGATGGATGTTTGAAAATGTGAGATGTGCACTTTTTGAAAAGCCAAAAAAAAGGTCATGTTGGAACGTCAGTTTTCCTTAACGGCAGTGCAGATTAAAGGGTTGTTCCAGAGGTTTTTCTAGATAGGTGTACAGCTGTCTTATTGAGTGACTTTGCTGTTTTAAATGGTTCATTCTTATCCAGAACACAAAGTGACACAAAACTAATCTGTGGACCAGAACCTTTCTGGGATCAAGAACCGGACCTTTCTGTAATGTTGTCAGACTCTTACAATAACACGGTACTTGATTCTGGTGCGTTACTCTGCAATCACTGGGTTGCAGTCATCGCAGTCTGTTTCACTGCCGCCAGCTGAAGAAACCCACTGGGGCATTTCCAAAACCTTTTTGCACAGATTGGTCATTTAGACCCCAGAACATGTAGGAACAGGGCTTTAAAAATACAGGAAGTACACATGAAGTTCCAAAGCACACCTACCAACACCTATGAAACTTATATGTACGTCATAAGGACATCTTGTGGTTTCAGGTTGAGTTAAATGTTGAAGCTATTTCTTGATGTGCATGTTTACGCATCTCTCCAGCACTACAACATGTCTCCATTTACAGTGCAATTGCTGTGTGATATCTGAGCACAAATAGATGTTGAAACAACAGATTGGATCGAACGTACAGTGTAACTGGAGAAAGGTGGAGTAAAGCATTTACAGCCCAGGTGCACTCTCAGCCCAGGTGCTTTTTCAGAATACGTTGGTGCTGTTGGAACGTGATGGTACCAAAGCTTGCTTGAATTCAAGACCAGGGCATGTCGACTTAGCCTGCTTAGATGCTCAGATCTACTGTTGAAACCTTGACATGCTTAGCATGAGTTGCAGAACCATTACGTTCTTCCTGGACGACTTGAGGGGAATGGATGATCCGTAGATCTGAGCGTGCATACTGTCTTGTATTCAAGGTATTATCAAGGGTCTGGTTTTGGAGGGGTGGGGGTGCTAAGATACTGATGTGGCTAATATTGATCTAGATCTGCCAGCTGTCCTCACTCTCCTCACTCCCCCCATTCCAGCCCATCCTGTCGCTGAAGGACCATATCTGTGAAAATCTCCTGGTGAAGAGCTGGAAGAATGGCAACCAGTGAGTTGAGTGATACGTCTGGAACCCCGGGGAAAAAAACAGATCCATTTTCATTAGAGGGAGACAACGAGAGATCAATAAGAGGCCAGTCAAGAGAAACTCTGAGGGGTGCCACATGGCTGTGGGGGTGGGGCGGGGGTTGGTGATGGGGGACGTATGGAGCCTTGACAGGGGTAATAGAAGACTTCCTTGAGATAGATTTCTGGAGGAAATCATTAAAGCGCCTGTATGACACTATCTCTTCCATAGCCAGGCCTATCACCGCTGAACTCATCATGGGTCCAGATTAACGACGAAATGCTCTGGGTTGTTTGTGGTCCCATCACAATCATACTTGAGGCTCTAACACCAGAATGCAGCAAAATGTCCAAAATATAAATGTAGGTCGAAATAAATATAAAGTCAAACATAGTCTCTCTTTGTTTGTAGTTTGGAGCAGGTGTACAGGCGCCAGGGTCAGCCCTACACATGGGTCTGTATGTGACTGACTGACTGACTGACTGGGTGATGGTACTTTCAGAGCCATAGAGAGAGAGAGTTGGTTTTTGGTCGCCGAACTCACAGCGATCTCAGTTGAACTTTTTGAACACTGCCGCGCTCGTCAATGTCACTTCTCCCTCACTGACCAATCAAAATCGAGAAGGGGCTGGTATTCCACTTCTATTCTTTGGCGGAGGAAAAGCTAATCCTTTCGTTTCTTTGAGGGTACAATTTCCGATTCCTTTCCATTGTTTTTACGTTTTCTTTGTCAAATTCCCATGAATAAAAGCAAATTTGAAGCACACAGAGCAATTTAAGACAGACGTAACGGTCACTACCGAGGGAAGCTGAAAAGCGCAACTACTTGCGTAACCTAGCAACAGTAAGCGCCGGTGAGAAGTGCTCTGAAATTGAGGTTGTGGGCGCTCTCAGCGCAAAAAAAAACGCTGTTAGTGGACACAGGCCCTTCTTATTTGTGTGTGTAAACTGACTTGGCGATCAACTTGATTCTGATGACGGGGTGCTGGATCAGAAGAAGCTAATATATGGAAGGACATGAAAATCACCAATTTATCCAGTGAGGATGGAGGTTAGTTAGCTACCTCTTTAGCAACAGCTATGACATAAGCAGGTAAGATGCATTCAAGGAACACTCTGAGTCACTGTCTGTATGTATAACTTTCTGGGAAATGAAAGACTTTGAGTGTGAATGAAAGTCAAATCAAAGATTCCTTGTAGCATAGCGGGAAGGAAGAGTTTCAGAGAGAGCGCCTTCTTCTCTCCTGTTCCGCACGCTGTTCAGAATCACTCTGCTAAACTCGCAGATCTGAGAGGCTGAAGAGGAATCGCTTCGCCCTGAGCTCAGCAAGCAATTGAGGTGATCAAAGACAGAATTTTCTTTTTTAACATTACAAACATCAGACGAGTCAAACCGCTGTCTGAACCTCAGCTGATGGAAACGTAGCAGACGGAGGCTGACATCGCCTCTATTCAATTCTGCCACATCCGGGGGAGAATGGTTCTAACGCAGTCAGAGGTAATGGGGAAGAAAGGCAGAGTAAATCCAAGCTGACTGTGTGGAGCCGGCTGTGCTAATCTAATTTACCAATAAGTCTGATTTAACAGGAAAGCCAGCATCTCTTCAGCACAATGCCTTTCAGACAGTGGAAGGGGAGGAAGACAGAAAGGAAGATGAAGATGAGGTCACCTTCAGGAGTTTCTCTTTTATGGTCGGGGCAGAAACTACTTACCCGGATTTATTCACCAGCCGTTTAAATGGAACCAGGTAATAAGAGAGGAGGGTTGGAAGGGAAGGGGTGAAAGATAGAGTCATATATGAGAGTTCACTTAAGGACACTATGAGATATACTGCAGCTTCCTCATTTAAGAAGGTGTTCAAATGAAAATTTATACTGACGCTAACTGAAACAACAACTTTCATCAGTGGGCCATCGGCTCAGTCACCATTGCGTTCCTCATGCGGCGATAGATAGAGACTTAGCAGACATTTATTTACATGAAAAAGGTTGTTGTTACTTTAAGTGTATTGTTACGACGACCGCCATGTCAAACTTCGTCCATCACTTTAAAACCCACAAAGAAAGTTACGTTACTGTGTCTGTTTAGTTAATTAATCAGCTGGTCAAGCGTGAACTAGAAACATTAAGTTCAAGCTGTGTTAGACTCACCTCGAGTCAATTGTTGAGGAGACGTTTTTGAAAAAGACAATCAGAGGACTGATTCGGGGCCATATAACCAGGCTAACTAACGTTATGCGGGCGTGTTGCTATGGCAACAGAGCTGCATGCTAGCATGATAGTTAACGTGAGTCCTCTCGTGACGCCATTGAGCCCTTTCTCTGTCGTTTTAAGCGGCTCTTTAAAACACAATTGACGTTCATTTTGTCCCCGCTCTGTTTCGATCACTTTGCTGCCAGCGTTGTTAACGCGTTACTCAACAGCTATCATTGGCTTAATGTTATAATGCATTATGGTCACTGCATGGGTCAGTGCATTTTGTGCACAGAAAGTTAAAAAGGAAAACAATAAGAAATGAGAGGAACCTCAGATGTGTTGTTTAACTGTTTATTCAGGAGGAGCTGTGTTGAAAATAATGCTCTCAGAATTAATGCGATAATGTTTGTGATTAATTTGAAATATTTAAAACGTTAAAAAAAAAAAAACGCAATTAACGCTGTGACTAAATATCCATTATTACAAGCTTCAGTCTTAAGAAGAAAAAAGCGATTCATTGCAATTAATTGTGAGAGCAAATTGTGCGATTAATGAGTTAATTTTTATATAGATAGATCGACAGCGCTAGTTGAAAATAAACTCAACTTTTCATAACAGCTGTCTTTAAATGATTTAAATGTGGAAACGGGGTGGATCATATTTCATTTGACTTGACTCGCTTGATTCTCAACACAGTGACTTAGGACTTGCTTGTGACTTGAAGTGTAAGACCTGAGACTTGCTTGTGACTTGAAGTGTAAGACTTGAGACTTGCTTGTGACTTGAAGTGTAAGACCTGAGACTTGCTTGTGACTTGAAGAGTAAGACCTGAGACTTGCTTGTGACTTGAAGAGTAAGACCTGAGACTTGCTTGTGACTTGAAGTGTAAGACCTGAGACTTGCTTGTGACTTGAAGAGTAAGACCTGAGACTTGCTTGTGACTTGAAGTGTAAGACCTGAGACTTGCTTGTGACTTGAAGTGTAAGACCTGAGACTTGCTTGTGACTTACACCCACTTCTGTTATTTCCTTTCAGCATTTTATTCTTTAATTTTCAAATGGTAAGAAAATGAGAGAATAAATGAATTTTCAACATGCCTGCCGTGTTGAACTTGTAAGACACCTAAAATGAATCCAAACATTGGAAAATAATTTATAAACTATAATACACGTCTCAGACGTGTTTTAATGTCCTTCTTTGTGATAATAATTTATATTTCATTGTCAGTTGTCTTTCAAATTTCAGGGCAAAGAGACAAAAGATAATTAGCAGAGGAGAAGTCGGGAAGATGTAATTCGTGCCACTGCAACAACAGGGAGCAGTGCAGCCTGTGAATGAATGGGGACCTTGATTATGAGCATAATGTGGAACACCCCCCGTCTCCCCCTTCCTGTCTCTCTCTTTCTCTCCCTGGTTCTCCCCTGGGCCCTCATTAGCAGCTACTGTGTTATGGTTCAGGAATCTACCCATAACTGCCATTTTGCTACATACACACCAGACACACACACACACACACACACACACACACACACACACACACACACACACACACGCAGTTTTGGTAGGAAAGAATACAGATTGGATGAAATTACCATATTCAGGTCATTATTGATTCATTAATGGAAGCAAGTTCCTTCAGATTTCTCAAACTTACGGTACGATATTAAAACGAGCTCTGCACACATTTACTTCTGTTGTACAAAGGCTGCATGGAAGAGGTGGACGTCACCCACTGGTTAGTACCGTTTTGAAGGGTTTGGCCTTTTTAATGTCGCCATGTTGGTTTTTCAGAGCCAGAAGTGGCCATATTTTAAAAGAGGATGAGAGTGGAGAGCAGTGAGGGCTGATCAGATGCTGTTATTAAAGCGTAATGTCGCAGCAATGTGTTATAAGGTTTGTTAAACGTAGGGAACTATAAAAAAACGCTATGAAATTATCACTTCCTGATTGATCAGCAATCAAGAAGACAACGTGTGGTGAAAATCTGTGTCGTATTCAAGGACATATTTGATAGCCCATTAGCTAATTTAACACAACAGCTAATGTTAGCATTCAGCCGCTTCCGAGAATGGTTTACTAGTTTTTCATGATATGTTATCACGTTGGGTTGAATGCTAACATTAGCTGTTGGCTAACGTTGGCCACTGCGTTATCAAATCTGTTATTTTAATTTGAAATACGTCCCTGCAGATATTCACTGTTCTTTATCTTTTCAGCGGTAAAATGATAAACATTTGTCATGTTTCCTACATTTATACGACTTAAAACCTGGAACACAGAAGAACAATAACGTAGAGCCTGTGAGCATCTCAACCTGTGACATCAGAGAAAAATGGCCGCTATGCGAATACGCTGAATTGAGATACTAATCAATTATGGCTAGCAGAAAACAGGCTTTCAACTAAATGTACTTAACAAAAGAGACCCACACTGGTAGCCCCGCCCTAAACCCTCCCCTGCTTCCTGGTCTGTGTGACTCTAAATAGGAGCATCAGTGACTGAATGAACATCATGCTGTGTTGAAGAAGACTTGACACTAGAGACTGAGACCATAAACTCATTAGGAACATGACGTTTACAGAGGGCATAAATCAGGAGAGAAGGTGGAGCATTTTCTCATAGACTTCTATAGGATCAGACTTCCTTTTGCATTTAAGTGGCTACAAAGCACTGGCAAGTCCAATACAGTTCATATTGTACCTGCTTTTCATTGTCTGTCATATTGTATGAGTGTGTTTTTGATTTTAGCGTGTTTCTGTCTCAATATTTGTCGGTGAATTTGAAATTTCCCCGAGCATGCTACATTATTCACATCATATCTTTTAGAAAAAACATTCAAAATGTATCAGAACAACTCTCTCTCTCTTTCTCACGGTGTTCTGCCTCCTGCAGTTTCACCAAAACAAATGTTTGCTCTCCCTCAGACTGCCTCAGAGGAAACGAGAGAGAGGTGGAAGTCAGTGTTTAGCATCGCTTACAATTTGATTCTGATTCATAAAAACGAAGAAACAGAAAGAAAATATCTCCAACATTTCTGTTCTCATCTTTCCCTGAAGAACAGGAACATGTTGTTCAATAATCCGGCAGATTAAACTGGTTGGACCACATGATGTTCAACGCAGTGCAAAGGCAGCTCGCGGTGTTTGCTCATGTCGAGTCGCAAACATTCAAATGACTTAATCATTCAAAATGATTATTTTGAAAAGTGATCATTATGAGCATTCTTGAGTTATGAGGCCCTTAAATGATCCCAAATGTTAATATATCCCAGGCCTCCATTATTGCACTACAGGCTTCAAGTTAAATCAAGTTAACTGTACAGCCTGGAGGCTTTCATATTGTCGTCACCTCCTCAGGAACAAAAGCCCCCAACAACTGATTTTTCTTTAACATCTACTACTCGTCCTGTAATTTGTGGGATGTAAACAGGAAGTATAAAGCTGCAACTGACTCATGTAACTGTGGGCTACACTTACAGCTGTGTATAAGCAAGCAAAACCGGCACCATTAGAAGTGTGCTGAATGAGCCATTTTCACTTCATGTCTGCAGTTCACCCGCAGGAAATTATCACTGGACTCACTTTATGCTGACTAAATTGAGGACTCTTAGGCATGTTATATGATGCCTCTCTTATCTGTGATCCGAAGCAGATTTCTGGAAGTTTATCCAACATGATGATGTTCTTGTCTCAATGAATAAAAAAATGGAGCTAAGACTCAGAGATAAAAAAATATGTACTGACACAAATATATTATTTCATAACTTCTGCTGCAGCTCCGACAGTTTAAAGAGGGGGTGTTACGCTGTTTCACATTCTGAGACATTTATATAATGTTACAATGTTGGATGTTCAGACTAAACGTGGGTGAAGTTTCAGATCTGTAGGTAAAAGTGTGTTGGAGTAATCCCCAGGCTTCTGCAGCTCAGTCTGCAGGCTGCTGTGAACGCCAGGTTTCACGCAGTTTTTTCAACACGCTGCACTTTGTGACGTCACAAAGCCGGCCAATCAGAAGAAAGTGGGCTTGTAGGGGGCAGGGTTTCTTAAAGGGACAGAGCTGACTGAGTGGTTTCAGGCAGAGGCTGTATGAGGGCCTGCACAGAGCAGCAGAGTGAGAAACATGAGGAGTTTTTTCAACTGTAAATTACGCTAAGCTACTCCACACGTATCACAGAGTGAAATATGAAGCTTGAAATTAGCACAGTATCACCTTTAACATGCTGATGAAATGAGCAGCCAAACTACAATGACTTACTTCATGTTGTTTTACGAGCACCAAAGTGTACCTGTGTTTGTGCTACAATTCTCCCTTAATGTCTGAGGGAAAATTTGTACCCTAATCAAGCACGTCAAACCTTTTTCATCACACCTATTCCATTGTTTTCATTAAAAGCACTTTGTATGAAACTTTTTTAGTTTATCTTCAGAGGAACGTCTTCAAAGGAACTCTTGGAGTGATGGATGTGATCCCACGTATCTTTTAAAAGACATACAGTTACTCAGACGCACTCCATAAAGTCGGTAAACTTTGTACTTTATCTTTAATATAAGGCGTGTGTATGTTTCTCTAATAGCTAAACATCTAAAGACAGATCTTTCTGTAACTTTAGTTAAAACAAACTGTGGGTTTCTCGTGAGGCAAGCTTTGCTGTTGTTTTACTTCTCGACATGTGAAGAGCTTGTGAGACTTCTAAAGGAGCTGCAGGAGCGCGCTGAGTGGGTGTGCTTGGTTTGGAAACAGGTGAAGGAATCTGAGAGACAAAGACATGTGCACTACGCCTTAAAACACTCAGCAGTATTACAGGTGTTATTGTCTGGAAATGAGAGGATGCATTTGTCAGCCTGCTGTGTCCCTGGTATGGTGGGTATGGACAAGAGAGCAGACGCTGAGTCCTGAGGTCAGAGTGTGTGCGCGTGTGTGTTTGTGTGTGACCTCCCCGGGGCGGTGCCAGCACTGCTCTGCTGCTGCCTCACATTCTCCTCCAGCACAGTTCTGGCCAGTCGCCTGTGCTTGAGCTCAGGGGAAAGCAGCCATGCACGCACATGAACCAACATGAACACAATGTAATTGCTTAGAAATAGCCCAAACAATAGAGGAATATCTCCCTACAACAAGTACAGCAATTACATGGTCGGGCAGTGGGCCCGGGCTGAAGGGTCAACAGTGTGGTGGTTCAAAGAGAGGCCAAGTGACTCTGCAGCATCAGAGCTGAGTGGACGGAAAACACACAGGACACAACCTCCAAACACGAAGACACACGCAGGCTAATGTCCGCACCAGATCCAAACTGAGTAGGACTAAATGGACCTTTTGTTAAGGTTCTTTTAAACAAGCGTATTAAGTTAACAGCATCACAATTACTGCTTCTGTCTAAAGTGCAAAAAAACGTTTTGTCCAAATAACTCAAAGCAATAGGATTCACAGTGACATAAAGTGTCAGTGAATCTTCCCATCAGAGAAAGAGAACGACCTTCTCACTTGATAAATGACTTTCTGGTTCAACACGAGGACGTCAGGAAAGTCTCAATAAGCAAGAACACGTTTATCTCGCTTGAGTTGAAGGTTTCAAAGCTGAGGAATTTCACCATTTGCATGATGATTGGACGAACACACCTTTAAGGTTTTCTCTGCCTCCTTTAAGAGGGAACTTATTTTAGCAGCGATCTCTTTCACAGTCACTCCCAATTAGGGCTGTCAACGAATATTCCAAATTGGAATATATAACCGAACTGTAATAAAAATCAAATATTAAAATTAATATTCGTCGTGACAAAAATCAGCACTACCACGGCCGTCTCGCCAGCTCTCATGTGTTCTCATATGTTCTCGCGTGCACTCTCTTGGTTACGGATCTTTGAATGCATCAAAACGTCACTTTATATTACGATACGTTAATGATTACCTTTAGTCGAGCTGAAACGAGCTAAAACAACAACCGTGTGGCGTGTGGTAATGATGGCGGAGAATTCAAATCCCTGCCCGGCCGGAGAGAGAGAGGTTCTCCCCTCCAGCATAACAGACAGGTACAGGTAGGCTATGCTGACTGTTGTTTAATGATGTTTAAATGAATGAACCTGTCACAGCACAGCTCGCTGCCAGCGCTAAATGTCCGTTCGTATCGTATTTGTATATTTTGCGAGGTGTAGGAAGCCTATGTCGACCTTTTAAAAGGCATGTTTATGTTTAAATAAATTATCTTTGCAAGCAAGTTTGTCTCTCGCCGTCGTGTGGACATACTGCACAAAAATAGATATTCGAATAGTTCGAACCTCTGTGTTTTTTTAGAACAGCCCTGCTCCTGGAGAGCTACCTTCCTGCATGTTTTAGGTTTCTCCGTACACACCTGATTTGAATGATTTGCTCGTTACCAACCAACTAAAGCGTCTCAGGGGATTGATAACGAGCAGATCATTCGAATCAGGTGTGTTAGAGTACGGAGAAACCTAAAACATGCAGGAAGGTAGCTCTCCAGGAGCAGGGTGGGAGACGGCTGTTTCAGAAGGAATAATCGATCGTCAGTTTGGCTCAGTTTTGACAGCACTGCTCCCAATAGCTAACGTCTGTTGGTGATGGTAGGAATGTACAGATGGGTGTCAATTTGAAGGAAAAACCAACATAAACCAGATGAAGATGAGATCTTTGGTTTAAACACTTAAGCATGTACAGGACAAAATCAGCCCCAGCTTTGTCCACAGGGGGCGCCAAAATCAACACTAACCTAATGTTCCTCACAGGAGCTTTAAGGTACCGGCGATGATGTGCTTCCATAAATAGCTTTAGTGTTTGGAACAGTATTTAATTTACTTACATTGCAGCCATTTTTCTTTGATGTCGCTGCTCTTATAATCTTTTTGCTTTGTTTCCTTTCTTTTATCTCTTTTAGTTATTTTATTTTACTGACTCTTTCTACCTCTTCCTGCTTCGTCCCCTTGCTCTTGGTTGTGTGGGTTCTCCTGTTGCCTACAGGATATCGGGTTTTGTGCTTTGCTTGTTCTGTGATTTGCTGGTTTCATGATCTGCTCGTTCTCTGCTTTACTTTGCTCGCTTGGCTGTCAAAGCACTTTGTAAACTCTTGTTTTTAAAGGTGCTATATAAATAAAGTTCTTATTATTATTATAAAGGTGTACTGCTGTGTTCCAGGTTGCAAGTTGCATAAAAATTGACAATCTGACAAATCATTATCATTTCACTATTTCCCAAATGATCAACAACTGAAAAGTCAATGAATAAGGACAAAAGGCCGTTAAAACAACACACAGCTAGTTAAACGACAGCTAACCTCAGGAATCAACCTATTCCAAGCTAACTTTACCATCAGCTAGAAATGCTCAAGGTGTAATACTATCAAACTGTAATATAAGTGATTATGTTAGCCGTTGTCTTACAGTCCACGGAGAGGACATGCCCACAGCACACACGCCGTGATGCGGTGTGTCGACAGGAAGTAGGAGACTGAGCCTTCGTTTCCAACAGTTACCGTCACCGGGCTCCTCACGCTGATCAAACAAACATTTAAACGGCGTTAGAAACGGTAGGTGAAATGTTGTATAAATAACACGACTGCAGCCCACAGGTCTGTTTGTACTTATAAAGAAACGTGTCGCTCCACCTGAACTCTCTCGACTGTTATGCGAGTGTCTCACTTGGTGGTAAAGAGGGGTTAAAGTAGGGAGGGGGATTTATGCTGTTGGAAGATAACAGACTGAAAAGTCCCAAACAGCCGAATACAACGTATTCTTTCTTGTTAGTTGTATTTATTAGCATTATGGCTCACTGCATTTATCTTATAGGCTATAATTTCCTGTTTCCTTTTTTTAACATCACAATAAATACACTATTCAACTATATAAATATGAGAAAATTGTATCGTGAGTAAATCGTATCCCAGAATCGGGATTTGTATGGAATCATGAGTTGAGTGTATCGTTACATCCTGAGTTATTTTACCTTGCACATGGCCCGATGTCCTTTCAGATTACAGTATTTTAATTTCTGATGAATCAGAAAAATGATACTGATTTGACAGATTTCATATTTTTGAATGATGCAAACCTGGAACACAGCAATAAGACATTATCCTTTAAATAACAGCATTTAAGGTTCCCACCCTGAGCTCTATCTTAGAGGAAAATGGCCGCCGGATGATCGCCATCCTTGCAAAACATACAGACAGGCGATCGTGGAACAAGGGGTGGTAATCAATAGTGCTGTAGGTACCAGTCATGCTCAGAGCTGAAGAGCTGCTTTAAGGTAAAGTGTTTCTGCTCACCATCACTGTTGACACACTGCACTTGTGGGTTCTGGGTTCCTGGTCCACACTCCTTCTCATTATCAGGGATGCACTCCTCCAGTTTGACCACCAGCCAGTCGTAGCAGCTGGGGTCCTCGCACGGTATCGCCTCCACCAGGTGGGGGCAGTTCCCCGTCCCGCCTGTCGGCTCATTGACGATCTTCCTCTTCCTCAGTTTGAAGCCTGTCGGGAAGAAGAGAGGAAGTGAATGAGCACAAATCAGCCCCATGCTAATCAAGCACAGCCCCTCCCCCTCTGTGATCTGCTCAGAGAAATCTGTGAGCACATTAACTTCACTCTGTGGCCACAGTGTGCCTTTGATGATAACAGTTATTTTGCATCTAAAGTGACAGTCCATTACGCCTGAAGTTCACAGAACTTCTAGTTATTCTCCTCTCATTAGAGAAGCTTTAATCCAAAATTAAGATTAATTAAGATGAACGCACGCAGGAATCCGTCACTTCAGCCGAGTGTGTCCACATGTATGTGTCGTGTCCTCCGCTCAAGGGCATGAGATTCCATGACCCGAGTCCTGGGAAGGGGGGATGTTAACTCCAGCCCAGCCAAGGTCACCCACCGTCTAATCCACACTCCTGCTCCAGCCCGATAAGGCAGCGGACGGCCGGAGTGCCCGCAGGCCTCAGGTGGAGACGACAGAATCTCCCCTTTTCTATCTCATTGTGTCTCTTCTCTCCCCTCAAAAGGCTTTATTTAATCAGGCAGGTCAGCAGAACATGTACTGTCATGTGTCTAGACCCATAGATGGAGCGTTCATCTGAGGGGGGGGAGGGGTTAGTATGAAGGAAGATGAGACGTGGGGTGCAGGGAATTCAATTCTATCAGGCATCACTCACTCGCTATCTGCAGGAGGTGTTATGAACAGCACGGCTGCAGGAGAGCAGGCAGCTGCTGTCAGAGCTCCAGGCGTCGCTGACCGAAAACAACACATTCATGGAGACCATCATGTGATGACCCGATCACGAGCGTGAGATCAGCGCAGGATACCGAGGCTGTGCAGTGGTTTTATAGATAAGGTGAGGGAGAAGATACGCCATTCACTTATTAAATCCAACGCTGGATCAGTTTCTCCACTTTTACACCAGATAATGAGGAAACTGCATTAATGAGACTTTCTGACTAGGATTGATTTCATAACATAACTGATGTGACGTTTGACTCAGGTGGTTTTCAATATCCTATCTTATATGTAATTATTTATATAACAGTTAGTTCTGTCCGAGTAATCTGATTGGATAAGAGGCATTCAATAAGTGATGACATAGAGGATCACTTGGACTTCTCTCCGCCTCAGCGCGGTGTTCTGAATACTGTTTATTACCATCACAGTAGACCGTGTACGTCTACATCGATCAAGCTGGAGCCTCTGAATCACACAGCAGACTCTTACTTCCCTGGCTGATCTGTGGTCACCTGTAGACGCAGAGTGCAGGAGAATGTTTGGGTTGCTCGGCAACAAAAGTCCAGTTTCAATTAAGTCGTGGAACTAGTTCAGTTGGTGGAGCAAAAATAATAATCCATTGTCTGTTTGCTGCTTGTATAACTGTTGTATAAAAGCACGTGCTGTTTTAGCTCAGCTGGCAGAGCGGGCGACCCGTGCACAGAGGCTCCCCGACGCACTGATCGCAGGCCGATCATTTGGTGCTTGTCTTCCCCCACTTTCTACTCCCAACATTTCCCGTCTCACCTCAGCTGTCTTATCAAATAAAAGCCCAAAAAATATCTTAAAAAAAATAAATAATTAAAAGCAATCGAGGTGATGTTATGCTGAATATCATCACAGCTGCAAACAGTCGTAGGCAGGAGGCCGAAGATAATCACAGCCGTGATGATATTCAAGACAACATCACGACCTCGATTGTGAAGTTGGTTAATTATTATGTCAAACTTAGTGAGACTTACAGCGTTTAAAAGGTGTGCATCCGTCTGCAGACAGTAGATCATAAAGAACAAATGATCATTCAACAAAGTAACTCGTAATCACAGCCGACTGATTCCCATGTCATGTGTCAGGAGGATGAAAAGATGTGAAGCCAGGAGGACCAATTTCGAGCTCATATCTTTCTGGATAATGAGAGCCAGGGTACACACACTTAAGAACGCGCGTGTGTGTGTTCGTGTTCACTTTCCATTATGTACAGTAGACGACACCGTGTGCGGAGGAAGTGTAGCGATCCAACGTGGAGCGGCAGCGGATCCATCATTAAGATGCATGGAGGGGAATTTCCAACCGTCCCTTTCATTTGAGGCGCTTCATTAAGGCAGAGTCAACATGCATTAGTCATGGCGGACGCTGCTGTTCCGGGGATAATTAAGGGCTGAAGCAGCGACCGCGTCAGCCCGGCTGATTGACTCGCACAACCTGCTACAACAACCGACAAACAGGCGACAGGAGGAGACGATGGCGCTCCGAAGTTACGGCCTCATCTAGTGCTGCGACAAGGCCATTGTGGGTTTGTGGGATTCATTTCTATTCACAGATATCTGAGTATGAGTGCAGATTGCGATCATAGACATTGTTATTTGAACTCCATTCTTGAGTCTGAAGTTTCTAATTGGACTGTAAGTGATGACCAGAGTCTTTTGAAGGATATCCAGTAACATCTGGAAGCGTCCACACGTTGGCCCTCAAACCCATTTTATTTTGTTTGTTATTTTCTGGAATCAAGGTAGTAAGGTTTGCTTTGACAATTTTGATATCCATTAGATTTCACGTCGCTCTGGCAACCCCTTCTCTCAATGATGTCTTACCTTTCTTGGATACCTGGTCCTGGCAGTTTTCATAGGTGCAGGGTCCCCATGCGCTCCACGAAGAGACCTCACACTCAACAGGACAGCTGATGTGACAGAGCTGGGTGGTGTTCGGAGGGATCCCCAGACACAGATCACTGTCCATTGGTCGTAATGCTATGGAGACACAGGCGAGAGTAATGGGCATCAAAATGGGCATCACAGTTCTTCTCACCATGCAAACAGAGGAAACAAAGTTGGGGAGTGGACCCGGGTTGCTGAGGTGGCGTGAGAGCATTTCCCTTCTGCACCACCAGCTGCAACGTGGGAGTTTCTAACACATACCTTGCATTCACTTCCACAGCTGTACAGAAGATAATGCATGTACAGTATGCTGAGCAAACTAGAACTACAACTTGCGTTTTTAAAGTTAGGTGAAATGTATGTAATTTAACAGAATAAACCACAGACATGAAAACACATAAAAAAGAAAGAGCTGAAAATGGTCTTTAGATCTCCAACACTGCTGCCTTCAGAGTCCTATACCCCCCTCCAACACCGCCCCCCTGAAACAAATCCTTTCAGCTAAAAATCAAAGCCAAATAATGCAACACTCTCCTCTTTCATTCACGGTACCCCCCAAACCTCCAAATCTTCCAAAACCAGACAACTTTCAAACAACAAAGCTGTCCTGTTTTTCCCCGCGCAGCAGGCCGGTCTTCCATCCGCCTGATTCTCAGCGGACCTCAGCTCCAAACAGCTGTAGGTGACTCTCTGCAAGGTCGTCAGGCTGATGAATCATTCTTGCTGTGCCACCACAGCACTCAGCCTCATTCACATGCAAATTGCCTCCGCTTGGCCAAAGGTGTGTCCTCTAATAGTGTCGCTTAAGCGTGCGTACACGTTGCATGCCCTTGAGTGCCGGTGCAACACGAGAGTGAGTGATGTGTCAGATGGTGTGACGTGATTAGGTGCTCTTTCATCAACATCAACTTCAAATCAATTTCTAATTGCTTTACATAGTTACATCTTTATTTTGTGACACTTTTAAACATATTCACACAGAGAACAACAAAACCTTCACTGTGCTGATATGTGGAACCACTTTAACGGATCAGGCCATCAAGTGTGGCCGTTAAAGTGGTGAGATTGGAAATCCAATGTCCTACAGGAGTGCTAGAATTAGATATATATTTGCATTAATGTCAAATGATTATTTTACAACCAATTCTATTCATTACACCCAATTTGTAACAGTTACACATCGACCTATTTTCACAGATAACAGCCATCTGGAGTATACCCCTCAGTATGAACATGCCTGTTGTATTTAGAACTTAAGTTTTTTACATGAGAGCTAAATTCCATCCATCCATCCATCCATCCATCCATTTTCTTCTGCTTATGCGGGGCAAGGCTGCACTGGTAGCATGCTAGGTTTTCCAGATGTCCATCTCCACAGCTTCTCCAGCTCCTCCTTGGGGATCCTGAGGAGCCCCCAGACCAAATGTGATATATAATCTCAACAGCAAGGTCTTGGTCTGCCCTAGCGTCTGCTTGCAGTTGGAACGCGCCAAGAAAACCTCCAAAGGAAGGTGCCCCATCGAGCTGCTGTTTTCTGTCATGGCAAAGAAGCAGCGGCTCTAGAACAAACTCCTTACCCTAAGCCTCCCTAAAGGGGAAACTCATACCGGCCTCTTGTCTCCGAAGTCTTACAGTTTGGATCACTATGCAGAGGTCATAGATGAGGGTCAGTACTCAATCCCAGCTTTCAAACTTTGAGGTGCGTTTCCGCTTAGTGTGTCAGGGCTGTCCCAGTGTCAAACTGTCTCTGATGGAGGGTTTGAACACAAAATTGCACCATTTATCTGAGTCCACATTTGTGCAGATTTTTCCGGTAGACTTGGCCGTAGTTTGTGGCAGAATTGGCGACATTTGTTTGGAAGAACTGGAAGTACTTTGTTTTCCAGCCCTAACCCTAAGGGAAGAAATAAGTAAGAGAGAACATCTGACTACTGGCTGTAGTGGCTATTTATTCGGAGTTTGCAGAGTTATTTGTATCTTCAGACAGCTTTCCTGACTTTTGGTGGCTAGCTTTAACGTGTAAACACTGTCACAAAACACGCTTGAGATGTTTTTTCTTATTATTTAATGGTGATGCTTTTTTCGGGGGAATGTGTGAAGCCACAAACGTGTGTCCCAGTCCACTTTACACCATTTTGAGCCCTCATGGACTCACACACTCATGCACTGCACGACTGATCACAGTTAAGTCCCTGAGTGTTGAGTGCTCAGGCTTTAGGGTGGAGATTGGGATGGGGCTGGGAAATCCAGAGCTCTGCCTCCCGGCTCAGCCCCCGTTTACCACAACAGTCTGGTACATTGTCAAATCAATCTGCAAGTCCTTCTCACGGTCCATTCTACCCTCATTCATGAACGAGATGCCGAGATACTTCATGTTTGGTATTAAAATGAGGGTCTGGAAAAGAGTGGAGCTAGTTGCAGGAAGGGTTTGGCAACAGAAGTCATGAACTGCAAGATTTAAAATGTGCAAATTGTCAACAGACTGAACTTTGAGAGGCATTCACCTCTGGCTGCCGACCTGTGCATCCAAAATGTTCACACGCTGCTGCTTTGAACCTTCACAACAATATTATTATTTTTCTACTTTCTGCACCCTGCCCTCTATTTCATGAATCATTTCTGTCATGCCCGACTGTGACTGGGACGGCGATGTAGAAGGCAGAAGGACTGTAATACGACCGGCCAAGAAGACAGTGATTAATAACCACAGTACTCTGAATATTCCTCCACACCCTGCCTGTGTTTGTATTCTGCACAGCTTCTATGAGATGTCTTGTTGTGGTTACATGCACACTTTTACAGCTTGATTGAAATCAGACCAGATTTCAGGTCAACTGTTAACACAGGACGTGATCTGATGCAGTCGGGTGTGTACATGCGGTGGTGCATTTAATGGAAACAGCTGTGTGACGCGTGCAGCAGTGATGAATCCATCATGCATTTGTCTCCCTCAAGCACTGCCTTTCAGCACAGAGGAGCACACTACAGCTTTCCTCTCTGACAGCAGTATGTCAAGACTGAGCATGTGCAGAAAGAGCGCAGCCACAAAGTCATCACGTCAAATCGTTTACATCGTATTATTCTGTTGTTTTATAAAACGGTTTAAATCTCCCTCTGCCTGTTTACTCTGATCGAGCTGTGTTTATTTAGCATTTATTTCTATGTCTGGCCTTTTGGACCAGTTATAATCAAAGTACTAGCCTCCATGTTAAGTTAGCTAGCGTGCTTGAGACCTCCAAAGTCATCACCTAATGTTGAAAACTCTGGGGACCCTAAAAGTCCAATAATGATGGTGATATTTCAGTCTGGGCCACAGACTGTGTACAAGAAGTGGACATAACATCTTTGTTTCAAAAGTGTGGCTTTTCTAATGGCCAACAGGGGGCGACTCCACTGGGTGCAAAAGAAGCCTATTGAAGTCCTCCTTCTCTCTTGATTTATCCCCTCAGTAAACCTGTTCCTAACGAGCTTATGGTCTCAATCAGTGATGTTCATTCAGTAAATGTTAGAGTAAAACAGACGATACAGCAGGATGCACTTTAGGGCGTGGCTTCCTTGTGATTTGTCACTAAAGCCGCCGCCTGTTAACCAGGTCAGAGACGTAACAACGCGTATCCACTTGTACAGTCTCTGGTCTGGACTGACCAACAGGCGGCCTTTGAGCCACATCACTACAGCTACACGGCTACGTCAGCTCCTCTTTGGTTGGCCGGTCTGACCATGTTTTCAGTGAAATGTTGATGATAATGGCAGAAAATATCTAATATCATAATGTTAGCACTGGCCGTCAGAATGCTCATGATCATTTTAGCGAGCTCTCAGCTGGCAGATATTAAACACATGATAAGCAAATATGCTGCTGTGCTCACAGCTGCTGGATTAGATCATCCAAACGACCTGTTGAGGACTTTAATTCCAACATGTGCCTGTGTTGTCACGCTAACAGAACATCTCACATGAAAAGCTTTTCTTCCTAATGGTTCATTAGGAACTTTTGGAGGACAATGGCCTCTTTGTTCTCCTCCCTCCTCGTCCAGCCTGAGCAGCTCTGCACAACCATAACAAAGGCTGATTAATGGAAATCTGCGCACCGGCTGACCTTGTTCAGGTATCTTTGTGCCAGATGGTCTAGTCTTCCCTGTGCTGCGCTTCCAGCCGCCAAATTAGGAACCTCAGAGGCAGCCGTCCTGCGCTGCAACGTGCCAACTGCCATCAATAACCTGACTCGCAGCTCCTTTCCAGCCAGGGACTCATCGCCAGGCATCGCAGTGGCACAGCTGTTCTACAGCATGTCACAGTTTGCTCCCCAATAGGGTTTTGCACTGGCCGGAACCAGAACAGGAAAAACAACTGATACAAGTTATTAACATGTTTTCATATCTTTTTATCTTCAGAAGAACATGGGATGGAATCTGTGGCAGCGGGGAGATTAAAAGCTGCTTAGCATCAGAAAAAACACTATTTAAGAGCGTAGAGCTGAAATAAACAGTGATGTTGTCAGCAGTAAGAGTGGCAGAATTTCAGGATGCAGTAAATCCTTCTGCAAGTAAATCAAATCAAGAACAAACAGGGATCCGGGATGGTTTTGGCTCCCAGTAATCGGACTGGGAATGATGTGTGTTCACAGATATTACTGCCAGACTATCGTATCTCAGTCACACTGGGATTTGCTGATCATCCTTGAAAGCAAATGATGAGATTACATCAGCTTAATTGGGCTACACATTCCCTCCTCAAAGCTGCTTGGCTCATCACGATGAAATCATCTAGTGCAGCGCTTTCTTACAAGGGAAAGGAAGCGGTTACTGTGCTGCTTACAAAGAGCGTTCACACATGAAGAATTCACTTCAATAACAGAGAAAACACAGAAAGAGAAATTCCTGTATTTTTAAACCTGGGACCTTTTTTTTTTTTTTTTTTTTACATATTTTGGGCTCTAAATGACGAATAGGCACAAAAAGTTTTGGAATTGCTCCAGAAAATTCCTTCAGCCGGCAGCAGTGAAACAGGCTGTAACGGCTGCATCATAACCCCTAATCAGTCCCTGCAGAGAGAGACCTTTTTGTTACAGAGGAAGTCATTATGTGGTTTTCTTAAAATCCACCAGACCCCATTCAAAAAAACTCTACTTTTACTTTGCAGAACACCAGAGCTGCTGGTCTACTGCTGTCGTGATCTTTAAAGTCTTGTGTTGTTCAACTTTTGAGTTTTAAATGATGGATCCAACACAATGTTTGTTTGAGCCACAACAACCTAAGTTCGATGACATGAACATCTGCAGCAGCAAACAGGAAGCAACAAACTGAGTAGAAAGTCAACATGGAGGGGACTCTTCTGTCCGAACCAGCACAGCAGTGATGAGCGCTGAAAAATTTGAAGTAGGAAGAAAGGAAATAACCTGCTGATGACATGTAGCTCGTAATGCTTACCCAGCTAATGTTAATCTCTATTTACAGATTCTACATAGAAGTGTAGAGTCTGTAGGCAGCGACGTGGATTTCCAGGAAGGCAAGTGTTCTGTTAGAACTACACTTGCAGTCCAAGTTATATTGACCCATCACCTATCAGCAGGCTGCGGCGTATGCAGGAAAAACAGTCCGTGAGGAGAACAAAAACAGGCGGAACATAATGCCATCCCGGCTTCCATCAGCGTGATCTGACAACGATTTAGCTTCTTATTAATCTCTATAAACAGACGTCTGCATGCTAACAGCTAACGATCTGTTCTACAGCTAAACGTTCGCTGCTGCCCCAGATGCTGTATCGTAGTCTTGTAAATAGTGACCCTGCAAGATATCCAGTCCCTGCAAAGTCTTCTGTATCTGTTCGAAGTCTGTGCCTTCAATGGCTTTAGATCTGTGAGGGTGTCTGCCTTTTCAAAGTCTTCTAAAGTATAGTCAGTATTTTTTAATGGCCTTCTGTTGAAATTATGTAATTTAAAATCTAAAATATATCTGTTAGAGTTATTGTCATTCATAAAGTGGCTAATCCATGTGAAGAAATACTTGAAGCAAAGGATCCAAAAACACATGATCTCAGATCGTTGTCAATGAACGCTCAGAGTGAAACTGCTGGACGACCTGTCAGCATGAAAGGACAGTGAGCTGACCTGAGCCTTCATCTCCTTTAGCCAAATAGTTCACTTTATGGAAAGACGGAGCCAACACAGAAACAGCAGAAAGAAGATGGCGTGAAAATGAACACGGGTGATGGATAAAGGCCCTCATTAACATCCTGGCATGTCCAGGTAAGAGGATTGTTATAATTATACAGGACATGACAGCACAAACCTGTCTGAGAGCGGGGACAGGTGCAGGTGAAAAACAAGGGGGACGTGGCTCTGCAGCCGAGCTGGCAGAGCTTCTGCTCATTTATCACAGCTATTCTTCTGTTGTTCTCACTCTCCTCCTCCTTCTTCCTTTGTTACAACACCTTCAAGCCAAACCCAGCCACCTTTCAGCTGTCATAAAACCTCCATTAATGTCTCCCTGCTTCCACCCAAAAACACTTTCCATAACAATTACCGTGTTAACATGCAGGCAGGGCGGCTCAGCTGGAGGTGCAGCCGGTATTTCTGATCTCATCCTGACAGTGTATGTAAAGGGGAACGGCAGAAACAGTGAAACTCACTGCTGTTAACAAAATTAGCAATGTGGCTTCTTGACACTGAAGGATGAAAGCGTGCGGCTGGTTGTGAGCATCTGATCTGAATAATTTGAGAAGCCGGAGCAGCCTCCTCAGCCAGATGGACTGAGACTTACTGTGTCAGTGCTGGATAAGCACGGGCATGATACCAGGCCGCTTCCAGCCTCCGTGTGCTCAGTAATACCACCAATTTACGTGAAAGCTCATATTTCATCTGCTCTCCTCGCCGTGTGGCTTTTGCACGTACATTAGCATATTCATATAAGCTCGGTTCCAGATTTGATATGAGGGGAAAAACAGCTTTAATTCTCCTCTCTGGTTCACGTATGGCGGGTAGAGCAGGGGGGAGGATATCAGTGACTCTGTGCAGAGCTGTAACAGATGACACGACTGTGGTGTGTGTGTGAAACGAAAGCCGGAGCAGATGATTCAAAAGCTCATAAACAACTTTTTTTTGTCTGCCGCTCGGCGCTCGCAGATGTGATTTGAAGCAGCGTGTGTCAAAACATGAGCTATTAAAAATGTTGTTATTTACCCCACAAACCCTCTTTGCTTCCTGTTACCAAGATACAGCTGTTGTTCATTTGTTATTGGGCTCATAACAGCCCCGATGGGCGGGTACAATAGTGGAACTGGGATCAAGTTGTGGATTACCTGCAGACAGTCACAATATTTGACCACAAAGACACACGGGAACTAGAACAGATGTTTGCTAGTCAAATCAGACCTGGCATGCAGCGATTAAACAATGACAAGAGGCTGTCAGTGTTCTTAGTTTATAATCGTAACACAAGTTTGTTTACAATAATTCATATACTAAACGGCAGGGGTGGGCGGGATACCGCCTTCATGCTGTCACCGGTGTCACTTTATGCCACGACATGGATTTCGCAATACCGCCCATACCGTGATAAACACAAACGTTTTGGTTGTCCTGCACGTTTTCCATCAATCATCTACAGGGAAAGACCGTCTGATATCACATCTCTTCTGCAGAGCACACAGAGGCCTGACGCTCTGCATGCAGACCGTGTGTCACCTGCAGCGTCGCATATGATGTCGGCGGGATAATGGAGTCAGACGCGCAGTTACGCGAGTCGGCTTTCAGTGAATGTGTCCACGTTATTTGCTGAACCTCGTCCCGGTGCTGTGGCCGCATGAACCGTTCACGGCGCAGAGGAGCTGCGGAGCGTTTACTCTCAGCAGTTTCACCTGCTGCGCACACACGGCATGAGGTTGTGCGTTTGGCGACAGGAAGTAGGATGCATGAGTTTGGTTTCCAAAAGTTCCCATCACGGGGCAGCTCACGCTGATCAAACAAACATTTGAACACATTAGAAACGGTGGATGACCAGCGACCCAGCTGCAGCCCACAGGTCTGCTTGTAGTCGCTGAACCAAGTGTGGTGAAAGTTTGAGGATTTTAAGTACCTTTTCATTTCATTCACCGCAATATAATACTGATACCGCCGGAAGGACAATAAATATGAATCAATATACATTTTAGGTCATATCGCCCACCCTGCTCTAAACCCTGCTGTATCTGAAGTTTGATTGTGGCAGTGTCTCTGACTCTCCTGGATCACTGCTAACCATGCACACCTGCTGCACCTGCTGTCCGTCGAGTAATCAGCCCAGCAGTCTCTCTAACCTAGACCTTTACCCACTCACTGCCAGGTTGTTTGTTTGTCTCCGTGGTGGAGACGAGCTCTAGGCTTCATAAGTCACTTGTTCTTTGGATTTCTGTTTCTGGATTGCAGCCGAACCTTTAACTGCTAACCTGCCTCCCTGCTCAACTACGTGCCAACCTGCCACGCCTTTAGCCCACCCTCCTCTACTCAAAGCTTTCTACTACAACGTTCTTTAACTTGTGTCTGTGTCACTGTGACATTTTCCTTCATGAGACCACTAAGATTCGAATCAGCACCATCATCATTTATCAGCTGATTCCGGACATGCAACCAAAGAAACCTTCCTGTACTTTCAATACATACTCCTGATTTAAAAACAGAGTTTGAGCATGACCCAATGCGCAGGCTCTATAATATAACATGTTCCTATAAGGACAGATACAGTAGTGTTCCTGTGGTAGTTAATCATAATGATCTTTGACCAAGAAAAAGACACACAGATGGCGTTCATTTAGAGCCAAAGCCCAGAACCATGTGAGGAATCTTCTCACTGGCAGAGAACGCCAGAACAGAAGCTCCATAATCCAACCAGCTATTAGCTATACTGCTCATCCTGAGAGGGTCCCAGTGTTACATATTAGTGATGTATATAGACGTCTCTGCAGTCTGGAGGCTGGGCGAGTGGTGTCTGAACATGTCTCGATGATAAAATGCCTTGAAATCACTTCATATCGTTATTTTGAAAACGCAGATATATCAAAGTCAGCAAACCATGTTCTTCCTTTGGCTGTCAAAGATACAATCCAACAAGCCAAATGCAGGCAATAATATTGACTTTAGTTTCATCTCTTAGGGCAGTTGATCAACTACATGACAAAAAGTGCAGACGATAGAAGAAAAGCATGCTGGGAAATTCACCTTCTCTGCTCCGGAGCGAGGCCAGGTTGGGTGCTGGTGTATCAGCGCTGGTCTGGACACAGTACACCTCTCGCGTCTGAATCCCGCCTCCGCACAAGCCCGTCTGGTTTCCACGACGCCGGTCCTGCTGGCTCAGCAGCACGTCCACCCGGCACTCCGTCCACTCTGTGGTCTTCCAGCTGTACCTGAGGACACAGGTGGACATGAGAGGACATATAAGGATGGTTGTCTTTTGATGCAATCCAGTGCAAGATAATCTTAGGCTTCACCTGGACCATGAATGGGACACGATCTAGCTTTTGAACACTTTTAATCATATTTTATTGGTGTTTATTTTGACTCTGACACTGCTAAATCTGATCGGATTCTAAAGATACAGTTTAAGCGCCAACTTAGTGTTTCAACGAATGTTTCAAAGTAGCTCAAACACGGCTTATATTTCTGTTTGCTTTCTGTCATCGACGCACATTAAATGGATCTAGTGAGTAAACAGTGTTCAGGAGCAGGAAACAGATACTCCATGATGTATTTCTTTCTCTGTATTTAGTTTGGAGTGCGATGGATTTTCTCGAGGGATCGAACTGCAGACTTTCCGATTGGAGGACTACCCACTCTGTCTCTCAGCCACAGCTGCCCAAAGGTGGTATATGTTAGCCCCTAGCAGGTATCTGTGTCTGTGCTCAAAGTAGCTGTTTGTCAGCTTGTTCAGTGTTGCTCATACATTGTGTTATGTGTAGTAGGAGATGTACGGGAGTCAGAGATGAGCAGAGAAGATGGCGGGCCGTTCTTGTAAAGTTTGGTATCGTTCACTTTCTTCACCGGAGACGTGTGCAAGAGAGCAGTGAGCTCACTACTTTCCACAAGCTCTTTTTTTGTCTAATAAATAGAACTCCGGTCAGATACGACCACCAACAGAATCTCATTCTGTGGGAACACAATGGTTAACTGGCGAATCAGACAGCTCATGAATCAGCCACAGACTCAGACTTTGCCTGTGACGATCATTTGTTAACCCCTTGCTTCACTCCAGCCCCTCTCGCCTAAATATGGTCATCTCTGGCTCCGGAAAACAAACACAGCAATGACTACAGTATAAGCTGAAGGAGTCAGAAAGGCAGAGCAGGAATCAGTGTGTGACGTCACGTTGGCTACGCCCATTATTTATCGTCTATGCTTCTTGCAGGCACTGAACAGAAGAGGTTGTGCCTGAGTGATCCGGGCCGGCGGGGTTCTCTCAGCTTTGTCAGAGGTACTTTTTACGTTATTGACTCGCGATCTCTGTTTACAACACGCCTGAGGATTTGCAATTTAACCAGACTGTCCACTCAGAGCTCTCTAAGACTGGGTTTTTTTAAGCTCAACGGAGGTTGTTAATCGCAGCGTCTATTCATAGCAGGGTGTGTGTCTGGCTGCTGAATTGGCAGCAGTCTGCTTCAGCAGTAATGCTTTGTGGTTTCAGCCCGAGGTCACAAAATGTAAACCCTGCCTCCAACGCTGCCGATAATGGAATTCATTTGAGGTCGCCAATGAAAGGCTCCATATTCATGAGGAGGGTCTCTCTCTCTGCTGCCTCTGCACTGCTGCGGGACAATGAGGCCCCAGGGAGAGCAATGCATCTTGGGGCTTTAAGTTCTCCAGATGGGGACACTCAAACAGAGCAGTTCTTCAGCACCATGGACAGAGCCGCTGCCTGTCCTCCTGCTGTCCGTCCAGAAGGCAGCAGCAGTCGATGGACATTGATTTACTGCTCCACATTATGGCTGATTCTTCTCTGACAATAAAACAGACCAATAAAATCAGCAGGTGACTCCTCGCATCGCATGTGTGGATTATGAAGAGATCAGACATCAACTTTTCATTATAGGTTTAACTTTTATCTATTAAGCTCGAGAGGAGACCCAAGCACATGTTCAGACAAACTCCGAGTGGGGAGCAGGGTGGAGGTGTAAGGGTGGGGTAAGAGAACTTTCTCTGAGCTAGACACAAGCCATCTCCTCTTCATCTCTGGACACAAAATCCCACCAAGCCCCTTCCACTCGTCTCAGTTTAAAAAATAAGCATGCTTATGCAATTACTGATTAAAGGATGAACTCATGACAAAGCCAGTATTCCACCTGAAAGCTCACAAGCAGCAGCAGCTAACGGACAGACTTCGTCTTGTATACTTACACGATGCAGGGCAGCACTCCGTCTCCCTGCGGGCTGCAGGGCTCCTTCTCCTCCAGCTCGGGACAGTCTGCTCCTCCACCGATCGGGAACTGGCTTACTTTCCTGGTGCGAATGCGCTCCCCCTTGGGCCCGTTGGGGTCGTAGCACTCCTTGGAGCACGACGACCAGTCAGACCACTCGGTCACATCGCAGTCTTTGGTCATGACGCAGGCCTGGAAAGTCACCGGCATCTCCTGAGAGCACAGGCTGCAAACAAGACAACAAGACGCAACTTTAATACATCGAGATTTTGATAAAAGTGTGTGTAACTCATACTGGATTAATCTGCATCTTTTAATTTTCCCGGGATGGATAGTGCCCAGGGACAGACCGTTATGGAATTACTCCTGTAGTTTGCTTCAGCCAGCAGCCACGAAAACAGGCTGTGATGAATTCAACAAAACCTTTCATCATGGAAAGGATCCCTACAGAGATAGACCTTTTAGATGCTTTTTATGGCACCAGAAATACCCGTTACATTGCTCTCTTCAAAGCCACCAGACTCCACTGACAAAATCAATAACTTAACCTCGCAGCACACAGAAGTTGCTGGTCTACCACTGCCTCAATCAGTAAGTTAGTTTGTGTTATTGTGTTTTAAATTGTTAATTTGGATCCAACACAATATCTGTGTTATACACAATAACTCCCCACAAAACGAAACTGATCGAGGCAGCGGTAGACAAGCAACTGGAGCTGCAAGGTAAAATCCCTGTTTTTATGAATGGAGTCTGGTGTGTGTGCAGAGAGCGATGTAACGTCTGTTTGTGGTTAAAACAATCATCTTCCTCTGTAACAAAAAGGTCTATCTCTGTAGGGATAATTTCTGTAATGTTGTCACACACTTAGAATAACAATCTGAGCCTGTCAGTGGAAACAACAAGAACTTTTAGAGGACGACCTTTGACCCATCGAGGATTATGTTGCAGCCGTTACAGCCTGTTTCGCTGCTGCAGGATGAACACATCTACTGGAGACAATCCCAAACTTTTACATTATCATGCTGTCACAGCATTGGCTATAACAGAGTCACTTTGTATAACATAAAAGCGTGAAGAATTACTGTTGTGAATTGACTGCTTATATTCAGTCTGTGAACTGGGATGTCAACATGATGTTTATATTGACAGAAACACAACAGTAGATGACGACAGCAGAAAGAAACACACATTGTTTCTGAGTTAAAACGCCTCCACGTTGAAATAAAAGGATTATTGAAGCTTCATAAAGAGACTGTAGTGTCGGGATTACACAGATTTAAAGAAGCTCTGCTTTACGCCCTACAGCTTCTCTTTGTCTGAGTCAGCCTGTGTGATAAACACGGTTTGAAAGTTGTTCATTACCAACACAAACAGTTTGTTATCTGTATATTCTGTCTGCTGCTCAGCACTATGGCTCGTTTGATGATGGGAGGCTGTGAAGCTGAAAGACGTCGTGTTTCTCTTTCTGTTTGTCGAGACCATTTGGAATAATGACACTCTGCGTCTCTGTCCTCCTTTTTACTTCTTTGCCCTTTTAGTCTCAACGGTTCCATTTTTCCTCGACTCCACTGAACTTCTTCAGACCTCTTGAAGCCTTTTCTACAAACAGACGGTCGGCTCTTTGTTTCAGAGAAAATGTATTCAGGTTTTTTCCACAGTTCTACTGCAGCCTGTGAGTTTTCTCTTTACCCTGTGGAACAGCAGTTTGTTACACGATCCTGTTTAAAGGGATCTACTACAAAAACTTTAACAGCTAGAGGCGTCATTCTTTTTGCAGCTGAAAGCAAAGACTTTTTATGCCACCGCTTTGCACGTGCATTGATGATGCTGTTACATTATGTTACATGCGGCTTAAAACGGGTAAAAATGCAGGGGCAGGGGGCGTCTGCAATCTGCCCACTGAGGATTACTGTTTGCATAATCCTGTTTTAGATGATTTGAAATAAAAAGCATTGCCAGAGAATAATTTACAGAACCTTTAAGTTGTACAGATTTTAGGGATATGAAGCATTTGAAGAGACTCCGAGGCCCAATCCCATTTCTTATTTTTACCCCTACCCCTCGTTTTTGAGTGCCCCTTGAAAAAGAGTTATAAGGGATAGTGGCTGAATTCTCTGAAATGGGACACCCTCACAATGACATTTGCCATGTAGTACTATGTTCTACGGTTAGTGTGTTGCGTCATTTCCTGTTGTCTCTCCGCTCCTGTGTCGTCCTGTGCTGTTTGTAGCTGTCGATGGAGCTCGAGCTGAATCGATCAATTTGCTTTGACTGTCATCACTGCGGTTATATCGCTGCTGTACACTTAATCATACACTAGTTATCATCAAGCACTGTCGTCGTTACTTTAGCGACTTATCTGCTAAACTGTTATATCTTTAATACTCGCTTAGCACTTTCAATCGTTATCTTAATAGACTGAAATGGCTTCACCTTCTGCCTCTCGCGCTCCTGCTCTGTCCTGTTCGTTGGGTCAGATGGTCAGTTCTACCTCGGCCTCCTTTACAGACAAGGGTATTTGTATTAAATGTATAAAGCATTTTTGTTGCTTCGGCGGCGAGGATCACGGAATTGAGACGCGGTTCAGCACCTTGGAAAACAAAACATCGCTAGCTGCTGTCGTTAGCAGCCAGCCTCCAGCAGCCGGTGCGGGCCGACCTAGCATAGCTACTGCCCCGGCAACTCCGGAGCAGCCGGGATGCAGTGGCTGGGTTACTGTCAGAGGGAAGAATAGCCGAGCCCACGGTTCTACTTCGCTGCTGGAGCTCGGGCACCATATGGACATGGAAATATGTTAAAATGTGGGACTATCATGCCTTTAAACAACGTTAGCATAGTAGCGATTTTTTGTTCTGCTTGTTATAAAGAAATACATTGTAACGACATTAAACTATGCGATGGTTACCAGTTTTATTAACAAAGAAAATGCATTTGTTGCTTGTGCAGCACTTGCCTTCCTCTCACTGTCCTCTCCCGAGAGATTTCTCATAATTCTCGTTTTTGAGTGTGCCTCTGAAAAATCTCCGTTTGGAGCTTCGCCCTCTATCCAAACCGGAATCAGGACACCCTACCCCAACACGTGAACGCGCAAAATGGAGGGGTAGGGGTAAGCGTCTCAAAAAAGATATCTTTATTAATTTTAATAATTTAATCAAATATTGTGTTGTATTGACTTGCATAAACCTGAAGCTAAGGTTGTACAGATTCTAGGCATATGAAGAATTTGAAGATGCTCCTAAAAATGACCTCACAATAAGCAGAAAAACCAACACGGCTGCAAGCAAGAGTTCAAACCCTCTCTGCTGAAGGCAAACTGCTGTCTGATGAAGTTTTGACTCTTATTTCCAGCCAATCATCCCCCTCCATGTGTTGCCCTCTTTAAATTATTTTGCCCATAAAGGAGAAAGAAATGAAACTTTTACATAAAGTATTTAAAATAATTATAAATGTATTTCTTCCTCCTGTGGAGCCTGCAGTTCATCATCTTTGCGAGCCTGGACTCGAGGGGATAATTAGCAGTTTGAGTCATCAGATAAAAAGAGAAAGTCCCACAGCGATGCTCCCACTGTAAATAAACTTGATCCTGGACTTTGGCCAACATTAATCCGGTCATCATGATCGACTAAGCCTCTTTGAAGCTTTGGGCCATCTGTGCATTCAGCGAGTGGCTGAAAAATGAGTATGGATGTGTGGTTCTCTTTGGGTAAATATTTCAAAGCAGATATTAATCTGAGTGTGTATCACGCAAATATAATATTCTACTTGAACGTAGGAATATGATGAGTGGCATTTGCTAGAAGTTTGAATGATTTATGAATCCTGACCTTCTCGCGGGCATTAAAAGAAAATGTATCACAAGAGCCTTGATTCTCCCGGTTGTAATGGAAGCTACTCACTGGCCTCTATTAGAGCCGAGCGGCACACAGAGACAGAATGAGGCCATTCATCTCCTCACAAAGAGCACGGCTCTCAGACGCCACATGGACGTTGACCTCGCTGGAGGAAAACATTTATAGAGACTGTACATCTCACAGAGGAGCTTTAAGGAACGTGTCCAGTGTTAGAGAGCTGAGAGGCGCCGCGTGTGCGCTGAACACAGCACTGTGCAATGTGGTGATACGTTTGTATTTGTTCAAAGTTACAGACAATATCTAACAAGATTACACTCCAGATCTTTGAGGGGTTGTATGTGGAGATGTCCCCTACAACGGACAAGATGTGATGCTGAAAAATCCTGGTGAAATACACATGTAATACCCTGAAAGGTAATCCATAAAGATCTGTTTTTCTGATCTTTCCATATCTTAGTGAATCTCTGAAGTGCATCTCTGATGGAAGACAGTTTACTGTCATATCCTACAGGAGCCTGTGCATAAACATTCTTGTATTTGCAACAGATTGAGCTGCAAAAACTAGTGAAGAGTTAAATGAAGTAAGGCATCTTTTAAATTTGGACAAAAATCTACACTATGCAAGGTGGAGGGAATTTTTTTTAGATATATGAAGACTGGAGCCTGAATGTACCATGTACAGTTGTATGTACAACATGTACAATATTCAGTCCCTCCAGCACTTTGCGTGGTTGTTGTGGCTTAAAAAAACAGATTTTGCAGCAGATATTTTTTAAAGTTGCAGAGCAAGTTTGGACGTTTTTCAGGCTTTTTTTTGTGTGTAACGTGACACATGCACTGTGAGCTACAAACGCTCCAATGAAGCATCACTTACAGACAATTTCTGTTTCATGATGCCAAATAAAACATGAAAAAAAATTAATGAAACTAAAGCAAATTGCCACATAATAGTAATTTTGCCTATTTCATATGGAGTCAAGTAAAGGTCAAAAAGATTCTGAGCTTCTGAATAAAATAATGTTGTGAAAGAGTAAAAAAAAAAGTCCTCACACATTCAAGTTTGTGGAAGTTTTTGTAGGTGTAGAAACAGTTTGTGTGACGGACACACAAATCTCCAATCTGCATGTTCGAACCTGAAGTTACAACTACCAGTTACAGTTTACCAGAGACGTGGACTCGAGACTTGATGACTTGGACTCCCGTCGACTCGAGTCACTGTTTTGATGACTTGCGACTTGATTTGACAAAAACTAAATGACTTGAGACTCGACATGTACTTGCAAGTTAATGATGGTATGACTTGCACTTGTTTATAAGTTTGAATGTTAGCTGTTAAATATAAAATATAATTCATTGTTGTCAACTTTCTCTCCAACTATCAAGTATGTACGCAGCGCAAACTGGTAGTCATGATTGGACGACTCAAAAAGCTCCCCAGTATGTGATTGTCATGACTGGATGACTGTCTGTCAGTCAAACTCCTCACTATGGCAACACGCAACATCAAAGCCCCCAAAGAGAAGCCTCATCAGTCGTACTCGTTACTACTCAACACGGTCTCAGAGCAGACCATCATCATGGCTGCGTCTGTGCCAAGATAACACAGATACAATTCACTGTCATACTTTGTGAACAGGTTATATAAACTGGCCAATAATATCATTATTAGACGGGCTGCTAACACCTTGTGTTTTTTCTTTATAAAGAACAGATACTACAGGTAAGGGTGCTGGATCTTTGGTGGAAAAAAAGTGACTTAACTTGCCTTAACTAAGGACTCGACTTGACTTGACTTGACTTGACATGACCTGTGACTTAACTTGATTTGACTTGCCCAAGACAAAATGACTCGAGACTTGCTTGAGACTTGAGCAAAGATGACTTGGTCACAATACTGCAATGGACAAGCACGAATTTTGACCATTTCTTGACGCCTCAGCTAACCAGCCAATCAGCTCACCTCCACGTTGTCCACTGACCATCCAATCAGAGGAAGCTAAACTGTCCAATCAGGGCGCAACTGCTTCTAGCGTGCGCATCCATTCATCACGAGAAAAGTGCTCCAGGCCTGTGAGGTGTAACAGCTAAGAACAATCAATGCTTTCGATGCTCTCCATCTGCCCAAAGAAGAATCTACACATTATTGATCACATGTAAGCTGTTGTTCTTGTTATTTTGGTGATGCGCTTGTATAAAACCACTGATAAGAGACGGTGATCACTATCTCACAGTACAAGCACTCTTTGAGATCAACACTGACTCAGAGCCTCTGGTTGGTGGAAAGTGAAAGGCACCAGGAAGTGGCTTGGTGAACCGCTAACAGTTTTCAACATGGATAAATAATCACAAGTGTTGGGTTTGTTATCATGGATTCACTGTATCGAGTCTCATTAAAGACTCTGTAATTTGAGGAGCAGGAAGCTTTTTACAGAGAGACGATCACACCAGAGCCTCGTTAGGAGGGATCAGCCGTCTGTCTCTAACATGCAGCATTCTGGAGATATTAAAGGCACAGTAAACAATACTCTCTGATGTTTATACAACACTGCAGACTTATGAAGATCAATATTTGGTGATTAACACATCGACGCCCATGGGGGAAGTAGCAAATTTGAAGTAGGTTCAAATTTGCGGAAACGTTGCACGACTTCCTGGAGGGACTTAATGTCCTAAAATTCAATCCAACTTTTGTTCTATTCATATTTAGACATGTGAATCTTTGATGTGTGTCCATGATGATGTTTGGATGTAGGTTTATAGGTCTGTAACATTCTAATAGGAGCCTGTAACTATCCTTGTATTCTTACGGATAAATATCTGTCACTACCTGCAGCTGCCTGAAGATTTGCCAGAATCTTTTTGAAACATGAATCTGGTTCTCTACAGAAATAATGTGTCTGTAAAAGCTTTGGACATGTGTATCAAACCCAAGAACTCGTGTTACTTTAGATTATTCCGTGCACGCCTCTTTTGTCCAACGATACATAAGATGATGTTGACTAATTTAAGCTGACAGCAATTTTCCCCATGACCTTTGTCCTCATTAGTGAGACCCTGCATTGTTCGGTTATTAATTATAAATGGATATGGTTGTTACATTAGACGAACCACACACACTGTCCGCTGATGAAACTCAAGTCTTCATGTTGGATTTGAAATAATCTCAATTAGCTCGACAAAACATTCGCTTCAGGACGGACAACAGAGATCAGGCTGAGGGCTCACAGGGTTTCACAGCACAGACAGTATGACTGAGCGATATGAGCCCTGACACTGGGAGTCATCGAGTGTCAGGGACATGCATGCAGCTCTCTGACGGAGCACAACAAACGGGCCTCTTCCCTCACTGTGAAAATGTGTCGACAAGATAAACAACCCTTTTTTCAATGGGCAACAAAATGCACCCAAAGAACAATTCTGCAAAACACGGTTTATATGAGGTGAACCTGCAGGTCTGAAAAGCGAAGCCAAAGCGGTAGTGCCTTAAATCTGAATTAGTTCTAATGCTCAGCAGGGGGCGACTCCCTGGCTGCATAAGAAGTGTGGTCCTATAGAAGTCTATGAGAAAATGGTCCTCTCTTCATTTATTCTCTCAGTCAACATGTTTGTAATGAGTTTATGGTCTCAATCGCTGGTTTCAAGTCTTTTGGACACAGCATGATGTTCATGTAGTCAACGATGGTCCCATTTAGAGTCACAGAGGCCATAAAGCAGGGGAGGGTTTAGGGCGGGGCTACCTGTGATTGACAGGTCTCTAACACTACCTGCAAAATGTATTGTTGAGCTTTTGGCAGAAGTAAAAAACACTTTGAAGTCAGCTGTTAAAATAAGCCTCCAAATGAATATCATAGTATACTGGGAGCGTTGCTTACCAAGCTAGCACTATCTTTAGCTAATGATCCAGTGTTTGCTAACCCCTCGCTCCTTTCCAGCTCCCCTCTACTCAAAATATGGTCACTTCTTCACTTCACTTTTTTCCAAAAAAACAAGATGGCGACGGCCTCAATTACAGACTCAAGGCTTCAAAACTGTGGTCCACAAACTAATGGGTGACGTCATGGTAGCTACATGTACGTCTTATGCGTACATTAAAAACGTCTTCCTTCTATGGAATGGGTGCTTTTAAGGATTGGCTTAGTTTATGCCTGTATTATACAGTGGACAGTTGGGAGATGACCAGAAATGAGGGGGAATAAGAGCATTGATTTATGGGTTGACACTGGTCCAGCACCTTAAACCACTACGTCACCAGATCACAAATGCTTCAGGGAAAAGAAAGGTTGTTTGTAGAAACACACGGTGAAGCTAGGTGCCCTTCATTGGTATCTGCAGATTATGGCTTGAACATGATCGGACATATCGGCATCAGCACATATTTCATTTTTCTGTCGATATTTTCCGCCGATAAAACAACGCTTTAATTCTGTCTAAACGCTCGATGATTCCCTAAAAAGCTCGACGTAATGCTACGACCCTAACTCTGCGAGTGCGCACGCACTGCCTGGGCAATGTTATCAACAACAAACATATAAAGACTAAACAGTCGCAGAAACTCGAGCTGATGAACAGAAGTTAAACAACTTTCACAACTCTTAGCTAGCTAACAGTTAGCTCACATTCTCGTCATTTTAAGGACTTAACAACATCAAACACGCCGACAATACACTCGCACTAACAGAGAGTAACATAAACATCAGTGCAAAACTAACTCACATATTCATGGACGCACACACGATAAAAAGAGTCTGTCGGCGATCACTGATGTCTCTGTAGCAGGTGCAGTAAACAAGTCCGGGCATGTCTCCCTCACTGCCGTGTTTCGGGTGGATGCTGCATTCAGGTGAACTCAGGAACGTGAGTGATCAGACACGTGACCTTTTGTACAACACCTCTTCTGTCAAGCGTGAAGAAGAGTGAGAGATGTCTGCGGTATGGCAGTTTTTGGCCACTACAATAAGAGCAGGTGTGATATCAGCTCCACTACAGGGGAGGCTTGATGTTCTCTGCAGTTAGGAGGAAAAAAAACATGAGCCTAAAATCTCGGTATCGGCAAAAAGGGTTGGAAAAAATCGGCATATCAGAAAAACCTCCAATATCGTGCATCCCTTCTTGTTATTCTGCTCTTTTCTTTAAACTGTGTAGGTCACACAGACTGGCCACACTGAAAGGCAGTTTTTTTCCCACATTTTTCTCATTGTTAAATAAATTCTGCGTTGTTGGCTTGATGAGTGCTGTGCTTCTCTGGACTTTGTAGGTTTGGGTTCAAACTGTTTCTGTCTTTGGTTTTAAAAAAGCCACTTTCCTCCGGAACTTTCCCCTGAAGACAACTTACTGTATCCATTCTGTAAACACTTTATGAAGTGATCCCGAAAGGCATCACAGGCATTAAGGCTTCCATAAAGGCTTTTCATAACGTAAACTGTGTTATACCCCTCGGGGAGAACCAAGACCCCTCCATGACCGTGTTTTGTTTCTGCTCTAACAACGTGCTCTCTGTACATTAACCCCTTACCTACAGTTTGGTATTACCCAGGCCCGCTCTATAAAAAGTGGAGCCAAGGTGGTCTCACAAATAAACCTTTGAAAGCACACAGTCCCACAAAGCTACTGTTGCATCACTGAAGATGAAACCACACGCATGAAAGTAAGTCACACATAAGGAAAGTAACTGGAGTGATTGTTACCTGAGAGCTTCTACGCTGCCGCTCTTATGCACACAGGTCACCTCTCTGGTCTGGTATCCGACCTGCAGCTCCCAGAACTTCCCTCCCGGGCGGTTCTGACGGTTCCTGTTCCTCTTCTTCTTGATGAGTTCTCTGGTCTCTGGATCCTTCACCTTACCCTTCTCCCGTAACCTCTCTCGGGCTTTCTCTCTCATTTTCTCTCTTTTCTCTTTGTTTTTAGCCTTTTTCTGTCGTTTGGGCCTGTCTGCCTGTCGGGACGGCCTGTCTGGTTTCCTGTTGGCCTTGGCCAGTTTTCTGTTGGCTCTTGATTGTTTGTCACCTTCTTTTGACAGTTTTTTACCCTCTTTCCTTTTGCCTCCTTCTTTGTGCTGCTTGTCACCTTCTCTGGTCTGTTTGTCTCCTTTTGACTGTTTGTCGCCCTCACCGGACTGTTTGAGACCCTCTGTCGTCTGTTTGTCACCCCCTTTGGATGGTTTGTCCCCCTCCCTGGACTTTTTGTCTCGCTCCCTGGTCTGTGTGTCTCCCTCCCTGGACTGTTTGTCTCCCTCTCTGGACTGTGTGTCACTTTCTGTGGTCGGTTTGTCACTTTCTGCAGGTACTTCTTCTGCTTGTCTGGCTTGCCTGGGCAGGGGGACAGAGCAGGGCCCCCAGGGTCCCACCCTGAGGCTGTAGAGGCTCTCGGCTCCCACACAGAACCCTGGCTGGCAGGTCTGAAACTCTGTCAGGTTTGGGCAGGCCGACCCTCCAAATAGCGGCGGCGCCAAAACGAAGCGTATCCGGTTCTGTAAGCCCATCCCACAGGTTTTAGAACAGGCAGTCCACGGGCTGAACTCAGACACCACACAGTCCCGGGGACAGGGGATGAGACAGGCCTGCTCCAGGCGTGGTTTAGGCTCAAAGTATTCACAGATCGCATCCTCTGCTGGCTCACCATTCGCCTTCTGGACGCAGCCCACCTCTCGGGTCTGGATACCCTCATCTCCCCGGGTACACACAGCGGGGCGCTGCACCCCTGCACTGCGCATCGACACCGGGACACATTGGTTCCAGGCGCCCAGCTGCCAGTCGTACAGATCTTTGTGCCAGTCGCACACTCTGAAGCAGCTCTGCTGGTTGTCCGGCCGCTCGGTCTGGTCGCAATTTGTGTGCAGCGTGGTCCAGCCTTCAGAGTGAGCACACCATACCGCCCTGCTCTGACTGCCGCCTGGTCCACACTCACTGCCCATACAACGACCCCACGGACCTGCAGAGACAGAGACGACAGAGAGGTTAGGGAAAGGTCAAAGTCAGACAGAGACAACAGAACTCTGCTTTCTGTTTGGTGGAGTTATAAAGTAATGCTCATCCACTTTTTACAAAGTGTTTGATCACGATCTTCACAAAACTGTGGTCTTACATTTGCATCAAATTAATAACTGAGATCTGAGAACACGGTGCTAACAATAAGTTTAAAACAAAACAAACAGATTAGCCCAGCTAACTCTGAGGTGTAGCAAGTGCACAGTGTCCCTTTGCTGCGAGGGAGTCTTTCTACATTTAGATAATACTGATCATGTGTCGTAGACATGATCGTAGATTTGACCCTGTGTTTCTGTGAGTGTAACGTTATCATAAGAATCTTCTACATGAGTCAGACTTTAGTTGAAATAAATTACTTCTTCAGCAGTTGACAGCCGTTGGACAAAGCAGCTGTATCTGAAACCTAAGTGCTTCCGCGTGCAATAATAATGTCCCGACAAATCCACACTTACGGTTAAATCACTCTCTCTCAATACTGTGATTGCACTTCCACTGGATTTATGAGAATGTAATTATAGGTCTAAGTAAACATCGACTTTCAGCACAGAGCCTGTTAGGAGCGCAGCAGACAGAGCCGGAGCAGCTGAAGAGTCAATCAATACGGCAGCAACATAAAAATTAGCTGATGTGAGAAACGCTGCAGCGCTGCACGTCTTTAGCCTCGTCTTCTACACCGCTGAGAACCATCAGAGGTCTGGACTCACAGAGGCATCACTCACACGCTAATGAGGTCTGAAGCAGCTAAAAGGTTAATAAAGATGTCTGTCAATCATTTTCACTTTGGTAAATGTTGATTCTTTTTTAAATTAAAACTTTATTTTTCATTGAAAATTAATTTAATTATTATAACAGAATAAATCTGCTGTTAGGGGGATAACAAGCACTGCTTTCCTGATAACAGCATCAGGCATTTTACCAGGACAAGGAAGCTAAACATATTGTACAAAGGACATCAGGAACACACTCACAAAAAGGATTCATTATCCAAAGAATAAAACAAAAACCTTCAAAATACTAACTTCAAGATAATATTCAAGCTTTTATTTTGAAAAGGAGCTCTTTGAAATGCAGACTTTGCTCAAAAGAGAAAAAAAAGCCTTAAAAACATTTAGCAATGATACAATTACATTAAGAGATCCAGAGATTAACTAAGGAGTTTGTTTTATGCTCAAGTCAGAAAACACCAAACTCCAAATCATCGACAGGAAGGAAGTACTTCCTGTTTATGACGTCTTTGTCATATCACAGAGAAAGTTGCTGCCCTGGTTTAGCCCTGTACAACCTCTCCATGATTCGTGTTGTATCCGAGGGAAACCCTGGCTGATCAAAGGAATCTTAATCACAGAGCAGAAGTGGGTCATTTCTCCCCCTCAGTAACCAGCCCTGCAGTGAAAACACCCCGAGCTCTGCTGGACTGACTGCAGGGTTTAACATCATGCAGAGGACCAATGAAGTGAATATCGATGTCAAGTTACAGTTGAAAAGAAGGTCGTTAGTTACTGCCACATTATGAGGCCCTGAATTGTTATACATACAGCTGTCATTCATCCATGAATGGACCAAATTTCAACTCTATACCTGCTTTCTGCACTTGAGGAAGCATCACAGGATCGTTGAAGTCAATACTCAAACGCAGAGTTCAAAAAATGAACAAAGTCACTCGGGTTCATCCTCGGGATATCTTAAATATCTGCACTAAATACACACCAAATCAATAAAGGAATAGATTGGTGATGAATCGGCCAAACACAGTAGCAGAAATTGGGTCTGAGGAAAGTATTAAAAACCGCGATAGCACGTTCTTACAGCTTGGTTGCAGATCGGTGATGTTTAATTAGCTAGGTTTAAAGAAAAATATCAGTTTAAGTAAGGAGTAAGTATTAACGTATTAACGTTAACGATTAAACGTACATTACGATTAAAATAAATCAGCTTCCTAAATAAGTCAACATCAGTCTATAAAATCGGTCTCCTGCATTAATGTCGTTTGGTTTTTTTTACCCGTCCATCGCCCCCAACTACTACTCATATTACGTCACCTGACTTGGAGGCACATGGGACAAATAAGCTAGGGGGCAGCGTCCAGAAAAGACAGTTCAGTGGAACCTACAGAATTATACGTTGAAGAGTTTGGCCGCCGACCGAGCACATCTGATGCTCAAAGTCCAGCTCTGTCTTTGGCTTTCAAATATACGTATTGTTTCTATCCTGATGTTCACTCATGTCTGTTTACATTGTTTCTTCTGCCCACGTCTGTCGAGCACGTTGGTCAGCTCACGTCGTTTTAACTGTGCTATAGAAATAAATTTAACTTGACTTCATAGTGAGATCAGGCTGCAAATGGAGTCAATTGCCAGACTGCCTACTCCCAGTGAGAGCAGCCTTGAAAAAAACTGTCTATCAGGAGACAATGCAGTAATTTATTGCACTCAGAGTATGAAGTCAGGGCTGTATTAAACAGTGCTTTATGGTTTCACTCAATAACGCTGAGATACAGCAATGAAAATGTCAGCGGAAGAAGCAGCGGGCTGAATTAGCTTACAGCTGCAGGCAGAGGGTCCGGATCAATACAGATCAATAAGAGGAGCAAGAAACTGCACCCAGACACAAGAGACAGCTGCAGTCACACATCTCACCGGCGTCCATTATCCTCTCTAGCTGCTGGAAATAAGGGAATGAACCACAGGAAGAGAAGGATGTCTGAGGCAAACCGCTCATTTAATGTAACATTTAATGTAACGTATACTGTGTGAGGAGGTCAGTGATGAAAAACAACCCTAAATTGATTTTGTAATTAACAATACAGACAAAAGGCTACATGCTGCACGGCTAAGTGGCCATCTGGGCTGCAGTTTTCATCCCCACCCTGCTCTCCAAAGAGGCCAGTGTGTTTACAGCCATAAGTATCAGTTCCCTGGCAGGAGGTATTGTCTCAGCGCCATGCAGGTGTTCACTATAATTTATGAACATGCCACTGAATTACACGGTTATCTACTGGCCAATGGCAAGCCTAGGAGTCAAAGTGGGGTGCCTGTGCTCACGCTGGCCTACATCACATTATCACATACTGAGGGGAGCCAGGAGGCACGGAGGGCAGTGTGCCAGAGAGCCTGGAGCTGCAGCAGGTATGTCACATATTAAATCGTACCCCGCCTCCATCCTTAAACTACAAATACCCATCAGCAAAGTCCCAATCACAACGCTGAGAGACAAGGGAAGCTAGGCTTCTACTCAATGTGTAGCTGTTTCAAAAATGATACAATATGACACGATACGACATGCTATATGATACGATACAATATGTTATGATGCGATATGATGCGATACAATATGATGCGATATGATACGATACAATATGTTATGATGCGATATGATGCGATGCGATATGATGCGATACAATATGATGCGATACAATATGTTATGATGCGATATGATGCGATATGATGCGATATGATACGATACAATATGTTATGATGCGATATGATGCGATATGATACAATATGTTATGATGCGATATGATGCGATACGATGCGATACAATATGTTATGATGCGATACAATATGTTATGATGCGATATGATGCGATATGATACGATACAATATTTTATGATGCGATATGATGCGATACAATATGTTATGATGCGATATGATGCGATATGATACGATACAATATGTTATGATGCGATACGATGCGATACAATATGTTATGATGCGATATGATGCGATATGATGCGATATGATACGATACAATATGTTATGATGCGATATGATGCGATATGATACAATATGTTATGATGCGATATGATGCGATACAATATGATGCGATACGATGCGACATGATGCAATACGATATGATGCGATATGATGTGATATGATACGCTCAATACCCTATGATGCAATATTATGTTATGTTATACTGGAGTGTCTGTCCGACTGAATTTCAGCTAATTAGCGATAGCTTAGTGTCTGTTCTGACGGACAAACATGCGATTACAAGTTAAATTAAACACAACGTGACGGACAGAATCACTTTCCGTCAGTTTTCTCTCCATGTTGTGATGTTTAATGAAGCCGGACATTAGCTTTATCAAGAGTTAGCATTAAATTAGCTTTACCAGTGGCGTTAGCTTATTAACAGCTTTATTACCACGGTATACTGTCCTCCGCTGCTTTATCAGCGGCCCGGCTATGGGCCCATCACAAAATGGAGAGGAGAGAAAATAGACACAGTTTAAGTCCCTTACGTTTGTTTTGAAATGAACGTTAGAAATCGTAATCGTACGTTTTTCCATGTAAACAGATGCACAACAAAGCGATACTCCTCAGTGAAAGATAACTGTTTATCCCAGTGGATATCGGAGACGGCCTAACTTCCTGTAATTCATCACGTGAGCTACACAAGCCACGGTGTTTGCTGGTTGCCCCCAGTGACGTCATCATAACGTAGACCCTACTAATCGATGATGAAATTCGTTGCCGATTTTAATCGATTAGTCATCGCAGCCCTAAAACTGTCTGTTCCCAGTTCTGAATGATTGAGCTGCTACAGGCGGAGTCTAAAATAAAAAAAAAGAAACTTTTATTATTTAAACACGGAACGTCGTCCTTCAGTACCTCCGATCACCACAGGATGGCGCCTGCAACATAAAAGCTGCAGGTAGTCCACTGCCTGTCTGAACTTACTGATACTGTGGATCACATCAGCCATCATGTAACATCCCATTCACTGTTCTGCTCTCTGCTTCAGGCTGCGGCCGAGAGGAAACATGGCCGACAGAAAACTAAGCTGATCATTTGTTAGAGAAAATCTTTGTTGATTTGGGGACAGCGACCCGGCTGGTTGCTAGCTATTCTTGTTGTTAAAATTACCATCAGATTATATTTACTGTAGGTTCACCGTACACAATGTTGCTAGCCGACCGTGAGCTTTCTAGCTAATAATTGAGCTGAAGCATTTTTTGAGCTGAGCTAACTAAGTAAGTATCTCCCATCACCAAGTCGAACCTAAGACCTGTTCTATTTACTGGAGCAGTGAACAACATCTCCACTGTATGAGACCCTTATGGCATGGTCATGATTCTTTCAGGCGTTAGTCAGACCCTCAGGTGTAACCAAGAAAAAAGGGTACGGCTTGTTCGGACTGATACAAGCAGTTGATGCGTCAGAAGAATCTCGTGAGGCAAGATGCTGTTAACTTTGCTCTTTCAAAGCCACCGGAGTCCACTGACAAAAACAGGAAATTGGTTTGTCCATAACTTCTGTCCTGAGTTTCAGGAAAAACAAACCCTCTGATTTCTTCAAAGGTTCTCTTTCCCCACAGACCCATGCACGCCGCGTTGGCATGTGCAGAAATCTGATGCTTGTCGGGCCTGCTGGTGTTTCTCATCTACCCATATCACACATAAATTAGCACTCCATTAACCTGCAACTAAACACAAAGCTAACCTGAGGCAATTAATTCATCGTAATTTGAATAAAAATATGGTTCAAGCTCCAATAAGGCTTCAGTTTGCCCTCTGCAGTCACACAACATTCAAATTCTGACTCACTGACTTCACCATTTTTATTAGACTTACACACTCAGCAGACTGATACACATTACATCTCTTTGAGAGATGTAAATGAATCTCAACAGGTGCAACACACTTCTTTAACACCCACTATTCAGACATAAGTCGACGTAATAGCCATCAGGCCACAGGGAGACAAAGAGCTGCTCTCTGGTTATTTGCAGGCTTATCTCCTCTGTAGCTGCACAAAGACATTTAGATCTGTGTGAAATGACTTCACCCCCCTGATAATGGGATTGTGCTTTTTGGACGCATCCTACCCTGCAACCCCCAGACCTCCCACCTGGTCCCCCCTCCCACCTTTCCCATGGTGCCAAACAGAAGATTGGCATTGGCATTTACAGGGAAAATGGAAACCAGTGTGAGATGTGCATCCCACCAGTGGCCCTGTGATGGAAAGGCCAGAGAAATGAGCAGCAGCAGGCAGTCAATCTGTATTCATATGTTGAACACATGTCCACGATAAAGAGACTTTGAAAAGGTCAGAAATTTACCTTTAACGACTGGACGCCCTCATGCAAAGACGCCATTTCCATAACGGGGAAATAAAGAAATCTTATTCCAGCTGGAAATCCAATAAGAAGCTCAGCGCAAAGATAAACAGCCAGCACCTGATTGAATCCTCTCTTCTCTCTTTTACATTTCGTGCTTTCACAGAACGTGCTGAAAATTGTTTTCATTTACATGCATTACTCCTGCGACAGAGTCCTCGACCCACTGACCTGCTTTTGGAGCATGCATGAGAACTGCTGCACAGACAGTTACTGTAAAATATAAACCATCTCATTCTTTTCTATGTAAAGTGAATAAATGTTAATATGCATTTTTTCAGATCCACCTTCTGGAACCATAAACACAGCATCAGCAGAATGGATGGAGCATGAACTCAGCTGCTGTGTTCTGACCAACAGCAAAGCCAGTTTTAGCCTCACGTTGTTTACATCGATTCTGACCACAGGATTATTTGTGTTTGCGTTCGTTTACCTCGACAGCGAACATTTGTCCTTTGAGATACATCGGAGCACCAAATGCTGCCGTGTCTAGTTCATAACATCGACACAACATGTCCCCTGCTTCTCCAGGAGCTGTGTCTGGATGAACTCTCCTGCTGCTTCCTGCTCCTTGAGGCTGACCAGTGCCCAGTGTGATGAGCTGTTAGCTCGGATCAGTACCAGAATTTCTCTGATGGACACCAACTACCAGCGTTCTGTCCATCTGTCTCCGCTGAGAGGCAGTTTCACTGTATCTAGCAAGTCACACGTTGGCTGAGATCTGTCTTACTACAGCGCTATGAAGCCAACATAAACAGATTTTAATTCCAATTAATGGTAGTAAAAGGATTCTGACATAAACAGCATCATGATCTGAACTCAGGCTTCGTCAGGTCTGTCTGCAAGACGACAAGAAAACAACTTTTAAATGCTTGTTTTTTTGAATGGAGTTTGGTTTGAACATTTCTGATGCAACGTCAGGATGTCAGGAGGATCTGAAGGCTGACGTGAATTCCTCTCCCTGGAGTTGAACATTTTTATCTCACGTCAGTGCATGACAGACGCAAATTGTGCAACGCATGTTCAGGCAACTCCGGTGCTCTATTCGCGCCATTTTCCTTGTCGGCTGAGATACTGGGTCTAATCTCGCCTTTGCATTGACTCTGCGTGTAACTGCACTGTGCTAAATATAAACATTACTTTAGTATATACAAATGCATCATATTTACCACATTATCACCAACCACTGTTTGTTTTGATGCGCACTACGTTAGCATGCAGGGCATTCCACCATTTCTAGGGCCCATACTCTGTAGTGGAATCTTAACACAGACTTTACCACCTAATGACCCTAATGGCCCTACAGCACCTCAGCCAGCGCGCTCCTCTGTGTGCATTACTGAGTTATTCCTGGCAGCTCTCTCAACATTAGAGTTGTGGAGCGCTTCATGCTGCAGAGAAAGCAATCTGTTACTGATCCTGCAGAGTTAGAAGCTAACTCACTTATCATTTCTCTGCGGGCCTCTCTGTCTCCTCACCCTCGTCGCTCCTCTCATGCATGCAGTATGACTTGGTTTGCGAGGCTGCACCTTTCTTGCACTCTTTGTTTTGTTGATTTCATCATCATTGTTTTCTTGTTTGTTGCTCATCATTCCATCACGCACACCGTGTGAGACGCTGCTGATCAGATTTTGATGAAACAAGGAGACATCATGCATCTCAGAGTTTGTGTGACTTTCATTAGCCACGGGAGGTTCTAAATGATTAGGTTTGCATTGATTGATGCCCACAGATTTACACAAAACATGCAGGAATTATGGCTCTTATCGGGTTAAAGAGCAATTTGTTTCTGGCTCTGCACACGTGCTTAACAGGGCTGTAAAAAAGAACACAAAGAAAACAACTCCAAATCACACTGAATTTGTAATCTATGCAAATGACCACAGATCCAGTTTCGGAGGATTATCTTGTTCAACAGCACGTCGAGTGGTCCACGTCAGACATCCAGGAAGGGATGATTATATTGGGAGAAAAAATCGCATCTATCTTATGTTACAGTTCTTTTGTCGTAGTTTTAAGCTGCAATTTGACCCCATAATGAGAATTTAAAATGCAATTTGGGGAATCCACAAATCACTTTTGAGATGGTGAAGTCGCGAGTTACAAGATGCTGCAGGAGGTTTATTTTGTAAATGATGGTCTTATTAAGACACAATTTGGGAGAAGCGAGATGGTCAGAACACCTCATCCCTAAATGTCATTTTGTTCAATCTGTACAACACAAAGTGCCCAACAACATTCAGCTGTCAAAAAAGAAGTTAAGTAGAAACAAAACGTGCCAGAGGTTCAGGAGCTGCCCTGAAGATGTGCATTTACCCAAAGCAAGTTTCAAATGAAGAACAATCATGGCAGAAGTCAAACATCTGAGACAACCCAAAAACAGCTCCGCGTGCTGTGACCTCAGCCATGGACGGTTTGGGCTCAGCCCCAGACCTTGTCAACTCCTGGAAACAGCCTCTGATAGAACTTCCAGGCACAGAAACTGAATACAGGATAATATTGATATGATGTGATTGAGGCCCTGTAAGGCAGCAGCACATGAATAACAGTTACAGCAGTAACAAGTAGAACATAGTCGTTTCTCGCTTGGTGGACTTTCCATTAAAAAGCAAGAGTAAAAACGTCTTTAGGATGTGTCTACATCATCAGATTGAGCAGCAGCTCACTCTGTCTGTCCGCCTCCTCTTTAGAGCAAACTGCTTTCAGCTTCGATGTTTGGTGACTCTGGCTGAGTGCCTGTACGAGTCTTTGATGTGCAGACAGCCTGATCAAACGGAGAGCTGCCGTGGAACGACGGGACCGTGCTCTGCGCCCGTCCCGGGGTCACCAAAGACCCCCTGCCGGCCTGATGTAAAGTACAGCATAAAACCAGATGTGACTGCATGATTGCTCTGTCTCAGCCGCAGACACAGCTGCACAATCCGACCGGATCGGCTTTATTTGTAAGAGATAGACTTCACATTGTGAGGGCTTCATGAAGCATTACAGTGTGTTCACAAAAGCAGCCAACTCTAATCCGCAGACGATACGAGCCGTTTAAACAATGTTTAAATTGTAACCTCAGAGCGTGGTGAGAATATTAACGCAGCTTTAATTCGGCGGCTTTATTAAAGGTGTGCAGAGGCACCACAGGCTATAACAAACCAGCGTTCATGCATCTTTCATAAGGCTTGTCAGGAGAGCGAAGCCATCCGTTTCAGGAAGCGACATTACACGGCTCATTTGGGGTGTCGTGCTGCTACATGGAAAACAGCTTCACTACAGCAGCTCCGAGCGGCGCGTGCTGCTTGTTAAATGCAGCGTTTGGCTCTGGGTGCTGTAACGCAGACCTGAAGCAAAACATGAACAGATGGTGCACACTTGTATTCTCTTTTGTTTGCTTTTGTGCCCAAGTCAGGATTTCGAGGATGATTTTATGACCAACAGCCGTCTCTTTTTGGGCTCTTGAAATTCATCCGGATGCATTCATGTGGTGTGAATCCATTTTTGTGTCCATGAAGAAAGAAATGTTGGTTTGGCTCTGAGTACATCTTTTCAAAACGGTCACAACAAATAGATTAAACATTAAAACAGATATTCAAAGTTCTCAATGTTCCTTCTTCTCTTCCTCAAGCAGACATTAGATTCATCCACGACTTTTGTTTTTGACCAATAACCTGCAAAACTTGAAAACGTCCCCTCAGACTCGGTCATGACTCGGTCGTGTGGTGACGAAGCATCCTGGAGTCAAAAGAGAAGCCACTATGGGAGAGCTTTAAATCTGACCAGCAGGGGGCGACTCCACTTGTTCCAAAAATAATTCAGATCACCAATAAGTCTACTAATGTGCCGCCTTCTCTCTTGATATATCACGACTTACATCACTGACACCGATCAACCAGTGTAGAGACCTAGCAATGCGTATCAACCTTCCTTTACAAACATGGTAACTTGTGGCTCCGAAAAGTTACTAACATCAACAAGTTAGCATTTTCATATAGCGCATGTTAGCTAGGCAAACATGTTTAAGCAGTTCACTCAAACTAGCTTGCCGCTCTTGTTTCTGGTCTGCTTTATTAAAATTACGAGCAAACTAGAACAACTATGGAACAAGGCGTCATCACAGCTGCTAGATCAACAAAGTTTTTGGTCCACTTGTAACACTGAGTGTTTTATCTGAACGTGTTCGCCTCCTTTCATCTATTTGGATCGACTGAGGAGTAATCCTCCCCCTGCTGCTGCAATCATTTTCACCTTCTCTTGCAAAGATTATCATCTTTCTTTGGTTTACTCTGACCTTTACAAATGTCATTGATAGAAAAAAAAGCAGAAGAATAAAGAAGAGAAAAGAGGAGAATGAAGTTCAACAGTGGGAGCAACAACTTTTGCAAACACTTGAAAGCAGGAAGCGGGCGTGAGGAAACATGCAAATGATTTTACAAGACCTGCACAACCAACATGACAAGGAAGCACACGTGCCAGGACCAAACAAGCAATTCAAGCGGAGCCAAAAAGTAGCATTTAAGCATCAGGAAAGGAAGAGAATGTGTTGTGTGTTAGCTGAAAGGAGTGGGACAATATCGATACGCCAATATATCGTCCGCCTCACTTGTGCAACACAATTATCGAATAAAAATCGATACTTTAATTGACAAATATTTGGCGCTCTAGACAGACTTCCCAGCTGTTTTGACTCATCACGTCACTACTTCATGACTCCTCATGGTGGCGCTTATGACATGATGGAGGGTAACGTGAACAGACATTAATTGGCCGAAGAAGAAGTTGACAGCAGGATAAAAGAAGAAGAAGACAGCGGGATAATGTCGGACAGCGGTGAAAAGAGGTTAAGAGATGCTCCGGCCACTTTCAAATCCAAAGTCCTGATTTGTTTTCTTACAGTTGTTCTGTAAACTTAATGTACAGACTGAAAACACGTTCATTGTTTCATCTCAGTTAGTGTCAAATTCTGTGAAAGTGACACCAATAAACACATCCATCCTGCACGTAACCTTTTAGGGTGTTTTGTATTCTTCAGTTAAGATATGATCTGATTATTTGATCGTTTTGCAATATATCATTAATCGCAGAATCGCGTCACATATCACATATCGTACTGTGAGTTACCCTGCGAGTTCTGTAAAACCACGGCCAGGGTGAAGACTTGTAGAAACTCAGTTTCCGCGGAGACGTGTAGAAGGGGTAAACAGCGTTTTTGGCTTGTGACGTCAGGCTGTGCGCCGTTATCTCCATGGTGACGCGTCATTAAGGAGGCAACATTCCTTGCAAAATGACGGACATGACAAAGACATGAGCTGTGTCCCAATCCACGGGCTGCAGCCTTCGAAGGAGGCGGTCCACGGAGGATGCTCCATTCATAGCCTGCGTAGACGTTAAAGCCGAACTGAAATGAGACGGTCCGGTCTACCCTTGCCTCACCAAATGCCACTCCTGTCGCCCAGCAGGTAGCTAGCGGGCAAAGTAGCTAGCATAACTAATGTCGCGTAAGTTAACCTAATTTTTAAAGATTATTTGTTTGGCAATGACATGAGAGTCTGTTTACTCTGTGCATGATATTGTAATTGCATGGACACAGAAAGGAAGTGTTTTCTCTTTGCAACCATCTAATCGTGTTGAATTAAATTTGTGTCCATCGTGCAGACATATTCGAGAACGACTTCTTCTCACAAACCCTCTCAGAGGGCTCGTTTCTCTCTGCTTCCAATTTTCATGCTTGACAAGAAATATTGTCAAATTTCTGAGAAACAATCAGCTTCTGATTAAATTTGGGGTTAGAGACAGGTCATCGTGTCTGCCTTCTTGCCAGTTAGTTGGTCTGACTCATCGCTGTCGAAGAAACCAGGTCAAACACAGCTTTTCCACGATTGCTAATACAAACATGTTTTTTTACATTATTACTTTCTCGTTGTATTTGCCTTCTTGCTTCTCGCCTGTCTTTGTGCTGTTGCAACAATAAATAATGTACTATCTTATCTTATCTTATCTTATTGTGGGTATCTTTGTCGGTATCTGCTTCTGAAATGACAAGACACAAGGCACATCTCTGTGTGGCACATGAAACTAACAAGGGCTTCTTCTAGTTGGGACTGATAGGACCCACACAGGAAGTGAATGTTGACGTTACATTCGTCTTTTAATAAATGCTGCAGTGTTCGATCTTTATTTGGATGTCCCTGTTTTCATGTTGTGGTGACACAAACTAGAGAACACATATTTGATCCATTTGATGGAAGAAGCCTCGAAAAGGCGATTTTTTTTTCCTCCTCAGAATTGAGTATTTTCAAATGTGGTTACTGATGTGTGAAGAAAGCTGGGCAAAGTGTGTGCCATGCAGAAATAGATAAGATTGTCATGCTGAAAATCTCTGTGATCAGATTGTTCCGGTCCTCTGTGCTTCTTCTGACTGAGTTTTGGTTATTCATGCCTTTGCCGACACGGTCTGTTTGAGCTGATTGTTTGTTAAAAACGATGTGTTCAGAGTTCTGATATGAACCCTGGCTGACCTTCGAGGCACCGCAGGGGGGCATCGTGTGCGCCAGCTCGCAGTGACTCATCAGTACGCTTCTTATACAGTCACCCAAAAACACATCAGAGGAGACACACAGACACACAGAGGAGGCTATTTCACGCTACTGCGCTACTCAGGCAGAAAGCAGGCGCTACTTGTCTGAGCGAATGTGCTAAAGTGACGGGGGACGCATAAGAGCACATTTATCTCAAGTGTTTTCAAAAGGATTAATTACATACAAACACCCACTCACAGCGCTCACAGCCTCACAGGAAACACTCCACTGTTAGGATTACTCATTAATACTCCGGACTCCCAGCTGGTGGAAAGACGACGCTCCGGGTTCCCCTCCGGCCTCGTATCTGCTCTGTCCTCTCGGGGTTGATGTGCCGCTGGAGGCTAAGATAAAAAACATCGAAGGCCAGCCAAACTAAGATTTTAAACTACGTTCATGATGACTGCATGTCCAGAACTTATCAAATGTGAAATCTTTTGAAGCAAGCTTTATTTTGAAAATCTAGCCAGCCGTGGCTCATTTTTTAGTGCTAAGTTGACTGCCATTGATAGTGTCATCATAGTTTATTACTGCTAACATGCTTTATTTTAGTGGCTGCACGGTGGTGCAGTGGTTAGCGCTGTCGCCTCACAGCTAGAAGGTTCCTGGTTTGAATCCCGGTTCAGACGTAGTGGGCCTTTCCGTGTGGAGTCTGCAGGTTCTCCCCGTGCATGTGTGGGTCCCCTCCGGGTACTCCTGCTTCCTCCCACAGTCCCATGCTCGTTAGGTTCACTGGTGACTCTAAAATTGCCCGTAGGTGTGAATGTGAGCGTGAAAGGTTCTCCGTCTCTGTGTGTCAGCCCTGTGATTGACAGGTGTCCAGGTGTAACCCCGCCTCTCGCCCAGTGACAGCTGGGATAGGCTCCAGGCCCCCTGCGACCCTGAACAGGAAGAGGTAATGGATGGATGCTTTATTTTGAAAGTCCGTCCAGATGCTGCATATTTTTTATTGCTAATTTGACTGCTTTATTTTGAAATTCTACATGAACAGGGCATATCTGATTTCACTATGTGAAAGCTGATTTGAATGCTAACTGGACTTTGCAAACGTTCTTCTTTACTCTGAAACTCTGACCAGCATGACTCACTATTTTACTGTTTACTTTGCAGCTTTATTTTGAAAGTCAACCAGACTCAAGTCCTGCACGTGTCAAACTAATACAGGGGTACCTGGATCTTGACATTTGGAAGCGCTGGGTCGCTCAGGCTGCTGTGTTGGACAAAACCTTTGCTGGTCAGTTCCTTTTTGTTCAAGCGCAGCGACATGCAGCCGATCATGCCTCCACAAGATGAGATGACAAAGTGGTTGAGGTCAGCTGCAGCCGTACAGCAGCAGCTTCTGTAATAACGTTCATTTCAGCCTCCAACTATCACTCTAACCTTCTCTGCAGGCCGCTCGCCATTACCAACACCAACTGCCCATTCCTGCTGTGACAGCTTGAGCTCTGCCGAAACAATCACTCCCTGTTTGTCTCCCCTAATGACTGCAACTGCCAACCACCCCCCCTCCCCATCAAACCCCTTCTCCACCCCCTTACACCCCCCTCCTAAAAAGCACCAGCCTGCAGATGTTAAGAATTTCTCCTTTGTTCTTTCCTTCACTGTGCGACCGAGGCGTGCAGGGACTGTTTGTCCTCATCACAATGTGAGCAGGAAACACAGAGATCTGTCCTGAATAAAAAGCACCCATTAGGTTCTGAGATGAAATTAACCTACAGTTTTCACCTGCAACTCGAACCGCCGGTTGCAGAAAGAAATGATGTGAAGAAACTGTGAAATATTAATTAGTCTGTCTGCTGTAGGATTAAAAAAACACATTAAAGCTGCTGATAAAAATGTTCTCAAGGTGAGCGCAGGCCGGCTCTCCCTCCGATGGGTTTGTCAGTATATGTGGAGAAAAAAGGGAAAAGGGTGTTGCAGTACTGATGGATGATCTCAGAGCAGCAAGGAAATATGAGGAACCATCATGCTTTGAGTGGCCGCCGACCTTATCAAGACACCTGAGGGTTTGCTGAGGTTCATCTGAGAAGAAATAGCTGCCCCAAGGGAGGAGGAGGAGGAGGAGGAGACACACAGCCATTGGGTGGAGAAGGAGAGGACGGATGGCTTCAGAGAGGAGATAACAGGGTGACTCTTTCGCGAAATCTGCCCTTTAGATGAAAAGGCATTAGTCAGCCAGGACCAGGGAGTGGAGAGGCTAACATGATTGGATTTGGCACGGAAACATGAGGAAGAACACTCCCTGAGGACGAGAGAGGAAGGATGGAGAGGGAAGAAAGACGGACAGAAGACGTTTTGAGTTTGAGCCAGGGGGTGTTTCAGTGGGAGACGCTGGGCGGCTGAGGCTTTTGTCACCAGCTTTGCACTCAGGACTGGCACTAATCCACTTGTCCTGATCTGATTAGGAGACTTTGCTTGGCAACTCGGAAAATGCCAACTGTGGCTCCAGTCTATGCCTGGCTCTTCCTGCTCTGCTGCACGCCTCATTCCAACATAATCATTACAGTTGCGTGCTAAAGGCCTTCCCACAGTGCCGCCATGGAGCCCAGCATAGAATGGAGGTCAGATATGATGTAATCAATCGACTAAATCACTGACCAGACATCAAACAGACACCGTGACGGGAGAGTTGATATTTAGTGGTTCTGAATTAAAACCTCTGTGATCAACTTAATCAACTAAAATCAACATCATTCTAAAGCATTGTAGTCTGCACTTAATGCTTTACATGCACGCAGTCAGAGGGTGAAATCTGGTAGAATGTGCACCATTTTTCTTAAAACAACTAAAAGGTACAAAACGTTTTGTTCAGCCTGCAGCAGTGAAACAGGTTGTAATGGCTGCAACATAATCCTTGTTGTTCCCCTGACAGGCTCAGATTGTTATTCTAAGTGTGTGACAACATGACAGAAAGGATCCCTACAGAGATAGACCTTTTTGTTACAGAGGAAGATGATTTTTTTAACCACACACAGACGTTACATCGCTCTCTGCACACACACCAGACTCCATTCATAAAAACAGTAATTTTAGCGCAGAGAGAACAAAGGAGTCGCTGGTCTCCCCCTGCCTCGATCAGCTGGTTTCTTTGTGTTATTGGCTTGTTTTGGTGTTTAAAATAATTAGTGTGGATGCAACTCAGTAATTATAATTTAAATAAATGGACCGCCACACTGAAGCATTCACACACATTCATGCAGTCATAACCCTAACCCTAACCTGCCCATCAGGAGCTAATCTAACTCATCCACAGGGAGGAAGCAAACTCAACCTTTAGAGCCAACAGCTATCCAGAACTTCAGCTTATTTTATGATCTGAACGTTGTTCACAGACACTTTGAACATTGGTGTTTACTCTGGGCAGCAAAAGAAAATCAGATGTTCTTACTCTGGACAAATGCTTTGACTGACACGAGAACTCCAGGCAGTGAAAAAGACCTAATCCTGAACACATCTTTCACACAAGGTCAAGAAATCTGAATTACTGGGAGCCAAAACCAGTTTCCTAAAAGCTGCAGACCTACAAACCATCTTATTGAACGCAGCTCTTTTCGTGCACGATGAGGCTCACGAGGAAAATAGCTGCCAGGTGAAAAAGAACTGCAGTGTAACCGTTTTTAATCACCATGTTCCTGTTATGTATGCCATCAGCACGCTTAGCTAATTAGCTTAGCTCAGCCTCCGGTCGGGGGCAGAAATAAATGAATAAGTCAACATCAATGCATGAGCGGCTGGAACACCAGATCAGTGAGCGTGAGTGAATGTGGGAGGATTTCTTCATCCGTCGTCATGTGACGATCATCACAAGTCAGCAGTGGAGCCCAGGTTATTAAAATATTAATATCAGGGTTCAGATGATGGAGGTCCATTTGAACTCAATAAAAGGCTCATATTGATCACATAAATTGGTGCATTATGAAGGACATTATTAAATCCAGTGTTTAATGTTCAGGCAGGTGAAATGATGAAGAGGGAGAGTTTAAAGCAGCATGAGGGAGGGAGCAGGGGGGATGCTGACAGACTCTGCAGAGAGGTGGGGAACAAAGGGTGGCAGGGAGGATGGTGAGGGGGGGCTGGGAGGGTGGAAAGGATGGGCAGGTTGCTTAAATGTCACTGGGACTGAGGTGAGACGAGACAAAGCACAGAGGGAGGCTGGTGGATGTCTGCTTACTTAGAGACTCATATGAGGCATCGTAGGAAACAGGATGAAACTGTGAGCGGCTCTGAGACACTGAGAAACATTTCAATTCAAATACCGTTTCATGTCTGAACATTGGAGTTCAGAGAGTTCATTTCAAAGAATGGTTCAACATTTTGGGGAGAACGCGTCTTCGCTTTCTTTGCAAGAGAGAGATTAATTGTTACAGTGTGTCATTTATGATTGCACTATAATAGAGCAGAGCAAAACAGCCGATTCACTCGGCATAATGCATCGGAGCCGTGAGGGATTGGGAGGCAGATTTTAAAAAATGAGCTTGCACCATAAGGGCCCCTCGCTGCAGAAGATATCCAGGTAATTTAGTCCATTTTTTTGCTCCATTGCACCTTCAGCAGCTTTCATAGGAATGCATATGGCGATGCATCCTGCCCTGCATCATGCAGCTAGCCTGTATCTATCAAAAGCCCAAATTACATCCCAACCAGAGCCCTTCCAACAACTCTAAAGCTAAATAACTATTGTAACTCAACATGTCTTCTTTTGAGTTTATTCATTTCTTTATGAAAACAGCCAGGCGCTGGCGCTTCTGAGTTTTGGAGTTTTTCTTTCCTGTACCAGAACAAAACCCACAGGCCGCGTTTACACCGCCAGTTCAGGACGTCTCTGCTACGCCTCCTCCCGTCTTGTTTGGGTCAGATGTGACCGATTTACAACTTCTCAAACTCTTCAATCACAAATATTGTGTTTTACATTTGATCGCCTCACGGTCTCTTGATGTCCTCCACATGAAGCGTTTGAACATATAAAACAGCTTTCATTGAATTTTGAGTAGTTCAGTCGACTTTGTCACACCTGTGCTGTTCCCGGTCAAAAATGAGCGCCAAAGGAAATGAATGTGTAACACTAGATTATGTTCGTCCATCAGATGGAAAACATCCCCGCACACATCCACAAGTTCCCATTTCAGCACAAAACTCCACAAAACATTACGTGTTAATTGCTTAACTTTAGAGGTTCTCATAGACGCATTACTCAGTTTGGAAAGAGCCCAGCTAGCAGCGTCCCCCTGCTTCCAATCTTGATGCTAAGCTAGGCTAAATAAGTCACATCTCAAGCTCAGGGTTAATCTAGCTCGTCTCATAGATGTTGGATAAAATAAATCCCTTTTTTAATACAGATGCAAAACAGTAGTTTCTTTTGACCCCGCCTTTTCTTTGTCATCATGAAGTTTCAGGTCTCACGTTATCTTCATTCTAATTCACGTGCGTCAGTTTACCTCCTTCCTCCCAGGATACACTACTCAGGAAATACCTCCTGCTCCTTGTCAGGAATCAAAGAGATAATAACACGGATGCATTTACACAATCAGCAGCAGCCATCAGCAGGAATAACAAAGTGTTGACTCTGGGGAGAGTCAAACACAGACAGAAGAGATGAAGTCTAAGAACATCTGTTTGGAAACAGGAGCCAGGCGTGATCAGGTCCACCAAGACGTCTTCATACATCAGTGTGACGGGACTACTAATCTGCTGATGGAGATCGCAGCCTCCGCTGTTGTTCTTTAAAAATGTCTCTTTAATGTTAAATAGAAGCAGAGGAAAAGACAGAAGGAGTGATTTAAATCACACAGCAGGATCAGCAGTCTCTACATGGGATGTGAAGAAGGATTACGATTTCAGATGCAGATGAAGTCGGGGGGCGAAGCTTCATGTCAGCAGGGCATGTGGTGTTCTTTTGACTTGTGCAGAAGCTTCGGTCTGCAGCAGGCGGGGAAACATGTTTCAGGACACAACAGCTCTGGTTACATTTAAAATGATGCTGTGAAAAGCAGAGGCTTATGTGACGGATCAATCAGAACTATATTCTGCATTTCCATGACGCATGAAACCCTGGCATCAGGGTACAACAACAAACATATTTCTTTGCATCCATTTGCCACATCCACGACAGCTGCAGGCCAGCGTTAGATCTTCCGGCTTCCCAAGTTGGAAAATCGACCAGGAAAAGTACTGGTATGATTAAAGCAGTAGGTTTTAGGTTGCTTCATAGATTTAACTTCTCTTGTGACTACTTTTTCTCCAATATCTCGACCGTGATCTGCTTTTCAGGCTCATGTCGTTGTGCAGTGTCACACTCGTGCTCTGAACAGCTCTGAATGATGTGATTCGTAAACGGCACAAAAACTGTTCTCATTATATTTATCCTCGGGTGCATCATGGTGCTCTCACTAAAACATGAGGCAGTGATGCATTTAGTCGTGACCTCATAAGCTTTCTTAAATATTGTGTGAGTTTGAGGAGCACAAAGAGGTTTGGTGCTATGGAACAGAAAATAAGAAATAAAAGAATGACTCTGCAACAACCCTGAGATGTCATTCGGAACAGATGAACAGATGATGACTCTCTCTGAGTTGAAGAATTGCAGCTAAACTTGATTAAAAGTAAAAGCAAAGTCGATGCAGGGAAGGAAATCATTTCACTTAATGAGAAATAACAGAAAAGTCCTGTTTCTGTTCCCGGGCAGGATGGGGAGCAAGGTTAGAAGAGTCCACTGTCTCTTAGTGAACATATTTGAATCAACGTCACACTGTTTAGCTCTTCTGATAATGTGCAGAATGTATCAGGAAAGAGATTAAATCACACATTTGAGGAGCGTAATGACGGCAATCTGACAATCTGCAGACGAAGTGAGCGTCCTCTGTGAATACTAATGATCAGTCACTGTAGCACAAGGTCACAAACACGAGCCTGCTGCGCTTTAGTTGCTCTGAATAAACATTAAACCTCCCCGAAAATAATCTGAATATTCATCAGCGCAGCTTCGTCTGGCTGCGACGAGGGCGAGGGCTGTGCGGCTCAGTGAGCACAGCGGGGTGGAGACAGTGATACGAGGGGATTCCCTGCACGGGCGGAGACACCAGCAGCACCCACTGAGCACCCACGGGCTCGGATGTGACACACAGAATAGCCGTTTCTTCAGCGTGTCTCTGCGCCAAAATCTGTTTTGACATGATTTTAAATTCAACTACTTAAAGTCCTCAATGAGCTGAACGAGAGGATCTGTAGGCTCCTCTCATGGAGCCTTTACATCTCTTTGAACTGCAGCGATTAGTGAGCGTGTGAAAGGTGAACGCTGAGAGGGCCTGAAGGACGAGTATTTCATTGTTTATGTTTGACGAGCTCTCAGTTATTGCCCAACAAGAGAGGAAGCCAATCATTTTCTTATGTTTCCACGCAGTTTAAGTGGAGTGCTCCCTCCGGCTGTTTTCGCTCCACGTGTGAATAATTTGATTTGAGAGATGATTCTTTCCTCCTGTGAATTGCAGAACCTGGAGTGCTGCATGATCTGCCGTCTCTCGTGGTCACAGTCTGCTGCAGACTTAATTATTCTTCGAGAGTGTCTTCTGCGCAAAAATGCAGATTGTTTTCACCTCAACCAGGAACAACATATATGATCTGTTGGTTTCCTTACTTTGACTCGAAGGCTTTACTTCACAAATACAAGTGATGTTCTGTTAATGCTGCTCTATGGGTCATTAGGTATTCTTTAAATCTGGGCTTTATTGTTGCGCATTTTGTCTAAATCACTCAAATGTCTCCAGTAGATGTGTTCATCCTGCAGCAGTGACACAGGCTGTAATGGCTGCAACATAATCCTTGATGGGTCAAAGGTCGTCCACTAAAAGTTCTTGTTGTTTCCACTGACAGGCTCAGATTGTATAGACCTTTTTGTTACAGAGGAAGATGATTGTTTTAACCACAAACAGACGTTACATCGCTCTCTGCAAACACACCAGACTCCATTCATAAAAACAGTAATTTTGCTGCAAAGACCACAGGAGTTGCTTCCTTGATTGGTTTGTTCTTTTATTATATTGAATGTGTGACACAAATATTGTTTTCAAGTTAAAGTAACATTCTGGAAGATTTTCATGTAAATAAATGTGTTAATGTTAAGTCTCTATCACAATGGTGACTGAGCCTATGGCCCACTGATGAAAGCCTTTGCATGTGCAGTATATAGTATTATTATGGACTGGCTGTCTGTGGCGACGCCCAGTTAGTGACGCGTTTTCCATCAGCCAGCAGTGGTTGGTCTGCCAGAGAGGGTAGGCAGAGCTAAGCGGCTGCTTTTCCGCTCTCTGCAAGTGTTGTGAGTAAACAGTAATCTACTATGGCTGAACAAACAAAGAAAAGATGGATGACTACAGATACAACTTCAACAAGAAGTGAAAATCCAAAGAACAAGAAACAAACTCGACGCTCAGATGAAGCAAACAGTCTGAAAAGGAAGCGACCGTCAGCCAGGAAAATCAAGAGTTACAACCGGAGCCAACCGTGGACGTCACACATGCAGCCCTGTGTGGATATCTGGGAAGTGTGCTCTGGTGTTACTGTGATCTTCGAGATTATCACTTTAACCATTTAAATTACTTAAGTCAAACAATAACACAAACAAACGAGGTAGACCAGCAACTCCCGTATTCTGCTCGGTTAAATCTCTGTTTTTATCAATGGAGTCTGGTGTGTTTGCAGAGAGCGATGTAACGTCTGTGTGTGGTTAAAACAATCATCTTCCTCTGTAACAAAAAGGTCTATCTTTGTAGGGATCCTTTCTGTGATGTTGTCACACACTTAGAATAACAATCTGAGCCTGTCAGTGGAAACAACAAGAACTTTTAGTGGACGACCTTTGATCCATCAAGGATTATGTTGTTGCCATTACAGCCTGTTTCACTGCTACTGGATTAACCGGGCTAATTCAAAAAACTTAACACCTATCATTTTTTATAAGACCCAGAAATCTGTAAAAAAGGAAAGGGCCTAGGTTTAAACATTCTGTCTTCACAGAAACCTTGGCACTTTAGTTTAAAGGTTTGTTTTTTAAACTAAAATCAACAGCTACATGACGGACAGATCTCTTCAACACACATGATGTGCTTTAGAAGCTGATTACTAGTATCCGTTTTTCTTTCACCAGATGAATGAACATGTTTAGTTGTTGCAGCAGCAGCCCCAGCAGCCCCAGCTACGGCAGCAGTAATGTGGCATAATAGTATCACGCTCAGTATTATAATCCAGGGTTTAAGAGGAGAGCTACAGAGTCATTTGGGTCGAGCTGTGTGTCAGCGGCTTTTCCTCTCTGACTGGAATAAAATTAGCACAGTGTGCAGAGACGGCCTCGCCCTGTAACATTAGCTCATCGGATCAGGGCCACTGTGTCAGTGAGCACACAAATCCAGCGGCCATGTAAATCAGTCAGTGTACCAGTGAGAGTTATAGTATCATGCACCCACATCGACACAGATAATACTGCTGTACAAGATCGTCTCTGTCAGCTCTGCTGTGATTCACTATGATTCTTCTTGAAAGCCTCTGGATGTTTGGCCTGAAATAATGAAACTGCACATATTATATCAAAGCTGACGTCTCATTAAGCATCCACTGAAATCTGAGAAGAAACCAGAAGAAAATACACTCATTTTATTCAGACCAGTTCTCAAGACTGTGTGGGCGTGGCCGATCATTCTTTGACTGACATCTGTGACACGTGACAGTCAGTGAGGTCTGGCTTTAAAGGTTTAACTCATCTGTGTCAGAAGAGTCATCTGAGGCCATCTTAACGTTTAACTGCTCACTGAATGATGAGTTACAGAATGCTTTGCTAACATATCGTAGTTAGCAGTTAGCATACATGTGCAACGTTTGCTAATATCCCCCTTTTTGTTCTCAAAGCTATGAATGCAATGCTAGATGTGAGCTCTTAAGTGTTAGCTAGTGTTACACTATTACAGCGCTAAACTCCCTCTGCTCAACATACGTCTCATATAGATCATCAGTCAGTCTCTTCAGAAAGTTGCGATTCAGTGAATGCCACTGTTTCGCAAATCTTCTTGTGATTATTTATCCATGTTGACAACTGTTAGCCTTCCACTTAGCCACTTCCTTTAACTTTCCACCAATCAACCCGCTACAGACAACATACATACAACATACAAGATGGGTTAAAGGAAATGTATTTAACTTCTAGATCTGATCGAGTTCCTCCGTCTAATATCTATAATAAATGGGAGGACACTTTTGATTGTCCTATACCATGGACACAAATGTTTAAAGTCGAGCTGAAACGGCATTTCGGGAGTATCTAGCTTCCATATCGTGACGTATTTCCGAGTGAAACAGGACGTGCAGGCGGGACATATCATTAGAGGGATTTGATTTGATCGTTGAGAAGTGGGCGTAGACAGACGTTCTCCACAGCGCAGTAGCTAGCTAACTGACCGAGCGTTCTTGGTGCTCTGCGGCTAAATGTTGCAGATTGATTGGTTGAAATTGTTTGGTGCTAACTTACGTAAGCACGCGTGAAATTTAGTTTTACCGGAAGAAAAAATGATCGGATTTTGATATAAGAATACGAAGAAATTGATTGTCTGTATTTTTTTTTTCCTATATTGCCAAAGAGATGCACAATATTACCGGGGATGTGATTTCAAAGGATTAAAATGACATTTTTCATTTCACCTCGACAATTAGAAATAATTTAGAACCTTTTGGCTACCAGGAAATGTTGAGTGTCGTTTTTGTTGTATGGAATCGGAGCGTTACATCTGCTCTGGTGTTGTCATGACATGTCTGCCTTTTGGAGGGAGGTTGAAGAGATGTGCAATGTAAGGAAAACTGTGCCTGAGAATAGATTTTTTCTCTGTGGTATTTGGTGATCTTAAGGCCACTTCAGATCATTGATTCGCAACCAGACTGGATGCAACTGCCAAAAGAGTCCCTCGACATCTGATCGTAAACGTTCTAAAACTGGGCCGTTAACATCAAAGCAACGTATGCAGACACAGCTGACCGTCTCCACAGCAACGACGAAATGACATACCCCACTACTTCTGCGTTAATACCATAACGTTAGTTTTAGGCCCAGGTGCAACTTTCTCTGCAACATTCTGAAACTGGTTTGTTGCGCTGCGAATCATTGATCTGAACTGGGCTTTAAAGAGACAGATTGCTTTATTATTAATCTGATTATTTTGTTAGGAAAAAGATTTATCTTTAAAGCTGCTGGAGCAGACTCCTCGAATATATATCATTGTTATGATTGGATTTGACCTTATTTATTCATTTGTTTATTTTAAGCGATCAAACATTGTTACTTGTTTTGGGTTGTGTGACCTGATTGTATTTGTTGTATTAATAGGTTACGTGTGTGTGTTTGACTTCAATGAGAGTCCGATAACAAGTCGAGCAGCTTCAGTGTGATAGCTGATGTGTGGACTCCTTGGGCAGATGGACAGCCGTGTTATTTGGCATCCTGACAGCAAAATTGACTGGAAGTGATGTCAGAAGACAAACAGCTTGCTCAGCCAATAGATGGCTTTATTAGAGTGTGTGTAGCTCACAGTGGACGTGTGATGTGTTGCACATAAAAAAACATTGAACGTTTTTCTAAATCTGCGGTGAGATCAGACATCTCAGGCCGCAACAATCACAGACAAATCAGCAAAGTCCTGCAGGGACTGATCAACGCTCGCTGTGAAAAATCTTTGAAAATACAATTTGATGGATTGAAATTAATTTTCACCAGCACTGCCTCTGATAACGATTGCCTCTTTTTCAAACCTTCTGAATGTGCTACAGTCTGATACACCTGCTTTAATGAATCTATAAACCACTTGAGTCTGTAATTTCACAGCTTTTTATGACTCACTTTGATTTTTACTCGAAATTTCACACCTTGTGGACGATTTTCAAACACAAAATGAGGTCCTGGTCCTTCTCAACAACCCTGATAGGAGTGCGTAGCATTATTTTAATAGATAACTGATGACATCTCTTGTGTGTGTGCTGCTGTAGTCAGAGAGCTGCTACCTTGAAGGCTCCTTGAAGTCTAAAGTGACAGAAATGAAACCTCATTGCTTTTCCAGCGTGCCGCTGCCAGCACAGCTCCTCTGCTCTAAAATTGTCTCGACTTTCACTGGTTGTCTGGCAGCGTACTGTAACTGATGAATTATTCAGAGCGGGGATCAGCCTGTGTTGTTCCTGGATGCTTTCGAACACAAATGAAATGCAATCTGACACTCAGTGTTAAAGTTATCAGCTCACAATCATTTAACCACACTGTGCGCTGTGTGGAAGTGGAAGTGGGATTAAGTGTGACGTGTTTAAAACAGGCAGCATTCATATGCATATGCATGCTAATATGCATGCTAAGAAATGCATGGTTATATTGACTGGGCTTAGTGATGACCCCCCCTCCCCCCGCTGCATGGTTCTGTTGGGCTCTTGGGAAAAGAGGCTTCAATTTCCAATAAAAACATTCAAATTTGTCACCAGATGCAGAAGCTGCACTTAATTCATCACGATGCAGCATCTTTGTGCGTCTCGCTCTGTGGAAAGCCCTGCGATGAAGCCGCTGCTCATGAGGGCTGCAGTTTGTTTGTTTGTTTTTACCAAATTCTTGATTCAACTCTACGGTCATGTTTGCTGTGAAATCAAAACCTGTTTTTCTAACATTTGTATTATTTTCATTATTATAAATGTGCTTAATCACTTCAGCTTCTAGAGCATGTACCACTGCATGGCATGAAGGCGTTTCTCTCTTGTTAAAGTCTCATATATGTTCATGATAGTACCACTAGGTGCTACTATGACACAAAACCTTTAAAATCCTTAAAAAAAAACTGCGTCATGTATCTGTTTGACTGCCCAGAGCAAAGGGGGGGTTGTATGGATGTATTTGGGTGCAGGGGAACGAAAAGAGCAAACATGTTCAAAGAAGGATTTAGCGAGGCTAACGCTAGCACTGTGGAGCTAGGGAGCTAATGCTCTGTTTTTAATGAACGTTGGAAGCGGCTACTTCAAAAACAGACACATGATTTTATTACCAAAATCTGCGGTGTAAAAGGATTTCATCGGATCATTAAGTTATTTTAGTATACATTGGGAATGTTTAGGGACTGAAGCCTGTGAGTCTGACCAGCAGTGAGAAGTCGCTGTTGTGTTATAATAAGATATAAAGGCCTGGTCCTCACTAACACGTTTAAAATCTCCCACACATGAGGACAGATAACGACAGAGTGAACAGTTCAGTTCCTGTAGTGTGTGGAGAGCAATGATACGACCCGAACGGCACACCGAACACTCACAGATTCATTCACCAACAACCAGAGACTGACTCTCACAGCTGGAAATCTCACTAAATCTCTCGCGGTCAAACGAGACTTTAAACAAACATGGCGGACGACGGGCAGGAAGAATTGGCGATGATAGTTTTTGTACTTTTTACTGAAAATTCAGGAAGAAAAATAACAAACTGTGGATGAAGTAGTGTACGCTATATACAAGATTTCATGGACACAAGCCTTTGCAGTCAGCTAGGATATACATGCATGCACATCACTGAGGCTAATACCGTGAACAATAAGGCCACTCACACAACCACGCAACAACTACACACTGCAAAGCTTTTCACAGTATGTACAGCAGGTCTAAACACCCTAACTGTTTAGTTGTCCAACCAGGCGGTAGGTCACTGATGCCTCCCTGAGAGGAGCTCTCAACCTGACCTGGTTCTGGGGAGGGACTGGGCGGGAGAGGAGCCCCCAGCTCCCCTGTGCACGTAGTAGCTGCAGATGCACCAGTGTTAGCTACGGCCTCCGCTTCATTTTAATCCTGGTTCAGCTTTTTAAAGTTAGCGAGTGATGACCTCTGTTTTCTCTTTAACATATTTTCCCGACTTTATGCACACATATTTTTCACCGAGTGAAACCATGAAGTTGGAGCAGAAACAAATCCACAGCTTGTCAGCCTGTACGGGGTGACGACGGCTTCTCTAAACTACACATGGATTGCGGAACATTTGCGACAGCGCCACCCTTAGACCAGAATCAACCGCATACTCAGTGACAATATGCTATAACAGGAAACACTGCAACAACATTTCTCTGTAGGCTAGTCATCATTTCTATCCTCATATTCATATTTGTGAATAAATGTCTCGGATGTCACGTTTGCTTTTGTCGCCATGGCTGCGGTTGTTGTGCTTCCTTCTTCAGTCAGCTTGCTTCTTGATTGGCTATCGTTTGGTTCCACGTGACGATCCACAGAGCGCGGGCTCGGCTGTCCTCGGGGTTCCCCCCACACAACAGGATATCAGATCGTAAATATTGAGCATGTTCTTCGACGTTCTTCTGAGCAGATCGGGGGAAGTAAAATCACTCTCAACATCCTCACAGCATGGGATCATCTGGAGAGATCATCTCGAACCACCTTTTTTTATTCATATGATTTTATCACTTCCTCCTGTTTGCACACAGCAGTCATGGACTATATTGTGTATATGATGCCGTATACACACACACACAATAGAGAATATGACCAGGGAGCAAAACAAACATTGTTGGTCACCATGTGTTACTGTCCCAGCAGAGCTGTCATCTCCTGTCTGTGTCTGCCAGCCAGCCTGTGGGGCACGATCTTCAATAGGCCTGCATACTAACGTGTGGGGGGATGGGAGTCCACACACACACACACACACACACACACACACACACGCATACACACATCTACTCAGTATGAATACATGTGCAGCAAAATTTAACAGTGCATAAAATTCCTTCTATAAACTGTAAACAACAGCAGACGAGGACCCAGGGTTGTGTTTATTTGCAGAATATAGCATCAATATTTCTGCAACAAGCATAAATGACATGTAATGTGCAGAGGCGCTGTAGTTGGTAGCATGCCAGAAATATTTGAAAAAACAAAAGGTAGTATGTGCAAAAGCAGAAAAAGCTCCCTAGCAACACGAGAACGGTTCAGTCTTCACACACGGACTCTCACACGTAAATAATCCTCCAGTAAAAAAGCATTTCCTCCCCATGTGTCGGCCAGCAGCTCAATCTCATCTGAATACAGCAGAAAAATTAATAACCATAGCGAAAAGGATTTATTCTGTGCCGTGGTTAAGCCTCAGCATGTGTGTGACTGTGTGATATGTATACGTATTCTTTATGGTAGAAGTGAGAAGGAGCGAGAACTCTTTTATTTATTCTCTTTGGTTCAGTTTCAGTCAATAACAAGGTGGAAGGAACGGCAGGCAGGAAGTGGATTATAGATTACTCCAGCAATACTTGAAGAACAAGTGAGTAAAGGACGTATGTGAGAGCCATAATATCAGTAAACAGAACTTCCCATATGCACATAAACATGTGGGCTGTAGCGCAAAGACAACCTGGTATTTAATTGAACCAGGTTTATGTTAAAGACAGGCCTGTTTTTCTCCCTCAGCACGTTTAAGGCGAGCTACTTCAAACCCCTCCAACAAATGTTGTCATGTCTTGTTTTACTTCCTTCCTTTGTTTCTTTTCCCGCCCTTTGGATTGTGTGCCCCGCCCTCATTGTTTTCCCCTGTGCTGATTAGCAGTGTCGTGACCAAGTCGTCTTTGCTGAAGTCCCAAGTAAGTCGCAAGTCATTTGCTCAAAGTCTCAAGCAAGTCTCGAGTCATATTTTTCTTGGGCAAGTCAAGTCGAGTCCTTAGTTAAGGCACTTTTTTTCCACTCAAGATCCAGCACTCTGACCTGTAGTATCCGGTCTTTATAAAGAGAAAACACAAGGTGTTAGCAGCCCGGCTAATAATGATATTATTGGCCAGTTTATATAACCTGTTCACAAAGTATGACAGTGAATTGTATCTGTGTTATCTTGGCACAGACGCAGCCATGATGATGGTCTGCTCTGAGAGCGTACTGAGGAGTAATGAGTACGACTGATGAGGCTTCTCTTTGGGGGCTTTGATATTGCGTGTTGCCATAGCGAGGAGTTTGACTGACAGCCAGTCATCCAATCATGACAATCACATACGGGGAGCTTTTTGAGTCGTCCATCATGATTCCCAGTTTGAGCTGCGTACATACTTGATAGTTGGACAGAAACTTGACAGTTGTATCATTTTATATTTAACAGCTAACAGTCAAACTGATGAACACACGCAGGACATCCAAGTCATCATGCCTCAAGTACAAGTCGAGTCTCAAGTCTTTTTTTTTTTTTTTCTTTCAAGTCGAGTCGCAAGTCATCAAAACAGTGACTTGAGTTGACTCGAGTCCAAGTCACCAAGTCTCAAGTCCACATCTCTGCTGATTAGTCTCAGCCAACTGGGAGTTCGAGAACTTCCCAGTAGAAATTTCCGACGTAGGGTTAAAGAGGAGTGAGGATTTGGGGACTGGTAATAGTCAGCTAACACTAGCGCTAACTGGGTTAGCATCCGTAAAATCTTCATTTTAAACAAAAGTACTTTCTAAAAAATTAAACAGCTAGCTCCCCAGAGTGTATTTTAGTACAACCAGTGACTGAAGACATTTGCAATCACAGGTAGCCCCGCCCTAAACCCTCCCCTCTTCCTGGTCTGTGTGACTCTAAATGGGAGTATCAGTGACTAAATGAACATCACGCTGTGTTGAAGAAGACTTGAAACTAGAGACTGAGACCATATACTCATTAGGAACATGTTTACTGAGGGAATAAATCAGGAGAGGAGGAGGACCTTTTTCTCATAGACTTCTATAGGATCAGACTGTGGAGTCGCCCCCTGCTGGACATTGGGAAGAAAGCAGGTTTGAGACACTTCCAAGTAGCTTAGCTTTTGAAACCTGGACGTCCACTTCTTATTTACAGCCGTCACTTGTGCTGTGAGCTTTGGCTAACGTTAGCTACAGCTCGGAAGACGTTGCTATCTAGCAGATGTTGTGTATTGCTGTTTCCATAGTGATGTAAATCTACTTTACCGTATTCAACTTAATTTCACAGAGATAGTTGTGCTTGCGAAGGACGTCTCGTAACATGCATTTCAGTTATAAACCTGGATAACGACATCTTGTTTCTCTAAAGTGACTGTATTTCATTAGCACCTGATTGAAGCAATCCCCCTCCCCCGATCCACAGGGAAAGAGCAGTACATACACAACATGTACTTTAGCATCACATTTCATGTGCATGCATGGACTGATGCTGGTGAGGTTTATAAAAGAGAATATAGAAGACAATATGAAAGAGAATGAGAAAGGCACTCTGGGAAAAGAAGCGAGTGACCCCCTGCTTCTGCACCGTCTCCTCCTGCTCGGGCTAATTGCAGTAAACAGAGCAGATGGGGTACAGCAGCACCTGAGGGAGGGCTTTATGAGGGTGAGGGTGGGAGAATGAGGGGGTGGGGGGAGGATGGGAGAGGTGTTGATTAGCCCCCCGTAGACTCACAGAGATCTCGGCTGTGACGCGTTGCCAGCGATATATTTAGCTTCACCACTCGCAGTCAGGAGCGTTTCTCACATATAGAAACAGGGTGGGGGTGTGGAGAGGGGTGTGTGTGAGCGATTTCTAGCCTAATGCATTCTCTCTGCATAAACCTGCTGCCACGCTCTTTGGCAATCCACACACTTGATGCTTAATCCATTTTCCCCCCATTTAGGAGACATATTAATACACACAATGTAATCCATTTCCTGTGTTCTTCACACAAACTCAAAGGCTTCGCAGGATCTCATCTTCAGCGCCGTCGCCGAGAAGGAGATTTCAATTAAACCTCACAGGCCTGAACTCCTCAGGCTCCCGTGTATTATTAGATGAAAGCGTCATTGTGAGTTGGTTTGAATGGGATCTGCAGATGAGATAATGTTCTGCTTCAAACATGAGAGATATGAGATAAATCTCTGTAAGTGGGATGGAGATGTACCGATGACTTCTGCACACTACAAACACTCTCCATAATTGATTCCGCTCTCTAATTTCCTCTCCTCCGTCTCCTGCACGGCTTGTGATCGTCTTCAAATGAGCCATGCTGACCGATGTGTATTAATGTATTCAAATTAGCATATGGCTTTATTGAAATATTAATGTGCACAGTTGTGCGTGGCCTAATGAAGGTGGAAAATTAGCAGGGATTTGTGCAGGGCTGCAGCCGGGCAGGTTGATGAGCCGAGCAGGGAGCAGGTGATATAAACAGACAGGCAGCAGTGAGGCTCCCTGCACCTCGTGGTGAACACGCAAGTTACATGATGGAGAAGGGAAAGTAACACGATGAAGTTTGAACTTCTCAAAACTTCATTTTCTTTCTGCATCTTCCTCCGCTGCACACACAACTTATTTTACAGTCAGCCACCACGGGCTCTTATTCTAACATTTAAATACCAACGTATCGTTCATCTCGCCCTCCTGACCTCATTTATGCACACAACCTCCAAGAACAACTAAAAGGCTGAAAGCACCTCTGACTTGTAATCAGTCTAAAACTGTTTCCACTTGGACCAGATTTCTTTAGACTTACTGTTACAGTTTGTTGAAGGTCGGATGCAATAATCTAAATTAATCTACGTTGTCCCTCTGATTCAGATTCACTGAAGAAGGGTCCTTGCAGCCCCCTGTTATTTGAGGACCTCTACATGTAGCTTCTGCAATCAGAGCAGGAGTGACAGAAAGATTGCTTCATTTAATTATTTTGCTTTTCCTAAATTTTGTTGCTCGGTCGGCAGGTTTAAATCAGAGGAAATGTCATGTTGTGGTATAAACTATTGACACGAAAGCTAGAAGAGCTCATGGGAATTATTATGAACCCAGTTTTCATTAAAAAGCACAATAAAATTCAGACATGGCAGAGCTACGGAAAATCCTTCCACCCTGACATTTCCTAATCTGCCATCCAGCGGAGGTGTTTATCACCTGAAACAAACAATCGTCCCCTCAGCACACGTGTGCTTTTAAGGCTCTGCAAACACACCGTGGTATCTCCCTGACTGACAGTTGTTTACCATGAAATTTCCTGAGAGCGAGGATGAACCGCTGACTGACCCGCTGCAGTTTGCCTTCAGGCGACGGGATGATGAGTACAGCTCTGTAAGAGCCAAATCACAAGATAATACACCCCTCCCCCTGAGAGAGACAAAAACCTTCCTGTGGTTACTGCAGGGCCTAACACAGGGGAGCGACGTGGCATATCATATGACTAATGCATGTTTCAATAGACAAAATGCACTTATAGAAGACTTAAATGTATGAGATGTCTGGTTGCTCCTCGCTGGAATAAATCATCTGGTGGCACGGGTGCTGAAATACAGCAGAGAAAGAGTCAACACATTCTCAGCACAACATCCCGAAGAGTTAAATCCAAACAAGTGCAGAGCTGTGGTCACGCTGACACCGAACACGAGCACAGTACAGCTTTGTGTGTGTATGAACGCACCACAAAGGTTTGGAATACCCCAGCCAACCCCTTCTTCTCTGCTGCAGCCTGTTTAACAGGTCAGACTGTGGACAGCTCCTGGTGCTGAAATCTAGGCTCACTCACCAGCCTTATTTTAAGAGTAATAAAACCTTTGAATCTAGTTTCATTTATGCAATTTATAATTAGCTTACACATCAGGACTCCACCAAGGTACAAAACAAAGTTGTATCTACATGACTTGTGAGGTAACGATGGCTTTATGGAGCTGAAATTAGGCAAGAAAGAAGTTCATATTTTTAGTTACTGCTCTAACTACGAGCTCTAACCCTCTGGTAGACATGTATAGCACAGGCTGCAGGAGCTGTACAACAGCTTGTGTTGAGTGTTTTTATCCCTTTAATTGTAAAATTGGGGCTATTCGGGGGGTAAATTGTTGTTCTTTGGGCGGCACGGTGGTGCAGCGGTTAGCGCTGTTGCCTCACAGCTAGAAGGTTCCTGGTTTGAATCCCAGCTAAGACGCAGTGGGCCTTTCTGTGTGGAGTCTGCATGTTCTCCCCGTGTGTGCGTGGGTTCCCTCCGGGTACTCCGGCTTCCTCCCACAGTCCAAAGACATGCTCGTTAGGTTCACTGGTGACTCTAAATTGCCCGTAGGTGTGAATGTGAGTGTGAAAGACGTCTGTCTGTGTGTCAGCCTTGTGATTGACAGGTGACCTGTCCAGGTGTAACCCCGCCTCTTGCCCAATGACAGCTGGAATAGGCTCCAGCCCCCCCGTGACCCTGAATAGGTTAAGCAGTATAGATAAGCAGAGCAGCTTTTCTGTGTTGGCATTCAAGTTGGAGACAAATTCACTAAGAGGACCATAAAAGTCCGTTCTGTCAATCAAATGTTAAAATAAATACAATCCTGATTTGTTGTTTGATCCAAATATGTTCGGTCTTTCGTTGTCTTTTCACATTGTTAGAATTTAGAATGTGTAAAAGACAAAAGCAGCAAATCCAGTTTGAGAAACGGGAATGTTTGGGTTTTTTCAGTTGATAAAAGACTTCAAATTAATTAGTTTTCTGTTGATTGAGTAATTGATTAATGGACCGTGTGCTGCAGCACTAAGTGATTTTTTGTAGATTCCATTTAACTGCGTACAACAATAGAAACCCTGAGGATACATTTGTTTAAGGCCAAGTGAAAGGAAACACAAAGTACAGAGAAGACGCTTGTGTAAATCGTAGAATACAGACAAAACATCCGTTTGCACAGTGAAAAAACAAATCAGACAGCACCAAAGAAGAAGAGATATTGTTCCAGCTCTGCAGAAGGCTGTTTAGAATAATTGGGGTATTTCAGGGGTAGGGTCTGCAGAGAACAGTCTGTGTTTTCATTTCATGGCTGCTGCTGACACCCAGCATGTAAAATGACAAATCCGGGCTCCATGAGTGCATCAGTCTTACGGAGGGCACCACTGTCAGACAATAGCTGGCATTAATATTTAATGCTGGAGTATCATTTCACGCGCTGGCTGGGGAATGACTGCCGTGCCCTGCAGTGATTTTCACCTGGCTGGGCATGATGGAGGGTCTCAGAGGAGCTGCGGAAAAAAGCTAAGAATGGAAGAGTGCACGTCTTCATCTAAAACTGCACACACACACACACACACACACACACACACACACGTAGCGTACTAATAACTAACAGAAAGACAGTGCACATTAAGACGCCGCGCAGAATTACACGTAAACTAGTGGCATTTTTCAGTGACTCAGTCAGCCACAATCACATGGACGTCCCGCTAAGCCAATCGCTTCTCTCAGCACGACTCTGCCGCTCTGTTTCCTGCCCTTTATTTTCTCTGAGATCTATAATGCACCAAACATCTGAATAAAATTATCACTTGTTACAGCTGTTTGACCGTTTTATCAGCACAGCGTGAGAGCGGCCAATTAAAACATCCACAGTGTTATCTGCCTGTGTAAAGATGTCCACCGCCTCACACGGCATTTAAATATCCAGTTCTCTGAGGACTGATGTTTGTGGGAGGCGTAAAAGGACTGCGTGCAGCGGTGAGCTGCGTGCATCGTGCCGGCCTGACAGACTCAGTTTGGGGTTCAGTGGCTCCCAAGAAGCCTTTATTTATAACTTTCCACAAGCGTGAATGTCTGCTTCAGACCAACACAAGAAGCTGTTCTGCTGTAAAATACACGAACACTAACATGACACCAAGTCTCTGAGCGAAGATGCAGTGTGATCCTTCAGCAGGTAAAAGCTTTAAAGATGGATTTAAAAGTCAGAAACACAGTTCATCTTCTCGTCTCCATGTGCCGTTTCTTTGAATTAGTTCAATATGACAAAAAAAATCCTGAGTTTAGTCGATCAAAATCCCTCTTTCCTCTTCCTGTAAAATGTTCCTACGGTACACTCACGCGTGATTTACAGCGGCTGAGCTCTCCCTTCACAGAAAAAGCACAATCTGTTGATTTCTCACAGGGTCGTAGTTTAGATGAAATTCTTTTAATGGAACATCATAGAAAAGATGTTCCAGCTGTTCAATGCACAGAGGAGCTCGGCCATCACAAAACAAGAACATATTACTGTTTCATTTGTCTCTTAAGGAACCGGACATGTCATACAGAGCAGATCTACTCTGCGGTGTGAATGAACATTCATTAGGCCCTGAGGATGTTCGGTGAAAGCTGTAACCGATGACACCGCTCTCACACTGTATCGTTTCATTGTCTCTTTTGTTCCTGCACAGACGAATGAAAGAACAACATCCCGGCCTTGGAAAGCTCCTGGATCCATGCAGGTCGTCTATTTTGGAAGCAGCAATAAGGAACGATGCTTAATTGGCTAATAATGGCGTTCATGCCTGAGTGGTCGGGATATTAACACGTCTGCTGCAGTCACGCAGTGGGCTCTTCCCGTGGTTAGTATTCAGACTGCACGCTCATTCCACAACCACAACCGCTTCTCCGTTTTCAGCGCTGAATTTAATTATGTTGGTGGCTTGAAATTACCCAGAATGCCCATAAGTGCTCCTGTGGGGGCTGCATGGGGGAGTTCAGGGTGGGAGGGGCGTGGAGAGGAGGAAATATATGGAGGAAATAAAAGCTTATGTTGTTCACACTCTGTTAGTGGTTCATTTTCACGTTCGTGTCAGGTGATCACGTCATGTGCAGCTCTGCTGGAACAGAGAGAATAATACAGCAGCAGAGATTGTGGAGTAAAAAAGTCATGAGATCAAAAAGTAAAGTGAACACAGGATAAAGTAACAGACGCCGAGCATCACAGCAGCAGATCGTCTCCAAAACGCTGATTTTCATCCATTTTTGATGACGTGTCCGTGTACGGCTTGGAGGAAGAGTCAAACCTGCAGGAGAGCAGAGCTGGAGCCGCAGCAGGAAGCACACACATTGGCTGGATGGTGCCCTCGAAAGAAAACAAGATCCGGCCCAAGTAAGAAAGCAACAAGCAATAATGTTTCTGCAACTTATTGATCAATCGTTGCCCAAGCTGATAGTTTGCATTAGCATCTCGCACACAGTTCACAAAGTTTAAAGGTCAGGAAAGAAGCTTGTACGGGGGCTTTAAGTTTAGATCTTCTTCATGTTGTTTTTCTTCATTCATTTTTTTCCTTTCAAAATAAAAGTGATGTGAAGCAAAGCAAGGCATTATGACTTTCTGTCTTACAGCAGGGCCAAGCAAAGCTACAGATTGTGACTGCAGGCAAACTTAGAACCCATCGTCTACAGTGGGATGACGATATATCCTCTGGGAGCAACGGTGAACATGTCAGGCATTCGGGTGTAGCTGGCGATTAGCCATAAGGACTTCCAGCCCAGACTTCTTTCTCTGTGCGCTGCATTGTTTACAGTCCAGTTAGCAGCTTGAGAAGCGACCGTGTGTTCAGATCACAGTGAAGTGAAATTCTCCCTCCAGATGTGTCTGCTAAATAAACGCTGTCATCTCTTGGTTCGTCCCATCCCCCGGAGGAGCGCCCGTTCATCTGTCTGTGCTGAGTCTCAGTCTCACTGTAAACAGTAAGTAACACAGAGGCTGCACTCTGGCTGACTGCAGCGGGATGAAGCCCAAACAGAAACAGATTTTCTTGTGATCGACTTTAATTAACGGCTCTTCAGTTTGCTGAAAGAACAACATCATGATGCAGATTAGGAACAACGTGAAGCTTTGTTTGAAGAACACTACTTTAACATGATACGGAGGGCGGAGCCATCATTTCTGATGCATTCAGGAACGGCTTTTACGACACAGCATCAAGCAGACTTCTGATCTAGAACACTGAACTGCTGCAGATGTCCGTTTATAGAGATTAATAAGAAGCTAATTTGTTGTCAGATGAGCTGATGGAGCCGGGATGTCGTTACGGAGGATTACGTTCCGCCTGCTTTTGCTCTCCACAGACTGCATCCTCCAAAGCCTGTTTAAACGTGATTGGTCAATAGACCAATCACACCGCTCGGACTACAAACAATATTTAAAAGAAGATTTTATTACTGGGGATATTTTATCAGTCAAATCTCCACTGGGTGATGATCTCTGAAAAGCATGTGATTGGTTCCATGAAGCAGGCTCTCTGTGTCTCAGGATCTCTGCAGGGATCCTTTCTGTGATGTTGTCACACACTTAGAATAACAATGTGAGCCTGTCAGTGGAAACAACAAGAACTTTTAGTGGACGACCTTTGATCGATGGAGGATTACGTCGCTGCCATTACAGCCTGTTTCACTGCTGCAGGATGAACACATCGACTGGAGACATTCCAAAACCTTTTGTACCTGTTAGCTGCAAAAATAGGACCCAGGCTGTTCCCAGGTACAATTATTGTAATACAGCCTGCATCATCAATAAATGCACTTGTGCAGTATCTGTGCACATCAGCAGTTTTATCCTCTGTTGCTTGTGCACACTTTCGTTGGCATTAAACAAGCCATCCTGCTGTAAGTGGCCTGTAAGGAACCAGTGGTCCCTGTGCTGCTGCTGCTGCTGCTGCTGTTTGTCGATCGACTCTCTCTGCAGGAATATTCATTGAACCCCTGGGCCAAACAACAACTGATTAAAGCTGCACATACAACTTATTTACACAGGCTTCCCTTTACAATACACAGCCACTGGACTATAACATATTATATAGGCTGCTACAGGGACGCTGGTCTGCTGTACATTAGTAAACAGGAAGCAGTGTAATGCTGAGCTGGGTTTGATCTCAGGATCCAGAGCTAGTCGCCCACACAGTTTACATGCAGAGAGCTCGAATTGTAGGGAGGCAGACAGTTAGAGTCTATCTCTGTGTCTTAAAGCTCCATCATGTTTATTTATCACCACTTGGATGTAAACTGTACTCATGCAATGTTCGTACTTTAACCTTTAAATGTAAAGGTGAGACAATCCGTCTGTAATATGAAATGCTCAGGACGAAAACAGACACACAGCAAAGGGTCAAATAAAACCAAACCAGGTGTTACAAAGGAAGGAGACAGCCTTTAAAACCGATGCTAAAGGGTACTCTGAAACAGACCTAACCATGTGACCTGCAAGAACTCTGACCTTAAATTAGATGCTAGGGGGCACCTTAAAGCAGACCTAACCTCATGTTACAAAGGACATAAACAGACCTTTAAATAGATGCTAAACAGGGCCTTAAACCAGACCTAACCATGAGTTAGACAGGAAGAAAACAGACCAGAAAATGAATGCTACAGGATACCTATAAATAGGCCTAACACTGTGTTAGACATGAAGAAGACTGATGCTGAAGGATACCTTGAAATGCTCAGTTGACGCTACCTGGTGCATCTTATACCGACGCACAGTTCGAGCCAGTTGAAACAATAAAACAGAAACGATATCTGCAAACCGAGAATAAGAATACATCAGAACAATTATTCATACGTTTTCATATCAAAAAATGAATGCATTCAACTTTTACATTTGAACTTAACGTCACCTCTACAATGCTTTTTAAAATTGAGTCAGAATATTAAACCACCGTGTTTACAGGAAGTGTCCTCTGAATGCAAAAAGCATGCTGTCATCGATGGGGGGGTTTACGAGGTCAGCCACCTGCTCTCTGAACAGAGCAGCAGTAAAGAGACGATGATATTCACAATGAAGTTTATCCCAGTTTCACAACCAGCAGCAGAGTTGATTCATGCACAAAGTAGGGATGGATGTGAGCTTAACCTTCCCTGGACTGTGGAGGCCTGTGTCTCTCAGCGCCCTCTCTGACTGCATGCAGCCCTGCAGCTACACCGACCTCTACAGCTCCTCTCTAAAATAACTCCACCAGTAATCATGTAAAACCACAAGCCGGGGTGAGTCAAAGAGATGAGAGTCCAAAGGTGCGGTCTTGGTGGTGGGTGGCTCCTTCACGCCCACAGGGAGACGATTCAGAGGGAAATCTTTGTTAGCGCTAAACTGTGCAGAGCAGATCTGTACCAGAGCTTCCAGTGTGGTCAGAACAGCCTGAGGCCAGAGCGCTGCAGAGAACAATGAAAGGTTGAGGTGGTGCTCCTCGCTCATGTGAGAAAGAACAACATCATACTGTTTGTATGGGAGGAGGGGGCAAACATCACAGGGTGAGAAATGTTTTTTCTCCCAGTCTTCTTCTTATTTACTTCCTCACGTTTTCTGTTTCCTGCTGTGTTCAGAAGAGAAGTAAATCAAGCCGTGGGATCATCTGTGTTTATTCCTGTTGGTTAAACACAACCTGCAAATATTTTCCCTTCCAGATGTAATGAAAACCAAACGCCTGGATGTCTGCATGAACTCTCCTGCTGCTTCCAGCTCCTTGAGGCAGATAAGTGCCCGGTGTGATGAGCTGTTAGCTCGGATCAGTACCAGGATTTCTCGGATGGACACCAACTAGCAGCGTTTTGTTTCAGCTGTGGAGCACCTGTCCATCTGACATCTGGCTTACTGCAGAGCTATGAACCCTAAATAAGCAGATGTTACTGAGACTTCATGACATTTAACAGGTTGAAAGGATGCTGAAAAAACCACATCATGATGCAAGTTTGTAAAAAGTCTGAGTTCATGCTTTGTCAGGTCTGTCTGCAAGACGACAAGCAAACTACTTTAAAATGCTCGTTTTTTGAATGGAGTTTGGTTTGACCAATCGTCAAGATGAATCTAAATGCTGATAGGCTTCCGGAAACGTTAACTGTTGTATGTGAATTATAACCGCCTTCCAAAATGACTGATCTGAATATTGATCTTCACATTAGACCAAATCGTTTTGACGAGGAAGCACATCTCCCAAAAAGTCTCACTGTTCCTCTAATCTCGATGATTCCAATTTTTTTAAGTTCAGCGGGTTTCCTTCTTCAGACACGCTTCAGTGTGTGTGTGTGTGTGTGTGTGTGTGTGTGTGCGTGTGTTGGTCAAAAAGCAACACGAGTCCTTCTGGCAGTAAGCTCCCCGTCTGTGAAGCCGAACACTCTCTGCCAGTTCTGCTTCAACTGTCAGTCAATCAGCTCGATTCTGCATTTAAATCTTCTCTTTATCAGCGGGGAAAAGATCAAGAGTAGCCACTGACCCACCAAACTCCTCCATCTCCCTCTTATCTGACTCTCTCTGCAGTCATGGGGGATTTAGCATAAACGCTGCAGCACCTCTCCCTCTGTCCTGCTATAAACACAGCAGAATATTCCGGATGTGAGAGTCCCGGGGAGGCCCGACCCTGACCCCCGGCTTTCTGCTGATGCTCGGGGTTTCTCTTAATGAGAGCGAGCCGAGCGGCACAGTGGAAGGAGCCGGAGGAGGAAATAAAGAGAGAGCCAACCTAAGCTAATGGCACTTTGCAGCAAGCTAATTACAAGCTCCTCGTTTGCTGTAGTCATCTTGTGCTGTGATGTCTGCTCCTGTGTAAATCCAGACTCTGAGATCACCTGGGAACAGAGCTGAGAGCGGTCGCGCTGTCATTACGTCTCAGCTCATGTTAAATAATATCGTCTTTGAGCCTTTGTCAGCCAAAATGTGTTTTTACAGACATTATCCAATCAGTTTCATTTCATAACAACAGTGCAAAGATGTGCTGGGAATAAGCTTCTACCTCGAGAACAAAGAAGATCAGCATTAATCACTCGCTAATAGTCACTCCCTAAATACTGATGATGCTGAACGTTCCCCTCCCAGCTTATTTCTGGACGTCGTCCTCTCGCTCATGGTCCCCATGTGCCATCAAAGTCAGTCGACGTATGACGGGTACAAAAGCCTGCTTGGAGTACAAACACAAACACAAGACTTTAATAAGAAGAGCTGGATTTGATTACTTATTGGAACAACTGATCGGGCTGCACGATAAATCGTTAAACGACAATAGTGAAGCAAATCAAGTAAAACACGTCAAGCTGCTGCTTTATTGTTGCTCGGTGCAAAACGTGAACTCACCAGAGCTCAGGGAGAACTGACCGCTGTGCATGCAGAGGCTGTAAACTGTAAACACGTGCGCTGCTGCCGTCACAGATCATGTCGGTGAGATAATCGAGGCAGACGCTCCGATACCTGAGGCAGCTTCTGACAGCGTGTACTCTGGCGATCAGCGGTCCCTCTTTTCAGCGCTGGTTAACACTGTGGCCACATAAACGGACCGTTAACAGAGAGGACGTGCCGCGGAGTGTTTACTTTAGCGGCTACACCTGCAGCACACACACGCCGTGAGGTTGTGTTTGCCAACAGGAAGTAGGATAAGGTGAGCTTTCCTTTCCAACAGTTACTGTCAGGGAGCTGATCACGCTGATTAAACATACATTTGAACACAGTTAGAAATGGTAGCTGACAGCATAAAGGAAACACAACTGCACCCCACCAGTCTGTCTGTGTTTATTTAAGAGGCAACGTGTTGCTCCGCCTGAGCTCTCTACTTTTTCATCAGTCAGTGTGAGAGTCGCAAAAGTGGTAAAAATTGGAAGTTTTTTTTTTAAGACTTTATAATATCATGCAGCCCTGCCAACCGACAATCTTCGCTTCTTTTAAAGATACATAAAGTTTTATCTTTGCCCAAACCTAACCCTCTCGTTTTGGTGCCTCAAGCTGCGACCATGAACAACTAGACTGCTTTGTTTTAAACAGGAATGGATGCAGGCCTTATGATTTGATTAATTATTAACTCAGCTGGAGTCCAACTCTCTCCAAAGGTCTATTAATACATCTAGCTACACTCTGCTTTTCCACTGATGTTCAGAAACAGTCCATTAATAAACTACAGTAAATTCAACTTTATTTAAGCGTGCAGGCAGACTGTTAACTGGAGGAACAAAGAGAGAGCGCGTCAGGCCATTTTTAGCAAAAAATGCTCTCAGTGTTATAAATGAGAGTCTAATTTTTTACAAGGCCTCGAAAGGTTTGGGCTGATTTTAAAACCCAACCGACATCATTAATGGAGAATGTTTTGCTGCAGGAGAAGAGGTTGCAGCACCACCTCACCTGTCCACACCGACAGACTGATATGAAGACTGCAGCAGCGACAGGAAGGAGGAGAGGAGATGTTATTGCATCTCACTGCAATAAGACATCCTGACGTCCCATCACTCAATTACAGGACTGACAGCGAAACACACACCAGCTCTTTCTCTCTCTCACACACACACACACACACACACACACACACACACACACACACACACACACACACACTGACATGAGTGGATATTGCCCTCCTCATTGCAGCTCATCATAAATCTCTCCTGTCTCCGTCGTTATCTCACTCACTGCTGTGTCCTGACCTCAACCTTTTATTGATCTCCTCTTTTAAACACAAAATTCATCAAATGATTTTATCTGCATTCTAGAAGTCTGATATTGGTTCTTTATTTAGGTCAGCAACAGCTGATTTAAATACGACCATGTTCAGGACATTATTCAACAGTGTTCATATTAAAGCTTTTCAGAGACATTGCACCTTTGGAATGCTGTAAACACAATAAAGCCCTGCAGTGTGTTAAAAGCCGACTGAAAGTTGAAGCCAGTCAAGGTTGGAGAAGATTCCAGCGTTTATCTCAGAGGTTACATTATCAGACAAATCCAAAGACATTACAGGTAACATTAGAGTTTCTCATATTTGGGTAGTAGGCCTACGGTGGCCGACAAGGTCAATGGCGCTGCAACAGACCAAACTGTTTCAATTAGAAGACACTGGCTGCAAATGATGCAAATTCCTAAACTCAAGTAAAAGTCCAAAACAAATGCAACGATGGAAACGTGCTGAAAATGAAAAAAATGTGCTGCAAAAAGGCGAAACAAATGCAGTGACTAATTATTTAATGAATTAATGCAAAGCCAGAAAACACACACACAAGAAAAACAGTGCAAATCAGAAAGGCTCCAGGCCAGCAGGGGGCGCTCTGTGCAACAGGTCTATTATTGACGGGAGAGAGAGAGGGAGAGGAGGTAGTGAATTTATTCATTATCAGACTTTGTCACTTTATAACATGAGCAAAGAAATCGGCTCACGTGTAGCTTTTTCCTAATGCCCGACCTCCCCTCCCTCTAACTCATCTCTGTCAGAGTCCAGTTTAGCTTCACTGTAAACATCATGTAGCGCCCCCTACAGGCCTGGAGCACTTGTGTTGACTGGATGTGTTATTAGTGTTTGTGTGTTTTTGACTTTGCGTCGTTTGTGTATCTGCAGCGTGTTTGATGTAACCACATTTGTTGTGTCGTTTTGCAGCACGTTGTTTTCATTTGCAGCACGTGTACATCGTTGTATTTGTTTTGGACTTTTGCACGTGTTGTTTGCAATTTGCAGCCTGTTTCTTTGAATGACTCTGACAGGTCACAAAACATGTTAGATGCATCCAACCAGAGGATCTCAGGTAAGGTTTGTTGGAGGCAGACTATTGTTGATGAACTCAGGAGGCAGTCCAATCAGCACCTTAAAAAGATGACACACAGGTACCCAGCTGGGAGGTCATGTTTAGTTTGTTTTGTAAAAACAAGATCAGACGATTTAACTTGCTGATTAAAGTAAAGATGATTATAAAAGGTGATTAGTGTTGTTTAACAGCCAGTTTGTAACTTCTTAAGACATTTCCAGAGAGCGACTGATGTGTTGTTGCTGCCGGGGTCAGAGAGAAACAGAGCGGTGAGTCGTCTGCGTAAACACACTGATAGAAAAGGTGTGTGTGAGCGTTGTCCCTCTCTCCGCTGTCATTAGTCCTGCAGAGCGAGGATAAATGTGTGTGGATAAAGATAACCACAGCAGTGTTCAGACAGCTGCTCCGACAGGCAGGATTCCCTCCAGCTAACTGCACAGTGACCCTGCAGTGTCCACACCTGAAGGTTAATGTCCAGCTGCCCTCTGCTGTGTCACCATAAGCTGCTTTACTGCCTCTCGTAAGCTTTTTTTACTCTCTGCTCTCCATGGCCAGCGGCCAGCGAGCGCGTCACACGGACAGGTACTGCAGCCGCCATGTGTTCATGTTGGGAGCCAATGAGATGAGATCCAGCTCTGGTATGTAGTCTGATATTAGTGCTGTGTGTCTGAAAAGTACAATAAAGTATAGATCTTTGTTTAATAAAGTAAAAGTGTTTTTATAGCTTACTCTCTGATTCCTTGGCACAGGCACTCGCCTTAATGCTCGTGATTCCACCAGATTGCCGCACCACGTTTCAGAGGTGTCCCAGCAGCAACACATCGCTCTGATCAGCTATAAATACACACCTTGTCTATTTCTGACAGAGCTGCTGCACGCACTCGTCAAGCTGCGCAGAGCGGGTGAGCCGGGCAGGACGTCCGACACAGGAACAGCGTGCGGTTTGATCGGATCAGTTTTCAAAATGAAACACCCTGTGCACATTCCCAATTGTAAATCATAACAGTGCATCAATGTTTAACAGCAAAGCCCAGGGTAGAAGCCCAAACTTATAGAAACATGGCCGTATCAATAAGATTGGAGCAAGGTATAAAATGTGGAAGGCAACATGCTGTGCTTCTAAAGGCCTCTGGTTGGCTTTGAAGCTGCCTGGAGGCCGGAGCATAACTGCAGTGCAGGAGCGACGTCCTACTGATGTGCCTGTAGTAAAACCGGCACAAACCTCACAATCTGAAAAAGACTTCGGATGTGAAGCACAGCCTCTGGTGTCAAAGCTCTGCACTTTATGTGAGTTGTGCACGGTGCAAGACTGCAGCACATCCTTGCCATAGAAAATAATCCAGGCGACATTTTTGTTTCCTTCGAAAATCCTTCCATTCATTATCTATACCGCTTATCCTGTTCAGGGTCGCCGGGGTTTAGCCTATCCCAGCTGTCATTGCGTGAGAGGCGGGGTTACACCTGATACACAGAGACAGACAAGCTTTCACGCTCACACTCACACCTACGGGCAATTAAGAGTCACTAGTGAGCCTAATGAGCATGTCTGTGGACTGTGGGAGGAATGCCGGGGAACCCGGAGGGAACCCACACATGCACGAAGAGAACATGCAAACTCCACACAGAACGTCTGAACCGGGATTAAAACCAGGAACCTTCCAGCTGTGAGGTAACCGCGCTAACCACTGCACCCCCAGTTTGAGTCAATAAACAAATATTTTCATACGAATGAAAAAGCTGTAGGCAAGGAACAGAACCTGTCCTCTTCTGTCTCTCATCTGTGAATCGAATAATGACATCAACGAAGAGTACTCCAGTACTCGTCCCCATCCCTAATATGGATCTCTGTAAACATACACAAACTGATGATAATCTGGTTGTAGACGTCGTTTCTGAACCGTCCTCATGTCTCAAGTTGCTTCTCAGATTAAAACAAGGATCAGCCACTGAAGAGGAGGTCTTGACCTGGATATCCGATATCAGTTATCAGTATCACCGCCGGCTGCACAGGAAGCCCTGAAACACCGGCCGTTGCCCCGTTGCACATTGAGCTGCCTTGTATGATATATATATCATATATATGATATGCAAAGAAAATCTTCCTCTTCCTCTTCTTTGTATCATAATAATAGTTAAACCAAGGATGGTTGCAAGATGAGTCGGATGCAGGTGCCCCCCCTGGTACGTGCAGCTCTTCAGGGAGAACAGGGTGGATGGTTGGTAGTAAAGTGTGTGACTGTGGCATCATTAACTTTAAAGGTGGCACATCAGATAATTAATGTTTTATTGCAGTTTCACAAGCTTCTGAACCCTGATAAGACTAAACCTTTGACCTGTACAATCTTATCGCTCTCAATGCATAATTAAAGTCACATTAAGATTAATAAGTTGAGAGGAGCTGACACTGTGCCACGGACACTTTCATAGAGATGTGTCAGTCTGTCTTCATGTTCGGGTCACTGAGTCATTAACCTGCATGCTTGATAGTTGGTGGCGTAGATGCCAGGATATGTCTCTAAGCTAGCATAGCTTTATTACAGGTCAACAGATACCTGAAGAGTAACGTGAAATATAAAATCTGAACTGGATTGTGTTAGCAGCTGGTGCAAGTATCCACCCCATTTAGTTCCCCTCGTTGCGGTGCCTGTCTGTGTTTATCTACTGTGTGGAGAAGAGCCAAACGAGCAGACTAAAAGCACTGTGATTTTATAGCATCATTTCAAGCTGCACACAGCGATGGAGACAGTTAACAGTTTATGCAGCGTAACAGAAACACTGAACTGTGCCTCCTTCTCGTGTTCCTGCAGGAGTGTTATCTGATGACTGCACATTCAGACAAAAACACTTCTGCACCAGCCTGCTGCCCTTTTGTTTAGTGCGAGCCAGACACCAACACTTACCAATTCCAACTGTCATGTTTGCTTGCCATTAGCCCCTCAAGTGGCGAGCAAATTACAGCTATTGAGGAGGTGGAGCACTCGTCTGCCGCTGACATTTTGTTTAACGCGCTGGCAGTAAATGATGAAGTGGAAAGAATAATTCTGTGTAGCGGCGAGGTTATGAAGGGCCAGACTGAATCAAGCAGTCCACACAAACAGAGCCTTAACGACGTGTGAGTGTGTGTGTGTGTGTGTGTGTGTGTGTTAAAGAGAGAGGCTGGGTTTGGCGATGTGAGTGTGATATATTTGTACTTGTGTGTGTCAATGTGTCAGCGCAGCGTGCAGACCATTTTATTTTGTTGGGCAGTGGTGCGAAACAGACGCACCAGGGAATGTCACTCCAGACACACAAACACACACACACACACACACACACACACACACACACACCTCAGAGAAGTTAAATAGGCAGGAAGGGTTGGCACACACAGCGCTGGCTCTCTGACACCAGCGGACAGGCCGAGGCCGTGCAGGAGAACAGCAGCGAGGCCACACGAGGACCAGGAGGCCGAGGGACGATGGTTAATGTGTAAGTAACAAGTTTGTGGCAAATTATAAAACACACTTATTATGAGCTGTGTACCTAAAGTGCTAAATCCCTCTGATGGTGAAATTTGAACGTGCACAGGTTCAACACATGTCAAAACTTGTGTGTGCGTTGGGTAACACCCCTTGTTTAAATGTACAACACTCTGCAGGATTACATTCATCAGAACCACAGACTCTATCGAGGACATAGTCCCATGACTTTGTCATTTTTGGCCGTCGTCATCTTGTATTTTGGGGGCCAGAAGTGACCGCATATGGAAGAGAGGGTGGAGCTTGAAAATGGATTACTATGTTGTTAAATGAGATGCTAATTTTGGCTAGCCACAAACAGGCTTTAAATAAATCACGTTTTTTAAACCAGGTTCGGGAACAAAGACCTCGCCTCACAGACATCCCATTTCCGTGCTGAATGTATTTAACCACACCTGATCCGTTCCTCCCCCCTTTGACACATCCCTCCCCAACCCCTTCTTTTTTGTTTTCCTCTCATCTATCGAACGCTCCGGAGACAGGGTTAGTAACCAGTGCAGAAGTTACGGTGGTTAGGTCTTTATTGTATCTATTACTCATTCAGTATGTTTATCAAACTCGGCGCCAACACATGTGGAACGATGTTCGAGCGCTGCTCGGACGGGGATGAGTCGCAGAAGTTATCGACGGACATAGCTAGCACACAGGTAGCCCCGCCCTAAACCCTCCCATCTTCCTGGTCTGTGTGACTCTCAGTGGGAGCATCAGTGACTAAATGAACTTCACGTTGTGTTGAAGAAGACTTGAAACTAGAAACTGAGACCATAGACCATAGAAACAGTTACTCATCCCCAAAAATGCTAATGCTGCAGACGTTACTATGGTGGTCATTGGTCCATCACCATTGTTAAACTCTGATAAAGATAAACGATATAAAGGTAAAACATTGAGTTAAGTCCTTAGCTAATTACAATTTTAAAGCAAAACGATCGAAGAGAAAAATACGAATAATTTATAAAATATTTGAGCTGCACGGCGGTTCAGTGGTTAGTGCTGTCGCCTCACAGCCCGTGCATGCGTGGGTTCCCGTCGGGTACTCCGGCTTCCTCCCACAGTCCAAAGACCTGCTTGGTAGGTTCATTGGTGACTCTAAATTGCCAGTAGGTGTGAGCGTGACAGGTTGTCTGTCTCTGTGTAATTGACAGGTGACCTGTCCAGCTGTAACCCCGCCTCTCGCCCAGTAACAGCTGGGATAGGCTCCAGCCCCCCCTACGACCCTGAGCAGGATAAGCTGGGTGGATGGATGGATGGAGTTATCAGACACAATGGAAACAGTTGTGAGGATCTGACTGGTTTAGTAATTTAGCTTTAAACAGTGTTTGGGCTTTCATTATGAATTCCACTGAGTGCCTGTAATAACAATAAAACTAATCAGATGTGAGTGTTTAATTATATCATCAGAGACCTTATTCATGCAGCCATAGCAACCAGAAACGTATCATGGCGTGCAGAATTAAGGACAGAGTCACACTGAGCAGAAACAGTAGGCATGCGAATTTGGGTTAAACAGGATAAAATGAGAATCATCCTAAAAATATCTCGTCTGGCAGGGATTACAGACGGTTGGTAAATAGGCTGTCAGTTTATGAGTCATTCCGACGACTGAACACCTTTCACTGCAGCGCTACAGCAGAGCGGGGAGCTCGTGAATCAGGAGCAGAAGTGCACATTACCTGCTCTTTAAATCCTCTCAAAGCATTTAACACAGGTTTGTATTAAATCATTCATCCATGCATATTTATACATCAGCATGTGTGCAAATTAGTTCAACACAGTCATTAGAGGAATAAACAGTCTTTCACTGTGACTCCATCTTTCCTTTTTTTTACCTCTTTTCCCAAAGTATGAAGAAGGAGCTGGGAGGAGGGCTGAGTTAATGTGCAGACAGCAAACATCTACATTTAAATAGTGTTAACTAAGCAGTGTCGGTGTGTTAAATGATGACAACATGACAGAAACTGAATAAAAAGTGACATATTACAATATACATCGCACTTTCAATACTGTGTGTCTGTAGGTATCACGTAGGCCTAACTGTGGAGAGCCAAACAGCCACAACAGATGCTGAATGAGATAAGTCTGCAGGTTGAGATGAGAGTGAAGAGCAGGAGATTAACACGACTAATGCAGCTCGACATGTCATACAGGACGTTTGCCAAAAGGACCAGCGTGTTTCATTCCTTCTGTGTGGCTTCTTTTATCATTAAAATATTTGTATATATTTTAGGTGTGTGTGTGTGTGTGTGTGTGTGTCGCAAGCAGAGGGTTCACTTTTATTAATGAGACACGAATGACCCCTGACCTCGATGTGGCTGGACTAAAAGGTTGTAAGCTTTATAGATTAGCTGCTGCTCCGGCTGCTGCTGCTGTTCACTTCAGGTGAACTGCACAACTCACACAATTCACCTCAATTTAACCTGATAGCTTGTAAAAGATTCTCTTCAGCTATAGCTGAAGATTGATGGCCTTTGTTATGTAGATGCTAAAACATTCAGGAACTGTTCTGGTGGCCGTGTGTCGCTTCAACAAGAAGAAGCACATATTTATTTAGATTTTCGTAAGTGCTTAATCTTTGGAAAAGATGGAGTTTAGTTGCCTAGCTTTGTAGGATATCAGTCATGATTTGTTTGTGCAAATTTGCAGACAGAATCTGTAGGCTGTCAGTTGTCTGCAGGAAATGTGGACATCAAAAGAGGCGGAACGGATTCTGACAATTTAGCTTTTCCTTCATCTCTGAACAGATATCTACAATGGCTGACCCGGAGCACTTCTGTTGTGTTGACTGGATTTGCAGTGTTTTTCTTTTTCATGTGTTTTCTGAGTTTGTGTGTTTTTGACTTGGAATCATTTCTGTATTTGCAGCTTCCATCCATCCATTATCTTCTGCTTATCCGGGGCCGGTCGCGGTGGCAGCAGGCTCAGCAAGGTGACCCCGGCGTCCCTCTCCCCACCAACATTTTCCAGTTCCTCCTGGGGGATTCCGAGGCGTTCCCAGGCCAGACGGGATATATAATCCCTCCAGCGAGCTCTGGGTCTGCCCCAGGGTCTCGTCCCAGTTGGACGTGCCCGGAAAAGGTGCCCAGCAGCTTGTTTGATGTTGGCTCATGTGTTTTGGACTTTTGCATGTGTGTTTGAATTTGCATCATTTCTGATTTGCAGCCTGTTTCCTCCAATAGAAACTGTTTGGGCCGTTGCAGCGCGATTGCCTTTGGAAATAGATCTCTGCATGAATGCTGATTACAATCCGGTCGTAGATTTCATCTTTCGAAGACAACTCCACTCTGCCTCTCAAAATGCCAGTTAGATTGTAAACCATGCCCAGCTCAGGGAGGAGGACGTCATCTCCTGTAAAAGGATAAAGCCGGCTCCAGACCCTAAAGGATGATCACCAGCAGGCTCCAAGATCGGGTGGTCAGCCTGTCAACCCAACTGTGGTAAAGAGATGTCCTGTCATCTCAACAGCAATATCAGAAAATGTCGAATACATCTGCACTAAAAACAGAAGAAATATCAACAGTTACACACATATTACCGTGGAACTGTAGCACACTCTCCAGAGGATAAACCCTTTCCCATGGACAGAGCATTAGCATGGTGTGCTTTAGCATGGCTTTGTAGTGGTAGCTTTGCAGGCGATTATTGTTCAGTCAATAAGTTATAATATATCTTAGAATCTACTGGCCAGTGAAGATATGCACCCCAGAGGAAACACCCTTCCCATGAACTGACGCCACTGTCAGGCAACAGTCTCAAGACATTTAACCTCAATGCATGTTGTAAATAAAGTTTGAATTTGGGTTGTATGCAAACAATGATTTCAAAGGTTAACACAACCTTTGACCTCCATCTTTCCTGCTGTTTACTCTCTGTGCCATGTGATACGAGGCCTGCAGTAGCAACAGTAGAAATCCAACAGTCATTGTTTGGTTGTGCTGTCGATACTGTTACGAGGCCAACAGGTCCACAAAGAGCCATCAACCAGTGAGTCCCATTCTGTAAAGCTGATGAGCCAGAGGTGGTGGAGGGCGGCAGGTGGTTTGTGGGTAATGGTGCATCGTAGGGAAGAAAGAGAAGGATGATTTGAAGCGTTCCTTCAGGGAGCTCCATGACTGCCATAAGTATGATGAATCGAGCGGAGCCTGTAACTCACTTAACTCCAGGCCCTTAGACACCCACAGATGAAAAATGACACGAATAAAACCAACCTCTTTATCCACAAAGTTTGTCTTTTTCACACTTACATCTCTCTCCGTGTGCTCATGGAGCTGGTTCAGTCTCAGCGGATGTGGCGGCACTGAAGCTGAAGAATGGAAGGAGTAACCTTGGCTGCTGAATAGCTCGATTTTCTCATCCGCTATTGAAGAAGTAAAGCGTTGTTCTCAGCCCAGACAGAAATATCTAGGTTGTGAACTAATTTAGGTCACAGAGAGAGAGTGTACAAAGAAACGGAGTAAACACCACCAATACTCACACTCTAGCCTCCTCACTCAATGGTTCGTATGATATCTTACAGAATGTAAGGCACAATTTTTTCGTGCCCATTTCTAAGAATGTAAAACGTGTTCTCAATCCATGTCGTCTAGTTCCAACACATTGTCACCGTGCCCTGATGGGCCTGATGCAGATGCTTCCTAACACGTGGTTTACATTCAGATTTCTGTTTGGTAAGGTTTAGGAGCACAAAGAACTTGACTACGTTTAGAAAACACAACATTATGTGGGTTAAAATAATCTCAATGTTGACTCTTTCGTTCACACCGGACTTAAACCCCGGTGTCCTGTTCAAAGACCTGCATTGTTTGACCCCTCCATCACCCCCTAACACCACCTCCAGGAGACTTTATTACTATTTCTATGATCTCTTTGCACACGACCTGATTTTAGTACAGGAAGTTTTCTGGTTTCCGATTGTAGTAGGTTTGTAGTGCGAGTAGTGTTGACCAATCACGTATCAGCAGGCTGCGGCGTATGCAGATAAAACCGTCTGTGTGGAGAGCAAAAGCAGGCGGAACGTAATGCTAACAGCTAACAATCTCCTCTAGATCAAAAATTTGACGCTGTGTTGCGAAAGCTGTTATGCGTTTAGATTTCCTGACTTCCTTGAATGCATCAGAAACGATGGCTCCGCCCTCCGTCTCATGTTAAAGTAGTTTTCTTCTCCTCCTGAGGACAGACCTGACGAAGCTTCATGTTGACTTGTTCCTAATCTGCATCATGATGTTGTTATTAAACTGAAACGCCGTTAATTAAAGTCGATCACAAGAAAATCTGTTTCTGTTTGGGCTTCATCCCGCTGAAGTCAGCCAGAGTGCAGCCTCTGTGTAACTTACTGTTTACAGTGAGACTGAGACTCAGCACAGACAGATGAACGGGCGCTCCTCCGGGGGATGGGACCAAGAGATGACAGCGTTTATTTAGCAGACACATCTGGAGGGGAGAATTTCACTTCACTGTGATCTGAACACACGGTCGCTTCTCAAGCTGCTAACTGGACTGTAAACAATGCAGCGCACAGAGAAGGAAGTCTTGGCTAGAAGTAGTTTATCGCTAAACCAGAATGCCTGGCATGTTTGCCGTTGCTCCCAGAGGATATATCATCGTCAGACTAGAGCCGATGGGTTCCGAGATTGCGCTTCCCACTGCGTAACCTAATTTTCTGCAAGTTGGACGGCTGCAGCAAGTGGAACCAAAACCTCCAAATTGGCTCCAAATTACGGTTTTATTAGAATTCCAGTGCTTTTCTTTTCATAAGAAGTACTGACTGTGAATAAGAACAGCTTGGTCAGAAAGATCTGAAGCAGATGTAGAGGCTTACACTTCAGGATTGTTCTGCCAACTATGATGTGGAATCAGGACCCACTCTGAGCTCTGTTTTGGCCTCCACGTAGATGTCGTGGATTTTGCTAAAAGCTAATGTTTCTTTGTGACGGATGGATTTGTAAATAGGAAGTGGTAGCATGTTTGCCATGTGAACTCTATAAGGTAGTTATATGTAAATATGTTTTTTCTGCTGACTCCAAGTTGCCAGGAAAAATGAGTTCTGTTCCCAGCTGAAGATCCTTGCTGTTTGCTGGGATCCTTTCAGGCCATCTGTATCCTCATTATATTCTCAATTTGTGTTCAGGTGATTAAAGTAAATGAACATTTACACACAGCCTGAAAGTTTCTTTAATCTCACTTCCAACATGAGAAATAAAGAGAAAAGATGCTCACAGCTTTGCTCCCACTGATATCAACACTTCAATCACGTCTGCACATATTGTTACTGTTAAAAAAGCTCCTTTATAGCTTCATTTCTCACTTTGCACGTTCACATATGCCTCGTGCGTTCTGTACACCCAGGAGTGGTTATTATTAGACAGGCTGTGTTGCTTATTTCTAACTGCTGCAGCTGCACGATGATGACCAGACTGATCTCTTAGTGACTGAATCACCATCGTCAGGAGGAAACAGCTCCGTCCATAGATCAAGGTCAGAGGCACAGTTTGCCAAATCCGACCCACAGCGCACTGACGGCCCCTGCAGAGCTCCCTGGCCAACTCCTGACCGACCGCTGTGTTTATTTCATGTCAGATTATGTGATGTGACACAGATATGTCCTAGTTATAAGAGAGGTATTTCAGAGCCTGAACACTGGCTGACACATACACTTCTGTCGTTAACATATTTATGGAAAGAGCAGCTACATAAAAATATGTTTTGAGCTTTTGTCAAATATCCACGAGGAGAACTCCATCAGTGCAGATGAAAACATCCTCTGCGTCACTCAGCAACACAGATGCCAGGAGAGAGAGTGAGACAGATGCTGTTTATTTCAATAAGAACACTTTATTGCTTTCAAAATGTTCAAGGACTACTACAGTTATTATTATAGTTCTGGTTCTGGGTGCGGACAGACCTTTTTGCCCTAAGTGTTGTAGTCTAGTGCTACTGCTAGCTGTTACCGTTAGAGCTAGTGTCTCAATTTGGGGGCTGCGTGCTTAGAAGGACGCGGTCTACGGCGGATGAGTCATTCCTGTTTGCGTCACCAGATGTTTCTTCACCTTGCGTCACCAAACACGGCTCCTGACACCTAGCAACTAGCTAGCGGGCTAACTAGCCAAGATAAAAGAGGCCCCTCTCCCTTTTTTTAACATTTGTATCTCTAGCTATTCGACTGAGTTGAAACCAAAAACTTTTACATTTAAAGCGTAATCCTCGGCCGTTTAAGTGTCCGCCATCTTGTCTGACTCGATGTGCAGTGCATCTCTGAAGGATTGGACACATCGAACCTCTGCCTACACAAGTCACGTAGAGGCCGCATGATGCTAGCTTTTAGGGAGTTACTGTGATTGGCTAGTTACACATAAGCTAACCATGATTGGTTGTTTGATTCAGACCAGATGAGTTTTTAAAAAACGATCAAAATGTGTTATTTAAACCAAATTCTCATGAAATAATGTAAATATTTAAATATAAAATTAAGCGTAAGGCAAAAAGGAGAAGAGGCACGAGTTCAAGACTTTATACTAAAATAAACATGACCTTATAGGTCATCTGTGCAACAGCTTATTTAAACCAATATTTACTTTTACAACTGTTGAAGTATAAAGCAGATGTTCTTTATTGACTTGAAGAAACGCATTGGAATCAGTGACACAATGACCAGAAATGTGGCCGTGACCCGATAAGACTGATCAATCTTTCCACTTGAATCAATCGTTTAATCTGCTTTTTCAGGAAGGGACGTCCTCTCATCTTCGTGAGCAGATCTGATGGTGACTTTAAGCAGGAAAGACTGAAGTGACACTGCTGTGACAGAGAGCAAGCTAATATTTTAGCCTCCGACTTGGGACCTGAATTTAACCCCTCATTCAGAGTGGAGCGACTGTCTCTTCCTTTTAGTGTTACTCCTGCTGTATCTTTTATTAAAGGGTTAGTCTGACTCCTTTGACCGTGAAGCAGTCAGCTCACTCTCCGGGTGCTGGTTGTGTTTTGACTTCCGCGGCCTCCTCGGGGCCTCATTAGGCCGAGGACGCCTGGTGTAACTGTGTTTGTGTCTTCCAGGGAGCCGCTGCCTCCGAGACCTGATGAATAATGCAGCGATGAGTGCAGTTAAAGTGCTATTTAAGGGACTTTCTTTGGTGCTTGGTGGTAAAAAGAAGAAATATTTTGCATCTCATATCTTATCATTCTCTCTCTCCACTGAACTGAATTACATTTAATTTAGTTCAGTTCAAAACAAGAGCAGAAGACCGAACCCCCCTGAAGGCTGAGACACAGTATGCATGACAAACCAAAATACCAAAGTGCCGGATAGAACACGTATGCTGTACATGGAGTTTAGATTTTCTTAGAGAATGCATTGAATGAATGAATTGTTGGAGTTGCTGGAGGAAAGTCAAAAGGTCTAATAATCAGAATATCTTCTACTTGGGAATGTGAACAAACTCAACAAATGAAAGAGCATTGTGACAATCGTATTAATAAAAGTCAAGTGGACAAAGTCTGTCCTGATAAAACGAGGAAAACTCATGAGGTGACCTACATGGAAAAGTTTGTTCGTCCTTCAGGAGCATGAATATGTCAATCTGCCTTATAGACATTTATATTTCCCTCGTTGGTTGCAGAGTTACAGATTATGGGCCGTAAACGAGGCCTTGCAGAGACGGTAGAGTCGATGCATTCAGAGGTAGACGTACAGCAGGCTACACGCCGTCCTGATGATATAACACACGTGTGTAACGAGTCGCAAAGGGGTTTAATTTTTGGTAACGCAAAAGTAATCACACGTTACTTACGTTACGTTACGTTACGTTATAAATACATCTTGTAAACCAGAGGAAAAGGACATTCAGGAAGTCACCAAATCCAGTCATTTGGTTTTGAAACATTAACAACGCGCCGAGGTGAAATATTTTCCCGATGGATTTGCTTTGCTAAAAGAAACCTTTTTATAAGGAATCCTCTGAAAAAATCCTCAGATGACCATCGAGTCCATTCCAAATAACATGAAAATCCAGTCCATGACAGGGTTTCTCAGAGAACGTATTCGTCAAGGTGAATTGCCCATCTGAAGGTATTGCTGTACCCAAGTCATGAGGTCAGCACAAGGAATCGTCCCCTGGGGAGCATGAATGAACTCAGTAAATATAATGAACACCATGCCAAATGTCATTGTAACTAAGCAGGTCGTGTTGAAGGTATCCTGCTCTGGACTCCCTTGCTGCAGATGAGGCCACGTCTTTATTTCCATTGTACATTTTTCTTCCATATAAATTGATTCTAGATTCCCTCCCCATGAAATACGATCTTCTTTCTTCTGCGTGCATCAGAATCATTCAAAGTGTATGCCGTTTCTATCTCACTGTCTTTCTTTATGCGTGGGTGTGTGTCCATGCTTATTTGTCTACCTGCACAGTTTTCACTGCCAGAGGTGAATCTCTGCTTGTGTCAGCGCCTTGGTTATTTATAACACATCACACGGAGCTAAAATAGTCCTATCCACCTTATCAGTGCGTATGTGTGTGTGTCACTGAGGGTTCTGCCAGCACAGCCTCACAGCGTGGAGACACTATTCAGGGTAACTCTAACTATACTGTTCTAACTTTAAATGTAGCTTAGCACCATCACCACAAACTTAGGTTTCCCATTTTAACATCTTTTCACACGAGGTGTAAAATGGAACGGTCTCAGAGAGGAAGCTGCCCAGTGCACCTCCTTCCAACTCTAAGATTAAGAAAGAGTCAGACTTTGACAGCAGACCTTGCTATTTGTTTCGGTCTACTACCAACCAGTGACTTACATCTTCCTCTAGCCCGAACAAAGTAGTTTAACTGCATTAAACTTAAGCCAATAGGTGTGACTGTGAAAGGTTGTCTGTCTCTGACTGGTGATCAGTCCGGGTGGAACCCCGACAGGATCGTGTCTGGTTGGATGGAGACACAAAACTTTAGCAAACCCTTACTGTTGTTGTGGCCAATCGGGCGGGGCTCAGACTACAGCAGTTTCCTTACAATCAGGGGAGGACTCTTGGTTGGTACCAACGTTCAGCCCAGATTTTTGGGGTTTACAGATCCTGTTTTAATCCTCCTGAATGGCTCGCACACTAATCGATTCTGTCTCTACTACACCACAATGCTTCCCTGTGAGATCGTGTAAGTTACAAGATCATGGGAGGCGGTGGCTCTCTCTGGCACACACAATAGTCTTAATAACCTGTAGTGAGAGGCGAGCCATCATTTGTATGTCATGTTCATGTTTGAGAACAGAGAAGAATATCTGTGAACTCAGCTGAATATGCTCTCATGCCCAGGTCAACCTATGAACTATCTGAAGTTAAGAATTGGAGATGCCCAACACTGAGAGACTTGGCTGTGTTTTTAGATCATATGTCAGTTGAGGGTTAGCTTGAGGTGAGCGCTAATAGATGTTGACATGGAGAGGAAGAAGCAGGTTGGTGAAAAGCTCTTTATGCTGCTTAGGCCAATCCTCCAGCACGTTACCCAGCAGGGCTACTCAAGCCACACAGGCAGCATGAGTTAGGCCTGGAGGGAAACAAGGGTTTATCTCAGAGCAGGAAGACCAAGCTTATCACTGTAATGTGGTTAGCAAGTTGTAGTGTGGTATTGTTCTGCTGCACCCACACACAAACAGTTGCTCAGCATTAAACAGGGCTTCCTTTTGGCCAGCACAATCACCTCAACATGCCTCCATTCTTGTTTCACTGTTAGGTCTGTTGGTTAGTGAGCAGCCATTTTTATAGTTATAAACCACCATTACTGGATTTTGGTGGCTGATTTGTCACCTTTGCAGTGTGGCTCAGGAGAAGGTATTGTAGGTCTTTCACTTAGACCACGACTTGGACCCAGACTGGAATTTTCCGATGGACTGCATTGAAATTTGACAAACAGGTCAATCTTCAAACCCCCTTGATTTTTACTATCTTACAGTTTTCAGGCCGACAGGAAAAGTCAAATCAATCAGAGATTCTCCTGAATTGGAAAATCCATTGGTTTTAACTAAACTCTACAGCTGTTTTCTTGTCGTCTTGCAGACGGACCTGACAAAGCATGAAGTCAGCCTTTTTACAAATCTGCATCGTGAAGTCATTTCAGCTTCCTTTCAACCTGTTTATTGACATTACAACAATATGTTTCTGGTTCATAGCGCTGTAGTACAGCCGACAGATACAGTAAATCTGCCACTGACCGGAGACAGATGGACAGGTGCTGATGGTTTCCAGCCCAAAATTCCCGGTATCCTAGCTAACAGGTCATTAAACCGGGAATTAGTCAACTTCAAGAAGCTGTAAGCTGCAATAATGGTAATCAAGATAGTTCCTGTAAAAGGTAGAGCTGTGTGCACCTACGGATGATGTTATGAACCCAGATATCAGGAAGGGAAAGGGGATCATGTTAAAACAAAATGAGAAAAAACAAATGATCCTTTGGTCTAACTTGCACAGGTAACACAAGGTAAAAGTTTGCCTCAATATGAGTTTAGAAAGCGTTCAGAAAAAGCCCCAATTTAACTGTGAGTTTGTTGTTGGTGCTGCCTAACGCGGTCATATTGTGGATGTTGTGACCACTCTCTCTAGACATGTACTCCTGTAAATAATTGACCGGTGTCTGCCACATACATCTGTAAACACATTTATCAGTCAAACCCGAGTGTGTATGTAGTCTGCGCTGGCCTCTTGTCAGTTAACAGACAAGGTGGCAGCCATGCAGTGGAGTCGCACCTGGATCGAACAAACCCCACTCCCATGTAATTACTCAGCCTCCCCGTGTCCACTGCCTGTAGGTGGGATACTGACAGAACCACTCCTCCCCCACTGTCAGCCCTCTCACTGGGAGTAATGAGGCACGCCACACACACACACACACATGCACACACGCTCTGCACAAAGCCCATCCCTGTGTGTGCGCACATGCTGTTAGTGAGACAGAAATAAAAGCATAAAATAGCAGGGAGGTGGGTGAGAGAGGGGGTGTCACTCAGCCTTTGTGAAGGTGAGATTTAAAATACCTGATTATAAATAATTTTTTCACTTGTCAAGGAAGAAAAAGAAGAAGTGGGCGTCGTCACATGGCAGCTATCACAGTCAGGCTCAAATGCTGTTGTAATGTCTCACGCTGTGTTCCAGGTTGTTCGTCGTATAAATGAAGTAAATCAGACAAATCATTGTGATCTCAGATTGAATCTGGAGGGACACACACTGAAAGTTTAAACAACAAATATGCTATTGTCAGGAGAAAGCTAATGTTAGCATTCAGCCGCTTCCTTGCTAACATTACCAATAGCCAGGAACATGCTGAATGCTAACGTTACCTTTTGAGTTTGTTCTAGTATGTTCGGAAAGGTGTTAACAGACTTAACTTTGTAGTAACAACATATTTGATAACCCGTTAGCTACCGTGAGACAATGGCTAACGTTAGCATTCAGCCACCTCCTTGCTAACGTTACAGCTAGCTAAGGCTTTACACACATGTTGTTATACCTTGAAATATGGCCAAATGCCCCTCTAGATTTTCATTATGTATTGTGTTTTCAGTTGCTGATTAATCAAAAATTAAAGAAATGATTAATGACAATTATTAGATTATCACCCTGAGCGTGATGTCAGAGGAAAATGGCCGCCTTGTTCATATGGTGAATAAAAGTGAGTGAAAAGAAAGAGGAGTAACGGGGATGATTAGATACAGCAGACGGCCGACAAAGAGACAAAGACAGAGCACTGAGTTCTGTACATGCACTTGTGTGTGTGTGTGTGTGTGTGTGTGTGTGTGTGTGTGTGTGTGAGGGCTTAAACACACACATATACACACATCCCTCCTCCACCTGGGGCAGTCCACCCGGCAGGATTGAATGAACAGCTGGATGCAGCTTCTTCAAACCCACACAGAATAATGGCTGCAATTTGGCACTTGATGAATCCCAGAGAAAACAGAAATAATTTCACCCGCCTCCATTATGGCTTGATAGCACTCCTCCAGCTCCGTCTGCGCAGGCCAATCTGACGCTCGAGTGTCTGTTCACAACAACAAATGTCCTTTAATCACTTGTGAGCGTCCATATGTTTTCACTGGAAAGGGTGCCACCACATCAGAGGAGAAGGAGGAAGAAAATCCACCAGAGCTGCACATGCTGCTGAGTTACAGTCAGACATTTTAGGAAACACGGCTGTTTGCTGTCACGGTGAAACGAGAAGATCGATCGGTTTTATCTGTGTGACTCATGCAAAAAGGCCCAGGTGGGATTAGCTTAGCATCAAGACAGAAAGCAGAGCACAGCATCTATTTATAGGTTACACAACATCGTCGAGTGTGGAAAGGTCGTCTGATAAATCCTGATGTTATGAGTTTTTGATCAGAGATTAGAAAATGCACTGAAGTAGCAGTGACGGGAGGAGAATTCAGACCTTTAGCTGAGATATAAATCGTTCTTTATGAGGAAAAACACAAACTTTAATTAAGCAGAAGCCAGAGAAAAAGCTACAGACTGTTAGTAGAAGATGGGATGTGATTAAGCATCTCTGGTGTCAAAGTAAAAGCCAAACAACTTAACCTGTTTCATTTAAGCTTTCAGATTTGCTTTGCAACAAAAACAGTGTAAACAATGGTCATATGCACCTTAAACTCCCTCCTGAGCCATCGCACTTTCCCTGTCAAGATTTTAACACAACAATTAATATATATTTATGTATTGATGACCCCTAAATGTCTCAGGGGTCGAGTAGTATTTTGCCATTTTTGAAAATCAGCATTTTTCTTCTTTTGAGCTGCATTCATTTACACAGAAAAATGCAGGAGCAGGAGCAGGAGCAGCCAGGGTGCAAAATCAGCACCCGCCACTCGCCACATGCAGGTAGAAATCTAAATTGGCGACTAAAATACGTGAGGTCGGGCGCCAGGGGCGGGCGCTCCCATCACTACAAAACATACTCTAAGTTGTTGATGAAGGTTTGTTTTGCAACGTCAGCGGCGTGTGTCCGTGAATAACTGTATCGCAATCCTTTAATTGACCCTCGCTGACCACCATCGGCACGCTCACGCTTCCCTTATTTAGCTCGCTCACAGCTCTAGTGGGTCAACAATCTTATAAGTACGAGTTTACACTTTCACTGGTCGCACCGGTGCGCCTGAAATGTAGCAGGTTACTAACACAGCAGCTGTTAGAGACGTGAACCAGTCGTTGGTGGGCCGTGGGCTTCCTCTGCTTACTGATATACATCCTTTGGTCACACAGCCACTTTACAGACTGTTTAAAAATGAAAAACCAATATTCTTCCTTGAGAGTGGAATAATCTACAGAGAACCTCTCCCCTCCAACACAATGGGATCAGAAAAAAGTGGTTTTACGTTGAAATTCTGCGTCTCGCCGACACTTTTCTTCCACAGAAAACTGACGTCAGAAGGGGCTGCTAGCCGAGCTGCCGCAATTTACTTGTTTTAGGTTTGGATCACGTCCCTGCTCATCATCATGAGTTGTTACGGAAAGATGAACTATCATTGGAGGTTTCCTCTCCAACACACATAATGCAGAAAGCACTTCTGTGTTTCTCCATGATCTTCTTCAGGGGCTGCGAGCTGAACGGCTAACTTCGGCTTGCTACCTTACTCAATTCCTTCATCTGGTTTTGTGCTACAGCTAAACAACGTGTGACCTGACATACTGAGAGCAAATGTTTGTGTGTCTGGCCCCCAGCTGGCGCTTATGGTAAATGTGATAAACAAGGGTCTTAGAGGTGAGACTCACGTAGGCTGTGAGAGGAGTGTGGTTTGAGCTGAAGTGGGAAAAAGGGGAAGGAAACGCTGAAGCTTCGAGTCAACTCTAGATTAAGTTAAACTCTAATTTAACCAAGTAGAAACTACGTGCTGCGGCAAACTGTAAATGCAATGTTCCAACTTTAAGAGTTTCCCAACATTTAAATAAAGTAACGTCAGAACCTCGACATATACTTGAAGGAATATTGATGTAAGCCTGCAGCTACTTCTGTTTTCAGTCTGGATGCTAAGCTAGGCTAATCACATCCGGGACCCAGCTCTGTGCTGGGTGCAGACATGAAAGTGACACCAGAAACTATTCCCATATGCATCATGTACTTCTGCTACTTGCACATGAGGAAATATTGATCTGTGCATAAATAACTGGAATCTGTAATCACAACATGCAGGTACTGCTATCACTGTATCTTTAAAGAACCTCCACTCACAGCTGACCACATTTTCTGGTGTAAATGGCTGAATTAAGCACTTGACACTTGATCAGGGGAAGCTGCTGTATTTCACCCGCCTCCCCCGCCTCCTTTTCACTGTTGATGCCCTCACGAGACCCCTCTCAGCTCAGAGGTTAAAGGTCACCTTGAGAGAGGGAGAGGGTGGTGTGTGACGGGGGGTGATTCTGTGGGGACATCGGAGGAAGAACAAAGAGCGGGCCATGTGACTCGAGGTGAATCTCGCTCTTTCTTTTGTGCAGCACACGGACTCGAGCATCTGCGGCAGACGGCCCGAGCAGAGCAGCGCGAGGACAATGCAGAGACACTGTGTTGTTTTCTGTGTGTGTGGCTTACACACACGCCTAAATAGCCTCCATTCATCGGGTCCTTCTGAAGCTGACTGGGTCCGGACAGGCGGACTGCCCCACTAATTAGCATCAGTCATCTCTTGGTTTGTTTGGCTCTGCAGAGAGCTTTGTTGTCCCGCTCTGTACCAGGAAGTGTTAAGCCCCTTGGTGTAAGCCAGTTGGTTCCTTGAAAAAGACCATTAAGTGCACCCTGGAAGTATACAGCACTTACTACTGAGCCACTGAGATTAATCAGCTTTTTGTCCAAAACCTCCGAACAGTGCAGCAGGAGAGGATTGGTCAGCGGTGGGGAACTAATGCTGCTTTCTTTGTCTCGTTTTTAAGACGGCAGCACGAAACACACGACACTCTTCTGGGTCAAATCAGCCTGCGACTTCTTATCTCTACCTAAACTTTACTCTATCACAACCACATTAGGACTCATTTTGGAACAAGTCGACTGGTAGTTAAATACAGGTTCAAATGATTTCACTTCAACACCTGCAGATTGAACTTAACTGAAGGACTTTTACCTCAAACACACTCGGCCGGACGTTACTGCTGTGCTCGATAATCTGACGCTGCTTTGAGAGATTTCGTCCCTGAACTGTTTAAGGTAGCTTTTGAACAATAATTCCAGGTTATTACGACTTTGGTCTTACTTTGTGCAGGATTGTGCAGAAACCCTTGAGAGAACAAATTTGGTAAGTACAGTGGGTCTGTGAAATGTGATGAGCAGTAGAGATCGTCTGGGTCATGATTTAACATCTGCTTTCCTCTTCTGTAAAAACGTCTGTTTGTTTACAACCTGACTGATCGCTGGCCTGCAGGTTCATCTAGACCATCAGGGCTCTTTCAGCAATGTCACAATGCCCTCTCAACAGTCAGATCCGCTTCCTCATTCCTCCGTGAGCGTCAGACTAAATGTATTTTTTTGCAAGTACATTTTGTTTATCGATTTTTTGTAAATGTTTGAACTGGCCGAGTCCTCTTCTTCTGTGCTTCTCAATGCCCAACCACCCGATACCGATGTGGAGCTGAATAGGTGTAAAGGTGCATTCAGGTCAGCAGGTGTTTCTGCTCTATAAAAAGCTACCTATAGAATCTACTCAATAAAACTGAGGTAATAATTTGCACTTTATTGGACTGAGAAAATTTGACCCCATGTTTTGAGTGAAGAGTACCTAAGTTAAACAACTATGATACACAAAAATAAATTCAGTAAATTATACTTAACGTTTGTCATTAGATTAAACAGCTAATTACTTGGAGTATCAACACAGGGACAGACAACTTTTCACACTCGCGCCTACGGGTAATTTAGAGGCACCGATGAACCTACCGAGCATGTCTTTGGACTGTGGGAGGAAGCCGGAGTACCCGGAGGGAACCCACGCACGCACGGGGAGAACAACCCCCTATGTCCGAACCAGGGATTCGAACCAGGAACCTTCCAGCTGTGAGGCGACAGCGCTAACCACTGCACCACCGTGCTGCCTTTTGAGAATTCAAGATGCTCTAATAAAAATAAATTATGATCAACAACATGAGCCTGCTCGTGTTAATTTACTGACTTATATTCAGCCAGTGTAACCGCCAGGAGAGGGCTACAGGGCTACATTTCTTGTCATATACAGACACGCCGACTACAAATCGTCTGGTATATCTAACTAATAAATATATAAACACTTTAATTCATTCTATTATACACAGCAAAACAGGAATCTTAACTTTAACCCTGATGGCTGGCCGACACTGGCGATGCTCACACCGATTAATCCAACCTCGGCCTGCAGCCAAGAACGATCGCTGACGCATGCTCACTTTGCAGAACAGGCCGAGATCTCTGGGTAGATTTTATGATGTTATTTTGGGTTGCAATTGTCACTGTTGAAAATGAGGCAATGCAGGTAAGCCTTACTCGTTTCAATTAATTCACATGCTGACTTGTATACTTTGCATGGATTTTATTTACTCCCCTCAAAACTGCGTTTTAACAGTGAGACTGCTGGAACCGAAAGAGCACACACCGTCGGTCTGAAAACGATCGTTCACCCTGTTAATTTGATTCGTCATTGAGTGGTGAGTTTAATCTGATTATACATGATATCTGAACAACCTCTAGTTTCTGCTTCACACGTGTCTCAGCAGAGGACCACGCAGCGTTTGCTCTCTCTACATGATCATCAGAACAGCTGTGACGTCAAAGTAGCACAGAGGAATCGCTTTTGAAGTCGAATCAAAACTGGTAAAAACATTAAAAAAACAGCTTCTCTTTGACGTTCTGCAGACACAGCAGGTCGGGGGAGGCTACGAGCTGGGCTGCTGCGGACATCAGCTCAGCGCGTTTCATTAATATCTTGAGATCCATCAACATTACTGCAGATTGATATGGATACTTTTTCAATTCTGTTATTTTTGTCTTGAAATCTGATCCGAACGTGGTTATTTTCAAATGTTATAAACCTTGTTTGAGAGGATCTTTTCTAAGAAGGAAGCCGACAGAACACGCCTTCAACCCGCTCTCAGAGAGGAACGGGACTCTAATCCCCGACCTTCTGTCTGTGCTTCTGTGCTCCAACACTGACACAATACCAGCAAGTCATTTGCCAAGAGACATTACGCACAGTGCCAGATTACACACTGTGTTAAACTTCCATACGTGTGCAGGTAATGTAGGGGACTAATGTGAAACACATGAGTCATGTGTTTGTTTCATTGAGCATCTTTGGCCTGGTTACACACCAGCTTTGTGCTAATCCACGGGGGATGATTAAATGGATTAAATACTCATATTTCCGCAGTGCTTCCAGTGAAATAAGACTCTTTCCCTCGGCTCTTCTGCAGTTATTGCCGGTAGCAGCAGCTTCTTGAGAACCCACCCCCCACATTACTCCTGTGGCTGATTACAGCCGCCCATCTGCACCAGAGGCTGGGATTTAGCCAATTTGTCATTGCAAAAATAAATATAATACTCCCCCTAAAAACCTCTCTTTCCAAGATGTCACAGGCACTATTATTCCTCCAGCCCCTCCCTCGCAGACGAGAGGTGCTGAGGTGTAAAAAAACCCTCCTGTATTGTAGTCTAGAGCACGTGGGGAAGCGTCGCAGCTCCGAGAGGAAGCCAGGCTCGTACCAAAAATGTCACATCAAAGACAAGAACGCACCAACATCATGCAACAAAAAAAGCTGGCGTTCATCTCGGCATCGGTGCCACGGCGTCGACAGCGAGCCAAACTAGCATCAGAGAGCCAAGTGCCGACGCACTTAAGCCAAGAGGAGACACACATAAACATGTCTATACTGTATCTAGGTTAACTTTGTCTGGCCAATCTGCTCTGGTTTCTCTACCCTTAATCTCCTCCCCTGCCTTAACTCGGTGGGAGGTACAGCACATAATACCACAGGATTTCCATTCCTTTGCACATAGTGTGAACAATGGAGCTCGTAAACAATAATAAATGTGAGCAGAAGGATCAAAAATCGTCCTTTAAAGGTACTACAGCAGAGAATGTGCTGCAGAGATGTTACATTCATTATAAATGCAGGTTTTGGCACTGCTAACAAGCTCTCTGTTTCCTCCTCTGCTAAATTTGGCTCCCACAGGACTAAAAAAAACAGGAAACAGCAATTAAATTTTACATCATTCTGCTGATTTTCTGCCAAAAAAGTGCAGCTTGTTCCTGCTTTAAAATGAAGAATAGTCTGATGAAAAGTTAGACACAACAAATTATTCCCCGAGCCGAAAAGAAACAAAAATTAAAACTTCACTTTTTGTGTTTGGAGAGATTTCATCAGTTTTATTTAAACAGCTTTTAAACAGCTTTTTGTGTAAGCCTCGGCCCTCTGAGTCCTCTGAGTGGGAGTGTTACGTGGCAGTGGTTGAGTGATGGCAGTGCTCTGTAACACCGTGTCAGCTCTGTGGTGACCAGCGAAAAATCATCATAGATTAAAGGTCAGTGTTTGAACGTTAATAAGTCTGAATCGCTTTGATTTCTGTCTTCAGCACTGTAAGATTACAGCCCCAGGCCGGCTTGTGCTGAACTCTGAAAGGGAAGTCTGCTCGCTAACGTTGGGCTCAATATCACTTTCATTCATGTTGTTTAACAGCTGCAGACTCCTTCTAAACATCCGAGAGTGGCACCAAATGTAGGACATCAATTATTCCAAAAATCTTCTTTTCAGTAAACCCAGAACAAAACTTTACTTCCTGATTCGAGAGCAGCCAATCAAACCAGATCCAGTGATTGTGCCAGCTCGTGCCTGATCGCCTAAAGCTCAGAGGTACAGTGGGAAAACATCGAGTCAGACCTGCTCCACTCGACGGGCCGTGTTTGATTGTTACAACATTGTGCACATCACAGCTTTGCCTTTCAGTATTCCAGCCCATTCCGAAGTATCGCTGCATTTTACATCTTTCAAGTCAGAGCAAGAGTCTTTCTTCCGGGATGATGTGGTGATGGCTAACGAACAGACTTATGAGGAATCTTTTAACCCAGGCGGGTTCGTCTCGTAACCATTATAGCTCGTGACGCTGGCCACCTTTAAAACTGGCTGAAACTAAAACTGATTAAAATGACTGTTTTTAATTTACAGCCACAGGTATTTCACAAATCAAATTGCTGCACGACTCATGCCCTTTGGATCAAACCAATGCTCGCTGCAGAGAAACAAACAGAACTCCTTCTTTCTGGATGTAACAACATCGACTAAATTAGAGCACAATTCAGAACAAACGCTGGGCATGTGTCCTGCGTGTTGATTTGTCAGCACACATTCATTTCAGTTGATTTGTGAAAGCATTCCAGTGTTTGCTTCCTGCTCAGTCTGAAGACAGATTAATAACAAGTATAGATTACATTTTAGACTCCACCCAAAGCCAGCATTGATCCCGTACAGGCTGCCAGGACTATACCCATTGATCAGCTCCCACTGGTGAGGGGGTTGCAGGATCCCAGTGAAACCAGTACATTGATCCAGCCAAACAGAGAGAGATTAGACAGTAGAGAAAGAGAACATTGATCTCCTGCTGCATCCAAAGGGCACTCCTGTCCCGATGGATGGGGGGGTTCCATCCCCCTTACTCTTCTTCCCATCATTCCTCCTCCTCCTCCTCCTTCACCCCCCTTCCCCTCCTTCTCCCACTCCTTCACTCTGCTCGTTGGACCGTTCATCAGTATTGTGTCCTTCTGCCCATGTGCTGCTCTCTCACAGTGAATGAGCCTCGACCGGTGAGGGGCACCACCCAAAACAACAGCGGCAGCAGGGGGGCGTTGTATTCTACGGCACGGCTTCCTTCACAGTGAAGCTACTGTACTCACAACACTTGTTAAAACCCACCGCTGGGTCACTTTTACTCAAATCAAACACCTGCATCAGCACCAAAATACTACAGGGTGCTTCTGCCGTCTCCTCTGCAGTGTGCTCGTATTTCCCCCGACTCATAAAGGAGCCACATGCAGCTACAGTGCACACACCATTTCATCAATTGCACACATGTCAAACAGTGATAAATGAGCCCAATAGCAGCGCGGGGCAGCTGAGGATTCCCAGCTGCCTCAGCCCAGGACGGGGGAAGCGCAGCCAAAAGACAGCAAGCACAGCTCCGCTCCTCTCACCCCTAGTCTGGGGGCAAAGAGACCTTCACCTCAGGGACTGCAGTAAATATGTTACCACACTATACAGTAGCAAGATGGCTCCAATGCATCAACCTCTGGCACATGCGAGGAGAGACGCACAGGGAAGAAACTTTAGCTGTACATGAAGGTTCTGCTGATTTGAAGGAAGATTTCATTAAATAAATCAAGCAAAAAACACAAAGAAAGACACTTTGAGTAAGTTCACCAGCTTCCCTGCACTCTGCTGTGTACACACACATTTGCATATTAATATTACATCAGGCTGCACGAGTAGAAGAGGATGGGACATCAGCATCCCCAAGCCCCCCCTTCAGAACCCCGGAGGGAAAGAATAGAGAGGATGGTCCGTACCTGTTTGCCAGATGTACAGAGGTTTAGTTTCCACTGCGGTTTGTGCATCCAGCTCCCAGATGGAGAGAAAGAGCAGCACTATCCTGCAGAGAAAGAGGAGCGGTGCCCCTCTCGAGACCCCCAGCGTCCCCATGGCTCTGCCGGCCAGCCCCATGGCCACCACACGGGGAGTACTGTAGATCCCAATGCAGTGAAGAAGGAGAAAAAAGCAAGCCTGGCCACGAGGTACAGAGCTGGACTCAAGTGAGTGTTTTCTGCTTTGTCCACAGCAGTGCGTCCAAGAAGAAGTAATCCCGGACGAACGGGGCTGAGGTCTCCTCTCGCTCTCCTCGTCCTCTCCGTTTCTCTTTCTCTCCTGGAACCTTAATGAGAGAGAACAAGGTCTGGCAGTAATAAAACAGGGAACAATAGATCCCTAAGCCCAGCCTGCTGCTGCTGCTGCTGCTGCTGTATGCCGGGTTGATGCAGCGCCTCCCTCCCTCTCCCTCTCTCTCTCTCTCTCTCTCTCTCTCTCTCTCTTACACACACAGACACATGCACACACGCCCACTCCCTCCACCCTCCCTCCCTCCCGCTCATCTCTCATCCTCTTTTCAAAGGGTTCAGTGAAGCTGGTCTGCACTCTGAACAGAGGAGGCAGCTGTGTTGGGCAGGTGGAGGTGTGATTGTTTGTGTTTTTAAAACAAAAAGTACTTAAACTTAAAAATGTTGCAGATGCAGTTTCAATCATTACGTTTTATGAGGTTTATTTAATAATTAATTATGTCACAGATTCCACTGGGTTCTGTCGGTTCAGATTTTCCTGTATGCAGACGATATTGTCCTTTTTTCTGGAATAACAATTTCAAAAATCTCCGCCTTGAAGTTGCAGAACCTAAAGTTAATCTCACAGATCTTCAGACAGGACATGGACAGGTGAGAAGACACATTCAAACTCAGGTGCGGACCAAACCACCGGACCACGGTCCGCCAGAAAAGACGGGACTCGGTCTGTTTCCAAATGAACCTCCAGTTCGATTCAGGCGAGAACGTAATCAGACTTAAAGTAGGACCTAATATGAGAAGCAAACCACAGCAGGGTTATTAATGGATGTTAATACTTGCAGAGATGCCACGCAGCCAGGCAGCAAGATGAGTAGAGGACAGACGTGGGGGACGACAAGATGAGGGCTCTGAGGGAAATATGGGCTGACCAAACATTTCATAAACGCTGTCGAAACACAGGAGAACACGAGAACTGATCGAACGGTGCAACAATGTCAGTTAAAAGTAAAAAAGACTCTCTTTCTTCTTGTTGGCTGTCTTTGTTTTTTTCCCACGTGAAAATTCTGACCAATCAGTGAGCAGTTTCCTCGTGCATCAAAACGTTTGGTCCGCTGGTAAAAGCTGCCGTGTGAACACAAACCAAACAGGAGGCAAAATGCAGCATTGGTCTTTGATTCGGATCAAACAAACGGACTTTAGAATGAGCTAAAACAATAGTGATTGAGTCTCTGGCTAACTGATGAAAGCCTGCAGCATTTCGTCTTAGTATGAACTGGGTTGTCCAGTGGCGTACATCAACAAGCAGTGGTTTGGTTCTCCAGAGTGACCAGGTGAAAGTTGTGTTCTGATTACTGGCTGAATTGTCATTGGAACAAGTGCAGAAAAGGTTGATGAAGTCAGACGATGAAACTTCTTAAACAAGTGAAAATCCAAGAAAAAGGAACGAAAGAAAGAAATTTGACGTTCAGATGAAGCGAGGTCCAAACAACACCGGCATGTACTGCTTTTCACCACAGGTGCTGCCAAAGAGAATAAGGTGAGTTTAAATGCACAGAGTGAGGTAGTTTAGGTCATGTTACATCTGTCGAGCGTGAGGAATCGTGGTTTCTATCAGTTATTGTCCATCATCCAGGTTTAACCATCTAGCTGTTGGGAAGGCAGCACACAAAAATCAATAATTCCTCTTAAATGCATTAGAGCTAAAGTAACGAGCCTGTTTCAGCACAGATGTTAAAAGTTGTCAGAAATACGAGGTGACTCCTGAAAACTCTCCCTAATTACAGTTACAGCTGTAGATCCCACCTCGGCAGTCAAGACAATTAGTCGTAGGCTTACCTTTCATCAGCTCAGGTCCTGCTTACAATCCTGGACAACATGCTTACACACTTCTGAATCAGATTTTTGTTCTATTATTTATGATTTATTTCATGTAATGAGAGTCTATGGGGCACCCAGGCCATTAACAAAGTCGTTAAAGGTTGAGTCTGCACCTTACATTGATTTTAAGTCTAAGAAGTCTTTTGGCTGTGCAGGAGTGCAGAAGAACTAGTGCAACAATACGCTGTGTAGTTCTCACGTGTTTCTTTTCCATCCTCTTTCCCAGTACCCATACTACAGGACATTGAGGAATATGATTATTTATTATCCACAGTAAACTGCACAAGTGCACAATCCTGCCTCAGACAGTCCAGTTTAGCTGAGAAGCATTTACAACCGATTTTGTAACTTAGTCGGGCTGGGAACAAAATTTGGCCCAGACAATTTTCATCTGGACTGGTCCCCTCATGTTTTTTAAAGCCTCATGGGTTTTTTGTCTGACCTTTTCTTCTGTACCTTTCCCCTTTTCATCCATTTCGTTTGTATTTTCATTCAACTGTGCTCCTTCTGTCCTGATCTCGTTTGATTATTTCTTGCTTGGCCTCTGACTTTACATGTCCGGCTACATTTGATTGGGTGGGGGGAGGAGACAACGGCTCGAACCACTGCACCTGCCTTACAGAAGAGGAAGCCTGATGGCAATTCGCAATGTCAGAGCCATGTTGCAATAGCCAGAAACGCCGGATTACCAGTCAGAGCCTGTATGTGACGTATTATAAGCCCTGTTTATTATCATAACATTATGACTACCTGCCTAATATTGTGTATGTCCCCTTTTGCTGCCAAAGCAGCCCTGACCCTTCGAGGCATGGACTCCACCAGACCTCTGAAGGTGTGCTGAGGTATCTGGCACCAAGACGTGAGCAGCAGATCCTTTAAGTCCTGTAAGCTGCGAGGTGGGGCCTCCATGGATCGGACTTGTTTGTCCAGCACATCCCACAGACGCTCCATTGGATTGAGGGGAATTTGAAGGCCAAGTCAACACCTTGAACTCGTTCCTCAAACCATTCCTGAACCATGTCTGCAGTGTGGCAGGGCGCATTATCCTGCTGAGAGAGGCCACTGCCATTAGGGAATACTGTTTCCATGAAGGGGTGTACCTGGTCTGCAACAATGTTCAGGTATGTGGTACGTGTCAGAGTAACATCCACATGAACAGCAGGACCCAAGGTTTCCCAGCAGAACATCGCCCAGAGCATCACACTGCCTCCGCCAGCTCACCTTCTTCCCATAGTGCATCCTGGTGCCATGTCTTCTCCAGTTAAATGATGCACACGCATCCGGCCATCCACGTGATGTAAAAGAAAACATGATTCATCAGACCAGGCCGCCTTCTTCCATCGCTCCCTGGTCCGGTTCTGATACTCACGTCTCCATTGTAGGCACTTTTGGTGCACAGGGGTCAGCCTGGGCCAGCATTTGGCTACGCAGCCCCATACACAACAAACTGTGATGCTCTGTGTGTTCTGACACCTTTCTATCACAACCAGCTTTAACTTTTTCAACAGTTTGACCTGCAGTAGCTCTTCTGTTGGATCAGACCACACAGGCCAGCCTTCGCTCACCACATGCATCAATGAGCCTTGGCCTCCCATGACCCTGTTGCTGGTTCTCCCAGTTTTCCTTCCTTGGACCACTTTTGGTCGGTCCTGACCGCTGCAGACCGGGAACACCCCACAAGAGCTGCAGGTTTGGAGATGCTCTGACCCAGTCGGCTAGCCATCACAGTTTGACCCGCGTCAAAGTCGCTCTCATCCTCACACTCGTCCATTTTTCCTGCTTCCAACACATCAACTTTGAGTCGTACAAATTCGGGGTATCTGTTTAGAATTTTTCTGCTTACCAATCAACAAGCAACTGAAAAGACCATTTATAATGGAAATCTGGAGGGAGGTACCTTCGGACCATTTATGAAAGGATAACAGCATCTTTGATAACCTGTTAGCTAGCATCAGACACTAGCGAATGATTGCATTCACAACTTAAGCATGAGTTAAATTTGTTAACGGAGGCTGCCATGATCTTAAGTAGTGAATACGACTTCTTTACATTTGTCAATTTCCCAACAACAGTGTGAAACCTCTTGGGGTGTACGACTCAGTAACTCACACAATCTGCCCCAATTTTTTAGGTGCACCTTGGGAAACTTTCTTCTTCTCTTTTTATTTCTGGTGTAAGAGAAGGGAGGACTTCTTTCTGTGGGCATCAATCAAAGAAATAAAAATGGATCCTGACTGGGATCGGTTCACACTCAGGTTGAAACAGTTTATAGGGACCAGTTAATGTAATGATGAATGTGCTTTAAGGTCATTTTGTACAATATGACAGTTTGTTTTGTGTTGTTCTGTGTATCTTCTGGTTGGATTGTCTATATTTAAATGTACAAAAAAAATTGAACAGAATCTAAAAATACTGAAGCAAAGTAGAAATGATCGGTGCAGTTTGACCACTTTGACCTTGCATGATATTCAAGCCCAAGAGTCCCCGTTCAGTCAGGAGAGCCACTTATTATTCATGAGAGCCGACCGCTGCACTCAATGAAAGCAGATCATAAATTTGATCAGCGGCAGGTGGGTCAGTAAATCAAATGGACAGTGTCACTCATCACACTCACACACAGCAGCCATGGGAGTACAGAGGGTTTTATTTGATTTATTAACATGATTAGGGCCAGTAGTTCATCGCTGTTCTCACCTGACACTTGTTCTTAATTTTCTTTTCAAAATGTGACTTTAAATTGGTGATATTCTTCTTTCTTTTTAAACGTGCTCATGATTAATACACAAGCTAACTGCCCAGTCGCTTATTTCAATCATAGACTGTATGGAAGAAGTTAACAAAGCCACTGTGACGTCAATCCATTGGTTTGCAGAGTGATATAAAGAACCGTATAAAGTTTGGCATTTAGGCCGTCAGGTTCTCAGTTTTATGGAGACATGGGCTTTTTTCACAGCGGACATTTTTACATCCAACAAGAGGAAAAGCACAGGTGTAAATCTCTTTTTACAGGGACGTGGATTTCCGGGAAGTCAAGTGTTCTGGTTTTCGTTTGAACTACACTTGTAGTCCGAGTAACATTGACCAATCTCGTATCAGCGCGATCTAACGACGATTTAGCTTCTTATTAATCTCTATAAACAGACATCTGCATGCTAACAGCTAACAATCTGTTCTAGATCTAAAATTTTACTCGAGATGAACTCCCTTGACGCTGTGTCACGAAAGCCGTTCAGGTTTCCCGACTTCCTCGAATGCATCAGATCGGTCCGACCTCCGTTCAACAAACGAGCATTTTAAAAGTTTTCTTCTCCTCTTGAGGACAGACCTGACAGACCTACATCATGATATTGAAATTTAAGCAAAGGTAAGAGCTGTTAATAACACGTAAATCACAAGGAAACGGTTTCTCTTTCTGTAACGATGCAGCACACGGAAAAAGAAGTCTTGACGGAAGTCGACTATCGATTATCGCTTAGTGCCCGGCACGTTCGCCGGTGTCCCCAGAGGCTGTATCGTCTCAGACTGTAGCACATGAGATCCAAGATTGCACAGGTGTTAATAATAACTTTAACAATGGTTCTGTTCTATTCAGGTGTCTGAGAAAGCCATGACAGGCAGTCAGCATGCACACAACAAGGACCATGAAATTGAAGCAGCTAAATGGAATACAGCCATCATTAATGCTACTACAAACACCTGTGAGCGTTTCGCGTGGATGTCGTCATGCTTTTGTGAAGCTGCCGCTCTGGGACATCCTCGCCTGTATGGCAGGGTCGGACTCAGGAGGATCTGCACGCCCTTCAACCATTTCAACCAGTTACAGGAATGCATTGCTTGTATTGTGACGGACAGATCAGACACACAGTGGGGGAAAATATGGATTTTAAATGTCTGACAGCCACCATTAACATTTTAGTCCTGCCTCGTCTCGTTAATGAAAACAAAACATACGTGTCGATTTTATGATCAACAAGCTTTTTTTAGCTCGTCAACGCCTCGTCTTCATGATGGAAAAAAAGGTCTCTGACGAACATTTATCATTAAAAATGAGCCATAATTGACTAAACAAACATCTTGCTGTATTGAAGAAGACTTGAAACTAGAGATTGAGAACATGAAGTCATTAGGAACATGTTTACTGAGGGAATAAATCAGGAGAGGAGGAGGAGCATTTTCTCTCCTATAGGACCAAGGCATTTTGCATTGGCAAGACTCTTGAAAACAAGAGGCTGTGTAAAACAGGGCTCGATATAAGCACTGGCCCGGTGGCCCGATGGTATGTGTTTAACCCCCCCGGCCAGTAGATAAAGCATTTTAGTGGCCCGGTGTGCCAGTAGGATCCACAAGCACACAATGTACACAATATAGTAGCCCTCCTGAGATTCACAGTCTCGATGGACGGGTCTGATTACTTTCTACGCAGGATCCCGCGGTGATTCGATCCGATGTCAGCTTCACTGCAGGCACTTTGGCTACTGCTGTCAGCAACACGTTACACGCAAGTTGCTGCACTAACAACAGAGCAACTGTCATTCCAGAACATGCTAACTGACGTTAGCAAGCTACCGCGGACTAGTCAAATGATTTTAAAAGCCCCTACTCCTGGTCAAATGCCGGGAAGAAGGGAAACAGATTTACTTTCCCCAACGCTGATGACCACACGTTAACGCTTTTTTTATTCTTTTCAGTCTGAAAATCTGGAAGTATCTCGTTAATCTATTTAAATATATTTAATTTTAAATATTTATGTAACCAGTGACATGTTGTGGCTCTTCTTCCCTCGCTGGCAGACGGGGTGTAACATGCATACCCTCCTTCTGCTGCCAGCCCTGACCAACACAACGCCCCAGAGCCTCCGTCACACCACACAGCCCCCCAATCCCCCCAGGCCCCCTTCAGTCATTTCACAGCCATTAGCTTAATAAAGGAACTTTTCACCTGCTGCTCCATGTGGACCCCGCGACAAATTAGCCCAGCACGGACCATGCTGCACGGGCCCCCTCTACCCAGCTGGCATGGTGCTTTGTTCAGACCCCCGTGGAAGCCAGATTCATCACACACAAACGGTGAATGGCCTTACATGCATACATTTTTTAAAACTCGGGTCAACACTAGCGATACAAACTGTAACAGTAGGATACATTTCTGCTCTGACGAGTTTCCTGCAATCACTTGTACTTCACTGAAACGGAGAGAATGAATTAAATTTCCAGATAATGAGACAACCAGACTGAAATCCTCATCAGAGCTTTAATGATGGCCTGAGCTCCTGCAGGACTCTGTGTGGCACTTTCTCTGAAGGAAAGCCACTTCCCACAATGCCTTCTGCTCTTCAGGACCAGGTGCACATTTGGTACGGCAGCCTGTGCGGCTGCACAAGTGGTCACATCGGGTCATCTCAAGGTGGAAGGAGATGGAGCGGGAGGAAGCGAGGTTGGAGTGAGAGCGAGGCTGATGGAGGGCTTATCAGGGCTCTAAGGGGCATGAATGTGACCCTGATTAGTGGGAATCTGCGGGGTGGGATTACAGCTGCTGCTGCGTTTAAGACGACAAACAGACACTGGTAATGAGAAGGAGCGAGGGAGCAGATACGGGAGGAGGAGGAGGAGGAGGGCTTTGTTAAACAACAAACAGTAAAGAGATTATAATCTTAGATTGTAATGTATCATGATGGATTAAGAGAGACTTAAAAAGCCATGTGAGGAAACAGAGTTAAGTGTGCGTCATGTTCTGTCTATTAGATGGTTTAGCACACCTACACAAGGTGTAAGAGTTCCATACAAAGCCGAGATCTGTACGACGATTCCCATTGGACGCTGGTGACGTATCTTTTTATATTGTAGAGGCTGCGTCTATATTTAAACTCACCTCTGTAAGAAAGGACGCTGTATAACTGTTTCATTTCTAGAGTGAAAATGTAAAGCGGACAACAACCTGAGATGGACACTCGTCATCCTGAGTGATTATATTTTAATAACAGGAAGTTAGCTTGGTGTAGTATAGGTTGCGGAAAGGTTCCTGGTTCGAATCCCGGTCCAGATGTAGTGGGCCTTTCTGTGTGGAGTCTTCATGTTTTCCCCGTGTGTGCGTGGGTTCCGTCCGGCTTCCTCCCACAGTCCAAAGACATGCTCGTTAGGTTCATTGGTGACTCTAAATTGCCCGTAGGTGTGAGTGTGAGCGTGACAGGTTGTCTGTCTCTCGCCCGATGACAGCTGGGACAGGCTCCAGCCCCCCCGCGATAAGTGGTATAGATAATGGATGGTACAGTGTAGTTTAGATTGATGTGCTTCACTAAAGTAAACGATCACTTGAGCAGCGGTAGCTCACGGCCAAGCTCGCCAAGAGGTTCACAGACTGTACAAAAAATCTGGCGACAATAAAAGCACCTTGAAAGGTTCAATTCAATCAAATACACAGATGTGCCACCTCCAACACCAGGTCACTATGCTTAAAAAGGCTTGAATATAAAATGAGAATTTGCTAACCAGCAAGAGTAAGAAAACACGTGGTGCTGTTTAGTGAATATTTTAACACTCTACATAACGTGTCTCTGTATTTCTGGCTGTTTAAGGCACACGTATTACCATGGAAGATAATGACGAGTACGAGTGTGTGTAAGACACATATCACAGAGCTCCAAAGACACACATCAGGTGAGGTGATGATGAGGGAGAGAGAGAGATGAAGGCTGCACAGGGCAGAGATTAACATGTAGAGAGGTGAGGGGGGGGGGGGGGTTGTGTATTTGAATAATAGGGCTGCATAAGTAGAGCAGATCCAGGCAGAATAATGAGGAGAGCGCTACATGCTCCTCTCTGATGGTTTCTGATCAACAGACACCGAAATGCATATCACAGCTAATGCAAATCCAACACAACACATTAATTCCACTGTTCCAGGCACTCGGCCTAGCAGCTATGTGCACGGTGCCTGTAAGAGAACATATCACAGGGAGCCATGTCATAAAACCCTGCAGGCACTCAGAGGCTGAAGGCGGCACATAAAAGACTTATTACTGTCTCCATTAGTAGAGCATCATCATAACTCAGCTGCTGCCATAACACGAGGCTACAAATTATAAGAGGAGGGTTTCATACGTACTTTACCGACTTAAATGTTCCGCTCTCTCTTAGATAGCAGAGAGTCAAATAAAATCTGGAGTCACCAGAAGTGTAAGACTGTTGAGTTCGAAATGAGCATCTTCATGTAAATTTATGTGGGAGCATTTCAAGGCTAATTCTGTGATTTCCGAACCTGGGCCCAGTTTTTATTTTTCACATGTGGTCGGGTTTAAATGAGTTCTGATATTGCTCCTGTAGCTTGCTTCAGCCAGCAGCTGCAGAACAGGCTGCAATGGCTGCAATCGGGACTGCCGCCGAGCGCCTACACTTCTGCTGCTCTGGGCAAAAAACAATTACGCAGCCCCATTATTTGCAACCTAACGTACCAGCACCAACAAGTATACGCCCACATTCCACACACGGTAGATGACGCAACATTTAGCGGCTGCATATACAAATGAGGAGATGCACCATGTGCATAATAATCTGCATAACACCTCGAACAACCCGTTTAAACATTATGTATAGCATGGTCAATACAGCACGACCAGAGAAGAGCTATATAAGTACAGTCCATTTACAATTAACCATTGATGTGACACTTACACGCACACAAATCAAGATTGTAGATCCTCTACAAGACCAGGGCGGCATGTTCGGGCTCCATTAAGGCCTCAATAATGTAATTTTATAATGTGCTCTGTGTGATGCAAATCAGCCTAACCTGAAGCCTCAGGACAGTCAGACCTGATTCGTATGTTTATACCTGTAAATAGTAGTCAAATGTAAAGAGTTGTTTTTTTATTGTTGATGTAATGTTACCTGTGTTAAGCTGTTTGTCTGATTCTGTGTGCACTGAGAGCAAGGTAAAGTCAAATTCCTCGTATGTGCACACATACCTGGCCAAAACAGCAGATTCTGAATCGGATTCAAATCGAACTGTGGATTATTACAGCCAATTTAAATATGGGTTTACCTGAACAATCAGGAAAAGAGATGGAACACCGACGCTGCCCGCAGAATGATGCTCCACCAGTTAACAAGCTGAAATACATGCCGTTGTTGCTGCACTGCACACTATCTTACAAACACGTCTTTCTGCTGCAATGATGATGATGATCCATCACCTGGTCAGAGCTGATTAACTCAGGTCTGTTTTAGTTCTGTGTAAGACATATTTGCAATACAACCAGAACCTCACCAGACCAAGATTATATGAAACACAAGTTGGACCCCACCTGAGATAAGTCTACAGTAAATCAGAGACAACTTGGACATATGAAGACCTGTACGCCCCAGGATGAGCTGTTTGTTGTATCTGGTGACCCCTGACCTGTGATTTGTTGGAGGAATTGTTGGAATTAAACCCAAATGATTGTCTTTGGTGCATCCATGGTTCCCTGACTTGGTCTTCGTTGTAGTCTGTCCCATGTGGGATGCATGGAGAGCCGAAAAGAAACGATATAAGAAGAGGGAACAACCAATGAAATGAATGTTTTGCATATTTTTAAGGTCCTTTTGGCGTTTGTGTCAAGATCTGTGCAGCCTGAAACTTCAGTGAGCGTCCAATCAATACTGCTCAACCAAGATCCAATAGTGGGGCTTGTCGGCCAGTAAACGTCTTCCATTAATGCTTTTCATGTGTGTCCTCGCTTATGGTTCCCGGAGATTAAGAGCTGGCGACCCCTGAACGGCGTGCAAGATGGCGGATCTGGAAGAACTTCCGTTTCAAGTGAGGCCCATGAAAACATCAAACAAAAAACTTGGGACACAAACGAAACCTTCAGGACCTCACATAAGAAAACCTACCAGTACTTACATCATGTGCAGGGTTGTGTGTGTGCTGTATGCATGATGTAGTATACACCATGACATGCACTATATCTGGTCCATGAGCATTTGCATTATGTTGTTAATTCCTTGCATCTTGTGGAAACCACTTGACTTTCAGTCTTGTAGTTTTTTGGCCATTAGAAAGGATGAAACAATAGAAAGTAAAAACAGTGTTTGGCAGCGAGCCTGACATCCTTTTGTTTAGTCTCTGTTCAACACATCTACAGTGCTTAGCTTTTAGCTGGAGGGGGTGTGGAAAGAGGGGGTAGGGGTTAGGGTGAGGAGTGTGTTGTGGTGGCGGCGGCGGAGGGGGGGTTACCAAAGCATGTGAGGGGGGGCTTCAGGGCCAAGCCAAGCACATCCAATTTAAATATGCAAATGTTATCACAGGGAGCAGGATGGAGAAACAAGGTGGCAATGACGGAGAACAGAAGAGAACAGCTCGTAATGTAATTAAATGTTTTCTATTGTTGGTTTGCACGATCGACAAATCAATTATCGCATTTAGAAGTTGTGAAAACAGGAGCGCTGCCTCGTGTCTCACCTCCAGGGAGAAAAGGATCAGAGACTGGGTCTGCGGTGAAATGTGGATCGACATGTTCGGCTATGAAGAGGTTCATTTGTTCAGTCAAATAAGAAAGACATGTGCAGTGTAAGTCACCAACACAAACAACAAGCTTCCTGTCAAGCGTCTCTTTGTCGTCAGAGAAAGAAATGTGCATTTAACAACAGGGATATTCCTGTTCGAGTTAAAGGAAGCAGATCGATCTTTTCTCCTCCTCTGAAGTCAAGCAGATCCATGTATACTGTGCAGGGCGCTGATATGAGCAACAGCACTATGACAGGGGGGTGTCAGGGGGCACTATGAGGAACCGCTAAGCTCTCAGGAGCTTGTTTTGACCCCTTCCCCAATCAGGAACAAAGAGACTCAACAGTAATCCAAGCAGCTCATATCAGTCAAAGCAAATCATCCCTGAAATGAGTTCAGCCAGGCGGAGGCCATGACGGCAACCGGCCTTTAGCCTCATCCCCAGCTCTCCATTGTCTTCCGCTTCGTTGGCTCAGAGCTGGTAACCAGATTGGGGGGGGAGCAGGAGGGGGGCACTGCTTTTAGCCCCGAAAAAGTCCCACTTCAGGCTGTCTGCAACACCCCAAAAAGAGGATTTAAACGGGCTACTATCAACAACATAAGAGCAACCTCCGGGGAATCACGCAAACAAACACGAGGCCATTGTGTTATAGCTGAGTCTAACTATCCGTCAACCTGTTTTCCCGCCGTGACTCCCCCTGCCCCCCCCTGGCTGAACACGATTCCCCCTGGACTCATGACACACAGATGTGGATTTCACAAGGAAGTAAATATTATGAATTAATTATAAACTCATTGCTTGTTACCCACCAATCAATGTGGGACTGAACTTTTTTTTAAATGAAACCACTTGAAGGAACTTCCCACAGATACAGCCTGCAGCACGTTGGGATACGCAGCCTTTAATTGTGTTGCAACCTCATTGTGTCTTCATCAGAGTCAAATGATGTCTGCAGATCAGTCAGTGTGCACCAGACCCTGTTTGTTCTCTAGGAAGCACCAGGCTCAGCTGCATGCTGCAGGAAGAAATAGTCATTGTAAATATTACACCATCTACGGGGGGGCAAAACCAGTTCCACATGTCTGCATCTCTCTGGAGAAGGGGTGGATAACATGCAGGACAGATTTAGGGTTTAACCAGGATCCCTTTTTAAGCTAAACTCTGTGATGAAGTCAGTGTGCACGGTGCACAAAATCATGACAAACATTAACATAACACGATCAATTCCCCGAGTGATCAGACTCAACAAATATGTAGTGCACTTAAAAGTATCATTACAGCCTCTCTAACATGAACCAGATACTTAAAGAGACATCAGACTCTGCCATGGAGAATCTTGAATTGTTATTTTAACACAGTTATCCTCGATGTGCCAGATGCCTCAAATTCGATTTTCAGGTGGAACGACATTAAAATGCAAATGTGAGAGCAGCTGAGGCGACTCGCTGACCATCTGAGAGCTGGAGAGCTGCTGAAGCCAAAACGACTTCAAGAAAAGATGGAGAGATAAAACTTTACTGTCAGACCGAGTCTGATGTGCTTCTTGCATCACAGCAGCTCTGTTTGCAACATGAAAGTTAGGGACAGGACACAAACTACAAACGTTCACAACACAGAACACAGTGTTCAGAGCTCTTCAACACCTTTGATCTGGGATTCAGCTCCATGTTTAGTGTTAGGATACACCGATGAACAAAAGAGTGCTTCAGTCTGACCTTATTAAAATCTCTGGTTTGATGGTCATAGTTCATACTGGCTGTTCAGAGCCTGGCTGGGCTCAGACACTGTGTTTGCCAGTCTGAACACGTTTTTATTTCAGGCTGATTCATGAAGTTTCTCATATACCCCTTTCCCACCTAAATTTAGCTCTGGGGTTTGAAAAACCCGGGAAGACCCACTTATAATAGTCGATAGTCTCTTTTCCCATTGCCAGTGAAGTATCCTCCTGTCGGTCTCTTTTCTGCTGCGTCACCGTCTGACGTCACAAACGCGCCGCAGACAGGGCTAGTAACCAGTGAAGATGTTACGGTGGTTAGGTCTTTATTGTATCTGTTACTCATTCAGTCTGTTTATCAAACTCGGCACCGACGAATCTGGAACAATGTTCGAGTGCTGCTCGGACGGAGACGGCGGAATTTGTAGCATCGCGCCCGAAAGGGGGCGGAGATTAACGTGTCGACAAGGGTTTTGTGTTCCCATCACTGCCGATCGGAGCCGAGGTGATAATGACCCGGGTCTACAGCAGAGTCATGTGACCCGGGTCTGAATGCAGATTGTAACCTTTCCCATTAAGCAACAAAGCCGTATGTTAGCGGGTGTTAGCGGGTTTTTTGACCGGTGGGAAAGCAGCTCTAATCACAGAATCCTCGTTAATGTTAGCATTATGTATCAATGGCCAAAATGTCCGGTGAGAAAATATGCCAAATAAATAAATAATTACAAAATTAATAATGGTGAATTAAATCGTGTTAATTAAATGTTGTCAAGAGAACTTAAATTTGATTGGATAAACAGCCTTTGCCTCCACTGTGAGAACCTTTCAGAGATGGACAGGTGGAGACGGACAACAGCACATCTCTGCGAGATGTAGCTACGGCGCGTTGAAATTCCACACGGCCTGTGAAACTATCATCCGGGATTTGAGGGAAATCTTCTCCGACTGGGCAAAGCTGGAAAAGATTGCCAGCACAATTCCCGTGTGGCTCCAGAACCGGATAAAAACAGCCTTACTAATCGCAACGTATTGCAAGTTGTCCCCACGGGTTGGATGGCTTCAACTTTGCGGAAGCAGCGGAGCAGTTGTGTTCAATGAAGCCGCAAACTGACCTAAACAGCTGATGAAGTGGAAACCAGTGACTTGACCTATCCATGATTAAATACATCTTATTCAACACCAGAGTGCCTCGATGCCTGCTGACTGCTTTTCTTTGTTTCTATCACAGACTGTATAAAAAGATGGCCGACATGACAGCTCCCTGAAAGTGAAGCCAAACCCTCTCTATCGCCCCCTGCTGGCTGGCTGCTGTATAGCTCATAAAGCCCGCCTCCTCCATGTTAACAGATGGGACATGAGTCAAACTATTAAATCAAAATACACGTCAAATACATTTTTCTCAAACATTCTGACAAGTTTACTTTTAATTAGTTTTTTTGGTCTTTTTTTAGACCTTTATTGACTTCTTCATGTAGCTTTTTATTCAACGTTAATCACATGCAAAGACACACATTTAGGATGATGTCTAATGAATTCATTCATGGTGAATTAATTAATTAGGCATATATTGCTATTCATATGTCCGATAGTTTTTCTATACGGTGGGAGCTCTGGTTTATTAACGGCCAAATTGTCCGTCAAAAAAACAGTCCAGCGTAAACTCTGCACAGAAGTGAAAAACAAAAGAGGAACTGTTTACTCGCCCTGAAAGATCTACGGCAGTGATGGAAATAAATTCTTTGTTTTGTCTCTTTGCAGACGAGACGAGTATTTATAAGAAGGAACCTGCCTGATTTCTTTGTTATGGATAATAATAGAAGCATCATGAGAGTTTTTCTTCTGAGGTTTTTGTACTTATCAAGAGCATTGTTCTCCACTCCACCACTTTGTTCACAGCATGCTGGTGTGCGTGCGTGTGTGTGTGTGTGTGTGTGTGTGTGTGTGTGTGTGTGTGTGTGCTGAGTTACGAGCAAAGAAATCAGGGCTGTATCATCAGAATACTTGATTTGGTGTATCTGAACGACATCTGTACAGAAAGTAAAAAGCACTGCTGAGCCCGGGGGAGCACCAGCACCGGTCGGGAAGGAAGATGAAAGAGTTTTATTCACCTTAACAAGCTGGACTCTGCAGGTGAGGAAGGAGGCATACCAGAGAATCAAGGATTCAGTTCCTGTTGGATCATTTTCATCACCATTTTCATGTGTGTGTGTGTGTGTGTGTGTGTGTGTGTGTGTGTAGTGAAGCTCCAGCTGTGCCGTCAGGATCTCCTCTGCTGTGACTGGATCCGAACATCTGCTCAGTCTATCCGACGACGCTCCCACTGCGCGCGTTTCCTTCACCTGCTCGTGATTTCAGACGTCTCTGTCACAGTCTGAGGAGGCGGGTTTATATTCACAGAGGAGTCCTGAGCCGCTCTCACATCCTCCTGACACTGAACGTCCACCACGATGAGACGGACTGCGCCCTGCAGACAAGGTGAAACGCTCAGGTAAGGCCTGTCCCTGTCATCTCCTGACAGATGTGTACTGGCAGCTGTGTATGACAGGACTGATCCTGCTGTGGTTTGCAGCACACTGGACCTGGTGACATATTCAAATATATGTCCTTTGTGAGACTGAGAGGTCCATCAGCACCTTGAGCACAAGGAGAAGATGTCCTTCATGTGCACAGAGCTGCTGGAGAGGGAATAAATAAACTGTCGTCAGCTCTCATTCGTATAACGAGTGTTATGTGCTCTGCTAGTGACCGTTCAGCTGATAGTAAGTGTCTTTTAAAGACTCTAGAAAATTGGCTTGAAAACCGATTTCAAAATCCAGCTCATATTGCTGTTCGTCCGTTTCTACTGTGGAGGAGTCGACTGGCCGATAACATTCTGAGTGACATCTGGCTCCTGGCAGCAACGGGCGACTTTTGGTGCGAGCGGTTAGTGATGAAGGATTTCCTTTTCAGTGCGCTGCAATGTTTAAAGTCTGACAATGTGAGAAGCAAGAATTCCTGACCTGCCCTTTTTCCTGCTCATCACCAGATCGTTTATCTGATGCCTGACTGCTCCACCTTGTCAGAACCTGTATCACTAAAGACTGTTGCATCATTGTTGGGTCCAAGCTCTTATTTTCCTGCTCCCTGCTGGCTCCACCTGGGGCAAGTGGGATTAAGGTTAGGTGTAAGGGGTAGCGTCCTCGGGGGCTTGTCAGAAGTCCACCATGGCCGTGCTTCTGCTTTAAATTTCTAAAGGTTCATGCTTCATCCTGCACTGTGACATTTCATTCACTCAAATCAAATTAGCTCTGACAAGAGAAGCGTTGTTATCTCCCAAATAACCTCTAATCACACAGTGAGGCCCATTGCCAACATCTAGTGCCATTAAAAGAACATGCCGCGGTGTACTCTTAGTCTTTTCCATTATCTCATCTTCCACATGCCGGGGTTGATTGATTGATTTGTGATTGCACAAACAGCCCCGTCACACACAGAGCAGCGTGGGTGAAGAGGCCTGCCGCGTGTCGCCCTGACTGCAGCCTCCCCTGGGACACTAATTCAATTCTTTCAAAGCAAATTAACACCATTAGCAGGGTGGTTTGCAACTTTACACGTAGCGCCAGCGTCCGGTCTCTGATCCCCGGTGGAATTTAGAGTGATGATGATGTTTTAAAGGCAAAGCGAGGCGTGTGTGTGACTCACCATCTGTCAGCTCTCTGGGACCCACAGCACAGGATCTGACTATTTATGTATGTGATGCGTCCCAAGGATCCAAGAGACGGAGAAGAGCTTTACACAGACATGTAGTGAAAAGGCCAGATCAGGTCAGCCATCTTTGGGAAAATCTGCAGTGAATAAGTTTACTTCCAACTTCCAGCGTCTTATGAGGCATTCACATACAACAGGAACAGAAATTTCCCCACAGGGAACCGGGACACCCTCCAGCAGGGCCATGCCTCATTGCCTGCCTTACACAGGCGGTGCTCTGTGGTCTTCCATTGCCACTGTTGTGCAGTCATATATCATAGATCTGACTGAAGAGTACCTCTTTTAGCACAGTGCATTTAGCACTGCATTCCAGCTGAAGTTCCAGTAAGCTCAACGTCACTGGTTATTTGTTGGTTATAAGCCAGTGTGTGTTCCAGTCCATGTTGCTGCACTAGCAGCTCCTACTGGTCGGTCCCGGCGCCTGCACAATGGAGGTGAGTCTGGGAAAGATACCTTCCACACCTTTCTGGATGGTCTCACAGTAGACCTAGTACCGGCGAGGTCTGCAGTAAAGAAGGGCATCACATATTCGGAGGATGAAAATGAAATTATTCTTGGCAATATTCCACCTTGGATGCAGATACATGAGCACCAGACACTGTTGCTTGGAGGTAGCAGTGCTTCCAACCTGTTTCGTTCATTTGCCTCGAGCACCTGAGAGATCAGTTTCACATTAAGTCACAAAGCTTTCCACGCTGCGTTTCTGCAGGAACTCTGCACCAAAGCTGTCTTTGGGTTTATGGGAAATAAACACCTGACAAGTTGTCAGATAATTAATGTGTAGACAGCAAAGAAGATATTTTAATGGACGAGAGCAGGGTGGTAAAATAAGATGAGGCCAGGAGAGGACATAAAATAACCGCTCTGCTCGTCACTACGGTCCGCTGTAATCTCTCCGGGGAAAAGCCAACAACTCCTGACTCCTGTTTACTGACCGATTAAATACATGTTTGATAAACACTGCACAGGCTAACAAGCAGCTAAAGCGAGCACAGTATACCTGCTACTTAGTGCTAACAATATATCAGTACAATAACACAAACATTTAACTCAAAAGCTGGAGCTCAGACTTCTTGCACGGCCATAAAGTTCCATAAATCCCACAGAGAGACGGATTATTTGTCCTCTAAAGGCTCCAACAACACAAACAGGTGAAGTTAAGCTCAGTGTCTGTGTGTCTGTGTTGACGTCTAGCAGACAGCCAGCAGGATCCACCTGTCAATCAAGTGATCCAGCCCCTATGATTTAAGGCTTAATATAATTAAAACGGGTGTGTTATAAAGAAATTCACCCCCGTACAGTTATCATGAGCTATAAAAGTTGCTATTTATAACAAAACCGTTTTCTGTACCAGGCTGTAAACATGTTTATTTCTGCTGTAATGTTATTTCTTGTTTTCTGGAGCCTCAAGTGGCCACTCGAGGAACTGCAGTTTTTTGCACTTCCGCATTTGCTTCATTTGTCAACACCGGAGGTTGCCGCTTGGGAAACACTTGATAGCTATGTCGATCGACATTCTTTATAACAGTATGGTTGTTTTTTTCTCTGCTCTGCTTTCTGAAGTCTGTAATAACGTTGGAAACGGTCAGGGTGCCAGTTTAGCTCAGCAGTTAAAGCGCATGTAAAACCCCTGTATGGAGGCTACAGTGCTCCACGCAGTGACCCCAGCTTCGACTCTGACCGCTGGCCCTTTGCTGCAAGTCATCCTTTCCCTCATTTCCAACTCTGTCCACAGTCCGACTCAACAAAGGCAAAAGCCACAAAAGAAATAACTTGAAGAAGGTCTTTCGGGTATGCTGCTCCCTCTACTCGCATCAGCTGCAACATGATTTGAATCTACAGGAGGTGGATTCACTTCACGCAAATAAATTGATTGAACATATGGCTGCAGATGTTGATGCATGCTTTTTTTGTATCTTATAATGTAGATGTTTGTTGTTGTTTTTTGTTGCAGATGGTTGTGTGTTGTCTGCTGCCTGTGTTGACCTGGACACACTTAAAAAGAAATGTGTATCTGAATGAGACTTCACTCATGATAAAAAACAACAACATTCATATTGAGTGTATTATACTGAGCATGTGTGCAGGGTATCTGGCCCTTCACAGCCTCACATGCTGTGCATACATTAACATTTGCAACATTGGGATTAAGAAATGAAGCTGCAGCCATGAATATTCTTGTGGTTGGGGGAATGTTCACAAAGCGCATGAGACGAGTATTTTTCTTACTTATTTAGCAGCCGTGTGTTAATGAGACGGAGTCTGTGGAGACCTCGGTGACAGAAGTTTAAAGCAAAGCAACAAAGTGGCAGCCTTAATTACAGTTGATGGGATATTAGCTCTAACGAGGTTGGAGGAACCACGCGGGCTTGTTTTTCATCTTTCCCCCATGCTTTCCCCACGCCTCCTTTCCCCCATCCCCCAACACCCGAACCCCCGCTGCACTCCCCGCGACCCCCCAGGATCTTCAGGGCTCTGCCAATGAGCGCTCTACAGCCGCATTCCTTCCTAGAGACAAGAACCTCCAGGTCTGGTGCATCCTCCCCTCTGCCTGTCATGCCGCTCAACACCAATCACAAGCTCAGCGCCGAATGATTCCACTTCACAGAGTTACCGAATTGGCAAAGTGCACAATATGTGGGTTTTCATGGTTACTACCCTCGGGCATGGCAACTGGCTGCCTGGTGAAGCCATGCACACAGAAAAAAACATTTTCCGTATTTATTTCTCATTCTGCACAGTTTAAAATCCTGCTTCTTCACACATTTGATTCCCTTTCAAAGTCAAACCAAGGACGCCCGTGGTCAGCACGGACCCCTCTCACATTTCCAGCTGCACTGCTGGGAGCCTCCTTGTGCATCAGAATGAGGCTGGGCTGGAAACGCAGAGCTACTTGCTTCAGATTAATAAAATCAGCTCAGCATAATGTCAATATCAGTGTCACAATATGTCAGCTGGGGGAGCTGAGATTACATTATATTTATAGCCTCATCCAATCCAATTTCTCCAAATGATGTTTTTGCAAACCCGAGCAAATCTGCAGATGAGAAACATCCAGCAGCTTTCTGCTGTAAATTCATTTGCATGTTCTCTATGAAAGCGTAACAGTGACATGGATACTGTTGGTGAAGTACAGATGTTCTTTTAATGGCCTATTACAACCTAACAATAATGTAAGGCCTATAAATAAATGGGTCAGCGGATTCTGTGGGGTATTATATGGGCTCTTAATGCCCATCGGACTTTACATTGAGACCAAATCCAGGTCAGGAAAGGGAAGAATAGTTGTTCATTTCAGGAATTGTAACACACCTGAGACTGCAGGGGAGTGTGGGGAAAGAGCTGGAAAATTGGGGCAAACAAAAAACCTTCTTCACCCAAATTTGAGGAACCAAAAAGGTTCAGTTGTTTTGATATAAAGAGATATAAAAAAAATGCACTCAAATTATTTATGAAAGATTACAGAATGACAGGTTGAGAACAACATCCACACGAATAACTTTAAAGTTACAGTCTCGAATATTTCCATTTTTGTGCTCTTGAGCGCCACTCACTGGCGATAGTTAAAATAGCAGGAGGACACTTCCTATTTTAACCAGACGTCCACGGTCGGCTCCGGTTGTAACTCTTGATTTTCCTGGCTGACGGTCGCTTTCCTTTTCAGACTTTTTGCTTCATCTGAGCGTCGAGTTTGTTTCTTCTTCTTTGGATTTTCACTTCTTGTTGAAGTTGTATCTGTAGTCATCCATCTTTTCTTTGTTTGTTCAGCTATAGTAGATTACTGTTTACTCGCAACACTTGCAGAGAGCGGAAAAGCAGCCGCTTAGCTCCGCCTACCCTCTCTGGCAGACCAACCACTGCTGGCTGATGGAAAACGCGTCACTAACTGGGCGCCGCCACAGACACCCAGCCCATAATAATACTATATATTGCAAATACAAAGGCTTTCATCAGTGGGCCATAGGCTAAGTCAACATTGTGTTAACTCATTCGGCGATGGATAGAGACTTAACAGATTTTTATTTACATGAAAATCTTTGAGATAGTATCTTTAACTACGGAAGCCCTTAGCGGACATGCATCCATACATTTTGTTTGCTCTGTTTTCCCGTAATAACGAGTAATAAGTTGAGATCTCAAGAAAACAACTGAATCTACTCGTTATCACAGGAAAACAAAGTAAATCAAATGTATGTATGGAAGCAGGTCCGCTTCGGGCTTCCGTAGTTATCCACATTCATTTGGATGGTTTCAATGTTTTTACAGATATTTTCACATGTTTTGATGGTACATGTTTTGGTATTGCTTATATTACTGTTTCTGTGTTTGTCCAAATATTTATCAATATTATATCAATCTGATGTTTTGGCAAAATTGTTCCAGAAACTTTCAGTCCAACAAAGCCTCTGAATTAAAACGATAAGTCCAACTAAGATGACAAAAATCAACCGTTTTGCAGCTAAAAGCCTCGTTAAGCGTGATTTACAAATATCGTTCTGTGACTGAAAGAAGAAAACTGGTTTTAAGAAGAGCTACTTAATTTAATGTGACGGCTTTTAGAAACCAAAACAGTCTTCAAGTGTTTTTACACCATTCAGAAATAATCTCTGTCCGCATTAGCAAACCTGAAAACACACAGGCGTGTGCATGCAAGAGTAAACAGGCACTTGTTCTCTCACCAAACCAGCAGCGCTCCATGTTGACCTAATAACACAAACACATTAACCAACCGAGAGAGAGAGAGAGAGAGAGGGAGAGAGAGAGAATGGCTGTTTCTGGGTAGACCCCAAAATATGTAATTATAAGGTCCAGGCTCAAAAATAGCAAAATCCCTATGGGGTTAAAAAAAGGTCAAAAAGATTTTGAGCTCGCAAGTATCTAAATTTGTGAATGCATAAATTTAGATACTCGCATTCACTTTTTTTCACATGCATACGAAATGTCTCAGAGACTTTATCCATGTCTTTTGAAAGAATTGGTCACCAGTGAAGTTAAATCTGTTGTCTTTGACGTCAGCACCTACAAAACTCCTCCTGAAGCCGATAGTTTTCCAAGACATGCAACCAGAAGAAGTTTCTTTAATCTGCAGATTAAGCACGCTTCATGCTCCTCCTGGATACAAGCCTTGTGACCAAGTTAATCAGTGAGATGGCGTGCTGAAAGACAAAAGGAATCAGCTGTTTCCTGGGTCCTTTAGCAATGAAATACCACTCAATCTCAGCAAAGGATGCTGGGAAATGGTAGCGCGCCAGGCCGGCTGTGAGAACACAGCGGGGTTAATAGGAGCCACTTGTTTCTGCGTGCTGTAAACACAGGTAATTGATGTTCCCGGTTTGTCTGGCTGCTGTATCAGAAATGTCACGCTCTGAACTAGCGCTCAGCTCACTGTGACACCCGCCGCGGTCTGCTGATCCAGGAGCGTCATGGAGGACGGGCGGCAGGGGAACACAGGCGTGAAGAGAGCGGGAAGAAGGTGTCGAAGAAGCGATAAGAGATAAAAAGAGCTGATATGAATTTCAATTTCATCTCTGCGCTGCTTCAGTGGCTCAGAGAGTAACTCCACTTTCTATAGGTGAGGACTTGTGGTGTAGAAGTGTATGGGATACACACAGTGTCCCGTGTGTGTTGGTGACAAAGTATGTATTATTCAGCTTCTGTACTGAAGGCTGATATTCCTCGAATGTGGGTCAGCCATGTTTTTCTACTGCAGCTGAGGAAGGGGAGCTGCAGACCACTCCCCACTCTACAGAGGCTGAGAGGAAGCATGCAGACAGCAACCAGCCAGGCAATAACCAGTCCCAATCGGGAACCTCACTATCGGCCCCTAGAGGCTGCAGTCTGCATTGCACAACACATAACTGATACTTCAGATGGCTGGGCTGTTTCAGTCCGAGTCTCTTCCTGAGGATTGTAGTCGGTTTCATATTTTAGATTTTTTTGTTTTAATCAATATTTAGTCAATGGACTTTTTGGTCTTATTTAAGATATTTTGTCATAATGGATTTTGCTAAAGGATATGTCTCCTGGCTGTTTAAATGTAATGTTACCTGACAGAACTTCTTTCTGTCTTCTTCCAATTCAGGGTCTTGATTCAAGCACTTAAACTCTGATTAAATAAATGATCTTTGATAAAAATGTCTGAACTGCTTTGAAAAGGCAGAAGAGCGCTGTCTGGAAAACATTAGGACACATGTTTTCTCTTAACCTGAAGCTAAAGCATGTGAAAACGGTGAGCAGAGTCGCATAAACAAACTTACACACATTCAGGTTTATTAGAGACGCTGCTCATAGCTTTATACACTTTATTGTGTGACCTCCTGGTCACAAGCAGCACCTTCAACAATCAGGCCTCTGATGATGATATATATAATAGAGCCATAAAGATTTTAGACAGGAAGCCGATAAGATCATATCACTGTGATGTTCTAAAAAAAAATATGTTACGTTTTGATCATTTTCTTAAATGTGCTAATCTTAAACTCGTCCATAAATGCTTTCATCATCAGGCGCCTCAGGCGCTCAGTGACCTCGTGGTTCCACTGAGAGCATCAGACTCTGTAACTCGTGGAGCATCTAATGGAGTGCAATGCTCTGTGTAACCTGTTTGTTTTAATTTGTTCTGTGTTCACTTCCTGTTTTATTTTGTATCCTGGTGCTTGTGTATTATGTCTCGTGTTACTTCCTGCCTTTGTTCAGTTTCCCGCCAGTTTTTTCCCTACACCTGTGTCTCATTGGTAATTAGTCCAGCCTGTATATATACCCCTGTGTTTCCACTCACCCTCTGCCAGATTGTCATTGTCACCCTCCTGTGTTCATGCTTTCCAGCCTTGATTCCCTTGTGTTTGCGTGCCTGCTTTTTGTTACACGGTGATTGTAAGGTGCGCTTTCGCAAATGATCCCTTGGACGAAGCGCCTCTTCTGTTCAGGGGATCAATATGTGGAACGCCTCACCTGCCGAGCTCAAACTGGACGCTGACTTTTTGTTGTTTGAAGAGGGCTCAGTCTTGTAGTCATGTATGATTTTGTGCTTCCTGTTTTATGGTAGGATATTTTGTATCCTGTATTGTTATATCTGTCTTATGGTTGAGTCTGTTTCGTCTCTTGTGCATTTTACATTGATTTGATCTATTTTAAAGGCCCATCTGGGACGGGCATTACAAATTAGCCAAGTCTACAGATGCTGTGGTGTGTGGCAACGGTTTACTCGCTTCATACTTGTCCCTATACAAATAAACATTGAATAAATAAATATCCTTATTGCATATAGGATGACCATATGTCCGGGGACTGTCCCGTTTTCAAGCTCTGTGTCCCGGGTCCCGAGAAATATCTATAAAACACTATTTCCCGGTTTTGTCCTATTGAAATACTAAAACAGCAGGACCTGCTGCGTAACGTCAGGTAGGCTGGCTGTCGTGCCTTTTTTATGTTTTCATATATTGGCCTCAAGATATTTCCAGGCCTACCTTGTTTTTGTCAAACGACTTCCAGTGAAGACTTCCTTTTCCGCGTGCTGCATTGACTTTAATTAACGGCTCTTACCTTCGCCCAAATTTCAACATCATGATGCAGATTAGTAAAAAGTCAGAATGAAGCTTTGTCAGGTCTGTCCTCAAGAGGAGAAGAAAACTACTTTTAAAATGCTCGTTTGTTGAACAGAGGTTGGATCGATCATTTCTGATGCATTTAAGGAAGTCAGGAAATTTGAACGCTGAATGGCTTTCGTGAAACAGCATCAAGGAATTTGTTTAAGTTGAATTTTAGATCTAGAACAGATTGTTAGCTGTTAGCATGCAGATGTCTGTTTATGGAGATTAATAAGAAGCTAAATTGTTGTCAGATGACGCTGATGGGATCTGCCTGCTTTTGTTCTCCACGCAGACTGTTTTTCCTGCATACGCCGCAGCCTGCTGATACGTGATTGGTCAATATTACTCGGACTACAAGCGTAGTACAAACAGAAACCGGAACACAAAGTTCATAAATAAATGAATTATATTCTGTTACACCAATGCATTCCTTGTGTTTTGTCTTTACTGGTGTTATATAATTACATTTTTCAAGTTTCGGTTGATCTTAGGAGACATTAATGTTTTCATCTGCTGAGGCACTGTCCATGGTGTTGAAAGGTGCACTGATGAAAAATCCAATTGTACCATCGTGAGCTCATACATGTGTGTTTGTGGTCCCTATTTGGAGGTTTGAAACCATGGTCCCTATCATTGCAGAATAAGTAAGCTGCTGTTGATGAGTCATAAGAGATGATAACTGATATAAGGAGTCGGCCTCGATGCTGCCCGTGACTGAAATTATATACGAAATATCAAAGCACTCAACATAAAGTTGATGTTTTGTCTTCAGTTTGTGATTTGCATGCCCGCAGTTAGCACATTAGCGATTAGCATGGTAGCAGTTAGTGCGCTAGCTAGCTGCATTGCAAAGGTGTTTTATTAACGATGGTAATGTATCTTCGTTTACTGTGGTCGTGTTTTGAGTTATATGTGCAATATGCTAACTTATGCTAACAGTATGGTGCTATGAGACTCAACTAGGCCTATATGTACACTCCGGTTAAGCAACAGGATAGCTGTGGATATATAAATACAGAGACAGAGCTTGAGTTCTGCCTTTATAGTTTGTAGCATACCAAACACACACACACACACACACACTCACACACACACACTCAACTGTATTACATGCACAGTGGAAATAAGGAGGCTTAATAAAGAAGGAAATTTGTTTCACAGATGTTCTTACATTTAATGTTCAGCTTATTTGTCGAGATTATTACCAGTCAACCTATGAATAAAGTTGTATAATGGAGGAGCTTCTGTGTCTCTTTGCGGTTTGGGCTTGGGTCAGTGAAAAAAATAGGGGTTGTGTTGGAATAAAATGAAACATGCTGTTTAATAGCGTTATGGGAAATTAAACGACCTAATTTCATGACAATAAAATGTTATTCAATAAGATTCTGTCTCATGGACCAAAGTGTTACCAAAGGGTTATTTCGTCATGCGTTTACAGTCCTGAATGTTTTTTGCAGGAAATAACACACAGTTTTTATCAACACAATGAGAAATGTTTGTATACCTGCAAAACATTCACCGTCAACGTATTTCATTTGGTTTCTTACAATATCTACGGACTGTAACTAAAGCATTTTTTAATGGAGGGGGGTGAGGGAAAGACTTTCACTGTCAAATATCGATAAGTCATAGAAATCCCCAAAGAACACCTCAGCTCCAGGATTGAGTCCAGTGCTGCACTTTATATTGATTTTAAACCACAGCTCTTTATGTAAAAACCGCTCAGTGGTTTGAAGCCAACAGCTTCTTGTCGAAATGTTGTGTTTTTAATGTATTTATTTTTCTGTCTGCTTATTTCTTACCTATTACTGTGTTTGTATCATCTTCAACTCAATTCGATGTTCTGTGCCTATTAAAAGCCCTGCTGTGTGGGATGTACTGTATATTACTTAGCTCCATTTTAATCAATGTTACAGTAGAGAGAAGAAGCACAAACAGTATGAAGTCCATACCTTTTCCTAAACAACTTTTAAAAAGGCCCCAAACTCTGAAAAAAAACTTGTGAGACAGTTTGTTTTGAACAGTAAATAAAGGAGTATTTCAACATTTTGAGATCAATGCAGAGCTGAAATCAGCACATGGTTAGCCTAGCTTAGCATAAAGGCTGGAAGCAGACAGTGGTGTACTCAGTTGGAGCTGCAGGGGGGTTAAAGTGCCCTCTCAGGCCAACACAAACCCCTGTGCCCTTATGGGATGATTTATAGTTGAAAATGCCCCTATTGTTGTCGTTGTTGTTGTTGTTGTTTTATGAAGATATATTTATAAAAAACCTTTGTGTGGCAGCCTGATTTTACCTCATTTCCCTCCCTGGTTGGAGCCAGTAAACACCATTTTGGAGTTTGTTCGCAAGTTAGCATGTTGAAAATTAGCATGTTAAAAGTTAGCAAGTTAAAAGTTAGCATGTAGAATCTAAACGTATAGTAAACATAATTGTGATCGTAAAACGTACAGCCCCTTAATACAGCCAGAGTACGCCACTGGCAGCAGGGGGTAATATTTAGTAGGGCTGGGTTTAAAAATCTTTAAAAATATGTGTAAAAACGGTCTCATGTCTGATGACTCATGTTTCTGAGCGCTCCTGAACGCAGCACGACTCAGCTGATCCCCCGAAACTCTGAAACACGGCAGTGAGGGAGATGTGCCCGGACTTGTTTACTGCAGCTACTACGGAGACATCAGTGATAGGGTCAATTCTTATTGTAAACATTAAACATTTTGATAATGCACCAGGTTAGAGGTGCACTGATATTGTAACTGAAATACCCCGAACCAAATCGGTATCGAATCGGATCAGGACCTTGTGAATCGGAATCGAATCACACTGAGAAATCCTTATCGATACCCAGCCCTGATATTTACCCTGTACAATAAACACACCAACACCGTTGAACTCAAACCATTGTCTCATGCACATATCATACCCTGCGTCCTCATATGGGGACTTTGCATTTTGGGCTTGCAACACCGTATACTTCAATCTGCTCACCTTAGACCTGTTTTTATTAGTGTCATCAAGTTCTTCTGCCACTTACCCCTCAGCTAGGTGGTAGAGTGGGTTGTCTCTATTTTTTAAGTACATATTTTATATCTGCTTATTTCTTACCTGTTTTTGTATTTTTATCATCTACATTTCATGTCAATATTCTGTACCTAAAAGCATTGTGTGTGGGATGCACTGTATATTACTTTAACTTCTCGAGCTGGATTTAAATCAATGTTAAAGTATAGACAAGAAGCATGAACTGTTTTATTATAAAGTTCATAAATAACTTTCTTCATTTGTCGACACTTCATTCTACAGCCTTTCCTTGGCTAGATGGTAGAATGGGTTGTCTCTTAATCTTAATCTTAAGGTTGGTGGTTCGATCGCCGGCTCCTGCAGTCTACATGTCTAAATGTCCTTGGGCAAGACACTAAACCCAAAAATTGCTCCCAAAGACACAGCCATCAGTGTATGAGATTAAATAAAAGCGTTTTTAGGTCCTTATAGGTTAAAATCGTCTTTAATTTGGCTGATGTAAACTGCTCTTCACAATGGAAGTAACCTGTCTCAAATTATGCCAAGATTTTTGACCTCACTATGCAAATTTGCAGACAGGTGCCCAACTGTATTTCGCATTCTGAGCCAGGATGTCCAAACGTGATTAATTCAATTGGTTTTTCTTTAAGTTGAAGAATGCAGTGTTTGATGTAATTTAAACACAAAGAAAATGTGTCCAATAATTGTAAATATACGTGTGTGAAGAAAATAATAGAGGCCCGAAAGTTGAGCCCTGTGGGATGCCATTATTAATGGGAACAGGTGATGATGTTACAATGTTACAATTTCATGTAGCAGGCGCTTTTGTCCAAAGCGACGTACATCTGAGAGTTAATACAATGCAAGCAACGATCAAGACAGGAGGGAACGAAGTCAGTAAGAGCCAACAAACAGCTTCAAGTGCGATAAGACACTGGTGCTGACAGGAAGAGCACAGAGACAACGCACAGAGCATTTTCTTTTTACTAAAAGGTGAAAGGGACTCTGTGGACCGAATGGGGTTTGGTAACTCATTCCACCACCTGGGAACTACAGAGGAGAAGAGTCTAGTTGTGATGGGAGTACCAGGCGCCTTTCATTAGCAGAGTGTAGTGGGCGGGACGGAGTGTAGACCTGGAAGAGGGCGTTCAGGTAGGCAGGAGCCATTTTTGTTGCTGTTTTGTAAGCGAGCCACAGGGATTGAATTTGATGCGAGCGGCAACTGGTAGCAAGTGGAGGGATATGAGCAGTGGAGGGATATGAGCAGTGGAGTGTCGTGTCCTGTTTTGGGTTGATTGTAGACCGCAGTAGTCGCACTGCTGCGTTCTGGATCATCTGCAGAGGATTGAATGTGCATGCAGGAAGGCCTGCCAGGAGGGAGTTGCAGTAGTTAGTGTGTGACATCACGAGAGCCTGTACCAGCAGGTGTACCGCATGCTCTGACAGGTAGGGTCTGATCTTCCTGATGTTGTACAGGGCAAATCAACATGACCGAGCAATCGAGGCCACGTGAACCTTAAAGGTTAGCTGGTCGTCAATTATGACGATGTTCTGATTGTAACTGAGAAGATTCTGTCTCTCTGTTAGAAGGTGAACCATTAATATTGTTCATGCAAAGTAAACGTGTTGAAATAAGGAAACATACCTTGGGAAGAAGAGTATATTTCTCTTTCAATCAGCGCAACCGTGTTCGATTGAATGCAAACGCAGGAGACAACTCCGATGTGGGGATCGCCAACAAATCACAAGGCTTTTAGATTTGCTGCATCAGCAGTCGTGTTTTTACACAGGGACATTCAGGCATTGATGTAAACACTTTTTATGATTTGTGACACATGGTGTTATGTTGTGTCCAACAGCTAAATAATCACATTGTCCTAATATGAAGCCTTCATTGTTTTCAAAAGTACTTCCTCTTTACAGACAATGCTTAGTTCATATACTTATCAGGTCTCATCCCAGATAGAAATGAAAAGTAAAATGTAAATCATGTTCAGGGTCTCGGGAGGTTAAACTCTGTACAAACTGTATTAAGCATCAATTTTAGCTTTTAGGGGGAGTGCGTGCTTGTTGATCCATACACTCAGTTCAGTATCTGTGGCTATAGTGTAGGTTTCTATAGACAGCCAGTAAGCACAGGTTTTGGTGGTAGGGGATAAGATGACTTACTGCCTTACTATAAAGAGTCAGTCACTGCAACGGGCTGCTGTTCACCAAGTACCAGACTTTCAGTTTGAATGTGGGCTACATTAACTTCAGGTTAGCTGTTTCCCCTTGTTTTCAGTCTTTATGCTAAGCTAGGCTAACATCAGATTCATGTCAAAGTTAACGTCTCATCCCTGAAAGAAAGTTTAAAGATATTTAAAGAATTCCCGTTGACCTATTTCATCCAGCGTTTCTCTCAGCACCAGACTCTGTAAGCGGGTGAAATACTGCTCTGAAAATAATTTGTTTTGACAAGTGTAAATGTTTCCTGGCATGAGTTTATATTATGTTGAGCATTTCTTGGCAGGAAGGACATAAAAACTTCATTTCAGATTTGGAACACAGACCTGCGGCGTGGTTGTTTATTTGACCTCTGCTCGGGGCAGAGATTTGGACTGACCACACAGCGCGGACACAGAATACTTTATTATTAATCTGACTCAGACAATCACTGTGCTGGCAGCACATGCACATCGATGATTTACCCATCGACCTACAATTCTGGACCTCAGGTGGCTTTAAAGGCAGCATTTACACACAGAGGCTTGGACGATGTCATGTGATCATGAGCTGAGAGGAGCATATGGGAGATGAAGGGTCTCTGAATGACTCTCGCCGCCGAAGCATCACAAAGACAAAAGCTCAACTTCGGTCATCCACACACAACGGACAGTCACTTCTTACATCTAAAGACATTTCATTTCAGGTCTGCGACCTGTTGAGATTATCTCTATTATATTCTATTATTCTATCTATTATTTATTGACTTCCTGATTTGCCAGTATTATTACAGACTGGATGTCTGTGGCGCCATTAGAGGAAAACATCAAAAGGGGCGCCCAGTTAGTGACGCGTTTCCCATCTGCCAGCAGCGGTTGGTCTGCCAGAGAGGGTAGGCGGAGCTAAGCGGCTGCTTTTCCGCTCTCTGCAAGTGTTGCGAGTAAACAGTAATCTACTATGGCTGAACAAACAAAGAGAAGATGGATGACTACAGATACAACTTCAACAAGAAGTGAAAATCCAAAGAAAAAGAAACAAACTCGACGCTCAGATGAAGCAAAAAGTCTGAAAAGGAAAGCGACCGTCAGCGAGGAAAATCAAGAGCTACAACCGGAGCCAAACGTGGACGTCTGGTTAAACTGAGAAGTGTCCTCCTACAACTACCATATATCACCATTAGGTGGCGCCCAAGAGAATGAATCAGAAATCTTCGAGATTGTCAGTTTTAGCCTCAGTTTTCATAGACACAGTAGAGTCTTTGTAATTTGACAAAAGAGGAATCAAGGTTTTTGGTCACGACCCCTGAAAACTGCAAAATGTCACGTTTTAAATAATGCTGACGGTATCGTGATAAGTGGATTCACTTTTGAGGGGTTAAGGAATCTGTGTGTCCAAGTTCACCTGTAAATTTGCACCATTCAACAAAGTAAAGTTGGCAGTGCCGAGTTTTCAGTGAAGAGAAAGAGTCAGGAATGGAGGACCCAGTCTGAGCTTATTAGCTGTGATGCATCATTTACTTTCATCAAACCTACTCAGGCAAATTTTTAAAAGACCAATGATCCACAGATTGTAATGAGATAGGTCTGGATGGTTAAAATACACCTTAAAAAACTGTGTGACCCAGTGTCCTGTAACAACTGAGCTAAGCTAACGAGGAAGCTATTTATTTATTTATTTCTAATGCTGCATAAAGTTGTCAAAAATGTCAAGATGGTGGAAACAGAACAGTCAGAATATTTCTTAAAGGGATAGATCAGATTTTTGGACTCCAAGTTGTATGAAACACTTGCTCGCTGTGGATGCAAAGCTATTAGCTCACTCACCGAGTCCCATGGTTGGAGTTCTGTCCGGTTCCGAATGTAGAATAAGTCTTTCCGGTGAGATGCCAGGGTCATTTCCAAAATCATCGTCCTAGGATTTCATATTCTGCGCCATTTTCTTTGGCACTATTTTCTCTCTTGACAAATCCAGTATCACTACGCTTGCGGCGGGCCCGAGAGTATGTCATACGACTTGGTGTCCAAAAATCCGAACTATCCCTTTAAAGATCAGATGAATTTAGCTGTATCACTTTGTGGTGTGAGCAGGACTTCAGATTGGAGTGATGTCAATATTTGTCTCAGTTAGCTGCGATTGGTGAGCCATAGAGGAATATAAAGCTCGTAGGTGAACGTGCACAAACTGATGTTGTAAGAGTTAGCTGATTGATTCTTCTCGTCGATGTCAGGACACCAACTCTCAATGCTCGTCTTAAGGGCTGCACGATTATGACTAAAATGATAATCACGATTATTTATTACTTTAAGGGACAATTAAAAAAAACAACACCTTCAGTTTCTAATGTGCTGCATTCAGGCTCGTACAAATTTAGCATCAAACTAAGACTTAAAATCAGATTCTTTACCTGAATGTGGTGCATCATGGGTAATTTCAGCGTCTCTGTTCTGGATGTCTGACTTGACGCTGGAGGACGGGGAGCAGCTCGTTCTTCTTCTCGGCCTTCACACACTCATCATGTTGCACTTTGTGCTGTTTTTTGACTTAAGTTTCTCCAACCGTCTCTTTTGTTTACTCTTCCACTCTGCAGTGTTGGCGCTGATCACATGACAGGCCAGCTCTCCCAAAAGTGAAGCCCAAACCTCTCCATCGTCCCCTGGGGGAGCGGCTGTTAGTTTAGGGAGCGCTTGGTTTGACCTGCAGCAGGGTTGGACTGTGCTTTAGGGAGGGAACATTTTTGAATTATAGGTTGTTTGAGTTAAAGGTTATTATCAATGATATCTGAAAGGAGTACGCCTCAATATAATTATAGATCATAACTTGATGTAAGTTTTCCACTCCTCCATAATCCATCCTCAGTGTGCGTCATGTAGCAGACAGTAAAGTGTCTGTCGTCCCGTGGGGGTTTGAACAGAGACACTGATGAGTTTGTTCCTGTGCAGCAGCAGCAGGAGCAGCAGTGTTTGACATTTATTACTTGTTTGCTGAGCTGTAATGGCTTCTTTAATTCATCTCATAGAATGTAATGACATACAGCACGTCTACGGTGAGGAGGAGGGGTCTTAAACTGTGATAAAGGATGAAATAATGGCAAAAAATGGTCTTTCAGATGGATATGTGGTAACCTTTTACAGCATGGTAAAGACATTACATGATACATAATAACGATAACTATAACTGGCTTTTTAGTACCATTTACACCATCCTAAACTATAGGATTGCATTATGGATTGAATTGAATGACCAGCAAAGCATCATGGGAATCAAAGGGCATCAATAATTGAGCCAGCAGTGTCTCTTCTTCCAGCACTGCGGCTCCACCGGGACGCACATCACTTCCCACAATTCCCAAGTGGAATTATGTCAGAGTCACAAAGAAGAAGTCATTACTGTCGACCTGTGTGTGTGTGTGTGTGTGTGTGTGTGTGTGTGTGTGTGTGTGTGTGTGTGTGTGTGTGCTCCTGTTAACAGAGCTGTTAATGTGCTCTATCAGAAAGCACTGGAGCTGTTCAGACGGAGTGTAAATCAAATTAACACGGCGGCCCCCCTTTTGATGAAATGACATCATTTTATATTTCACTGATCGGCAGCGTTTGAACTGAAAGTAATTAACACAATTTGTTTTGCGACACTCAGTGAAACATTTGACTGGATGTAATCAATCTTCACGGTGAGGACGTCCTCCAGCGCTTCATCCTTCTCATTAGAGCTCTCACTTATTGGAAAACACACTCCGTGTAACGAGGCAGTGTGAAGGGTTTTTTAAAAGGTATAATGAGGAGGATTTTTTCTTCGCATTTTGTCAACAACACATTCAAACTGGGCCCCTCCTCCTGGGCTCGTCGTCACCAGAAGCTCACTCTCACTCTCTATTGCGAGAACACGCCCACCCTGATGAGCTACCATTCAAGCTCACGGTTACAGTTGGGCTAGCATGCTAACTGCCAGTTACTGTTGCGCTAGCATGCTAACTGCCGGTTAATGTTGCGCTAGCATGCTAACCGCCGGTTAACATTGTGCTAGCATGTTAACTGCCAGTTAAGGTTGCGCTAGCATGCTAACCGCCAGTTACCTTTGCGCTAGCATGCTAACCGCCGGTTAGCTTGTCCTACCCGGTTTGAGGCACCTACCAGTCCAACAGAAAGAAGGCCGACTCTGCATCGCTCTTTCGCCATGTTCGCCGGTCTGAATGGGGCCCAGTTGCTAATTTGAACCACTCCCACACTCACCTCTACGCTGTGATTGGCTCAGGGAACCATGACAGCGCCCCTCCTGAAAACGTCCTGTGCAAAGCAAAACAACAGAATAGATGCAGAGGGAAGGGTCTCACAAGGGTCTGCACACACACTCACCTACACACATGTATAGAGGCCCAGAAGAGATGATTTATATTATATTTGTAAAAGTCTATATTTTATTCTTCTTGGAGAATCCGACTTATTTTTATGTGAACTAAAGCTATACTTACATTTATTGTTACTCACCTTGCTACCACTTGTGGACTTAGTGTGACACCTTCAGCAGAGTCACGTATCGGTTCATATGCCGTCTAGTCCGCACAAGATGAACCAGAAAACCTTTGAACATCTCCACGACGCCACTAGAGGCGTAAAACTTCAGAGGAACACGTTTGTGCTTTTGTAGAGCTCAGCCAAATAAGAATTGTTCTTCTAAAATATTATAGTTAAACATTTTGCAGCTAGAACAGGCGCAAAGTAACCTTCACAAAAAACACACGGTTCTAAAGGTTCTCAGCTGAGGATCTACATTACCAGCGGAGGACATTATTAATGACGGGACAGCGCTTTACAGCCAACTTTAAGCCCAAACTCTGAACATAACCTGGTCCCAACCAGGTTAGCTCTGCAGAGTAAGTTACCATGGTGATTTAGCCAGGTTAAAAGAGAGCCAGCTTTGTGACACGAAAAACTCAACAGACCCTCTAATTCGGCTTTGTAGTACACGCATCAAATTCAATCCCTGTTGCTCGTATACAAAACAGCAACACAATCGTCTCCTGCCTACCTGAACGCCCTCATCCAGGTCTACACTCCGTCCCGCCCACTACACTCTGCCAATGAAAGGCGCCTGGTGCTTCCATCACAACAGGGCCCTAAGTCTCTAACTCGACTCTTCTCCTCTGTCGCCCCCCGGTGGTGGAACGAGTTACCAAACTCCACTCGGTCCACAGAGTCCCTTTCACCTTGAAGAAGAAGCTACAGACCCAGCTCTTTATGAACACCTCTGACCTTAATGATACTGATGCTATTGATGATGTTGACATTGAGGATGTAGTTTATGCTGACTAGGATTTTCATGATGATGATGATGATGAATATACTGATCTTGTTGATGTTGATATACGCCCTATACACTTCCTGTCAGCACCAGCGTCCGATCGCACCTGAAGCTGTTTGTTGGCTCTGACTTACTTACTTACTGACTTTGTTCCCTCCCGTCTCGATCGTTGCTTGTGTTGTATGAACTCTCAGATGTACGTCGCTTTGGACAAAAGCGTCTGCTTAATTAATTGTAACATTGTAACACCTCAGCACACAGAGGAGGTGGAAACGAGGCAGCGTCCAGCTTTATATAGTCGGCGTATGCTGTAGTCAATGGAGAAACAATCACATTTCAAAAAGCACTGCGAAGCGACGAAACACAACGAGGATGTCTTTTGTGAAATGTCTTATTAAGGGCTGCAACAATTAATCAATGAACCAATCAGTTAATGAGCTGGAAATGTATTAATTTTTTATTTATATATTTTTATTGGTGAAAAAACAGAACAAAACAATTGTGGAAGTGGAGATAGAGTACACAAGGACCGACATTAAACAGGACAGGACTTCAGGTGGTTCATACTATATAAAACAAACATGGATGAAACGGTCACAATAATTACAGTATAGTGGGCTGGAAATGTAAAGGTCAACTTCCTGTTATAGTTAATGAAGGCTCTTTGGATTGTGAAATGTCGGACAAAAGAAGCAAGTTTCACTTTTGGTACACAGAAATTGTAAAGAGCTTCTTTCACCATTTCTGTGTGTTGTGTTGGATTTTGAAAGTTCAATTTATATGCGTTACATTTAAATGCGTTATGATTAATAAGCCTTTCTTTAATTAGAGTCCAGTCACACCTGGGTGAAACAATATAAATCATAATCATTGCATGTTTTTTCCTTTGCAGTAGCAGGAGTGCAGACTTTAATCAGACATGCAGAGCACACAGATCAGCCTGGGCTGGGCTAAACTGGAAGTGTTACACTATCAGCACACTTTGTACAATGACTCCATCATTAGACACCTTAGCAACCGCTGATATGTCATGAGAGCTGCTGCTGATGTGTGATAACCCACTAACACTGAGCACATATCAGTTCAGACACAGGTACTTTTATGGTTCTCAGTATTTGACCCTTCGCTTGGTCTCGAGCATGGCGGTCCTCCTGTCTCCTGAATCACAGCATTTCCCCTTAAAGATACGGATGAAACACATACCTCAGTGCTGCCATAGCGACCACATGTGCACACTAACAGGTCTGACCTTTGCTAAGTGCAATAAATGGCAAGAGAGGGAAAGGAAACTGAAAGACACCAGTTGATGTGTCATGTTTTGGCCTCTGAAGGACCGCTGTGTTGTTCTGTTAGCGTTGTCACAGAGACATAATGGAGAGTCAGCTGTGTGCAGGTATGTCGTATACAGGCAGGAAAATAACATACCTGAGGAAGATGAGCTTTCAATGCAAACAGAATAGAAGAATACCTTCCTGTGGTTGGTTGTAATGACGCAGATTTGTCAACAGTCAGAGAGTTAAACATTCAGGAAGCTTATATCAGCCCGAAAACATCTGAATACGGGAAATTAAGGAGAAAATTAATGTTTTTCCCTCTCCTGTTCAGATCCCCCACACGTCGCAATCAAGCGACAAGCTCCGATGTTGAAAAAATGCTAGTGTTACTGTATTGATATATTGTTAGCACTAAGTAGCAGGTATACTGTGCTCACTTTAGCTGCTTGTCAGCCTGTTCAGTGTTTATCAAACATTTATTTAATCGTCGGTCAGTAAACAGGAGTCCGGAGTTGTTGGCTTTTTCCCGGAGAGATTACAGCGGACCGTAGTGATGAGAACATCGGTTATTTCCCGTTACGTGTCGGCTCGCCGCTATGCTACTTGTTAACTCTGGTAACTAAACACCTGCAGTCAGTCACAAAGAGAATCTCCTAGCTACGCTGAGGAGCATTTAGCCTAGCTTCATAGCCATAGCTGGCTGATTCATGCGGCCCGCCTATAGTCCTCAGCCATAGGCTTCAGCTCGGTTGTGCTCCGCCTCTTTGCCTGCCTCTGGCATTTCCAATATGGCGACCCCCAGCGCCGGCGCAATTCGGGCTTCAAAATGCTTCTTCAGAAACCAATGGGTGACGTCACCGAGACTACATTATTTATACAGTCTATGGTTCTAATGGATTTAACTTTTCCAGGACAGAACACAGGAGCTGCTGGTCTGTGTCTGCCTTGATTGTTTGAGAATAACAATCTGAGCCTGTCAGTGGAAACAACAAGAACTTTTAGTGGACGCACTTTGATCCATTGAGGATTATGTGGCAGCCGTTAAAGCCTGTTTTACTGCTGCTTTAAAGGGTACAAAGTTTTTGTACCTTTTAGTCGTTTAGACACCAAAATATGATAAAATAGGGTCCAGGTTTAACATATCAAACTCATCCTTTTATTCCACTTACTTGTACAATGCAAATACATGGGTAAACCCTCTATACATACATACATATACATATATATATATACATGATGAATTGTTGAGTCTTATTCTCTGAGTGGTGGTGGAGGAGGGCACTCCGTCCCTGCTCCTGCACGTGAGGGTGAAGAAATATGTGCTGTCACAGCACTTCCTGTCGCCCTCAGTGTGCAGCAGAGACAACACTCAGAAAACTGCTGATTTTCTCAGACACGCCCTCCGACACAATCACTGCCTCCTCGTGCGCTCGATGGAAATGACGAGGACTGCAATTTAAACATTAGGACCAATCAGGAGCTCATCAAAGCAGCTGCTGATTTTAACTGCAGAGTGCTCATCAGAAGACTAATGACAATAGTCCCTCAATCAGCGGTGAGGAGGTCAAACAGAACATGATGATCTGTGGACACATGTTCTCTACATGTTCTGTAATATATGTTGAGAGTTAAGAGAATCAAAGCTTTTTAAACTAAGACTTTCCTCTATATTTATTATGTAACCCTACAGACATGCTGTATAGAAACACAACAGGATGCTGTACAAAATGTCTCTTTAGTCTGCAGAATGTTAATACAGGACACAAACAAAGCAACAGATTATTGTTCTTCTCATTTAATTTAAATTGTAAGAGTCCAGACGATAGCTGTGTCTCAATTGGGGGCTGCATCCTTCGAAGGACTCAGGCTACGAAGGATGACTCATTCAGTGCCTGTGTAGACGCTAAGGCCCGACTGAAATGAGACGGGTCAGGTCCCGGGTCAGGGTTCTGGTGGACCTGTGAAGACCTCTAATAGATAGTGACTAAGACATTTATTTAATGATTTATTTATTTATTACTTTAACTTATTATTTTAAAGATAACTTATAGGCCCCTTTCCTTCATTAACATTTGTATCACTAGCTATTCGATTGAATGAAACCAAAAACGTACATTTAAAGTGTATTCCTCGGCCACTTTCTCCACCATCTCGTTTGAATTGGCGCTCTCTTGAACTGAATCTTGAGATACGTTTGGCCATGAAGGACGCACCTGGTGGATCCTTTGTGGCCCGGGAAAAGAAGGACGCACCTGATGGATCCTTTGTGGCCCGGGAAAAGAAGGACGCACCTGATGGATCCTTTGTGGCCCGAGAAAAGAAGGACCCATCTGAAGGAGCCTTCAAAATGTGAGTAAGGACTAAAAATGGGCCTGAAAGAAAGGAGGCAGTAGGCTTCAGGTGATGTAAAGGAAACAAAGACAAAATATGATAAGAACAGGTAAAATAAACTTTATTGATCCCCAGTTTATGGAAGTTGTTAAAGCAGCTCAAGCGTAAAGAAAAAAGTAATCAAATGAAAAATACAAACAACAAAAAAAAATATTTTGATAATAATAATTAAAAAACTATGCACACTATGCACACCTCTTGCTTAATTAGGACTAGGACGGGTAACTGCACAGAAAACTGCACGCACAACAAAGAGGAAGTAGTTCTAGTGTCTGTAAACAATCTAAACAGGAACTTCCGGTCGTACATGGACCACTCGTCTTGAGCATAAAAGGAGGTGGAAAGCTTTGACTCATCAGCAAGAAGACGTTTGGGTTGTGATTCTCTTTGCAAACCTCTTTCTAATTGTTTTATGTAAAGATAATGTAGGAGTGATCATTTAATGTATATGTTTGAGGTTAACAGCGCTGAGGACATGACACCGAGGTCACACGTCGCTGTATTTGAGCAGCTGGGTCGGTACAGTGAACCAGAATTCAGGCCTCTGCTGAAGTGAAGCAAAATCCAGCAACAACAATTAATCTCAGTCGCACAGAATCAAGCAGTGGAGCGCTGAAGTGTCCGAGCACGAAAGCAGCAGTCACAGTGTTTCCGGACTGACTGCTGCAGAGCGACGATGACTCTCACAGGCGACAGCTGCTCTTCAGCTGCTGACAAGTGCGTGCATGAAAGGTCGCGACCTCTGGCTTGATTTGATGGGAGGTGAGTGTCCTGTCACAAACACCACGATGAAATATGACAGCTTTCCACTGCAGAGAATAAAATACATTACACTGTCACCTGACTGGACTGAAACTGGAAACCAGTTAGCACAGAGACAGCATTCTGTCCTCACATGAACTGAGATTATTCAGACGGCTCCAGAAGCGTGTGGAGCTCCTCGCTGTCCTGGTTGTTGAATGTTTTCATATTAGGCATCCAAATGGAACAGTACGCCGGATTAGTGGGGCCACATTCAGGGGAAAAAATTATCTAAGATTGCAGGAATAAAGTCGTGATTTTACGAGAAAAAAAGTCATAATATTAAGAGAATTAAAGGTATAATAATATGTATAATATATAATAAAACAGCATTTTTTCTTGCATTTTGTCAACAACACATTCACACTGGGCGCCTCCTCCTGGGCTCTTCATCACCAGAAGCTCACTCTCACTCTCTTGTGAGAACATGCCCACCCCGTCGAGCTAACACCGACAGCATCATGGTTAGCTTTGCACTTGCATGCTAAACGTGGGTTAGCTCTGTGCTAGCATGTTAACCGCCGTTAACTTGTCCTACCTGGTTTGAGACACCTACCTGTCCAACAGAAAGAAGGCCAACTTTGCATCGCTCTTTATCCATGTTCGCCGGTCTGAATGGGGCCCAGTTGCTAATCTGAACCACTCCCACACTCACCTGTACGTTGTGATTGGCTCAGGGAACCACAACAGCGCCCCTCCTGAAAACGTCTCGTGCAAAGCAAAACAACAGAATAGACGCAGAGGGAAGGGCCTCACAAGGGTCTGCGCACACACTCACCTACACACATGTACAGAGGCCCAGAAGTGATGATTTATATTATATCTGTAAAAGTCTATATTTTATTTTTTATTATACCTTTAAATGACATCTAGGATGAAACAAGATTGCTTGTTTTTTTACCGCCAGCACAAATCACATGGAATCTGATCTTTTGAAATGGGATTTGGGCCACTTTCATATATGGTCCTGAATCAGACACAGGTCTGATGCTTTGCGACGCGACCTGAGTCTGAACTGTCAAATCGGAATTCCTGCGACCGTAGCGGCTGTGTACTCTCTCTCATGCGTTGTGTGAAGAACCAGGCATAGATATAACTCTTGGCACCAACACGCTGTTTATTAGCAGCTCTGGTAATAGAAACAAAACATATCTCTCTCACAGCCACTCTGGTAACAAGCTCCGGAAAATAAGCACGGGGACAGGATAGGCCCTACAGCAGACTGGCCGAAATCTTGCACATTAATAAAAAGAATATGTACCTACATGAAACCGTAAACGCTGACATGTTTGTTTACATACAACAGCGTGCTGCGAGTAGTCTTTGCTATTGTTCTTTAGTGCATGCGGGTCAGTTCAGGGCCATGACCATTTCACACTGCAATCTGATACTGGCCACATGTGAAAAATAATGTGAACAGCCAAAGAAAAAAATCGGATCTGAGCAATAAATCTGAATTGAGCACACAGGCTTGTAGTGTGAACGTAGCCATATACACGTACGTACCAGACAAACAAGTCAAACACATTGTGAAATAGTCGCAGTCAAGTTGGACTCAGAAAAAAGTTGTGGTTCGTGTAAGAAAAGGATGCTGTGAGGTAAGAAAACATAAGGTTACGTTACATACAGTAAAGCCGCTTTCCCACTGGTAAAAAAAATGCTTACACTCGGCTGTTTGGCTTAGTGGGAAAGGTTCCAATCTGCATTCAGACCCGGGTCACATGACTCTGCGGTAGACCCGGGTAAACCCATGTCGACACGTTAATCTCCGCCCCCTTTCCGGCACGACGCTATGCTCCGTCGGTAACTTCTGCGACTCCTCGTCATCTCAGCTACAAACCCGTCTCCGTCCGAGCAGCGCTCGAACATCGTTCCAAATAGTAATAGATACAATAAAGACCTAACCACATCTTCACTGGTTACTAACCCTGTTTCAGGCGCGTTTGTGACGTGAGACGGTGACGCAGCGGAAAAGAGACCGACAGGAGTATACTTCACTGGCAATGGGAAAAGAGACAATCCGCTTTTATAAGCGGGTTGTCCCAGGTCTGAAAAACCTGCTTCAGTGCGCTACATTTTGAAGGGAAAAGGGCTACGAATGACGTTATGTAAATGTGAGAACTTAGATGCATCACTCAAAAGTAGATTTTGTGTTCACACAGGAACTCTAAGGCGAGTCCTTCACCATCAATGCCCACCTATGATTGATCATCTCGCTCTTCAATCCAAGATTCTAGAAATAGGGGTGACCTTGTACATGACTTTAATGTGTCTTTTCTTCCTGACAGTATAACTTTCATTTGGCACTAGTTTAAAATTTGTGCTGACTGTGACTGCAGCAACAAAGCCTTTTGGAGGGCAGGTGACGTGATGCATGGAGGGTCAAAGTCTCTTGGGATGAACGTCGGAAGCAAAACATAATATTTTACATGTGTTCGACAACTAACATGTTTAATATGTAAAGAAACAAATCTCTGGTAAGATTAGAGATTTAACAATACTCAACAATACACAATTATAATAATAATGTATCCCTTACTCCCCTTGACGCGTCACTGTTCCTCAGTATGATCATTAACACGAGGAGCTCTGGTGTCGTCTCCGAGCTGACAGCAGCCGACAGAAGTGACACTGCATTTCATCACTATTGTTAGTGATCATGGAGGAACATGTGTGTCTTACTGCCATGTCCTCTTGCTCTGAGTAACTGTAATCTGTGTGCGCAAAACACAAGCAGCATGTAAGACTGAGCAGTAAGACTGAGATTGCTTAGATGGACCAATCAGTGATCATCAAGTCAAAAAAGCAGCCGTCATGAAGCTTAGGGCTTATTTTATATCTTAACTGAAGTGACTATAGAGTAGGAAATTGTCTCTTAGTCTGATGATACGGTTTGATTATTTATTTTTAATGAAACAAAATAATCTACCGGCGTCTTTAACCTCACGGAAGGAGGCTTTCGCACTTCAGACTTAATTATATAAATCATGAGGTAATATCAGGTGCCTGGTACGCCATGACTTGTACCAATAAGGTAAACGCTATAGATGTTTGAATGGATCAGCAGTGACGGCCTCGCACACGTCAGGGAAATTGTATAAACACTGACACCAAGTGGCTGGATCATAAAACTGCAGTCAGAGATGAATTGAAATCTTCAGATGAAGAAGGCACTGTTCTCTAAGGGATCTTGGTTATTTCAAAATTAAAGGAACATAATAGTGTGTGTTAAGTATTCAGTATATATATGTAGGTGTTCAGATGAGTTCATGTCAGTAGATTATTAGATTATTTTATGTTAATTAATTAATCTAATAATATAATTAACTAGTTCAATACTTTTTTGCCTTGTTATTTTCTATGGAAGCCCTAAGCAGACATGCATCCATACATTTTATTTACTGTCTTCCTGTGATAACGAGTAATAAGTACAAGTATATCAGATGATCGTAACTCAAACAGGCTTAACTTACCTCATCAGTGTAGGCGATGGCAGCATGGCGTCCTGCTCTGTAATCACAGTTGTTCTGTTTTCTAGATCGACAGGAAATGATCCCGTCATCACCGAGAAAACCAGTTCATTTATCTTCAGATACATAAGTCGAGATCTCCAGAAAACAAGTAAAATTACTTGTTATGAGGGGAAAACAGAGAAAATAAAATGGATGGACGGATGTCCGCTTTGGGCTTCTGTACATTTCACCCTTCCCTTCCTACAAGACAGAAGCCCAGCAGGAGCATGTTATCAGTTTCTGTTTGTCGTGGTTGCTCCGTCTTTTTCAGTTTTAAAAAAACTGCAAATTAAGAATAATGAGACAATGTGAAGCGGTGGTGGATTGTGACTGAGTAAATGTTGCTGCAAATGTTGGTTGTTAATAAGTGAATGTAATATACAAACCATCTAAGTTTGTTGATGAGATTATGTAGAATTTCAGCATGTTATTTTGTCAAATCTCTCAATTTCTATAATTTTAGCTTTGAATGAGATGGTGCTTGTTTAATTTTATTGCTGAAATGGAGAAAAGTTGGCTTGGTTCCAACCATATTTTATGAATATACAATTTTCTATTATGCCATATTTTAATCAAAATAAGACTGAAAATAATACTAATAAAACTAATAGTTTTCACAGAAGAGTAAACATCAGAAAACCAGACTCCAACAAGTTTTTACAACGATGCCATGTGCCAAAATGAAATCAAAACTTATATTGTCTTTGAAATGTTTTACTTTGTACTGTTTTAGAATCCTTATTTGTACTGTAATTATATTCACAGCATATCCCACAGTGTGCAATTCACTATAGACATAGAAAATATAATTATTCTAAGATTAAGCTAAATCGTCAGAATTGTCGGTCAATTCGAGGGCGTTGGCGGATTCAAAGTACCAGAACAAAGAAAATGATTTACATCATAAGTATTTATTGCACCTAACTAAAGGATTGTCACGGGTAGCAAAACGAGTTCTTGGCAAGTTTAAGTAACACCCTCTTTATCAGATTAAATTGTGTGCTAATTTATAATTCTTCTCAAAGCTTCTGCTGTTCATACTGTTCGAATTATTTCCTAGTGGTGTTTGAACTGAGCTGAATTATATTTCTATGCTCAAATCGGGTCTTTCCTACGGCATTGAACGCGTCATATTCGCGCATGTCTGCTCTTCTGTGGATAAACAAATCTGGACCGCAGTAGCAGATATCTGGAGGATTAAGAGTCACATTCAGGTAATTTTCTCTGACCTCATTTCACTACCTCTTGTTGCAACAATTCGCACATTAACTGAAGACGAAAACACCGTTTAATGCTAAGGTGGCTAGGTAAGTTAGCTGTCGTGATAATGCCCATGGCGTATGTTCCTTTTGGACAGTTTCTTAGCTGTATGCTAGTTAGCTTATAGGCTAGCTGTCAGTGTGATGGGTTTTTTTTTTAAGGGGTCATTTTGACAGCTTCCTCAGTATCGGTAATGCTGAAAGCAGTAGTCCTACCTATGTATTACTAATGTTAACCGCCTTCATGTCTTGTGGAAACACTGAAGTTAGCTCCTACTTAAAGTTCACAGGCCTGAACTAAGCTAATGTTAGCAGTTTAAATGTTAGCGTTAGCATGTTAAATACTACACCTACTGTACCAGCCTCAATTTTAAAAGTCTAAATGCAATGTAAGGTGTGTGAGGTAAAGAGCGCTTATATACAAGAAGTTATGGCTGACAGTTTGGCTGACTGCTTATCTGTCTGTTATGTTCTTTGACCTGTTGATAGGTAGCTATTTATGAACAGCAGACTATGAAGAGTACCTTTAATCAATATATTTTGAAATGCTCTTTATACTCATACGTGCGTCCTGATTTTATTTCTCATTCTACATTAAGTCTTTAGACACATGGGCTTATTGATTATTTTCCTGAAATATAATCATATATATATATATGTATGTATGTATATGTGTGTGTGTGTGTGTGTGTGTGTGTGTGTGTGTATACATAGTTAATGGCACATTTTTTACCTGTTGTAAATGTACCTTAAATAGATATTTTTAAAGTTTTTAATCCTCTTATCAACATGGGAATGGACAAATATGCTTCCTTTATGCAAATGTATGTTTATTATTATTGCAACATTCCAAAACAATGACAAATACTGTCCAGAATATTCTACAGAATAACCTCAAAGGTACTGCATGCTCATAAAATCTGCTGAAAGCAGAACATGGCAAACTGAAGCCCAACAGACGGCATGTTGACCTGAATGTAACATTCAGTATAAGTCAGTGAGTCTGCAGCAGGAGATAAAATAACATCATGTTAGTCAAAGTTTCATCACTTAAAGACATTTTTCACAACCTGCGGCTCTCTGCATCAGCTGTGTGCTCGGCCAGCAAGTGGTATTTAAGACTCGACGTCCTCCGGTGGTAACTCGGTTCACATCGACAGGAAATACAAATAACCTTGTCTTGTCCAGAGAACCATCTCGCAGGGTTTTGAGGCTGAACATTTAAAAGACCCTTTTGTTGATCCATTTCTGCTCACGGAGGTTTCTTACAAACTCCGCCCGCCCTGTAGTTTTGTTGTTTATATATTAGCATGCTTTTTTTTGGCACTGCTGTGTTGTTTTGAGATTAAATAATTCTTTATTTCCATGAATGAAGTTCTATACATGAAGAGGCCAGCTAAAGAGAGAGACTGCACAACGTAATTTTAATATTATGCAAGTACAATTTGTGATGACAATGCAATGTCTAATAGATGCATTAATATTGAGGTTTGCATATTAGCTATAGCTTACAGGTCTTATGTCTTATGTTTTAAATATTAGATGTATTTTAACAAGTCATGTCTCCAAGTGCTGATTTCTCTTCACCACTAAGTCGCCTTGTTCTCCTCCAGGTGTGACTATGGGGGAGTCTTTTTCCCTGTTCTCTAAGCAGAGCGGACATGATGATGGTCAGGACATCCTTACGTCTCCTCTGGAAGACAACCAGACCGAGGACGGGAAGGACGTCTCCCAGTTTCCTTATGTGGAGTTCACAGGGCGGGACAGTGTGACATGCCCAACATGTCAGGGCACCGGGAGGATCCCCAGAGGTAACACCGCTGTTCTCAGGCACGATGGAGGGAGCCTCTAGCTGTCTGTCTTTCATAACCTCGTGACTTTACAATATCCAGTGATGATCATTAGTAAAATCAGGCCGATGGTGTAAGATAGGCTTTAGTTGCACCACCGTAGTTTCCAAATCAGCAGACAGTGACTCATCGTTGATTGTTGTTGCCTGTTTCAGGACAAGAAAATCAACTCGTGGCATTGATTCCATACAGTGACCAAAGGCTGCGGCCAAGGAGGACGTAAGTACTCTCTTCTATGAGTCACCTTTAAAGCATTGTGCAACAAAACCACTGCATTTTTTTAAAGGTCATTCTGGTATTTATAAACCTTGGTCTATTTTTTTAAACATATTTTGGCGTCTTAAAGGGATATTTGGGTTTGTTTGAAGCGGGGTTGTATGAGATACTTATCAATAGTAAGTGTGCTACATACAGTGGATGCCGGACAGCACGGCCCCCGGTGTTTAGAAACCGGCCGAAGTGGAAGCTAGGCTATATGCCGCTGCAGATAGGGTCAACCCCACACGTAATTTATCCACTTATAAGGACATCTCACCTAAAAATCAATAGTGGTATCGAATAGTTTCACTTTTCAGTACGAACGCCTCTTTGTTTGGCACATACGTGTTGCTACGCCTGCAGCGTGCGGTGTCGGATCAGCTGGTTGTGTCAGCGGTTTGTGGCAGAGACAACAAACTAAAGAAAATACAATATTATGGAAACGACAAAGAGCCGTTCACGGTGCGGACCAGAGGACGTTGTTTTCCTTCATGTGTGAAGTGTTTTACACTTCAAACAAACCTGACTATCCCTTTAATGAACAATAGGTACAAAGAGGAAGACCAGCTCTTACATCACTCTGTTCAGAGCCACCAGACTCCATTGACAAAAACAGTCATTCTACCTCACAGAAAATGTGAGACATTGGTAGTTTGTGAATAATAATAATAATATACTAATCGTTTAAAACACAAGTAACACAAACAAAATAACCAGTCATGATGCCGTAGACCAGCAACTTCAGTTTTGTGCAACGTAGAAGGACTGTTTTTGCCAGCTACTGAAGTTGCGTAGAAGGACTGTTTTTGCCAGTGGAGTCTGGTGGCTCTGAAGAGAGCGATGTCTGTTTCTGATCTTTCTGTAACCTCCAAACGTTCACACGCTTTCCGAGGTAACACAGAGATGCATTTAAATTCATGTTTCTGCATGTGCACAGTACACAACACTTCTGCATCACACCTATGCACTGCTGGGTTTTAAAATCATTAAACAATATCTTTTCACAAAATTGTTACCCAGTGGTTAAAATCTGTTCCAGGTTTTACATTTTTAATCAAGCCATTTGATTGAGAAATAAATCCACTTACTGTAAACCTCCTTGGCAAAGGTTAAAATATTGATTTCTGTTCATGATTTGGAACAGAAACATTAAAAATACAACCCCCTTCTTTGTTCGTGCAGAGGAATCCTGGGTAAAAAAGCTTAGGCTTGTGCAGTAAATAAGTTAAATCTGGCTTACTAATTGCTGCAACATAATGTTGCCTCATCAAATACACCTATATAAATGAGAACAGGGTAATTTCACTTCTTACCTGGTGGATGCAAAGATGAAGGATACATGTTTCTTCAAAACTATTTCACATACTGTTATTTATGTTGCTATAAATAATCATTTTAATAAAGTGCTGGTGCAGTGTTGATGCGTGGATTAAGATATGAAAGTGTGGATTTGGTACTTCATGCTTTATTCAGCGGGTCCTGTGGTTTCCTTGTGTCCTCTGCAGGAAGTTGTACGTATCGGCATCAGTGGTTCTCTGCCTGTTGCTCTCCAGTCTGGCCGTCTTCTTCCTCTTCCCTCGCTCCATCGACGTTTCCTACGCCGGGGTGAAGACTGTTTTCGTCAGCTACGACCAAGACAAGCGCAGCGTCTATCTCAACATCACGGTGAGGTGTTGTTTCCTCAGCCTTAAACCACTGAAACTTGTTGTTTGGTGTTTTAGACTAGAAGAAATTGTATCTCTCTCATTCTATATTGAAAAAACGAGTTGCCTTGATTTGTTTTGCAACACACTTTATTCATGTTTAGTAGAGATGAATACAACTACTTTCTAAACACATTTTTTCAGCTTTTCACCAATAATCAAAGTTTATCAAAGTAGAAAGTTGCCTCTGTGCTGCCCTCTTGTGGATAAATGGTTTATAACTGAGGAGGTGCTGATAGTTTGGTATGTTCCAGATAAGCTGTGTGAGCCCAATATGTTCAATGATTGTCATTAAATAGACAATTATTGACATTATAATTGGTATCTGAAAGGTAAAGAATGTGCTGTTTGAACCTGGAGAAATCCAGAGGGAACGTCATGTGCACTAAATAACTGTTTACAGGAAAAACCAGCCTGTGCATTTGTATTTCCCAGCTCATATTATAAGTGGTATGAGGTAGGGATGGGCGGATCGATTCTGTGTTATCAATACTTTGGTACTCACAAGCTACTCATTTGGCATCGGTTCCTTAAAAGATATATATAGAAAATAATATTATATTTCAGCAGAACGTGGGAAGCTGCATCACTTCATAACAGTGTTAATTTCGTTAACGAAAATAATGTTCTTCAACGATCTGTTTTCCGTGACAAAGACGAGGCGTTGACGAGCTAAAAATAGATCGTTGATAATAAAAACTCTGACGACATGTTTTGTTTTCATTAAGGAGACATGACGGGACTAAAACGTTAGTGGTCGGCTGTCGGACATTCTGGGGTGATCCGAATAAAAGCATAACTATAGTAAATAAGTAAATGTAACTATTTTGTTACATTAGGAGCACAAACATTTTGATTTAATTGTACTCACATTTGCTTTTCTGTATGTGGCCAGTATGTCGCATGATTTGCCTTTCAGTCTAATGATCTTTAAATAAAATTAAAAAGACAATTATTTTGAGTTATCACGTGCGCTTTTAAAGGTCCAATCTTGAATAGTTCAGATTTTGTGCTCTTGAACGCCGTTCACTGGCGGTAATCATGATTATAGGAGCACACGCATCAATTTAACCAGAAGTCTACGGCTGGCTCCCTTTGTCACGGTTCTAACTCTTGATTTTCCTCACTTTCTTTTTAGACTGTTTGCTTCATCTGAGCGTCGAGTTTGTTTCTTTTTCTTTGGATTTTCACTTATTGTTGAAGTTGTATCTGTAGTCATCCATCTTTTCTTTCTGGAAAAGCAGCCGCTTAGCTCCGCCTACCCTCTCTGGCAGACCAACCACTGCTGGCTGATGGAAAACGCGTCACTAACTGGGCGCCGTTTGTGATTTTTTTCCACAAATGCGAAATCACCATTGTGTTAGCTCAATCAGTGATAGATAGAGACTAACAGACATTTATTTAAATGAAAAAGTTTGAGATTATTACTTAAAGAAACGATCAGTTTCGATATCGTTAAAATTGTAACAAAAAGTATCAGTGTTGTATTGAATTAAAAAAGTTTGGTGTCGCCCTCCCTAGTATGAGTAAAGTTCAGTAAAAAAATGACGTCCCTTCTGGACTACTGAGCTGCAAAGTGGCATGCAAGTGCTAAAAAAGGAGGCTGTGTGGCAGAATGACTGCTGTTTCACCATCAGTGAGTGTAATACTGCTGATTAACACTTACCTGGGGAGCATGTGTAACTATAAAGTCAAAGATGGGGACATGTCACCTGGGGGGCACAGCTGCAGATGAGGATGAACTCATTTTGTGTTTTTCAGTTAAAGAAATCTGTGGCCACTTACAACTTCACTCATGCTCTTTTCTTCTGCTTTTTGTCCTCCAGAACACTCTGAACATCACCAACAACAACTACTACTCTGTGGAGGTGGCCAACATCACAGCTCAGGTTCAGTTTGCCAAGACGGTGATCGGAAAGTCTCGCATCAGTAACACCACCGCCATCAGTCCTCTGGACATGAAACAGGTACACAGGAACCTGGTACAGCAGCTTGGAGTGTGTTCACCTGTTAAACTGTCCTCTGTGTGGGTGCAGCTCTGACTCTGTTCTGGTTCCTATTGTCTGTTTACAGATTGATTATATGGTCCCAACCATCATTGCAGATGAGATGAACTACATGTAGTAAGTACTCTATACCTCCCTGACTGACATAGTTTAATCCAGCTATACTCTGTCAAAAGGTTTTAAACCTCATGACAAAAACAAAAAATAAACATGGGATTGTGAACAACGATACAATTTGCACTTTTCTAAGTGTATATGGATCAAACAGCCTCTCACACGGCACAGCAAACTTACAGCCAGACAAACTGCTGGTTTTGGCTTCGATGACGGACATGTAAACATTCCTTGTCGACTACTTTCTTACAGCGTGAAGTCAAATCGCCGTCATGTTTTAGATTTTGTTTCTTAGTCTTATTTCTTTACCAGACATCGTCAAAGAAACACCATTTTCCTGATAGACTGCACTCGGTGACCGTGTAGTTGTGGCCTGTGGTAGTGCTGGGCGGTTTCACGGTATACCACAGTGTTTCCTTTCCTTTTGACAGTTTCAGTATTATATTGCGGTCTTACAAAATGAAAAGGTACTTAAACATGATTGTAAGGTTTCACCTCAATGTGTTTTCATGTCCATATAAACAATTAACAATTACACTGAATGTTATTTGGGACTTTATTTTCTATTCTACAAAACAAAAATCGTCCTACTTTCACCACACTTGGTTCAGCGACCACAAACAGACCTGTGGGCTAAAGCTGGGTCACTTGTCATCTACCGTTTTTAACGGTGTTCAAATGTACGTTTAATCAGCGTGAGCTGAGAGTAAACACTCCGCGGCACCACTGCTCCGTGAACAATCCGTTCATGTGGCCACAGCACCGAGACAGGGTTCAGCAAGTAACGGGGACATATGCACTGAAAAGCAGACTCGCATAACTGCACGTCTGACTCAGCTATCCCGCCAACATCATACGTCGACTGCAGCGTCGCACGCATGTTTACAGTATTACCCGACCGACTTTTCCTGTAGATAAGTGAGGGAAAACGTGTACCAAAACCAAAACGTTTGTGTTCACAGTGTTGACCGTATTACAAAATCCATGTTGTGGCAGAACGTGACACCAAGCTTGTGTTATAACAAGCCAAACAATGAACACTGAAGTGACTCAACCCAGGAAACTGAAAAAAGTTTGTTAGCAGCAGCGGCACGTCACAGATCCTCCAGACATCCTGAGTCTAGTTAAGTGTCGTAAAGATCCTGATGTTTGATGTGAAACTGCTTCATTCAGTGTTTCACAGCCGCTTTAGTGAGATTTTAAAATTAGAATCCCGAGGTCAGACGAGGATCCAGCTCTGATTTTCTACATTTTCCTGAATAGCTCCTGTGGGGGAAAGACTGTTTCTGAGCAGAAAAGGGTTTTTCTGGAATGGCTTGTTTTTTTTCTCTGACCTCAGACTAATGCAGGATCAGCGCTTTGCATGTTGTCACACTGCAAGCACGACCTGGGCTGATCCTTCCTATTTGTACATGAACTAGGACGCCCGGTGCATCCGGTCTGAGCCGACTCACCCCCTGTTGAAAGCTGCTTCTGTCTCAGTGCATATACAGTTTGCAGAGATGCAGGACCAACACACACGAAAGCTCATCTGTTGCCGCTGCCTTTGGCCTTTCAAATAACTTGATGAAAACTTGATGTGACCTTGTTCTGTCTGTCTGCTCTGCTCTCTGTCTGTCTGTCTCTCTGTAACAGTCTCTGTCTGTCTCTCTGTAACAGACACTATCGTAACTTCTGCATCTTTAATTAGACACAAAGGGACTTTACGAAACGTCTCCATGTGCCATTCTGTGGATGAGAACAGCCCGGTGTGTCGTTGCTGTGTCAGAGCTCCAGGTGTGACGGAGGGCGGAGCAGACAGACACAGTCGTCTTCGGCCTATAAAACCTAAACCCTTCCTGCGGGGTTGTGCGGAGGTGTAGGCGTGTTAGTTTGTTGTTCAGAGCGTAGAACATAATGTCTTATTTCTCGAGTCCTTTTTACACTGCCAGTTCAAGGCGGGATTATTACACCTTTGTTTCACTGCTTTATTTACATTAACGGCGCTTGCTCTCTTCACTTCCTGTGTCACTCGACCACAGCAGCTCTGTCTTTTGCTCACAGCAGCTTTGGGTTGAAAATCTGGCTGTTGGTCGGTTGTTTTTTTAAAGCTTCAGTAGAGAGAGATTCGAGACTGACTCATATAAAACACGTGGTATCGAAAATATCATAACTTTGACAACCCTAAGGTCCGCAGACACATTAACTATCACTTGTTTTGTCTTTCAGTGATTACTGCACTCTGCAGACCATCAAGGTTCACAACATCGTCGTCATGATGCAGTAAGTCTAACAGCATCCTCATCTTATCCAAACATTAGCGTTCACTGTGTGTCTGTAACGTGGCCTCACCTGGTCCTCTCTGTGCTCTGCAGAGTCACCGTCACCACCACGTACTTCGGTCACGCGGAGCAGGTGTCTCAGGAGATGTACCAGTACGTGGACTGTGGAGGGAACACCACCTCTCTCAGAGCGATGATCTCCTGCTGAGTAAGCCCACCACAGTCCTCCTCACAGGCCCAGACTCGGGGCGACGAAGCCTTAGATGGTCCACTGTTTTCACGTCTCCCCCACCTGCTGCGTCCAACTAACTGCTGTCACAATGTTTACATCATCACTACTAAAACAAACGCACACTGACATGAGAGAAGGATGTTTCTCATGATGCCCACTGCATCCAGCAGAGAAATATCACATCCATTTCAATTTTTCAAGTTTTGTAGCAAAACATAGACTCTGTTTTCAGTCCCGAGTGTGAGGAATGTTTTGTGTTTCTTTGTGAATTGATTTTTTTCTTTTGCTAAATATCCCCAAACTTTCAAAAGGAAGCAGTTTAAAGTTTTAAGTCTGTCAGACAGTAGTAGTCTCTTTGCTACCACCCTGGTTCCAAAAAAGTTGGGACGCTGCGCAAAACGTAAATAAATCTGAATCCTTTTTCACATATATTCAATTAAAGACAGAACAGAGACTAAACATTGAATTTTCACCCTTAGAAACATTCTTTTCATATGCACTATTTTTTTCTCATTTTTAAACAGCATCCCAATTTAGTTGCAACCAGGGTTATAAATAACGTCACGTTTACTTTTTGATAAAGACAAAACAATATTTTATATCTCAAGCTTCAAGTCAAGTTAATTTTCGTAACAGGCTTAAATATTACAATTTAAACGGCAGTGCCGTTGCCTCACAGCTAAAAGGTTCCTGGTTCAAACCTCGGTTCGGACGTTCGGCCTTTCTGTGTGCAGTCTGCATGTTCTCCCCCTGCATGCGTGGGTTCCCTTCGGGTACTCCAGGTTCCTCCCACAGTCCCATGCTCGTTAGGTTCATCGGTGACTCTAAATTGCCCGTAGGTGTGAATGTGAGTGTGAAAGGTTGTCTGTCTCTATGTCCCTGTGATTGATAGGTGATCAGTCCAGGTGTAACCCCGCCTCTCGCCCAATGACAGCTGGGATTGGTTTAATGAATAGATTCCACTTTTGTGTTTTAAACCACCATCTATGATTTATGATTTGTGCTCCTCAGCAGAAGGAGAGAGGCAAAGCCTTGACAGACGTATTTGACTACCTACCAAACCATAATGCACTTTATTGTCTATTGAAAATGCACATTTATCTGCAGTCATAAGTTCTGCAGCTTATTTCTCTACCACTGTGTGTTCGGCTCCATGAAGGATCAACAAAACATTATTATTATTATTATTACATTACGTAGATACTGTGGGAGACGAGCTCTTAAGTGTCCCTTTATTTGTACAATCTGCTGACATACACACTGTAGTATTTGTTTGGGGTTTGCTTGTTATTATAGTTTCTATATTGCTGATTTTGTCTCCCATGTTGTAGGAAAAGAAGGCACTCTTATTGCAATCTGTTTAAAGATAGAAAATCTACTGTTATGTTGTTGAAAGTCTTCTTATGGGTCGTAGTTCAAGCCTTTTGATTTGCTCTGGTCCAGCTCCAGACGTTTGGGAAATATGCATGTTTTATTTCTAACAAAAATCTGATAAGAATTCTTGATCATATTATTTAAGACTTATGGTAATTAAAGCATATTTACTAACTTAGGTACAGGTACAAAAAGTTTTCCACTAAAAGTTCTTGTTGTTTCCACTAACTCAGATTGTTATTCTAAGTGTGCGACAACATCACAGAAAGGATCCCTGCAGAGATAGAGCTTTTTGTTACAGAGGAAGATGATTGTTTTAACCACAAACAGACGTTACATCGCTCTCTGCACACACACCAGACTCCATTCATAAAAACATTAATTTTACCTCACAGAACACAGGAGCTGCTGGCCTACCGCTGCATCCGTTATTCATTTCTTTTGTGTTTTTGGTGTTTTAAATAATTAGTTCGGATCCATCACATTATTTGTGTAACGCACAATAACATGCACCAAAAAATACTTATTTTAAACCAGGAGCAGACGTCACATCGCTCTCCTCAAAGCCACCAGACTCCATTGACAAAACCAGTAATTTTACCTTGCAGAACTTGGGAGTTGGTTGTCCCAACCTTTTGTGTGTATTAGTCATATAGACCTCAACATATTTAAATATGGGGCCCATGTTAAATATACTGTAATTTATCATTAAGGTACAGTCACACCAGGATTTGAAAACAAATCAAATTAAAACCAAAATCTTTTCATTTCAAAGGAATCCCTTAAAAGGATTTTTGCTTCTGTGGGCAACTTAAATCTTTGACATATGTTTAGCACTGCCAAGTGGTACAAAACTTAACACGCCTTATCTTTAAACACAGAGAAAGGGACCTGTTGCATCATGTGTCTCTGATATAACCCTGAAGCAAGAACTGCTCCACAAAAGAGGCAGGGTCTGTGCAGTGAAGAGACAGGCGTGAACTCCTCGCTCATTGGCTAGCTCGCTTGGCGAATTAAGCCGCTTTCCCACGGGTCAAAAAACCACCCGCTAACAACCGGCTTTTTTGTTATGGGAAACAATCGGCATTCAGACCCGGGTCAAATAACTCCGCAGTAGACCCGGTAATTATCGTCTCGGCTCCGATCACCATTTAAAACACACTAATCTCCGCCCCCTCTCCGGCGCGATGCTATGCTCCCTCTCTAACTTCTGCCACTCCTCGTCATCTCAGCTACAGCTCGTGTTTTGCTCATTAAACGGGGAACAGGCATGTTTCCCTCAGTGTTGGACGGCTGTAGGACTGGTGCAGAGCTGCAACTTAAAACCTTTTTCACAATTATCGATGAATCTGTCCATAACCAAAACATATCGACCTAAACTCAGACCAACAGGTGTTTGACATTTCAGGTTCATCTGTAAGTTAGATATTGATTGATTACCTGAATTGTTGGTGGTTCACAAATCAATTAGTCACGCTCCTGGTGCATTAACAACTCTCCCATAAAGTCATGAGACATTTTCATTTTAACAATGTTCAACATTATAAATCATATATTATTGTGGCTGGCTTTTTTTCTTGTTGTTTTTTAAATTTAAATAATATATAAAGTATTTTTTGCTTTCATGCAAACAGAAATTCCAACTTCCTAACATTTCCCAAATGCATCGCTACATTCTGCACTTCCTGTCCTGCTGATGAAAGTTGATCTTAAATTATTTTGGGGCGTCCTGTGATTTAAAAGCTGTTCTGACTTTACATGTTTTTTTTTTGCCTATTATGCTCACACTGATCATTTCCACATTCTACTTCCTGTATTCAAAATGTTGCTCTTATTTCTCTCTCTTAAAATAATATTCATGAATATTTTGTGGAGCATTTCACGTAATTTATTTTGACACAACTCTAAAAGAAATCGTATATTTTTTCATCTTTGATCGTAAATCATCCAGAGCTATTTTAAGAATCAGGCAAATCTAGTATTTCGTCTGATTTATGTCACCATCCTGTAAACATTTAGATAATAACTTTGATGAACTACAGCTCTAACATTTGTACTGAGTGGATTTCATTTAAAAAGCTATTTTAGACTCCTACCTCTAATGTCATTTTAAACATTTTGTTGTCATTTTTCAGAGAGACGCTTTGTTGTGGGAGCATAAATAAAGTTTTAAAACATGGTTACCTGTGGAGTGATGTTTATTTCTATATATATTTATAGTGAAGTCAGGTGAGAGCAGGTACAGTAAGTTCTCTAATTAAACAAATGAACGCTTCAGTCTCAGTAAGACACACTGAGGACCAGGAGAACTAAACTTCCTGTTTTAGCTTGCATGTTACATTTTGTATAATTAGTTTTAACACATTGACAGTAAACATTAATTAAGAGGCATTTGATATTTCTAGATAATCAGATGTGTAGTGTGCACAGATTTCTTGTTAATAAGTTTTAAAGTTTCAAACTAACGTTTACATTCACTGATGAACACTGAAGCTCGGGGAGATTTACTGAATTTAGACTTATGGATATGAAATTTAGAAGCAAGAGAAGAAGAAGCATCAAGAGTTTTATTGTCTGTGAAATAAAATGATGTCATTCAGCCCTAAATTAATTATGCAATGCATCTTAATAACAACTTCATTCCCCACAGCTCTCCTGAATATCCTGGTTAGCGGACGTTCATAAAATAAGTGTTTTACGTCGTCTTCTTCCTTTGTACTAAAGTCACATTTGTTTCTAGTTTCAGCACATCTTGAGTTTGTAGGAATTTCCATCCATCCATTTTCCTCCGCTTATACGGGGTCGGGTCACGGTGGCAGCAGACTAAGCAAGTTGACCCAGACGTCCCTCTCCCAAGCAACCATTTTCCAGCTCCTCCTGGGGTATCCCAAGGCGTTCCCAAGCCAGGTGGGAAATATAATCCTTCCAGCAAACTCTGCCCCGGGGTTTCCTCTCATTTGGATGTGCCTGGAAAGCATCCTAATCAGATGCCTGAACCACCTCAAATGGCTCCTTTCAATGTGAAGGAGTAGCTGTACTCCAAGCTCCCTCTGGATGTCTCCTCTCTCTAAGGCTGAGCCCAGACAACTCATTTCAGCCGCTTGTATCCCCACATCCTTCTTATATTCTCATACGTCTATTAGTGCATTTATGGCTTCTCAAATCTACCCCAGTTACAGAGAGCAACGGTTTGGCCCATGGATCTTCTAATTCCTGGTTTCATGAGACCCCTTTAATAAATATAAATAAATATAAATTCCATTTGATATTTTTTATGTGTTACAGGAAAGTTTTTTTTAACCAGAAAGAAGAACTTAGAAGATGCAAATTTTCCATTTGCAAGTCATCAACGAAGACTGTATCCCTGTCAATCCACTTTTTAGTTCAGATTAGTAATCGAGACGTTTAACTGATAACAATCATTCAGGTCACTAATACTATCAGTGGTTCCTCAACTGGTCTAACCTCAGGACCCACCAGCAGGTGCTTAATGACAATTCGTAACCATAATTTATTTAATGGATTTATTTAATCATCAGTTTCATCATCATAAAACACAACTGTATAATAGTCAACCAAAATGACCAGCAAGGGTGCATAAGACAAAAATATTTCATTAAAAGCTTTTTTCAACAGAAATAAAGCAAAAAAAAACATAAAACATAAACACAACTACTGTCGTTCTTATTAAGTTTCAAGAATGTAAATGTAACCGTAGCTGGGATTACCCCATAGACAAACTACACGACTACTGCAAGAATGTCATATCCTTCAAAATAAGAGCGACCCACTTTTGGGTCCTGACCCACCAGTTGATAACCACGGCCTTTAGCATTAACCTAAACAGCACTACTACATTTGATAAAACATTATTCAGGATTGATCTTGCACAATATTTGAATATTTGGCGTGTAACATGATCTCAGCAAAACATTGCCCAAAGGGGACACACGGGACGAGGAAGCGCAGCGCAAGGAAAATCGCCCGCGAGCACTACTGTTCACACCAGACGCGCATTTCTCTGTGCCGGTCGACAAGCGCCTCTGCTCCTCAGCTGTTGTTTACTCACATTTGGACCTTTTTTTTCATCATGCTCTCTCTCTCTTGCTCTCTCTCTCTCTGTTTGCGTGTGTGTTTTGACACCCCGCCCGCACCCCCTATAGCCAGCAAACTTTGTGTCTCTCTCTTTCTTGTGTGTGTGCGTGTGCATGCGTGTGTGTATCTTCATTTCTCTCGCGCTCTGTTTAGATACTGACCAATATATAAAAGCTAACAAATATAACATCGCATTTGTCAATCGCGGTGTTTTATTTTGAAAATTGTTTTAATTTTGAAAATTGACCGGATTCTCTCGTTGTTTCATGTGTGACTTTCGCGTCTGGTGTGAACGACACAATCGGTTAACATGGGCGCCGAAAGGAAACGGGCTCCGCTTCGCGGCGCTTCCTTGTCCGGTGTGTCCCCGGCGTAAGAGACGCACACACACCCGGTCATCCACATGATGTAAAAGAAAACGTGATTCATCAGACCAGGACGCCTTCTTCCATCGCTCCGTGGTCCAGTTCTGATGCTTTTGGTGCACAGGGGTCAGCATGGGCACCCTGACCGGTCTGCCGCTACACAGCCCCATACACAACAAACTGTGATGCTCTGTGTGTTCTGACACCGTTCTATCAGAACCAGCATCAACTCTTTCAGCAGTTTGAGCTGCAGTAGCTCTTCTGTTGGATCGGACCACATGGGCCAGCCTTTGCTCCCCATGCACATCAATGAGCCTTGGCCTCCCATGACCCTGTCACCTGTTCACGTGTTCTCCTTCCTTTGACCACGTCTGGTCGGTCCTGATCGCTGCAGACCGGGAACACAACACAAGAGCTGCAGGTTTGGAGATGCTCTGACCCAGCTGTCTAGCCATCACAGTTTGGTCCTTGTCAAAGTCGCTCACATCCTCACACTTGCCCATTTTTCCTGCTTCCAACACATCGACTTCACAAAGGGCTCACTTGCTGTCTAACATATCCCATCCACTGTCAGGGGCCAATGTAACAAGATAATCAATGTTATTCACTTCACCTGTCAGTTGTCATCATGATGATCTGTGTGTGTTCAATTCATCAGCATCAAAATGAATAACTCATTCGCTCGGCTTTGAAGTTCCCAAGTCATAACCTAACATCCAGCCCATGTCATGTGTGATATCATACACAGGTCACACACTGTGTCTGAACGGGATCTGTAGGCACATTCTTCAGATTTGATCTGGGGAATGAGGGTGTAGTGTAAAAGATACGATTGTTGTTGTGCTCAACCAGAGTAACAAAAACATTCATGATTGTGAGCCCAGTAGGAGGGTAGGGTGGAGCTTGATTTGTATGTCACTTGCGTAGTAGGTAAATCTTTTCACTTATCCAGCTCTTGGTGATGGTGAACCAACAAGAACCAACATGAATCAAAGAAAAGTCAGATTAATTCTGTTCAAGAACTTCAAGAAGAGACGTATTTTTAAAGTTCCTTTTTATGGGGGTTAAAAAGGAGCCAAAGCCGAGCCACTGTGGCACCTTTTTTACTGGGTTGATGGGTAATGACTGGGATTACCAATCATTTGGAATCATCTGGATATTTCCTCTACCACTGAGGTATGTTATTAAATATTGTTGCCATCTGATGTCACCTACAGGGGTCTAATAGACACAGACATCTTATCTTAAGCTAACTGACCAACGGGGGGCAGATGTTCATGATTTATCCTTCTTAGCTGAGATGTTGAATCAACATTAACAGAAGAAAAGAGCTCAAAAGGGTCTGAGAGAAAGAGGTATGATGTTTTGTTTTGTGTTGTGGGTGAAGAACAATAGTTTGTACTTCTTTCAGGTACAAATGTTGAATCAGGTGTCATCAGCATACATGGAAATGACTTGTGAGAGTTGGGCTAATTTCTTTAACAAATCCTGAGTAGTGAAAATCTGCATTTGACAAATGCCTGTTTGGAGAAGAGCATTTTAAATTTGTACCGATTGTATTTTTTTTAAGGAGGGAAGGAAGTAATTTACTATTTTATCGTAGTGATTTTTTTTAAAGGATGTGGTAGTTTGATAGTGTAATTAATATAACTAGACCAAGCAAATGGTTTTATACACTTGTCTGAATAAGCATGGGAATACAATATGGCTTACAGTACCATGCTCCTTTTTATGCCCCGCCCTTCAAACAGCCTGAGTACGCTACTTGTCATTGGCAGTCAACGTGGCGTCCATCATTGATATGGACTGCTCTGTAAGTTAAAATATTTCAGGCTGAAATGAACACAGATGTACAAATATTGGGTTAAGTGTGTGAATGTATTGTAGTTTGGGAAGTTACGGTTAGTACTTGGAGTCAGGATGACTCGTGAATTGATTCTATCGTAGTCGAGTCCTTTCATTCGGATAATACGTTAGCATAGCGAGCTAATAAGGACGTTGATATTAATTTAGGCCATTTGCAAGTGAAGTGGTACAGTTTGATATCGGAATGAGATTTGTTATTTCCTGGTATATTTTTGATGATATTGCAGATTTCCATTGAGTGTGTGGACAATGCTGATGGACTTCCTGGTGTTATTGTCTATGATGACCTAACGATCCCCATTCCTCCTCCACAGGTAAGACTTGTACCACTTAGTTGGAGTGGCACAGTCGAAATCACTTTAAATCTATCGTCAGAGTTCATACACCTTTATATAGTGCATGTTAAGTGTTGTGTTTTGTGCTTTCTAGCACGGTCAGGATGCTATGGAGTGGACTGCTCAAGATGGTGGACAAGGACCTTACAGGTTAGTCAAGGCTGATGTGTTCACATAGCGTCTTTGTTCAACAGGGCGATTCAAAGCTCTACACTAACTCTGTATTGAAGACATAAGAAAGACGTGATAGATGGAACAAGATGAGGCTGAAACTCATCAACAGGATTTATTGGATTATGATATTCAAAGGGTTAGATTGAATCAAACTTATTACATGAACCAGTGTACATGCAATAAGTGAAATTATTTTGTAACATTTGTATCTGTTAATACTACACATCTTTTTTAATGCACTTATCTCTCTGTGCAACTGTTGTGCTGTAGCTGTGTGCAGCCTTTCCTATCTGCCTATGATGAGAGTCAGGACATGGATTGGGACCCTCAAGAGACGAGCAGTCCTTCACCAGCTAGGTAATAAAACTCCTCTTTCAATCTGTATGTATAGCTAATGATCAAATGCATATTTGACTGCTTTGAGCTAATTCAGGCTGTTACATCCGCTGTACTTTTTATAATGACTGTAATCCCTATGATTAGTCTCTGTTTTTTCCCCACAGTCTCAAGGAGGAGGAGGAGGGTGGATAAGATGACAAGGCATATCATAAGCTTAATCCAAAAGGCAGCTGGACTTGGCTGAAGTTCTTGAAGACGTTATCCATGACCTGGATGACTGAGCACCTGCCAAGACATGAAAAGGCTTAGAACGTCTTAATAAAGTCTTTTTGAAAGCCTGGTTCCTGGTATTGTTTTTTCATTGTATTAATGTAAACGATGTAATGTGTGAGTGACTGGTGTAAAGATCTGGTTACTTTTGGACTTTTGGCTGTAAGGCTAATTCCCCTTCAAAGCTGTGATACATCTGAAAGCAGCGGTTCTAAACTGGTCTGCCTCAAATTTTAGAAATGTTTCAAACTCAAACTTATTAAATGAAACATGGTGCAGTTTGGACCTGAGACAGAACAAAACACCACAGTATGTCATCGTCACAAAACACAACAGTGTAACGGTCAACCAAAATGACCAGCAAGGGTCCCGACCCACCAGTTGAGAACCACGGAGTTAAACTGCCGTTAAACTACAGCCACGACCGGTGCCGGAGTGGCTCACACATAACCTATTATAAAGGATAATGTATTGTTTGAATATTTTGAATTGACTTCATTGTTCATGCTTTAAAGGGGTCACAGAGATTCATTGATTCTAAATATTACATTTGAAATCTTGTCTGTTAACGGTTCATGATCTGTTACATCCCTGATTAGTATCTTATTGACCAGTGTTTCCTTCGACAGCAGTGAGAACTGATCTTCAGAAGTGCAACACAAATTTAAAAACACCGTCGTGTATGTGATGTCATTTCACATTGCTGCTTAGTGTGAACGACTGTCATACATTAGGGACACTTCAGCGAGTATGGATCAAGCTCCAAAAGCAGTGGATTTATTATTATGTCGACTCAATGAGAGGATCAAAGTGAGGGTACAACATGTTTTTGGCTCATCAGTCTTCACATTACACCAGAAAATAATTAAATGTTTTACCTGCAGAGGTGAAGCCATCAGAGCCATCATAATGTTTACTCTAAGTCCCACCTGTCCAGCGTTTGTTGGGAGTATACATAATTTATTACCCACTATACTGTAGTTTTTTACGCAGCTATGAGGAAACTTTAAAGTGTTTATAAACTTAATACAAACACACAAGTAAACACAAATCTGTTTAAAACTACATTATTGTTATAGACCATTTATTCATGGTATAAATTCCACATATGAATGCTAACCAATGGAAAGTAAAATGTCCTGGTTGTGATGGAATATCAACAAAGCTCACTTCTATAATTTTATCTTTACTACTAAATAATGTTTTAGTAGTTAGTCTAAACACAACTTGAATTAAGGTGTCAAAAAGGCTGGGAAACAATATTTTATTTGATATTTCTACAAAAACTTGGAAGTCAAATTCCCATTCAGGTCAGATGCTCGAGACAAGATGTCCTAACATTTATAATTGTGTGTGTTAGAATAATTGAAAATAAGAAGGTGCCAACATAAGCTCTACATTAAATCTTAAATTGAATAATCTTGTATCTGACACATTTAGATATATGTATGCCTGACCTCTATATAGAAGCCCACTGTGACGTAGAAAGAGACGTATTAAGTTGAGTTGGAGTACAGGCTTTGTGAGCATCCAAAAACAACAAGCTATATTATTAGAAACTGTGCCTCGCGACAAGAAGGCTCTGCACCCTCCACACACATACTTTTCAAAATAGAGGACAGTTGAGCATCTGTTAAAAAGAAAGAGTCCTTGACACCAAATTTGTCCTTAATCATCTCAGAGCTATGTTGGCATAGTTGTGGTGCTCCTGGCTCCTTAATTCACTTCTTATGGGACTGTCCTGTTGTGAAACCTCTGTGGTTAGAGATGCATGCCATGATGACAGAGAGTTTTGAATGTGGATCTACCCTTATCTCCTACTGTATGCATTATTGTGAAGAAGCCTGATAATATAACCAGTCCGGTTATTATACGCACATGAGTCAAACTATAAAATCAAAATACACGTCAAATAAACTTTTCTCAAACATGGTTTCTGTCATTATAGTTAGTTCATATCATGCTGATTTATGTCCAAGTGTTCATTTTTCGGACAAGTTTATTTTTAATTAGTTATTTGACGCTGTAAAAATGATGATTGACAGCTCTGTTGACCAATACGGCTCCTGCAGCTGATCAGTTCTGGGTTGGCGGAGGACGATCCGCGAGTGGAAACGTAACTGAAACAATCACTACAGTCGTTGAAGTTTCCATACACGTGAACGTTAACCTCAGACCAACACAAGAAGCTGTTCTGCTGTTAAACACGCCGCTGTGCGGGATCCTTGCTGTTTTTTTGGTAAGTTAAGTGTGTGTTGGGGTTAGCGGAAGTGGCTACGGCCGCTGATCTCTACTGCGCAGTCTCTGGCTCCGTATGACGTCACCATGGCAAGATGGCAGCGCCTATCACGGGGGCTATTTTGGAATCACTTTCTTACCATGCAAGCAGATGGAGATGCGTCGTCCATCTATATATAAAGTCATTGGTTCCGACCAAGTAAACTGATTAGACAAGAGGCATTCCATGAGTGGTGATATAGAGAACAACATCACTGGGACTTGTCACTGTGTGTATCACTCCGCCTCAGCCAGCTGTTCTGAGTACTGTTAACTGACACAGCAGGCCGTGTATGTCTACACTGATCAAGCTGGTACCTCTGAATCACACAGCAGACTCTAATTTCTCTGGTTGATGATCAATTAAAACAAACAGATAAAAACAGCTGATCTGTGGTCACCTGTAGACACAGAGTGCAGGAGAACGTTTGGGTTACTCGGCAACAACAGTCCAGTTTCATGTAAGCTGAGGAACTCGCTCAGTTGGTGGAACAAAAAAGTAATCTGTTGTTTGTTTGTTCCTGTTTACTACTATTTGACGTATAACTGTTGTATAACAGCCTGCGACCTTGTGCCTACGACCGAATCACAGCCATGATGATATTGAGTACAACATCACAACCTCGAGTGTGATACTGCTTAATTTTATTTAATTTCATTCACATTAAAAACCTTTCAAATAACATGTGCATGGTAGGTTTTTGATTCTTCCTCCTTATATTTGTTATGGTAGTACCCATGTTGGCCACAAGGGGCTGAAGTGAAGCACCATTACCCCTCAGAACAATACTATGTGTCTGCAGGTTTAGGACAGCAATTGAGGGACTGCATTTCTTGCCGTTTTCCGCCCAAATACCACTTTTTTGTCAAACAACTTATAGTTTTTAAAGGTTTATTAGACCCAAATACTAATTCTAACAACAATTTAAAGGTTTATGCGTGTTTATTGTTTTAAATGCAAGTGAACGCGCTTCCGCCATAGACATCAAGCTCGCGCATCGTGCGATCACTGCTGATTGATGGCCTTTTGTACACTCACCGTCTGTCTGCTCCGCCCTTTGTCACTTGCAGCTTATAGCGACGACACAGCGGGCTGTTCTCATTCCCATTTCAGCAAATACCAACGTTTTGTGAAGTCCCTTTGGCGTCTAATAGAAGATTACAAAGCAAAGGTTACATTAGCCTCTGTTGCAGACAGACAGCCAGAGAGCAGAGCAGAGAGACAGCCAGAGAGCAGAGCAGAGAGACAGGCAGAGAGCAGAGAGACAGACAGAGAGCAGAGCAGAGAGACAGTCACACACAGTCATTGACACCCAAAAATGTCTCAAAGAGCAGAATTAAAAGAAAATGAGAAAATAGAGACAAAGGGCAGATCCTCTGCAGATACAAATAAACACTTCTTGTGTCTATGACTGGTAATAGAGATGGTAGGCTATATTTTAATATTGGTCTGAACAATAACCTATCAAATAATATTAATAATAAACATTTTAAACATTAAAACCCTGCTCAATCAGCCTTTCTGTAAACAGTTGTCTAAGTCTTATGAGCTGGTATGTGTTCAGTGGCTTTCTCTGTACCAGCACAGTGTTCAGGAAAAAATGTAAATACATTTTTCACACTACTTTTTGGTACCTAAGAGTTTTTGTTGCCGTGGTATCAAACAGGTATCAAGTATCCTTTTTTTTTTTTTTTTAACTAGTGTTGTATCAAAGTTCAAAATGCTGGTATCGTGATCAAGACAATGACTATCAACCAATTACAGATGCCTTACCTTTTACACCTGCTGCTTCTGATTTGATTCACCCATTTTCAAAACATTTAACTTGAAATTTGTCTTGAAGTAGTGACAATTGAATGTTTTTAAAAGTTATGTCCATGTTTGCCAGATAAAGAAACATCCAGAACTTAAAAGGATCTTGTTACAAAACTCTCTTTTCCACCTGTTCCTGAGTCAGAAGAGCCGGGAGAAAATACAATAAAGGACTCGGACTTCAACACATCAGCCACAGCTTCAATGGGGGCTTTCTGTTAACATGATAACACAGTATTGGAACACACGGACAATGTGATTACTCTGTTTTAGGCCTTTGCCATCAGTGTGTGAATGGATAAACCAGACATGTAGTATAAAAGCAGCTTTGAGTGGTCGGAAGACTAGAGAAACGCCATATAAGTACAGTCCATTTACCATTTGTATGGGATCGGTGCCATTACTATTCAAAGTGACAATTATAGATTAACATCATATGTAGAGGCCGGGATGTGTTTTCTCACTTGACACAATGGGTGTGTGTGGGCGGAGCTGTGTGTGTGTGGGTGTGTGTGTGTGTGTCACTGGGGCTGACTGATGGGCTAATGAGTATCACCTGCATCTACCTGTGAATTTGTTTGATACCGGGAGAGAGGAGGCAGGGTGCTTATATTTTCTGTTGACCGCTAAAACCTTTTTCCACCATATAGTCTAGTCCTGCAAGTCACTCTACATTTTTGATGTGTGTCGGAAAGTATGTTTGATTGAAAGTCAAATAAACAACCGCAACTGCAGTAAAGGCTTCATGTTTCCTCCGTGGATTCAGCGCGTCAGACAGATCCCTGTATTCCCCTCTCTGTGACTAATTTAGGTCTGGATAGTCACGAACATCATACATACCACTAATGTCATAGCTTATTTAATTCAGGAGAGACACGTAAACTACACTGAACAAAAATATAAACGCAACACTTTTGTTTTTGCTCCCATTTTTCATGAGCTGAACTCAAAGATCTAAGACTTTTTCTAAGGTACACAAAAGCCTATTTCTCTCTAAATCTGTGTTAGTGAGCACTTCTCCTTCTCTGGTCAGAAAACCAGTCAGTATCTGGTGTGACCACCATTTGCCTCACGAGAGAAATAGGCTTTTGTGTACATAGAAAAAATCTTAGATCTTTGAGTTCAGCTCATGAAAAATGAGAGCAAAAACAAATTGTTGCGTTTATATTTTTGTTCAGTCTAAGTCAAGATCAATATGTATTATTCACAGATGATATGGTCATTAAGTAATGCCTCAAAGACTTTGGTTCATAGCAATAGAAGTTAATTTAATAGAAAATTCTCACAATTGAGTTTCACTTTCACTTCCCGTTGACTTTACTGTGGCTGTTACTCTTGCAGCTGACCATCACAGTGTGGTGAGCAATGAGAACAGAGACAGATAGACTTTCTCAACAAAGCTCCAAGATTTCACTTCTGATCATGAGCTGAGTCCAGGAGGGCTGGAAGGATATCAGATGGATGTCACCTACAGAGACATCTTACCTGAAGCTAACTGACCGGCGAGGATAGATGTTCATGATTTATTTTCTCTGAGCTGAGATGTTGAGTTTATCTCTCAGAGATGGTGAACCAACAAGAACCAACATGAATCAAGGAAAAGTCGGAATAATTATAATTCTGTTCAAGAACCTCAAAGAGAGACGTATTTCTAAAGTTCCTTTTTATGGGAATTCAAAAGGAGCCACAGTCGAGCCACGAGGGCACTTTTTTACTGGGTGGATTGGTAATGACTGGAACTACCCAACATTTCATATACCTGCTTTGGACCAGTGATATTTTCTTAAAGGTATTTCAACATGTGAGGTAAGTACATGATCTTGATATTTCTTCTACCACTTAAAAAGATTGAGATATATTATTTGATATTGTTGCCATCTGAGAAAGTCTTAGTTTAGTTTTAGTTTTATGTTTGTATTTATGTTGTTTTTTATGTTACTACTTGTATCTGCCTGTAACATGTAAAGTCCTTAAGAACTGACCTTTGAAAAGTGCTATACGGTGGATATACCAGGGGTGTCGGTGTGGCTCAGTCAGTTGAGCAGGTGCTGTATGAACAGAGGCAAAGCCCTCGACGGGTTCGATGTGGCTCCATCTCGCGGCTCTTTGTTACATTTCCTGGCTTCACTTCTTCACTTCCTTATCAAATAAAGGCAAAATGCTGAAAATAAATCTTTAAAAAAACTCAATTACAACCAAAAAAAAATTATACTTCTAACAAATAGTTTGAGCTGATTTGTAATTATTTTCATGCCCTCCACGATGACTTTACTTTAATAATGTCCTAGAACGGATGTGCCAGTATCTTGTGTAATCTCATTATAGATCCCTCATATCTAGCGGAAGGGCACATGGACGCCCCACGACAGGTATAAGCTTTGCTTTCACATACATTAGCAAAAATGTACAGTTGTTTTACACAAACATAGCATGTTAGTGATGTTTTCAGCAGCCGAGGAAGTTTATTTTTCTACTTATTCTTGTGAAATGACGAAGTGAAAAACCGTTCTGTGGTTCACGAAGGGCTGAGGGCCGGTTCGATGCTGCTTGCAACACTAGTTGTTCGCGTTACCCTGGAAAAGTTTTGCAGTGTGTTGATAATTTGAATGATTTTGCAGATTTCTGTGGAGTGTGTTGGTAGTATTGGGGAGCAATCGGGTCAGAGCAACTGCAGTGACGGATTTATATCGAAGTTGCTCTTTTATTCCAGGTGTTTATTGGTGGACCTTTTCACTTCAGTCATATTGTGAACATAGATGTCCTGTTACCTGTTAGACCATCAGGATCAGGAGATGAAGCCTCTGAGATGGACTGGGAGACTACCAGGTAAAAATCTAACTGTAAAAATATCTGAACTGAAACATGTTCGAGCAAATAAAAGTTATAAAAACTGTTGACATTATTAAAGCTCAATGTTAGGGAACATCATATACTGGGAACTCTATTGATGATGTGAGGGATATTTAGAACTCACACACGGGGGTAGAATCAATGTACGACTTCATTTTCTAAATACATTTTTAATTTGACAATAATGACGTACAGTATATCTTGGAACTATTTTCAGAAGCACTGCTCTTTGAAATATGCAGTTCATGACATTTTCACTTGAATCATAGTTTGATCATATTATGTCCTGTTACCTTTAGACCATCAGCCAATCAGGCAGGTGAAGAGTCAGAGTGGGAGACCAGGGAGATGGAGTGGGAACTGACCAGGTGACAACCTCAGTCTATTAAGTCACAAATTGTGTTTCAGTTATAATTTAGCACTGATAGCTAATGTGAGAGATCACTGATTGATTGGCTCTCTCAAATCTGCCTGGTTTAGAAAAAGGTCACACAGGTTATTTATTTTATATTCTAGCTCCGTCCACCAGTCACTTAGAACTGAAGAAGCCTTCGACCAAGAACTCCAACCAGGTCCAGCTGCATTAAGCTTTGAATGTTAGCCACTACTGTCTCAGAGGGTTTGAAATATCTAAGCCAGGTAGTCTTCTGAACGCTTCAAGTACTTAACCAGTCAGAAATGCTCAGCGATGAATGCCAGCCCCCAAAGTCCCTGTACTATCAGAAAGAACCCTTTAGGGCTTAAAACAAGGTCCCTGGGATTTAACTTAGACCCTGGTCCCTGCGGTCGTAACTCATTAGTTCAAGTCCTTAGCCTCTTGGAAAAGTTCCTGCAGTGGAAATATAGCTTATACATTTAAAGATGCAGGTTTGAGACAAACTGATTCACTGAGTGAAACACACATACTTTTGATCTAAATCTGATAAATATATAAAACTACATACCCGTGAGGAGAAAGTAGTCTGCTAAGATTTGAAAGTCTTCTGAACACTGTGAGTGCTGTTGTTTCTCAGACATCGATGATGCGCAGATGATGAAAAGAACTTCCGTTGACACCGACTTGTTTGTATATAAGCACAGATTCATTACAAAGAATCAGCATCAGTCAGGCTTCATGAATACCTGGGAGATCACCTCGGCCAAATAGTGTCTCCCCGAAACACAGTCCAACATGCACTTATATATGTTCCAGGTGTGTTTATGTTTCTCTTACCATGTGTTTCACATGAGGACGAAACCCCTTTTCTTTCAACCCAAAAAACTCTTAACTCATCAACACATTAGATATGGTCCTCTCCTCATTGGCATGTTTATAGTACCATATACATCATTTTAGACAGGGCATATACCATTAGTTTTACTACTCCTGCACAACAACATTCCAGAGTCACTTGTAAGCAACTCACATCTCAGGTTAGATACTACAGTAGCTAATCAATCACAAACATTCATCATTGCTATTCCCACCCCAAAGTCTTTAACCATAGAATACCCCACCCCACCCCCACCTTATGGTGGTACAATAAGGTCCCTGGGACTGTATGAGACCCTGGTCTCTGCAGTGGAAACAGAACGAGTACCTCCTAAAGTCCCTAGTCCCTGGGGAACGGGAATAGTCTTTGCTCATGTACAGTTGTGGCATCTGTTTTCATCTAATCGGCACGAAATAATTAAAGCTCATTAGTTTATAAATGACTTAACAAAGTCAGATCATGTTAAAGCCCTGATAACAATGTTTTATCAATCTTTTATTGAGTCTGTGCTGACCTACTCTTTAACCTCAATGAACCTCACAAGACATATGAGGTGGTTAAAGTCTGCAGCAACGAGATCAACTCTGCAGGATCGTCACAGCACTGAAAGTAGAAAGCAGAATCCTGTCTGATGTCTGAACTGAGTGTTTTATTATCTTTTTAATTCGCTTGTACACATTGTTATGTATATGTGTGCCTTGTGTTTAATGCATGCTAAATGTCATGTAAATAAATGACTCATTGATTCTCATTGCAGTAATGTGGCATCCCAACCTGCCACAACGGAGGAGACCCCAATGGAGGTGGACTGAAAGAGAGAGCCTCATCTCAAGGTAATGCCACAAAGATTTGTGTCATGTTTGATCGTCGTCTCACTTTGTAACCTGCATAATGTGGATTTAGGACCAAATACGTTGTTGGTACTGCACAGTTACAACACGATCATGTGCCTGCAACTTCATTAGGCTGCCAATATCAGCTTTTCTTTGATCATAGTGGTATTGATGTGTAGTTTTAGTCATTCATTTAATTATGAAAAAAAAAAGATGGCTTGTCGTTCTGTCATTTTGTTTTGCTGAGCAGAATCTGAATTGAATTCACCTGTTGGTTTCTACTGACTGTGTTTTAATCTGTTTGTTTTTAGGAGGATTGTGATCCAACATATCCTGTTTGAAAGAAGAATCAAGTATTTCTGATTCTTATTTATTATAAATAAATGTTTAAAAAAAAAAACCTTTTTGTTTTCTTTCTTTTTTTTTTTAAATTTAATATTTTTGCATTTTAAACACAGAGAAGAGACAAAACAATAACAGACAAACGATAAACAAAACATGACTGTGTGGGGAAGGGTGGGGGGGGTACATGAAATCTTGCAGCCTATCCTTTTCACCAAGTTTAGAATTATACAGATAAGAATATAGAATATAAGAGGTGACTTAAATACAGGTTCAGGTGATTGGTATACAATCACATGCACACAGATACAAATATATACATACAAATACAGTTATGTGCATATATATATATATATATATATATATATATATATGTATATAAGTCTGTCAGCAAACTGGCTGCTCTCTCCATATTAATTAAATCTAGGTTATCCTCCAGCCATGCCCCCTTAAACATGTAGGAGGCGGGCTTTATGAGCTATACTGCAGCCAGTCAGCAGGGGGCGCCCGAAATGTTTTGGCTTCACTTTTAGGGAGCTGTCGTGTCGTCCATCTTGTTATACAGTCTGTGGTCGGAACTCACTGTTGTATAAATATATATACAAGCACAAGAAAAGGATAGATACTTTGTGTTACCAGGTTACAGCCTCAATGAAATTAAATTCTCTTTTTCAAGCTTGAGCTGCCAAGAGAGCAGCCAGGACACGAATAACACAAATACGACTATGGAACTCTACAAGTGAGTGAACACGAAATCCAGATAACATGCAAAACTAGGGCAGCGACAGAAATCCAAACAGGTTAAAATGTTGTTAAACAATTTCAGTAAAAAGCAGTCCGCTGACTATTTTCATGATCTGAAAAATAAATTCATAACTCTCCTGTATACATTTCTGTTGCAGCCTTATGCTAAATTCATTTCACTTAAAGTGTTCCCTTCTCAACCTTCAGTACATGTCCCGCGGCTGTGTGACTCACAGGAAGCGTTATGTCATCCTCTTCAACATGTGATTAATCAGGAGGTAGGGTTTCGAGTCTGTGCACAGTTTTAAATAGATTCGATCCGCTGTTGTGTAAGTCTGTGAATTAAATATAATGTATGATGACTGTTGGTCACATGAAGGCATCACTAATGAACGTCATATCACATTAAATGTATTCACTCTTCTGTTGTAATTCTGCATGACTACAGCTTCAGTGGCGTCTCTGCTGCTCTTTATTCTTACCTCTGCGTCCCGTGTGATCCAGATTTAAAGCTCTCTTTGTCTGCTGGTTTTCTGCACTTAGTACTGTCTGCTTTCAATAAACCCTGTTTTAATGTGTTTTTAAGCTCCAGACCAAATTTAGACCATTTCTATAATAACAAAAAAATCCATCTGCAGCACTGTTCCAAGTCCTGATCGCATTAATGGATATATCTTCCCCTAAAAGAGAGTTTACAAATATCAAATGATGAAGATGCAACTGATTAACCGCTGCTTCATATTGCGAGACTCGGAAGCTTCAAAAATCAACCACTCAATAATGTTTGTAGCATAAAAACAACACAAAAACACATTTTCATTTTGTTTCATTCTGCATGCAGTTGAACTATCCGACGTTTAGACCTGCTACTCCTTCGCATCGAAAGGAGCCAGTCGAAGCGGTTCAGGCATCTGATCAGGATCCCTTAGGACGCCCCCCTCTGGAGGTTTTCTGGGCACGTCCAACTGGGAGGAGACCCCAGGGCAGACCCAGAGCTCGCTGGAGGGATTATGTGACTCACCTGGCCTGGGAACGCCTCGGGATCCTGCAGGAGGAGCTGGAAAACATCGCTGCGGACTAACTATTTTAGTTCAGCTGTTTGTCTTCCACTCAGGAGACCACTGTTCCTGTCTCAATAAACTGAAACTCTAATTCAGTGTAAATGTTTTATTTAAACTCAAACCATTCCATTGCTAAAGATAATCCAGTTTCGTTGTCTTAACTGTGGCAGAAATCCCGAAGATAAAAAGCTGAATCATTTTGGTTCGGGGAGAATGAGAAGTTGGACTGAGCATGATATTTTAAAGTATGATATATATCGTATAATTTAGCAACATTTAGTTTATATTTCAGTAACGTTAATGATGTTGAGTTTGAGAGTTTAGATTTACCTCATTTAAAACATCTGCAGGAAGTGTAGTTGATGCCGGGTGTACAAGGAGCAGAGTACCTCCGCTAGTACCGCTCTAACACTGCATGTCACATTCACCCTTTCACACACACATTTACACACCGATGGCAGAGGCTGCTACGCAAAGTGGAAAGCAGGATCTAGCCGAGCGGTCGCACAGCTGCTGGCCTGGGGGTCAGGACAGATGGGTGGAGTAGATCTGGATGGGGGAACAGAGATGGAACAGCTCTGGAGGATAGAAAGGACGTGGGGGTCTCTCTGGAGACCGGGCAGACGAGCAGGACCATTCTGGAGGCGGGGCACGTGCAGGATTGCTCTGGAGGCAGAGCAGATGGTCATAACCAATCTGGAGGGTGGCTACATGAGCAGGACAGCTCTGGGAGTCTGTCAGACATGTAGAGCTGCCCTGGAGGATGGACAGGAGGCCAGGCAGACGAGCCGGACCGCTCTGGAGATCAAGCAGCAACAAACTGTTCTGCCTGCACCCCTGACCTCGCACATCCAGGCTGCTCACAGAAACCTGCATCATGCAGGCCGCAGGTTGGACACTTGATCTCTCAAGCTCTCCACCATGACACTGTTTCCTGACTCCCACCTGAAATAGTCAAATATGTTTTTAAAGGAGTTGGTGGGGACCAAAACAGAGCGAAAAGAGAGTGCATGTTGGACTCAGATGCACACAAACAGAGCTCTGTATGAATGCTAATGTTGCTCTGTGTCAGCTGGATGTGTAAACAGACGTCTGTTTGCTGAGGTGTTAGCGTTGCCTGTTTGACCAGGACATTATATTTGACTTTGGTCAATGTTGCTGCCCCCTAGTGGTCAAAAAGTGAATTGATGCAGCTTTAATCATAACATGCATGTCTGGCACTTAATGTGTAAACTATTGTTTCTCCTTTAATAGTTTATAAATGATCAAAAATACATTCATTCAGTTTGTGAAGCTTTGATTCACTGAAATGTAAAAAAAAAAATCAAAGGTGTGTGTGTGTGTGTCTGCATGAGCGCTGAAAGGCTTCATTCATGTCTGTGTGTTTGAGGATGCTGGTGTGTGTGTATTGGCAGCATGTGGACACACCCACTGAGCGTGTGTGTGTGTGTGTGTGTGTCTAAGGGCTGTCTAAAAGCAGAAGTGGAAAAACTGCAGCTACAGTCAGCCCGTCTGAGGAACAGAGCAGCAGTGTGTCCCTGCTCTCCGTCGTCCTCTCATCATCATATCACTCTGAGCGTCCCAGCAGCAGCAGAGATGGTCCTTCATCACAAAGAGTTCAGCACCGCAGGGCAGACCGCCGGCCTGCAGATCTGGAGGATCGAGAGTCTGGAGCTGGTTCCTGTTCCAGAGAGCCTACAGGGGAACTTCTACACCGGAGACGCTTACGTGATTCTGAGCACGGTCAAGCAGAGAGACAGCTTCTTCTACCACCTGCACTACTGGTTAGGTAAGATAGTAAAGAGACGAAGCTTCTCAGTTTGGTCTGTTTTTTTTTTGTCTTACAAAATAAATGAGTCAGGTAATTGGATGGAACAGGCACTCGGGATAATCAGGGAGTCAAGGAAGGAAAGTGTTGAAGATGAAGTCCTCCTGTGTCAGAGACGACTTCCTCAGCAGCATCAAAGCAACAGAGATCGAAAAGAGATCAGTCAAACGTTCAGTATTAGAGCCACGTACCGCACAAAGACATAGATCTGAAGTCAAATCAAAGGTAGATTTGGTTCATTTTCTGGGGTTTTCTGGAGATCTCGACTTATTTATCTCGTCATCTGGAGATAACAACGCTGCAGCACCGTAACGTCAGATGATCATAACTCGTATCCCCAGAGCAGCAAGAGCACCAAACAAACACAGAAACAGGCTCAACCCTCCTGTCGTGTTGGTTTCTCTCGACTTACTTTGGTGTTTTATCTGCTCTTACGTGAACACAAAAACCATCAATCATCACCAAATGTTATTTAATACCTTTTTAAGCTGTCAATAATGTCTCACACTAGTGGTTAACATGATAACTGCAGTGAATATACAAAGAATAGACACTAACAATGTGTTCCAAAATGAATCGGTGTTATCTTCCACTTCTGAGACGTCCTCCTCTGTCTCTGGTTCTACTTCAGTCTCCTCTTCTTCTGGTTCAAAACTTGTTCAGTCTGAAGTGTGCTGATCTCCAGAAAACAACTGAAAGGACTCGTTATCACAGGACAACAGAGTACATAGATGCATGTCCGCTCAGGGCTTCCGTACATTTTGACTTTGGACAAAGAAAAACATTTAAACATTTCGACTTTATTCAACATTTGAACTTAATCCTGAATATTTAGATTTGATTGTGGCTCTACTTTCTTTTGACGGACTTCTTTCCACAAGTGTATGATTACAAGAAATCTTATTTTACTTTTAGCCTGGCACTTAGTTTGACTTTATTTACAACATACAACATACCAAACACTTTGTTTGTATTTATGATTGAAATTTATTTTTTATTTTAACACCTGTCCGTCAAACTGCATGTTCACCTTTATTCACAGAATTCTATTTAACATTTTGTTTTTATTCTTAAATGGAAAATAAAACAAAGATCTACCTCCTCTTCTGCTGAATATCTGATAACGGGATGTTAGAAGGTGAAGTCATGTTTGGTAGTCATGAAAGGAAAGGAGATAGAAGATATGTGTCACATCAGAGTCTAAAGAAAGACTTGCTCAGCTGCATTCAAGTGAAAGGAAACATTTATAAAGATAAAAACAGAATCTTTACGGCTGTATTTTTAAGTTTAGAATAAACACCATCATTTCTTCCTAAAACGTTCAGCAGAACTGTTTCAGTCCGTTCAGGAGAGTCTGGACTCGACTTTTCCAGTTTGACGACTTCTCTGAGTGATTCCAGCCATGCAGGCAGTCAGTCAGAGACACAACAACAAAGTGACAGCCATCCTACCAGCTGTTTTCACAGCGCGTCCACGTGGAAATATTAACACACTGACTGACCAGCTTCTGTGTGTGTGTGTGTGTGTGTGTGTGTGTGTGTGTTCTCTGTGTGGATACAAGTAAACACACACTGCACTGAGTTACTGTCAGGGCTGAAAAAACACTGAAACACTTGAATGCACCAAGAATGAAAAAGAAATACATAGTTTAGACCGAGATGAAAGGGTAACTGGGATCTACACTCTTACATAACTGGGTCAAAAAAAACACTGGAGTTTGCATGTTCTCCATGTGCATGCGCATAATAATAATATAAAAAAAAACAAAAAAAAAACAGGAATTATCAAATATAAACCGACATAAAAATAAGACGATTTACGTGAATGAATAAATGCAATCTTGATAAAAGTAGAAAAAATAAAATGCACTGCAGAAGTAACAAAAAACTTTAAACCAAACAATGGTGATGAAAGGTTGTAGAACAATGATGAGTCTTAGTTTAGAACACTTTAATGGAGATGGAAGCAGCGGTGGTTCTTGAACAATTTTACTGAGGGGGGCACAGGGGGGTACAAGCCCCCCCCCCTCCGAAAGCTCTATGATGGATGGATGGAGATGGAAGACTGTTTAGGCAACTGACTATGCGCGATCACCATTTGTTTTAAAGCTTTCAAATGACTAATTAAGATAAATATAGAAGATAATAATGAGGGTTAAACTGAGATTCTTGATGGTGTAAATGTTTAACTACACTGCTGGATGGACGTTTGTTTCATAAAATAGAAACAGAAGAAAATCAGGAAAAGGACAAAAAGCTCTACACAAAAACAGAAAAACATGTCAATAAATGTGCATTTAACTTTAGAAAAAATAAACTATGAAGCCAATCGCAGAGGTCGTACGTTTAAATATATGTTTAAAGCAGAAAGAAGATTATTATGTGAGTTAAACTGCTCTGATGCAAGGAGACTCTGCTTCTGTCAGGCTTTCAGGCAAAATGTCCAACAAGAGAAAGAGACGTCTCATCACATTAAATAACTGCACGGATTCTAAAAAACACGAGTATTTATTAGGAATACTTGAATATGAAATCGTAGAATATATTTATCACAAAAGTATTGACAAAAAACACACAGGTGGCCTAATTTCTGACCAACGTGTTTGGGATAAAAGTAAAGTAACGTTCATTTACACATGAAGCCATATTCGGACGAACTCACTTGAAGTTATTTTCTACCTTTTTCATATTTCGACAAGTTACATGTTCAGACTCACACCAACTCTGAATGTATAACTGTCAAGTCTTTCATGGGCGTCTGACACATCTTCTTCTTGTTGCCCCAGAGCTCCGCTGTGGTCCAAAGACCATCAAAGGACACATCAATGAGCCACACTGTTGCACTGGCTCCCATGTTCCTTCTTTACCACGGACACACACACTGTACTTATATATATTTACTCAGTCCCACACAGACCATCTAGCTGTCCCAAATGCTCATGAGATCGCATCACATGTGGATTCATCCACCGCTGAAAATAGTCCCCATAATTGTTTCATCCGTCCACATTTTGAAACATCTGTCTCTGATCATTTAACTATTAAAACTTCCTCTTCTGTTAACTGGAAACTTCTTTCCCATCAGTTTCATGAGGGTGAAAATCCGGACACATCTCAAAAACTGAACTAAAAAACTGTTTTTTAAATGTGTGTGTGTTATTGATACACAAATGTTGTGTTTGATCAGACGTAGCAATTAAAAACACCAAAGACACACAATCACACAAACAAACTTAATTATTCAGGCAGCAGCAGCAGGGGCGGATCCAGAGGGGTGGCCAGGGGTTGCCTGGTCACCCCTTGAAATCTGATTGGCCACCCCAAGTGCCACCTCAAAATCCTAAACTAGGATTGGCTATTTGCCTCGTCAGCGGTAGGATGTGTGTAAAAATCAACTATTTGGGCTGTGTTGTAACAAGCTGCTTGTAGCTTTCTTTCCATTTCAGTGTGGCACATTTCCTTTAATACTTTAAATTGTTACTCTGACCACATCGTCTGTTTGAATCCTTAAAGAATTAAGCTTAGAAGGAAGGGTAAATGAAATGCTATTCATTTGTGTGTGTGTGTGTGTGTGTGTGTGTGTGTGTGTGTATGGACACATACTTCATGCCACCCCTGCATAAGTCAGTGCCCCAGTTGGGCCACCCCAGTCAAGAAACCAGACCATCTACACCAGTTGGCTCTGTAAGATTAAATTGCTCTTTTTTTCAATTTCAAAAGAGTCTGGTGGCTTTGAAGAGAGGGATGTAACAGGTTTTTTTGGTTAAAAAAAATCATCTTCATCTTTAACAAAAATACATACATAAATTGATCTGTGTCTATCTGATTATCATATACACATTTAGTAGTAATATTATTATTTTTAGATAGAATAATAATACTTTTTTAACTAGAAACGGCTGTTCCTGTTCCTGCTTCCTTCAAAGCCACCAGACTCCATTGACAAAAATAGTAATTTTACCTTGTAGAACAAAGGGAGTTGCTGGTCTGCTGCTGCACTATCAGTTAGTGTTTTTTTGTGTTATTGTGTGTTTAAAAAATATTGTGTAGTTCCGAACTAACCATTTAAAACGGCAAAGTCACATTACATTCAAATAATAATAATGCACCATGTATAATCCACTAAGTACTGTAAAATGTGATGTGTCTGAGGTTAGAATCTGCTGCTTCTGATCAGTGAGCATACTTCCTTCCTGCAGAGAAACTACATTTCCTCTGAGAGCAGAAAGTCAATACCACTTAGATGTTTACCCTGAGTTACGACCCATCTGCATGAATCATTAAGCATCTTACATGCAGATGGACTCCACACTTCCTTCCTGTCACAGCGAACCACAGCAAGATAAAACACTTAACACGCAGTTTGAGTAGAAGCACAGTGAAAGAGGTTTCTGCTGATGCTGAAAACACCCACCAACAGTCACACTGCAGAAAATGCATCAAGACATTCAACATTAAATACTGACGATGTTTTTCAGTCATTCCTTAAAGTAAGATTAGCTTGTGCATGCTTCAATCTGTGCACAACTCTCCTCAGGGTTAGCAGGTGAAACATGGGGGTAATGCTGGTACCTGCAGCAGTGAAACAGGCTGTAATGGCTGCAACTTAATCCTTGATGGGTCAAAGGTCGTCCACTAAAAGTTCTTGTTGTTTCCACTGACAGGCTCAGATTGTTATTCTAAGTGTGTGACAACATCAAAGAAAGGATCCCTACAGAGATAGACCTTTTTGTTACAGAGGAAGATGATTGTTTTAACCACAAACAGACGTTACATCGCTCTCTGCAAACACACCAGACTCCATTCAGAAAAACAAAAAGTTCTACCGCACAGAACAGGGGAGTTACTTGGTTTGTTCTTTTTGTGTAATTTGGTGACTTTTCTTTTTAAAATGGTTATTCTATCTAAAAATTAAAAAAAAACTTTTACTACTAAATGTGTAGATGATAATCAGATAGACACAGATCAATTTACGTATGTCTTTGCTAAAGAGGAAGGTGATTTTTTTAACCAGAAACAGACGTTACATTGCTCTCTTCAAGGCCACCAGACTCCATTAACAAAAACAGTAATTTAACGATACAGAACAAGGGAGCTGTTGGTTTAACTGGGCCTCAATCGGTTAGTTATTGTTTGGTTGACTAACCATTTCACAAAACAAAGTCAGACAATAGCACAAACAAATGACCTAATCAAGGCAGCGGTAGACCAGCAACTCCCGTCTTCTATGAGGTTTAATTACTGTTTTTGTGAATGGAGTCTGGTGGCCTGGAAAAGAAAAATGTAACAGCTGTTTCTGTTAAAAAACAAACAAAACAACCCAATAAACATCTTACATTTACAAAAGATCTTGTAGGAATCCATATAAATTATGTATTTATTTTGTCTCACTCAGTGAAGTCTTGGAATGGCACGATACCAAAGGATAGGATAACATGCACTGAAGACTATAGGGCAGTTAAATTACACACATAGTGTACAACGCTGTAGGGCATTTATTTTGGTTGGAGCATTTGGACTGATGCTGGAAAGAGAACATGAAGTTTTTCCTTTTAGTGTCTGACAGCAAGTATTCAGCTGTGGAAACAAACTCATTTAGACAGTTTTCTGTTTGACTTTCCTTTTGGATCACACCGGGTTCGTTGTGTTGACTTACTTTGAATACAGCCTTCAGTAAGGTTTCTTTCCTTTCCACATTATGCTCCTTTTCCTGGGCTTCATCCTGTCAAAGACACGCCCACTTAGAATCCCAGTTACAGAAATCTGTTGCAGATACTCACAAACTCACAAATAACTTGACTCTTTGAGGGCGGGATCAAACCAGCCTTGTTTAGTCCGACTGAACCGAACCCTGGAGCGTTTGTTCCTTCGGTGCGGTTCGTTTAGGTGGTGGTTGATTCTGGTGAGAACGTAAACGGACTTAAAGTAGGACCAAATACAGGAAACAAACCAGAAAACGGTTGTAACATTGCAGTATGTTTACAGGTGCTGACATTTGCAGAGACATGCAGCGAGATAAGTAGAGGACAGGCGTGGGGGAGCGACAAGGAAATAGAAAAATGGACGACCAAACAATTTCACAAATGCTCGTGGAAACGCACGAGAACACGGAGGTGTTCAAACTGTTCAGAGAAAAACTGAAGGAGAGTGGAGCTGATCGATCTGTGCAACAATGACGGTTAAAACATTTAAGTCCGCGACCATGTTAAGTGTGATCGATCAGTGTGCTCTCTTGCTTTGTTTACTTCAGGCAGGTTTAACACGTGGAACTTCTGACCAATCAGAGAGCAGTTTCCCCGCGCATCAAAACTTTTGGTCAGCTGGTAAAAGCTGCCGTGTGAGCACAAACCAAACAAGAGGCAAAATGTGACTTTGTAACAATTTGGTCTTTGATTCGGACCAAACTTACCGACTTTAGGTGTGAATGCGCCCTTAGTGTTTGCACATTGAGTCAATGATCTGGTTTAAGCCTGTGCTTGTCATTTAAAGGAAAAGAGTGCAGCCAGGATGAGAGCACTGCAGCGGCCATCTATACTGTGCAGCTGGATGACTACCTGGGGGGGAAGCCGGTCCAGTACAGAGAGCTGCAGGGGGTCGAGTCCACAGCCTTCACCAGCTACTTCAAGGGAGGGATCACCTACAAAGTACGGATCAAATCTGAAAACTGTGGAATATAGTTACACTGTTATATAAGTCTACAGATGCCTTTTAGTACCAGACACTCCACTAGCAGCTCCTAACAGATTAAACAACATCTAGATAATTTAATCATCTTTAAACCTGTCTGAAAATGTAAATGTTGTCCCGAAGTTAGCGCTGTTGTACTTCTTCCTGGAAACATAAAAATGCTTAAAAGATTTACAGCCTGAAGGAAGCTCGGCTCATTCTGTGTTAAGCCCTTTCTGGTTGACAAGAAGTTGCACTTGAACACACCACAAAGCATGGCTAATTAGCACGTACAACCTGTGCCTTCCTGTTTTCTGAGGTGAACTTTATTGATGAATCGTGTTTTTTCCCCCATAAATCCTGTTACAGGATTTAACTTGACCACAATGAGTCATGGGACAGAAGAAGAAGTCAGAGTTTAATGTCAACAGACGGGTGAATGAAGAAACTTTACAGTGTTTTCTCTTCCTCAGACAGGGGGCGTGGCCTCTGGCTTTCATCATGTGGTCACCAATGACCTTTCAGCAGAGAGACTGCTCCACATTAAGGGTCGGCGGGTCATCAGGGCGACGCAGGTCCCTCTGAGCTGGTCCAGCTTCAACAGCGGGGACTGCTTCATCGTCGACCTCGGGAGCGTAAGGACAAAGTGTCTCATGTTTGCCGAGGGAGGGTTACAAGTCTGTTGTAACGTTTATATGTGTACAGTGATTCCCCGCCTGCCTGTGTGTTTACTGTAGAAGATCTATCAGTGGTGCGGATCCAAGTGCAACAAGTTCGAGCGCCTGAAGGCAACACAAGTGGCCCGAGGCATCCGCGACAATGAGAGGAACGCAAGAGCGGAGCTGGTGGTCGTAGAAGAAGGAAGTGAACCTTCCACAATGACTGATGTGAGTTATTTCACATCAACAGTTCTTCGTCATGGACGTGTCTCATGGTGCGTCTGACTCAGAGTGGACACACAGAAAGAAAACCAGAGACATATTTCTGATGTAATAATGTGGCCAACATCATTCCTCCAGCCGGCTGTTGTCTGAGTTTCCACCTCGGCATAAAGATGTGTGAGGATCAGGCAGATTAGTCTACTGATGTAGAAAGAGCTGTTGCACTCAAGTTTATAGTGGGTAGTGGGCGGGGCCTCTGCAGATTGGGGAATTTATAATGAGGGAAGGAGGAGATGGATGCCTTTGGAGGATTTTTACAAGGTTATTAATCTTATTATGCAGAAAAAATATTTCAGACAGAATGTATTATTTCAAGCAGAGAATTGTGAGCGCTCTTTAACATACTGTAGGACATGAGACTGGTGCCTATCTTCTCATGATTGCGGAAATATCCCTCTGACAGATCCTAAATCTACAAAGACAGATCTCCTTGTTAGTGTAAATCATTATGTTGGTCTGTTCAGTGAATATTTTCCATCTGCTCAACAGTTTATAATATGGATTGTGGTAAAGCTCAACATGCTTTGGATGTTTGGATGTCGGATGCTGTTAAGTTTAACTCAGCCTGAATCACTGGATCCATCGAGGGTTTGTATTATCGTTGTTCACGTTACAGGTCCTCGGAGCGAAGCCGGAGCTTTCACAGGGAGATGACGATGATGACACGGAGGCAGACGTGTCCAACAGGAGAATGGCCAAACTTTACATGGTACAGTGTTCACACACACACACACACACAAACACACACACACACACACACACACGCACACGCACACGCACACACACGCACACACACACATGCAAACATACTCTCTGACTAAATGGCTAAATTGAAACATTGCTACATTTATTACACACACAGGAGTTCAGTGTCCTGTCTAGGACGTGCACAAGAGGTGGGGATTGAACCTGTGATCAGTGGACGACCCGAGAAAAATACAGTGAAAACGAGGAATAAAAATTCCGTTTCTAATAGAATAAATAAACACAAATAAACACACCACCACCTCTGCACCACCCTGCAGGAAGGAGCTGGATTTTATGTGAATCCAGCAGAAGCCACGCTTCATCCTGCTCGCTGCGGCATCTCTGAAAGTCTTCAGACGGGGACAGCAGTGTATGACGGCGTGTGGTTTGAGCCGGGGGTTCAACAACAATTGCCCAAAGTTTGACATCCAGAAGCGTCCCAAACACTGCAGAACAATAGAAAAGTAACATAATGTAGGCAAAGGGGCAGGGTCTCTGCAGACACAACAACACACCCTTCTAAAGGGTCGTAAGTGATCATTGAGAGGGATTATTTTTTAGTGAGTGCGCACCTGATGTTTTTTAGGGAAAATTCTTGTTAGTAAGACTTTTTGATGAGCTAAAAAAACCCCATCTTTTTATATGATTATTGTGTTGGTGTGTTCCCAGGTGTCTGATGCGTCAGGATCCATGAAAGTGACGGTGGTGAAGGAGGAGAATCCGTTCCTCCAGAGCGACCTGATCTCAGAGGAGTGCTTCATCCTGGATCACGGCAGAAACAGGATGATATTTGTATGGAAAGGTAATCAGACACTGACTGTTCACACTGTGCAGCAGGTTGTGTGAGTTCTTAAAATCAACCACAGTTTAATCTCTTTTATGTCCATCAGGGCACAACGCCAACCCCAGTGAGAGAAAGGAGGCGATGAAAACAGCCGAGGGCTTCATCAAACAGATGGGCTACCCTGCAAACACACAGGTTCACTTTCACTTTTATACTGTATGTGTTATTTTTAAGGAGTGTTTTGTTGCATGGATTTGGTTATGGTTTTGTTGCTGTTGTTCCTGCAGATCCAGGTGTTACCTGAAGGAGGAGAGACCCCCATGTTTAAGCAGTTCTTCGTGGGCTGGAGGGACAGAGATCAGAGCGATGGTTTCGGGAAGGTGTTCGTCACTGAGAGGGTTGCGAGGATCCAGCAGGTGGAGTTTGACGCCTCAAAGCTCCACGAGTCCCAGCAGATGGCAGCTCAGTACAACATGGTGGACGATGGGAGCGGAGACACACAGGTGAGCAGGCTTCAGACTCCTCCACCATCATTTTGCTTTTGGATTTTGAAGGGACCAAACCAGAGTGAGCACTCTATGAGGCACAAACGTGACTCCAGAATGTTTCTCTGTTTCACCCTGTTCTCACTCCCAGCAGATTGATCAGTCGCTCAACACTTTATTTATGGAAGCTGTGCTCTTGCTTAATGTTTCGATGTGCTGTTCAAGCCAGTATGAAGAGTGTGGAGGTCAACTTGGGGAGGTGATCAGGGACTAAAGCATGGGTTTAGACGCTAAAGGGTTTAGTAGGTCGCTTTAGCTGCCGTATTTGTCGAGTGAGGGTGGAAAACCTGTTGCAGCGTCTGTAGCCCCTTTCACACATGCACTCCTGACATTTTCCTGAACATTCCAGGACCGTCTGCCTCTGAAATTTTCAAGAGTTGCCCTCTCACACATGTCCCTCACAGCAGGAGAAATGACATTGTGAGTGAAAAAATCAGAATGCAAGTTGGATTTTTTGCTGACTTTGTAAAACGTGCAGCTCATGATGAACGTGAACAGAGCAGACACACGTAGTGAGAGAAAGAGCCGTTGTGTGCAGGTACAGCAGGTGAAGAAGGTGTGTGGGGAGAAATAAGAAGGACACATGCAGCCCAACCAGACAATGTCAGGAAATGTTGGGAGTGCAGTCATGTGTGAAAGGGGCTTTTATCTGCTGGATCAGCTGACAGGAAATGGTGCAACAACACATCAGCCATCAAAACCTGAGTCTTCAGTCACAAAGTTACCAAAATATTTAAGTGAACTAACTTAACTAGAAACTGAAAATGCAAAAGAGAAAGGTCGGTTCCACCTTAAACTAAATCTCAGAGTTCATTCCAAGAAAGACTTGACCTGAAACTGACCCCGGCAGCACCTGAAGTCTGGACTGTGGTTAATGAAGGAAGAACCTTTAACCAAAATGTTGTCCTCTCTTTGTCATGATCCTCACATGCTTCCTGTTTCCATCCGTCAGATCTGGAGGGTGGAGAGCAGCGGCAGAGTTCCTGTGGACCCAAAGAGCTACGGTCAGTTCTACGGCGGCGACTGTTACATCATCCTGTACACGTACGGGAAGAGACAGATCATCTACACCTGGTACGCCTCCGATCGGTCCCAGAGACGGTTTTACATAAATGACACAGAGACGCTCTGTGAGACGCTCTGATGCTCCACTCTGCTTCCTCTCTTATCTACACCACATCTGTGCTTCATTTTCATATTTTCAGAGCATCTAAATTTCCAACTGTTGAGTCGAAATGACACATTTAGTGCTTTGTTTTTGTATTTTATCAAATTACCGTGTAACGTGAAAGATGTCCACCCTACAGAAAACTATGCCGTCGGCTCTCTGAAGCTTTTTAAGTACTTTGATTTGATTTAAAGGCATATTTATGCAGGCTTAAAGAATATTAACTGACTTTTAGGCAACAGGGGAGCAGAACTCGCCGTCTGGACATATTATTACCTAATAAACTTGATATATTGCTTATGTGTAGCAAACAGTTGCCTTTTAACCCATTTGGCATGCATGGAGCAACATTAGCATCCAATCTGAGCGAGGTTTGTGTCCCTCTGATGAATATAAGATCTCTCGTTTTAGCTGTTTTAGTCTCCACCAGCTCTAGCTCCACTTTAGCTGATTAATGCTCTGCTATTTTCGCTAGGAGCTAACTTTATCTGCTGTTAGGTGCTGACAGGAAGTGTTGTGTACTGTAAAACCAAAATGATTTAGTTAAATTAGTTCAGCTTTAGGTTTACTATATTTTAATCTTGAGACACTGATCTTTGTCACGTGTCTCTTTCCGGTCTGCAGGCAGGGAGCTAGCTGCTCTGTGGACGAGCTGACGGCCTCGGCCTTCCTGACGGTGCAGCTGGATCGATCTCTGGGAGGGAATGCAGTTCAGGTATGAAGAGAACATGAACAGAATGTGCCTGAAAGTGCTCATAAATCTCTCTGCCTGCGCCTGGTGAGGTTTGCAGGGCCTTGACACACTAAACTGAACACCACTGTATGAATAATATATAGGAAGTCCTTTTTTTAAAGGATATGCCGCATCATCTAAACATGGATCTAATACAGCAGTTGTTGGTCATTGTTCCTTTTGGTAGTGACAATCTAAAACTCAAAAAAAGGAAGTGCTGAACATCACCAACAAAGGTTCAGAAGGTCGAGCAGTCAGAGAAGCAGACTGCAGGTCTTAAAACAAACCCTTTGGTTAGTCTAACTTATGTAGAACATAAGGTCCAGATGCATAATAACATGATCACCAAACAGTCTGTGGTAAATATCCAACAGCTTCAGGAGGAAACAAGGCATGTTGTGTTAAATATAAAGCATTAGACGTGCTAAAAAAGGGCTTTTTGTTAGCTTTGTACAGAGCAAGGCTAGCTGTTTCCCCTTGTTTCCAGTCTTTATGCTAAGCTACGCTAACCCCATCCTCGCTGAGGCTTCAAAGCGTAAAAGGGTCAAGCTATTACTTTTAAATAGCAACCAAGCACTATATAAAGATCAAAATGGTAATGACCTGCAATATTTTAAAAGCCACCTCCTGCCTAACTTGATGTCATTTTAAAGCATTGGCATATGTGATGGAGTACGGGGGCCATGTGAAAGCAAAAAATGTGTCAAATTTGAGGCTGTGGTTTCGGATGTTTTTATATCAGAAGAGCGGCCAGCTGCCTCGGCTGAAATGAGGAATGTGGTTGTCCTTAGTTAACTCGCAATTAATCGCAAATTAATGGCACATTTTTCACCTGTTCTAAATGTACCTTTAAGAGATATTCTTCAAGTTTTTAATCCTCATGTCAACATGGGAATGGACAAACATGCTTCCTTTATGCAAATGTATGTTAATTATTATTGAAACATTCCAAAACAATGACAAATACTGTCCAGAATATTCTACAGAATAACCTCAAAGGTACTGCACGCTCAAAAAATCTGCTGAAAGCAGAACATGGCAAACTGAAGCCCAACAAGCAACAACAGACGGCATACTGACCTGAATGTAACATTCAGTATAAGTCAGTGAGTCTGCAGCAGGAGATAAAATAACATCATGTTAGTCAAAGTTTAATCACTTACAGACATTTTTCACAACCTGGTGCTCTCTGCATCAGCTGTGTGCTCGGCCAGCAAGTGGTATTTAAGACTCGACGTCCTCGGGTGGTAACTCGGTTCACATCGACAGGAAATACAAATAAGTGTTGTCTTATCCAGAGAACCATCTCGCAGGGCTTTGAGGCTGAACATTTAAAAGACCCTTTTGTTGATCCATTTCTGCTCACGGCTGCATTGCTTTGTGATTTCCAAAACTACGGGGCGGGCGGAGGGTCATTATAATGGAACGCACGTGCGTTAATCTCTCATCAAAATAAGTAGTTGCATTTGTCAGCCCTGATATTAATATTATAAAGAATTATGAATGGTACACAATACATATATATATATATCATCTTTAGGTCAACTCAGTGAGAGAAGGAAGTCTGTCTTGTTGAATGCTTCTCCTTTAAATGAACATGATGATGACTTTAAATGTTGTGTGTGTCATCAGGTCAGAGTGTGCCAGGGTAAAGAGCCTCCTCATCTGCTCAGTCTCTTCAAATCTAAACCCCTGGTTGTCTATAAGAGTGGTACGTCCCGCCTTGGAGGTCAGGCTCCCACGCCTCCCACCCAACTGTTTCAGGTCCGACGGAACCTCGGCACCATCACCAGGATCGCTGAGGTGAGGAGTCTCCTGCTGCTGTTTCTACACAAAGTAAATCATCCCTCTTTTTATTTGAATATGTTAAATGTCTGCTGTGTTTCAGGTGGACGCCGTCGCAGCCAGTCTGAACTCTAACGATGCCTTCCTGCTGAAGATGCCTGGTGGGCGGGGCTACCTGTGGATGGGTAAAGGAGCGAGTGGGGAAGAGTTAAAGGGAGCTGAGTACATGAGCAAAGAGCTGAAATGCAGCAGCGAACGCATCACGGAAGGAAATGAACCAGGTCATTGTCTACATTTAACCTACATACATATAGTAATCTGTGTCTATCTAATTATCATCTACACATTTAGTAGTAATAAGACCTTTTTGTTAAACAGACAGATACTTGTTTATTTAACCAGAAACAGCTGATAATGTTGCTTCCTTCAAAGTCACCAGACTCCATTGACAAAAACGGCAATTTTACCTTGAAGAACAAGGGAGTTATTGGATAACTGCTGCCTGGATCAGTTAGTTAGTTTGTGTTATTGTGTGTTAAAAATATTGTGTTGGATCCAAACTAACCACTTAAAACATGAAGGTCACATAATTACACAAAAAAACTAACAAACTAACTCCTGTGTTCTGTGAGGTTAAATCACTGTTTTTATGAATGGAGTCTGGTGTGTTTGCAGAGAGCGATGTAACGTCTGTTTGTGGTTAAAACAATCATCTTCCTCTGTAACAAAAAGGTCTATCTCTGTAGGGATCCTTTCTGTCATGTTGTCACACACTTAGAATAACAATCTGAGCCTGTCAGTGGAAACAACAAGAACTTTTAGTGGACGACCTTTGAACAGGAACATTGTTGCCGCTGGCTGAAGCAACCTACTGGAGAAAATCAGATATTTTAAACCATCAAGTCATTTAGACTCCAAAAGTATGTAGAAAAAAAAAACAGGCCAGGGTGTAAAAATGCAGGATTTCTCTTTGAAACACTCGTGTCAACATGAGTAACAGCTGTGACTCCCAGCCAGAAAAACAGGTCACTAAATAAACTGTAACCTCAGCATGGCTAACTGTGTTGTGTACAAGACCAAGTAAACATGGAACGCGTGTCAGACAGCTTGATCAGTCCTGCCTAGTCAGAAAACAGACGTGCAAACATCCCTCGTGTCGGGATGGTTTCTTGTGTAGGGTGCGGTTCTTGAATACACTCTGCCTTCCCCTGACATGCAGGGTCAGGGTTAGTTTGTTTGTCTCTTGAGTGCGGTGTAACACTGCCGTCAGTCACACACAGAGACCTGTATACCCCTCTTGTGACAAAAAGGAACATGTCTGATATCTCCTATAAGAGCTTCTTTATTATTTTTGTCGACCACAGGGGATGACTTTGTGTGATTTCAGTTGGACTTTACGATGAATAGAGATCAGTGTCTCAGGGCTCATGTGACATACAACATAAAACATACAGTATACAAAATGCGCATGACGGTGTTCATGACACTGAGGCCTTTATACTTAAATATACTTAAGATCTAACGCACTGGGAAGGTCACATCCTGGGGTTTCTGATGATGTCACACATGTGGGGGTGGTATACTGTGTGGATTTTGGCGCCCCCATGTGGACAAAGTAAGTAAATGTAAAGTCCCATGTAGAGCCTTTAAAAGTCTGTATCTGGATCAGGTGGATTCAATCTAGTTTAATTCTTATCCGGATTAAACCTTTTTGAACAACCTGGGAGCAGATTGGAGGATAAGAGCCGCAGACATGTGACACTAAATCAAAGTTTTGCCTCAACTTTGTGTCTCATGTCTGTGAAGGGTCTCAGTCATCCAGGTCGTGGTAATTCAGGGCTTAATCCAAAAGGCAACTGGACTTGGTTGAAGTTCTTGAAGACGTTTCACCTCTCATCCGAAAGGCTTCTGGTGGACGAAGCTAGAAATGTAAGCCTCTGTAGGTCATTAGTGTGCTAGTCCTAAGTACCCTCTGGTGTTTATGGGTCGTTAGGCTCACATGATCCTGAGTGTGATCTCAGCTGTTTGGGCAGAGAATTCAACACTGCATTGTAAGTGGGTGATAGGTTGTGTCTGAAGCTGGAAAAACCATCAGAGGTGGTGGCCTAAGAATGTCTTCAAGAAGTTCAACCAAGTCCAGTTGCTTTTTGGATTAAGATTAGAATTAACTTTGTGTCATGATTTAGATTTTCAGTAAGATTTTTATATTTCTGCTGTTCACTAATTGCTTTCCTGCTGCACAGGTCCACCTGAGTGTGTGTGTTCTCATGTGTGTGTTTGTGTTGCAGCCGACTTGTGGGCAGCATTAGGCGGGAGGACAGAGTACCAGACCTCAGAGAGACTGGAGAGTCAGACCCTGACTCACCCTCCTCGTCTGTTTGGATGCTCCAACAAGACGGGCAGGTTCATCGTAAGTATCTGGTCCAGATGATTAAAACCTCCTCAGTAACAAGAATCATTTTCAACACATTCCTTCAAACACTTCAGTAAGCTGTTATCTTCCTCATGAGGCTGAATGAGTCCTCTTCAGTGCATTCACTGCTTTGTGTTGCAGCAGTCACTTTAGTAACCCGTGTTCTCTTGTTGTGCAGATCGAGGAGGTTCCAGGAGAGTTCACTCAGGACGACCTGGCTGAAGACGACGTGATGCTGCTGGATGTTTGGGATCAGGTACACTGCAGCTTCATCAGGTGTTAGATCATCTCTCTGATGTCACTCTAATAAACACAATCCTCTGTTTCAGGTGTTTGTCTGGATCGGAAAGGACGCCAACGAGGTGGAGAGGACTCAATCTGTCAAATCTGGTGAGCTCTCTATTTGACTCATGTCCAGAGAGGTGCTCGGTTTGCAGTGGTGCATTTTAAGGTCTGAGTGAATATTAAGAGGACAATCTGTGGGAAGGTGTTAGCAGGATTTTTATACGTTAGCACCAGATAATACACTAGATAATACATTTCACATGTATTTCCTCCCCCTGCCACAAGAGGGCGGTGCAGACATGTTGATCAGCACATGTAGCTGTTTGCCGTGTTTTAAAAGTGGCTCCTCTCTTTCCTCTGCAGCCAAACAGTACGTGGAGTCTGACCCGAGCGGGCGGGACAAGCAGACCCCTCTGGTGGTGGTGAAACAAGGCCATGAGCCCCCCACCTTCACCGGCTGGTTCCTGGGCTGGGACCCCTCCCACTGGGACTCTGTCACCAGGAGCATGCAGGCCATGCGTCTGTAGACTCAGATCACACAGGACAGCTGGAATAAAGCTCTTTATATGATCAGTTAATCCATTCAGTGTCTTTGATAAATGTCTGCGTGTGCTTTTCTTTACCGCACTGTGGCACTCACACTTCCTCTGACGTCTTTCACAGAGGTTCTCAAACTGTCAGGATGTGATGCTGAATGGGGGCACACAAGGAAACGTTGAAGAACCACTGGTCTTTGATTTGCTCTCTCAGATATTTTGTCTCCTTTGCAATCGTTCTTGTAAAATTACTTGTCTGTTGTTTGCATGCAAAATAAATAAAGATTGATATTTCCTGAGATGCTGAGATATTCTTTCAAACAGCTGGTTCTCTCTGGAGAAAATATTTAATATAATTTCATAATGTTAACTCATTAAAAGCAAGTGAAAGACTGCTTTATGTTCCTGTTAGGGTAACACATCCCCTTATATAACTAGTTAGCATTTCAGAGCACTTAACTGACCATATTCACACAGTTGCCATTTTACTGTGACATCATGCTCAGGGTGGGAAGCTCGAGTGTTGTTATAATGTTGTACTGAGGTATTTTATGTTGCAAAACATACAAACAGTGAATCTGACAAATCGTTTCACTGGTTCCCGATGAATCAGCGACCGGATAGACAATGTGAAGTGAAAATCAGGAGGGACATCCTGCTGAAACACAGCCCACAGTCCAAAGACATGCTCGTTAGGTTCAGTGGTGACTCTAAATTGTCCGTAGGTGTGAATGTGAGCGAGAAAGGTTTTCTGTCTCTGTGTGTCAGCCCTGTGATTGACAGGTGACAGGAGTATTTATTACGTCATAAAAACATCTCCACATCATGTAACTTTTATGCAAAAGGGTTTCCTGCTACATCTCGTCTCATTTTCTCACGCCAGCAGGCTTTTTATTTGGCCGAAGGAGACATCATCTGTTGAGCTCAGGAAATGGCTTGTTGTACCTTGAAGGCAACACTTGTACCACAAACTCTAACTAATGAATGAGCACAAGGGTCAAAGTTCAAGGTGTATGTCCCAATTGTATTCATACTTCCTGAGAAACGTAAGTACTTTGTAAACGCAGCTGCTGTACTTACTGTGGGGACATAAAGTTTAATCAAATCTGTCGATACAGTAACTGTAATCTGTCCATGTTCAGACACTCTGCCCTGTGACTGATGTCAGATTATTTAACTCTCATTACCACTCGCTGCCACATGGGGTCGCTGTTTGACACGTGAAATGTTTCATGGGAACAACACAAACATGTGGATGTTATTTGCTGCGTAATAACTGTAATTACTTTTTCTTTTTTAGCAGAAAAACATGGTGTTTATTAAAGAGAAAATACTTGCTCTGTTTTTAAATATGTCTATTTAAAATTTAGATTAGAGCCATCTTTAGAGTCATCCTGTGTTCATATCTTTTGATTCATTCAGCAGTTTATATTTCTAAAAAGAATAATTAAATATTCACAAAGAAACGACCAAAACCTGTATTTGTAAATAGATTAAGGCCTGTTTGTGTTCATAATGTGAAAGAATGTTTGCAGGATGTGTATTCTGATAACAGCGGTCTGTCTGACAGTCGTCTCTGGGGTTAGCTTGTGGCTAAATGTGAGAATAAAGCATTCAGTAAAAACTACAGAAACACTTTAACCACATATTTCGGCTTTGGCAGAAAACACATCAGTATGTTGGTAAAATCTCAGGTTAATATATATTGTGTATAATTACCGGTAACACTCCACTCTCCCAGGCTCCATGAACTACCCGCCGGCTCCGTGTACTTACTGATAAAAATCGGTGCGTTGTTAAAACTTAGAGGGAGTTTGGGACTGAAACGCTTCTGATTTGGAGTTTGACATTTGATTCACACAACTTGATTCACAATTTTGTGAAACCAAACTTCCTTCAGTCAAATGGAGGCTGTGACTTTTGAATCCTTGTTGCTATGCAGATCAACAGACTGGTATTTCCTGCGTTTCCTGAGTTTTTACTTTCATTTTCTCTCGTTGTGACGCAGATCTGTTCTCCGTGTTGAAGCTTTGGTAAGTGACACTTTTCACTGTTTTAAAGACTCTCAGTTTAATTTAATTGTAAAAAAAAAACTGTAAGCTAACAGTTAACCACCGGGTGCATTAGCTGCTCTGACTACTGTAGAAGTGCAGACAGCACAATGACTCTAATTTTACCATGCAGGCTATGCTAACCATGCTAACAGGACAGTTAGAGACAGCAGTGAGTGAAACTGAGGGAACGACATCGATTATTATTAACGTGTCAAACATACAAATCATGACAGAATCAGTGTGATGTTCAGGAAGTCTTCACAGTCTGTGCTGCAGTAAAAGCTCAAAGTATTATCAGCTACATGGACTTAAAGTATGAGCAGTAAAAGTACACAGTGTGAGTGTGCTGTAACATGTGATATGATGACATCATTGTCAGTGATGCGTTCAGGTGTACCACGTGTTTTACTGTGAAGCTCATTGTGAACAGTTTCATATGAAGCTGTAATCATTCTTTATTGATCAATGTGCTGCTTCTGCTCAGAGTGCAGCTCTGCCAGCAGGGGGCGCTCTGCTATGGATCAGTGTGAGGACACAGAGGAGGGAGCCCCTCCCTCTAAAAGCTCTCTGTGTGGGGAACATGAAGCTCTGAGGTGAGATGAGGATCTCTAACTGTCCATGACTCTCCTCCATGTCACAGCTCAGCACTCACATCACTGCACCATCATCACTCACACTCACTGTCACACCTGCTGCTGAACAGGTGAACAACAGCTCACTGTAACTAATCATGTTGTTTGTTTGTATCAGGATGCAGCAGCAGAGACCAGACTCTCCTGGACCCAGCTGTGTGTCCATGAAGAGTGACCGGTCTATGGGTCGACCTATTGACTTTAAAGTTGGACATCCTGCTGATGGAAGGTAAGAATTTATCAAATCAATATGAATATAAAATATTATTCTTTAGATTATTTTATGACCATGTTGCCATTATTTATAGAACAGCTTTAGAGAGACGGGAAATATTGTGAAGAGAGAGTGGGGATGACATGCAGCAAAGGGCTGAGGTGGAGTTGAACCCTGGGCCGCTGCAGTGAGGACTGTAGCCTCTGCACATGGAGCACACACTCCAGCACCTGAGCTACACCACCGCCCTGCTCACACTCCTCTGAATTCTTGCTCCAGAGTTTTTTTAGTTCAGAATTTTCCCTAAAGTCACAAATATGGTAACCAGTTAGGCAAAGCAAGCCTGTTTTTAAACTGTCTTTTGCACATTAAGAAAGATCTAATAATAATAATAATAATAATAACTTTATTTGTATAGCACCTTTCATACACAAAATGTCGTATTAAAAACAAGAAAACAGCTCCAAAGTGCTTTACGGTATGGTATTGAAAGCAACAGAAACTCAGTGGAAAATGTAATACAAATAAAAGTTACTTAAAGGAGATCCAGTAAGAGGCAGAGAAATGAGAGCAGATAGTAAGAAGAAATAAAAACATTACATTAACTGAATGCCTGCCTAAACAGGTAGGTCTTCAGTTGATTTTTAAAGATTTCAACAGAGTTTGCATATCTAATGTGACTGGGCAGGGTGTTCCACAGTCTTGGAGCATAATAACTAAAAGCAGCTTCCCCACTCGTTTTGTGGGTCACTTTGGGAACAGTTAAAATACCAGCATCAGAGGACCTAAGGGCTCTCGTTGGTTGATAAGGGGTTAAAAAGTCTGAAATATAAGATGGTCCTGTACCATTTAGAGCTTTATATGTTAGTAAAAGGACCTTAAAATCAATTCTAAAAGAAATGGGGAGCCAGTGCAGGGTAGCTAAAACAGGAGTAATGTGCTGTCTTTTCCTCGTCTTTGTTAAAAGTCTGGTGGCAGAGTTCTGAACTAGCTGAAGTTTCCCTATCAGCTTTTTAGGTAGGCCAGTGAAGAGGGCATTGCATTAGTCCAGCCTGCTGGTAATGAAAGCATGAATCAGTTTCTCTGCATCCTGCTTTGTTACAAACGGTCTTACTTTGGCCACATTTCTCAGGTGAAAGAAAGCTGTCTTGGTCACCTTGCTAATGTGGGCTTCAAAGCTTAAATCAGAGTCCAAAATGACACCGAGACATTTGGCTTCGGGTATGTTCTGGTGAGCAAAGTTCCCAAGCCCATTAGAAAGTGTCTCTCTTTTGCATTTTGGTCCTAGAAGCAGTATCTCTGTTTTATCTTCGTTAAGTTTTAGAAGATTGTCACTCATCCATTGTTTTATTGAGGCTAAGCGGGCAGTCAGAGAAGATAGGCCATTTGGGTTGCTTGGCTCAACAGAAATGTATAATTGGGTATCATCTGCATAACTGTGAAAATTTGTATTGAACTTGTTGATGATGTAGCCTAACGGAAGCCTGTATAAGGAAAATAGCAGGGGACCAAGACAGCTTCCCTGTGCAATACCAAACGGCAGGTCATGTTTAACAGACACATGTTCATCCAAACAAACATCGAAATTTCTGCCAGTTATGTAGGAACGGAACCAGTCTAGAGCACTGCCAGAAAGACCAACCCATCTTTCCAGATGATCTATTAAAATAGTATGGTCAATGGTGTCAAATGCTGAGCTTAATTCTAAAAGGATGAGGATCGACACTTGATTCAAGTCAGTGGCATGTCTAAGATCATTCACTATTTTGACTAAGGCCGTTTCTGTACTGTGGTTGGATCTAAAACCGGATTGAAACTTCTCTAAAATACTGTTGTCATTGAGAAAGGTATTAAGTTGATTAAAAACTGCTTTTTCCAGAACTTTGCTTATAAAGGGGAGGTTGGATATAGGTCTGTAATTACAGAGGATGTTTTTATCTAGATTTGGCTTCTTTAAAAGAGGCTTCACTACTGCAGTTTTAAAGGCAGTATTGATTATCTTTAGGATCGAGGGAGACAAGCTATCATATACACGTTTGAAGAAATTGCTGGGGACTGGATCAAGAGTGCATGTGGAGGAGGATGTTTGAGCCACAATGTTACGGAGGTCGTTATACGAAATGCTGTTAAAACATTTAAACGCTGGAGGGTGGCTGTGGGGTGTTTCAGCAGGCTTATCAGCTGTTCTATTAATGTCTGACCTGATCGTGGCAACTCTGTCATTAAAAAAGGTGGCAAACTCCTCACATCTCTGAGCAGAAACCTGCTCGGAGTGAAAGGGAATGTGATTTAATAGCCTATCGCTGGTTGAGAATAGGACCCTAGAGTTGCCACTATTCTCAGCTATAATCTTAGAGAAATGGGTCTGTCTCTCAAAGCGAACACTTTTGTTATACATGGCAACTTTCTCTTTCAGAATATTACGGTTTACCTTAAGTTTAGTTTTTCTCCATATTCGTTCAGCTTTCTGACAAGACTGCTTTAGTGCACGAGTATTTGTGTTCATCCAAGGCCGCGCTTTAATTTGAGACCTTTGTTTTGTTTTCATAGGAGCTACATTATCAAGTATATTAGCCAGTTCACTGTTGAAGGCATCTACCATTTCATTTAGAGGATAACTAAAGATATTTTGATCTAGAGAATTTGTGAGCTCAGTAAATCGTAGATCTGCAGTGGTATCTTAATGTCTTTTAATCATGGTTTCAGAGTGATTTCTTATGGTGTTCAATGAGACATTAAAAGATACACAATAATGATCAGACACATTGATATCAGACACCACTAGGTCCGTGACAGTGATTCCTCTGCAGATAACGAGATCAAGAGTGTGACTGAGTTCTAAGCTGTCCAAGATGTTGAGGAATTTTGTGGCTTTGAAATCAGATAAATCATTTACGTGGATATTGAAATCACCATTTACAATTATTCTATCGTAGTTAGTGATAGTGAGTGACGTAAGTTCTGAAAACTCTGAGAGAAAACCTGTCCATAGCTTAGGAGGGCGATACACTGTAAGTATGAGTAACACTGGCTCAGCCTTTAAAGTAAATGAAATGTACTCAAATGTAGAGAAATCACCAAAGCTTACCCTAGTGCAACTGAATTTGTCTGAGAAAATGGTGGCAATTCCACCCCCTCTTTTATTCTGCCTAATAGAATAAAAGAAACTGTAGTTGGGAGGACAGGTTTCAACAAGGACCGCAGCACCATCAGAGCTGAGCCATGTCTCTACAAGAAATAGGAAATCTAAGTGCTTATCTGAGATCAAATCATTTATTGCAAAGGACTTTGTGGGGAGTGATCCTACATTAAGTAGGGCCATGTCAGTGGTGGATATAACTGGTTAATTTGGCGAGGTATAGCAGTAATATTATTTGGATTTCTGGGATTTTTCCGTCTGTGTAATCTTGTCCTATGCTGTGATCCCTGACTAGCAATTGGGATTATGGGCATTGAAAGCATCTGAGCACAAGGGGGAGCTAGTGAGTCTGTGCCTGAATGGGATGATGGCAACGATGCGCGGTAGAGGTCAGCTTGCGGTCTGCGAGCCAAAGTGACCATTGTCGTATTTGAATAACCTGTTGTTACTGCTGGGGGAGGACAGTAGGGGGGGCTGGCGCTGGATAGATGGTTCTGAGATGGAACCGGAGAAGAAGACGGGGGTTCAGGTGTGTGTGATGTTAATAGTCAATCACGTGGGAAGGACAGCGCTGCATGCTGTAAGTTGGCCGCCAGCATGCGACAGCCCAACCTGCTAGGGTGAAGTCCGTCATGTGCGTACAGAGAAGAGCGCTCCCTGAACAAATCAAAATTATGAATGTAACCGATGTTGTGGGTATTACAGACGGATTGGTGCCAGGTATGAAGATTCAGGATTCGGCTAAATTTCGCAGATCCTCGGCCCAGCGTTGGTACTAGACCGGAGATGAGAGCAGACTTTCCGGTACTGTTTAGCAGTTCAAAGAGGAGAAGGAAGTCGGCTTTTGTCAACTCAGATTGCTGACGGACATTATTTTCGTGATCGACGATGGGAGTGAGGCCAAGAGTCCTGGGAGCTTCTTCAGGATGTCAGGGGTCGTGGCTCCGAGAAAGCAGTGTGTGACTGCGTTAACAAAGCGGATGTTTCTAATTATGGAATCACCGACTATTAAAGTAGTAGAAGGGATGAGCGGAGGCAGAGAGGATGGACGTGGAGAGTGCTGTTTACTGGTTCTAGTTTTGGAATCACCGACAGTCAGTGAAGCAGCTGGAGGAGGGGGCTTGGACGACTGGACCGAAGAGAGATTCCAGGACGGGCGGTGGACTGCCTGCAGCTTGGTCGTGAGGAGGGGGCGTGTCTTTTGGGGGGAGACAACTCCGGTTCGGAGACCTGGACCAGAGAGCTGGTGACAGGGCGGGGGGTGAACTGGATGCAGCCGGATCTTGAAGAGGGAACATGCTATTGAGAGCGACGGTTAACAGGAGATGCGGACGGTTTGGACACAGCTGTGGAGAGTGGTGGTGGCGACAAGGAGCCATCAGAAGATGAGGAGATATGGCAGCGAGTGAGTGGTGGAAATTCTTGCTCGTCCAGGATGGAGAATTTATTGTTTGTGGTCAGCTGAAGGGCCCGAAGAGGAGGGGGAGGAAAGAGGAACTTCCCACCATGTATACCCTTACGAACAGCGGTTTATGGCTCTTTCTGATCAGGGGTGGAGCTGACCGGGGCCTTGGGTCTAGCTCCCTGCTGGATCCAGCGGTCTGCCGCCTCTGGACAGGGGACAGTTGAGTCCAGCTCTTCGGCGATTGTGGTGATGGCAGCGGGGCCGATAGTGACCAGTGAGTCCAGGAGCTGTTCATCCTCTTTGATCTGGCACAGGGTGGAAATTCTCCCTTCCAGTTCTGTGATTTTCTGTGTCAGGCGGAGACAGCTGTCGCACCCGGATGGAGAGGTGAGTGGAGACATGTATGGTGTCCGGTGATACTTGCTGGGGAAGTAAAGACAGCAATGGCCAGTAAAAGGAGTTGTGATAGGAGTAAATGCAATGTTATTGTCTTTGGTGGTAATTGGGCAGCAACATCGGGCGAAACGTACCCGCGAGGGCTCCACAACGGGAGCCCACGGCGGAAAGCACGGTAATATAGCAGAGACTGGGCCTGCTGTGATGTGTCAGTCCTCCGGTAAGCGGTTAGCCGTTTGGCCTAGCACCCTCCCAGTTGGTGGTGTTGGTAGTCATAGCAGATGATCCAGACCGTAGCAGCGCGATTGGTCAGCAGATATAATAATGATATTCTTTCCTTTCCTAAACGATCACACTTTAGTGTGAACGTGTGATCGTTTGTCCAAACAGCAGAACTTGGAGTTATTCACACCGAGTTAAAGGAGGAGTTTGTGTTTATCCAGCTGCGGCTTTCTGACGATCACACCAGGGGTCTGTTTCAGAAAGGAGGTTCAACAAACCCTCAGTCTAACCCCGGACTGTGGTTTGACTTACTCTGAGTTAGAATTTGCTGGCTTTTTGGTTTCAGAACAGCTGATCAGAGTTAGTTCAATCAACTCTGAGTAGGTTCAGCCAGAGTTTAGTGCGTATAAAAATAAAAAGCCAGCATTAATGGAGCCCCGATACCACGATTCACCATGACAACGGTACACAAAAAGAGGTCCTCCTACGTCACACCAGTGGAGCTCGAAATCCTCATGCAGACGTTCAGCGAAGACGAGCATGTTTTTAGAAAAATAAAGTAACACGGCTGCAGCTGCAAAAGAGAGAGAAGCGGCGTGGGAAGAAACTGCTGCTCGAGTAAATGCGCAAGTTTAAACTGGTCTATTTATTTAATACTTAATCACGACCGGAAGCTAAAATGTATATTAATTATGTAGCAATCCAGCGGGAGAAAAACGTACATGGAAGCAGATAAAATACCAGAACATCATTCAAAGGTGCGGCTCAGGCAGAACAGGCTCATGGCTGAACCTCACTTCAATCATATTTTAAATATTAAACTAATGAAATATCATTCAGTGGCTGTTTTAATGTGCATTAGCTGTATCCCTAACATGATGCTGACTTCACAAACATTATAATTCATGTTGATTAAACTGAATTGTGTTAGTTTAAAAAAACAAAAACAAATCCAGTAACTTACGGCGTCTTATCTGAGCGCTCTCGGCAGTGGTGTTGGAAAATCTACAAATGATGACTTTGACACAGATTTGATTATTTTATCACAATTATAAAATACTTTTAAAAAGGGGTCAGAGCAGCACAGAGATGCAACGTTATTTTTTTTTTTTAATTTCTAACCGCGCGTGAGATGGGCTGAATGAATGAATGAATGGATGAAGTCGAATGAGGGTTTTATATTCTAGAGGGAGGAGACAGAGCGAAACTCTGAGACTGCTTCTCATGTCTCTTAAATTGCATCCATGCTTCCTTATCTTGTGTCCTTCACTTGCGTCTTAGTCCCTCCCACCAGAGACGCGAGGAAACCAAGAGAGGAGAGAGGAAACGAGGGAATGTTTTTTAAGAGACATGATACGTCCTTTCCGATGAAGCGTCACGTGCTGCGACGTCTGTTTGTGATGACCGCGTCAGCTGATCACAGCTGGATCAGCTGTCAGTCTGCTTTAACAGCTGTTTGTGTCTGCACACATGTGCACTGTATTAATTCTAATAAAACACACAGTAACAGTGTTTCCTCTCTGTAACCTGTTACCTGTGTAACAAACACCTGCACATGAAGAACAGGCTGCAGTCTGTGTTCCTGCTGCAGAGCCAGACGGACATTTCTTACCAGCACTGTGTCTTTATATTATTTGTTCATTATTTACATTTTTGATCACTGATCATCTGATCTGAATTAATTATTTAATAAGCCCAAATACTGTCTGTTCATGAACTATGACAATTATTTATTAGGCTAAAAGTTTCAGGGTAAATAGAAATAATAATATTAATAATAATACATTTTATTTGAAGGCGCCTTTCTCGGCACTCAAGGACACCGTACATAGATATATATATATATCTACATATATATATAGATATATATATATATATATACAAAATACACATGAAAAGAGAGAGAAAAAACAATAAAAGTGACAAAGCAATTAGCGTCATGGAATAGGCAGATTTAAACAGATGTGTTTTGAGTTGTGATTTAAAATCGGGGAATGAATCAATGTTTCTGAGTTGGGGTGGTAATGAATTCCAGAGACGGGGAGCAAAGCAGCTGAATGCTCTGCTCCCCATAGTGGTGAGACGGGGGGAGGGGACAGACAGGTGTAAGGAGGAATAGGATCTGAGGGAGCGGGAGGGAGTGGGAACATGGAGGAGGTCGGACAGATATGGGGGGGCGAGGTTGTGGATGGCCTTGAATGTTAACAGGAGGACTTTGAATTGAATACGGAACTGAACCGGGAGCCAGTGGAGCTGTTGGAGGACAGGAGTGATGTGGTAGATGGAGGGGTTCGAGTAATGATACGGGCAGCCGAATTCTGGACCAGTTGAAGTTTATGGATGGATTTGTGAGGGAGGCCGAAGAGGAGGGAGTTACAGTAATCCAGACGGGAAGTGACGAGACTGTGGACAAGGATGGCGGCAGTGTGGGGGGTGAGGGAGGCGCGGAGACGATTGATTTTTCGTAGGTGGAAGTAGGCAGACCAGGTTATGTTATTGATATGGGATTGAAAGGATAGTGTGCTGTCAAGGATGACACCCAGACTCTTAACCTGGGTGGAGGGTGAAACGGAGGAGTTATCAATAGTGAGGGAGAAGCTGTTGGTTTTGGATGGAGTGGATTTGGTGCCAATGAGGAGAACCTCGGTTTTGTCACTGTTTAATTTAAGAAAGTTTAGGGTGAACCAGGTTTTTGTTTCAGAGACGCAGTCAGTGAGGGAGGTCGGCAGGAGAGTGGACGAGGGTGAAGTGGTGAGGTAGAGCTGGGTGTCATCTGCATAACTGGAACTGAATGTTAAATTTGTGGAAGATATTGCCGAGGGGAAGGAGGTAGATAATGAAGAGGAGGGGCCCCAGGACAGAGCCCAGGGGCACACCTGTAGTGACGGAGGAAGGAGTGGATTTAAAGGACTTGAGTTGAATGAACTGAGTGTGGCCAGAGAGGTAAGATGTGAACCAGTCTAATGGAGTGTAGGTGATGCCAATGGAAGATAGCCTGTTGAGGAGGGTGGTGTGACAGATGGTATCGAAGGCTGCACTAAGGTCGAGCAGGATTAGGATGGTGAGGAGTCCAGAATCAGCTGCCATAAAGAGGTCATTGGTGATTTTGATGAGTGCTGTTTCAGTGCTATGGGGTGGGCGGAAACCGGACTGGAACTGTTCATACAGGTCATTGTGGGATAGGTGAGAATGGAGTTGGGAGGCAACTGTTTTTTCGAGGATATTGGAGATGAAGGGTAGATTGGAGATAGGACGGAAGTTGTTGAAGTTGGAGGGGTCGGCGCCAGGTTTTTTCAGAATTGGGGTAATGGCAGCAGTTTTGAAGGATGTAGGGACAGTTCCAGTGGTGAGAGAGGAGTGGATAATGGCAGAAATGAGGGGGAGTTGCAGAAGGTGGTTGTGTACAAGTGAGGGGGGAGAGAGTCCTGGGGTTGGCTGAAATTGTTAAGCAGGGAGAACAGTGACTTGGAGTTTCCATCATTTGCGGTGATTATACTGGAGTAGTAGTGGGTTTTAGTGCTGGCAATGGAGTCCTTGTCATGTAATATGTGGTTACTGTACATTTCTTTGTGAATAGTGAGACCAGTTTTTCTGTGTTGTCGTTCGAGTCGCCGACTTTCAGCTTTCATGAGACAAAGATCGGGGGTTAACCAAGGGGAGGAGACGGAAAAGGATCTGGTTTTAAGCGGAGCAAGAAAGTTGAGAATATTATGAAGTCCAGCTGATCAAACCCGACCTCACTGATGATCACTCTCACACGTAAAAAGTGTTACCTGCTGACAGAGAGACTCTCCTGTTCCCTCTGAATTCATTCATTCATCCGTAATAAAAGTTGGCAGGGGAATAACTGATCGTGACAAACCCGAGGTTTCCCTCATTTCAGGGTTAACAAACCCGGGGTTTTCACTAAACCTGCTTTCTGAAACGGACCCCAGCTGCTGAACAGGTGAACAACAGCTCACTGTAACTAATCATGTTGTTTGTTTGTATCAGGATGCAGCAGCAGAGACCAGACTCTCCTGGACCCAGCTGTGTGTCCATGAAGAGTGACCGGTCTATGGGTCGACCTATTGACTTTAAAGTTGGACATCCTGCTGATGGAAGGTAAGAATTTATCAAATAAATATGAATATAAAATATTATTCTATAGATTTTTTTATGACCATGTTGCCATTATTTATAGAACAGCTTTAGAGAGACGGGAAATATTGTGAAGAGAGAGTGGGGATGACATGCAGCAAAGGGCTGAGGTGGAGTTGAACCCTGGGCCGCTGCAGTGAGGACTGTAGCCTCTGCACATGGAGCACACACTCCAGCACCTGAGCTACACCACCGCCCTGCTCACACTCCTCTGAATTCTTGCTCCAGAGTTTTTTTAGTTCTGAATTTTCCCTAAAGTCACAAATATGGTAACCAGTTAGGCAAAGCAAGCCTGTTTTTAAACTGTCTTTTGCACATTAAGAAAGATCTAATAATAATAATAATAATAATAATAACTTTATTTGTATAGCACCTTTCATACACAAAATGTCGTATTAAAAACAAGAAAACAGCTCCAAAGTGCTTTACGGTATGGTATTAAGAGCAACAGAAACTCAGTGGAAAATGTAATACAAATAAAAGTTACTTAAAGGAGATCCAGTAAGAGGCAGAGAAATGAGAGCAGATAGTAAGAAGAAATAAAAACATTACATTAACTGAATGCCTGCCTAAACAGGTAGGTCTTCAGTTGATTTTTAAAGACTTCAACAGAGTTTGCATATCTAATGTGACTGGGCAGGGTGTTCCACAGTCTTGGAGCATAATAACTAAAAGCAGCTTCCCCACTCGTTTTGTGGGTCACTTTGGGAACAGTTAAAATACCAGCATCAGAGGACCTAAGGGCTCTCGTTGGTTGATAAGGGGTTAAAAAGTCTGAAATATAAGATGGTCCTGTACCATTTAGAGCTTTATATGTTAGTAAAAGGACCTTAAAATCAATTCTAAAAGAAATGGGGAGCCAGTGCAGGGTAGCTAAAACAGGAGTAATGTGTTCTCTTTTCCTCGTCTTTGTTAAAAGTCTGGCGGCAGAGTTCTGAACTAGCTGAAGTTTCCCTATCAGCTTTTTAGGTAGGCCAGTGAAGAGGGCATTGCATTAGTCCAGCCTGCTGGTAATGAAAGCATGAATCAGTTTCTCTGCATCCTGCTTTGTTACAAACGGTCTTACTTTGGCCTCATTTCTCAGGTGAAAGAAAGCTGTCTTGGTCACCTTGCTAATGTGGGCTTCAAAGCTTAAATCAGAGTCCAAAATGACACCGAGACATTTGGCTTCGGGTATGTTCTGGTGAGCAAAGTTCCCAAGCCCATTAGAAAGTGTCTCTCTTTTGCATTTTGGTCCTAGAAGCAGTATCTCTGTTTTATCTTCGTTAAGTTTTAGAAGATTGTCACTCATCCGTTGTTTTATTGAGGCTAAGCAGGCAGTCAGAGAAGATAGGCCATTTGGGTTGCTTGGCTCAACAGAAATGTATAATTGGGTATCATCTGCATAACTGTGAAAATTTGTATTGAACTTGTTGATGATGTAGCCTAACGGAAGCCTGTATAAGGAAAATAGCAGGGGACCAAGACAGCTTCCCTGTGCAATACCAAACGGCAGGTCATGTTTAACAGACACATGTTCATCCAAACAAACATCGAAATTTCTGCCAGTTATGTAGGAACGGAACCAGTCTAGAGCACTGCCAGAAAGACCAACCCATCTTTCCAGACGATCTATTAAAATAGTATGGTCAATGGTGTCAAATGCTGAGCTTAATTCTAAAAGGATGAGGATCGACACTTGATTCAAGTCAGTGGCACGTCTAAGATCATTCACTATTTTGACTAAGGCCGTTTCTGTACTGTGGTTGGATCTAAAACCGGATTGAAAGTTCTCTAAAATACTGTTGTCATTGAGAAAGGTATTAAGTTGATTAAAAACTGCTTTTTCCAGAACTTTGCTTATAAAGGGGAGGTTGGATATAGGTCTGTAATTACAGAGGATGTTTTTATCTAGATTTGGCTTCTTTAAAAGAGGCTTCACTACTGCAGTTTTAAAGGCAGTATTGATTATCTTTAGGATCGAGGGAGACAAGCTATCATATACCCGTTTGAAGAAATTGCTGGGGACTGGATCAAGAGTGCATGTGGAGGAGGATGTTTGAGCCACAATGTTACGGAGGTCGTTATACGAAATGCTGTTAAAACATTTAAACGCTGGAGGGTGGCTGTGGGGTGTTTCAGCAGGCTTATCAGCTGTTCTATTAATGTCTGACCTGATCGTGGCAACTCTGTCATTAAAAAAGGTGGCAAACTCCTCACATCTCTGAGCAGAAACCTGCTCGGAGTGAAAGGGAATGTGATTTAATAGCCTATCGCTGGTTGAGAATAGGACCCTAGAGTTGCCACTATTCTCAGCTATAATCTTAGAGAAATGGGTCTGTCTCTCAAAGCGAACACTTTTGTTATACATGGCAACTTTCTCTTTCAGAATATTACGGTTTACCTCAAGTTTAGTTTTTCTCCATATTCGTTCAGCTTTCTGGCAAGACTGCTTTAGTGCACGAGTATTTGTGTTCATCCAAGGCCGCGCTTTAATTTGAGACCTTTGTTTTGTTTTCATAGGAGCTACATTATCAAGTATATTAGCCAGTTCACTGTTGAAGGCATCTACCATTTCATTTAGAGGATAACTAAAGATATTTTGATCTGGAGAATTTGTGAGCTCAGTAAATCGTAGATCTGCAGTGGTATCTTAATGTCTTTTAATCATGGTTTCAGAGTGATTTCTTATGGTGTTCAATGAGACATTAAAAGATACACAATAATGATCAGACACATTGATATCAGACACCACTAGGTCCGTGACAGTGATTCCTCTGCAGATAACGAGATCAAGAGTGTTAGCACGGTTATGGGTAGGGCCTGTAACATGTTGACTGAGTTCTAAGCTGTCCAAGATGTTGAGGAATTTTGTGGCTTTGAAATCAGATAAATCATTTACGTGGATATTGAAATCACCATTTACAATTATTCTATCGTAGTTAGTGATAGTGAGTGACGTAAGTTCTGAAAACTCTGAGAGAAAACCTGTCCATAGCTTAGGAGGGCGATACACTGTAAGTATGAGTACCACTGGCTCAGCCTTTAAAGTAAATGAAATGTACTCAAATGTAGAGAAATCACCAAAGCTTACCCTAGTGCAACTGAATTTGTCTGAGAAAATGGTGGCAATTCCACCCCCTCTTTTATTCTGCCTAATAGAATAAAAGAAACTGTAGTTGGGAGGACAGGTTTCAACAAGGACCGCAGCACCATCAGAGCTGAGCCATGTCTCTACAAGAAATAGGAAATCTAAGTGCTTATCTGAGATCAAATCATTTATTGCAAAGGACTTTGTGGTGAGTGATCCTACATTAAGTAGGGCCATGTCAGTGGTGGATATAACTGGTTAATTTGGTGAGGTATAGCAGTAATATTATTTGGATTTCTGGGATTTTTCCGTCTGTGTAATCTTGTCCTATGCTGTGATCCCTGACTAGCAATTGGGATTATGGGCATTGAAAGCATCTGAGCACAAGGGGGAGCTAGTGAGTCTGTGCCTGAATGGGATGATGGCAACGATGCGCGGTAGAGGTCAGCTTGCGGTCTGCGAGCCAAAGTGACCATTGTCGTATTTGAATAACCTGTTGTTACTGCTGGGGGAGGACAGTAGGGGGGGCTGGCGCTGGATAGATGGTTCTGAGATGGAACCGGAGAAGAAGACGGGGGTTCAGGTGTGTGTGATGTTAATAGTCAATCACGTGGGAAGGACAGCGCTGCATGCTGTAAGTTGGCCGCCAGCATGCGACAGCCCAACCTGCTAGGGTGAAGTCCGTCATGTGCGTACAGAGAAGAGCGCTCCCAGAACAAATCAAAATTATGAATGTAACCGATGTTGTGGGTATTACAGACGGATTGGTGCCAGGTATGAAGATTCAGGATTCGGCTAAATTTCGCAGATCCTCGGCCCAGCGTTGGTACTAGACCGGAGATGAGAGCAGACTTTCCGGTACTGTTTAGCAGTTCAAAGAGGAGAAGGAAGTCGGCTTTTGTCAACTCAGATTGCTGACGGACATTATTTTCGTGATCGACGATGGGAGTGAGGCCAAGAGTCCTGGGAGCTTCTTCAGGATGTCAGGGGTCGTGGCTCCGGGAAAGCAGTGTGTGACTGCGTTAACAAAGCGGATGTTTCTAATTATGGAATCACCGACTATTAAAGTAGTAGGAGGGATGAGCGGAGGCAGAGAGGATGGACGTGGAGAGTGCTGTTTACTGGTTCTAGTTTTGGAATCACCGACAGTCAGTGAAGCAGCTGGAGGAGGGGGCTCGGAGGACTGGACCTAAGAGAGATTCCAGGACGGGTCGTGGACTGCCTGCAGCCGGGTCGTGCGAAGATCAGGGGTGAACCAAGGGGCGGAGACAGAAAAGGAAACAGATCCGGTTTTAAGCGGAGCAAGAGAGTTGAGAATATTATGAAGTCCAGCTGATCAAACCCGACCTCACTGATGATCACTCTCACACGTAAAAAGTGTTACCTGCTGACAGAGAGATTCTCCTGCTCCCTCTGAATTCATTCATTCATCTGTAATAAAAGTTAGCAGGGGAATAACTGATCATGACAAGAGGTATTTTTTAAAATGTAATTTAATAGAAATGAATCTGTTTTTGCTACTTTTGATTTTTAGACAATTAACTTATTTTTACTCAGATGTTGACTCAGAAAACAAATCAAATCTGCAGTTATTCACTGCATTTTATATATTTTACGACAAGTTATGATCAATATTTCATTCTAAACGATCACAGCTTGTCAAATACCGACTCATTATACCGACGTTGTTTATGGTCGGTTTCAAGGCGCCCTGTGAAGTCTGTTTTAAGGTCCTCTTCTTCCTCTCTGCGGCCTGAAACTCCGGCGACGTTGTGAAGTTTCACATAAGTCCGATCTGCTGCAGCGTCCAATCAATAACTGATCTCTAATAAGGGGGCATGTCGGCCAGTGAAAGACTTCCGTGGAGGCTGCTCTCGTGTATCCTCGCTTATCGCTCCTCGGAACTCCCTCCTCCCTCCTCTCTCCTCGCTCCTCCGAGCAGCGATAAGAGCTTTGAGACGATCCTCAATATGGCGGCTCCGGAACTACTTCGGTTCGAGCGAGGAGCGAGGAGATATCAAATAAGAGACTTTGGAAGCAGCCTGAGATTCCTGAAGAAAATCTGCTCCCGACCAGGTTAGGTTCACAGACACAGTTACCATAGTAACCAACTCAGAGTTAAAGTTACCTCTCTTTCTGAAACGGCAAACCCGAGGTTTCCCTCATTTAAGGATTAACAAACCCGGGGTTTTCATTAAACCCACTTTCTGAAACGGACCCCAGCTGCTGAACAGGTGAACAACAGCTCATTGTAACTAATCATGTTGTTTGTTTGTATCAGGATGCAGCAGCAGAGACCAGACTCTCCTGGACCCAGCTGTGTGTCCATGAAGAGTGACCGGTCTATGGGTCGACCTATTGACTTTAAAGTTGGACATCCTGCTGATGGAAGGTAAGAATCAAAAAAGTTAATGTTCTGACTCTGCTGAGAAAAGACTCATGTCCTGGTCCAGAGCTTCATAGTGTGTTGTATGACTCAAAAAGGTTGAGGACCCAGATGCAGACTCAGAAAAGAGTTGAATTAACTGAGGCAAATGCAAAAACAAAATCTTAAATCCAACTAAAGACAAAAAAGGAAAACCACTAGGCAGAGCAAAAACTTACTTCAAACAAATCCAGGTAACAGATAATCCACAGGAAAAATACAACAGTAACAAGAGGAGCCACGAGGACACTAGGAGCAGGTATTATGATGGTAGATGTACACAAAGACAAAGACAATAAACCAGCACCGAGACAGGGGAGCACAAAGACTAAATAAACTAGGAGGTGAGGCCGATCAGACGCAGGTGAGACAATCAAGGGGCAGGTGAAAACAATAAGGGCGGGGCACATAATCAAACAAGCGGGGAACACACAAAGGCAGGAAGTGGACCAACACGAGAGACAAGAGGCTCTTCTCATGACTCAGTTTGTACCTCCTCGAGTTTTTAAACTGTCTTTTGCACATTAAGAAAGATCTTCTCTTTAGTGTGAAAGTCTGATCGTCGTACAGAACTTTGAGTTATTCAGCCTCATTGCTGGCCTGCAGAACGGTATCCCTCTTTGTTTCTGGCCTCCAGGTTGACCTCAGCAACTGCTCTACCTTGACTACCTTGTTATCATCCTTCCCGAAATCTACAGCGGCTAAGCTTGGGGGTTAACCTCCTATCCATTCACCTCAAGGCCTTTGCTTAGCCCCTGCCCAGCCCCCAGGTGCTCCGATTGAGGGCTCCTGTTCTGCCCTTGTCCATCCTCCAGGCTGTTCATTAAGATCCACAGCTTTATTTCTCCAAGACCACTTGCTCCTCTTGACTCCACACCCTCTCCACCTGACCTAATTTGTCTAGCCTATCAGCACGTCTGAAATCCATCCCTTGAGGGGTGGGTTTCTGTACTCCCAACCCTGACAGTTCTTGGTTGCCTTCATTCTGTCCTCTGCATCACTGGCAAAACGTGTCTTGGCAGTTTCGGGATATAACCATTAGTGATCATAATCAGTGGTTTGTTCTTGAGCCATCTTTCCATCTTTCAACATTGGACACCCTCCTCCCACTGACCCAGCCCTCATGATCAGACCCCACAGCTCACTCCCTCTATCAGTCAGCTGTGTCATTAATTGTCCTTAAACTTGATGTTTTCTCCACAGAGTTCAGCAGAGCTCAGAGGTTCACAGTGATCAGTCAGCCCAGCAGCATCAGACAGACCTGGACTCCACATTTAAGGTGTGTACAACACACTGTTTACAATGAACTACATTAACTACAGGCTAAATGCCAAACCATCATTCAGTCTCCATGCTGTTCTGTTTGAGCAGCAGGCCTTCAGACTGACTGATGGATCACATGTTGTGTTCTACCAGTTTATATTCATGTTCAGAGTCTGATTCTGTTCCAGCTGCTGGAGGAGAACATCGTCACATTTGTGAAGAACGAGCTGAAGAGAGTCCAGAGGGTTCTGAGTTCAGATTACCCAGCATGCTTAGAGAGTCAGAGGGAGGAGGAGGAGGTGTTGGATGGTGATGATGAAGATCAGAGGAGCAGCAGAGATGCATTTGTGAAGATCACTCTGCACTTCCTGAGGAGAATAAATCAGGAGGAGCTGGCTGACTGTCTGCAGAGCAGTAAGAGGATTTAATCAGGTTTAACATGATGGAAAGAGGAAATGCAGGTTTACATTTCTAAACTTAGTAAATATGATACACACATCTATATCAGATCAGAGCTTGTTTGTCATCCACTAAATGCTTTAATAAAACTGATGCAGAAGGAAAAACTCTAAAGCCACACTTGAATGTTGAGATTTTCTTCAGGATCCACTCTTTGATATCATTTGTTGTTTGTTTATTCAGGAACTGCTGCTGCAGAGTGCCGACAGAAACTGAAGTCTAACCTGAAGGAGAAGTTCCAGTGTGTGTTTGAGGGGATCGCTAAAGCAGGAAACCCAACCCTTCTGAATCAGATCTACACAGAGCTCTACATCACAGAGGGAGGGACTGGAGAGGTCAATGATGAACATGAGGTCAGACAGATCGAATCAGCATCCAGGAAACCAGACAGACCAGAAACAACCATCAGACAAGAAGACATCTTTAAAGCCTCACCTGGAAGAGATGGACCAATCAGAACAGTGATGACAAAGGGAGTGGCTGGCATTGGGAAAACAGTCTTAACACAGAAGTTCACTCTGGACTGGGCTGAAGACAAAGCCAACCAGGACATACAGTTCATGTTTCCCTTCACCTTCAGAGAGCTGAATGTGCTGAAAGAGAAGAAGTTCAGCTTGGTGGAACTTGTTCATCACTTCTTCACTGAAACCAAAGAAGCAGGAATCTGCAGGTTTGAAGAGTTCCAGGTCGTGTTCATCTTTGACGGTCTGGATGAGTGTCGACTTCCTCTGGACTTCCACAACAATGAGATCCTGACTGATGTCACAGAGTCCAGCTCAGTGGATGTGCTGCTGACAAACCTCATCAGAGGGAAACTCCTTCCCTCTGCTCGCCTCTGGATAACCACACGACCTGCAGCAGCCAATCAGATCCCTCCTGAGTGTGTTGACATGGTGACAGAGGTCAGAGGGTTCACTGACCCTCGGAAGGAGGAGTACTTCAGGAAGAGATTCAGAGATGAGGAGCAGGCCAGCAGAATCATCGCCCACATCAAGACATCCCGAAGCCTCCACATCATGTGCCACATCCCAGTCTTCTGCTGGATCACTGCTACAGTTCTGGAGGACGTGTTGAAGACCAGAGAGGGAGGAGAGCTGCCCAAGACCCTGACTGAGATGTACATCCACTTCCTGGTGGTTCAGACCAAACTGAAGAACATCAAGTATGATGGAGGAGCTGAGACAGATCAACACTGGAGTCCAGAGAGCAGGAAGATGATTGAGTCTCTGGGAAAACTGTCTTTTGAGCAGCTGCAGAAAGGAAACCTGATCTTCTATGAGTCAGACCTGACAGAGTGTGGCATCGATATCAGAGCAGCCTCAGTGTACTCAGGAGTGTTCACACAGGTCTTTAAAGAGGAGAGAGGACTGTACCAGGACACGGTGTTCTGCTTCATCCATCTGAGCGTTCAGGAGTTTCTGGCTGCTCTTCATGTCCATCTGAAGTTCATCAACTCTGGTGTCAATCTGCTGTCAGGAGAACAAACAACCTGGCGGCCTAAAGTGTTCAGAGAAACAAAACGTTTCTATCAGAGTGCTGTGGACCAGGCCTTACAGAGTCCAAACGGACACTTGGACTTGTTCCTCCGCTTCCTCCTCGGTCTTTCACTAGAAACCAATCAGAGTCTCCTTAGAGGTCTGCTGACACAGACAGGAAGTGGTTCACACAACAAAAAGAAAACAGTCGAGTACATTGGGACAAAGATCAGTGAGAATCTGTCTGCAGAGAAAAGCATCAATCTGTTCCACTGTCTGAATGAACTGAATGATAGTTCTCTAGTGGAGCAGATCCAACAGTCCCTGAGATCAGGACGTCTCTCCACAGAGGAACTGTCTCCTGCTCAGTGGTCAGCTCTGGTCTTCATCTTACTGTCATCAGAAAAAGATCTGGACGTGTTTGACCTGAAGAAGTACTCTGCTTCAGAGGAGGCTCTTCTGAGGCTGCTGCCAGTGGTCAAAGCCTCCAACAAAGCTCTGTACGTGAACACATCATTCTCCATGTTAAATGTAGTTTTACTTGATTCAGAAAAAACAACTATCTCTTGTAATTGTTTCCTTTTATGTACTGTTGATTCCTCTTCAGGCTGAGTGGCTGTAACCTGTCAGAGAGAAGCTGTGAGGCTCTGTCCTCAGTCCTCAGCTCCCAGTCCTCTTCTCTGAGAGAGCTGGACCTGAGTAACAACAACCTGCAGGATTCAGGAGTGACTCTTCTGTCTGCCGGTCTAAAAACTCCACACTGCAGACTGGAAACTCTCAGGTTAGTGTGCAGCTGTGTGAAAATGATAACCCTCTGAGCTCACATGTTCTGTATATTTGCTCAGTTCTCAGCTCTCAGTCCTGTGAGTCTGAATAACCCTGTAATTAAAATGGCTTTAATATCACACTGAAGGGGTCAGCTGACAAAGGATCTTATCACCAGTATTGTGTTCATGTTCACGGCTCAGTAACTTGACTTTGATATATATGTGACGGGCGGCAGACACGCCCTCACTCAAGGGTGAGGTTGGTTACAATTTATTAATTTTATTTAACTACGGGAAAGCCTGACAACGCCACCCTGGGAATTTCGCCCAGGGAGATATTTAAATCACAAGTTAATAAGGCACTCAGGTTCGTTTTACAAATGGAGCATGAGACGTGGTTCAGGTACAAAAAAATACAAATATACTTTATTTTCAAAAAGGGGTAAAATTGACTTATTTTAAAATAACACCATATACACAAGGATGTGAGGGAAGGGACCCTAGCAGGGCTGGAGCTTACCAGTGGGAGGAAGTGGGACCATGAGGGGGAGAGGAATCCCAGGAGAGGAGCACCCGAGGGTTTGTGACACTCGCGCACACACACGCACACACAATGGTGAAAAAGCAAAACCACGGGTTACGCAGCACACAGGAGGGGGATACCACCACCAGGACACCAGGACCACCACCGTAAGCTTCCAGTCCTGAAAGGAGAAGGGAAATTAGTGAGGCTGGACACCGTACATCAAAACACAACTTCTCAAAGAACAATTTACCAAAATTAAGCTTCCAAGAACAACAACAAAGAAAGAGAATTTACCAAAATTAAGCAGTTGAAAATAACAACTCAAAGAAACAATCTACCAAAAGCAAATGTACGCAAAATTCTAATGTATGACACAACAAAAGAACTTCAGCTGTAGTACTTTCCAAAGTTGGTTTCACACAAACAAGCAAAATTAAACAAACACATACAAGACATTTAAATCGGTGGTTAAACCAAATTCAGAAAATAACTAAAATTAAGTGAGCCAACCCGCCACTATCACTCATTAAAATAAATATAGGCCCGATACAGTCAGGACACACATATGCCAGGAGCAAAGCAACGCAAGGCGAAGCAAGGCAGCTGTGAAGCGTGCTACAATAAAGCCAGCAAAGAGAAGCAAAACAGCGGCAGGCAAAGAGAAGCAAAACAGCAGCAGGCAAAGAGAAGAAAAACAGCGGCAGGCAAAGAGAAGCAAAACAGCGCCAGGCAAAGAGAAGCAAAACAGCGTCAGGCAAAGAGAAGCAAAACAGCGGCAGGCAAAGAGAAGCAAAACAGCGCCTGGCAAAGAGAAGCAGAACAGCGGCAGGCAAAGAGAAGCAGAACAGCGGCAGGCAAAGACAAGCAAAACAGCGGCAGGCAAAGAGAAGCAAAACAGCGGCAGGCAAAGAGAAGCAAAACAGCGCCCGGCAAAGACAAGCAAAACAGCGGCAGGCAAAGAGAAGCAAAACAGCGCCAGGCAAAGAGAAGCAGAACAGCGGCAGGCAAAGAGAAGCAGAACAGCGGCAGGCAAAGAGAAGCAAAACAGCGCCCGGCAAAGAGAAGCAAAACAGCGCCAGGCAAAGAGAAGCAAAACAGCGCCCGGCAAAGAGAAGCAAAACAGCGCCAGGCAAAGAGAAGCAAAACAGCGCCAGGCAAAGAGAAGCAGAACAGCGCCAGGCAAAGAGAAGCAAAACAGCGCCAGGCAAAGAGAAGCAAAACAGCGCCAGGCAAAGCAGCAGTGTTTCTCTGTCGCGTCACACGACCCAGTCAATCTCGATCAGCGCACAAGATCACACACATGGGAGAGAGGAGGAGGGGCGAGCTTCATGCTTGCCTGGCTGCAGTGGCAAACCACGGCCGGCACAGAGCGTCAGGACGGGGATTCCCCGCGAGCTGCTGAGGCGGACAACGCCAAACTGCACCGGTGCTGCAGTGGAGACTGGAAGTGGGGCAACCAGGGAGGGGGCGGAACCTCGGAGCCAAAGAGCAAGAGGGCGAGAAGATGCACAGTGCTTGCCTATATAGAGTGGCCTCATGAGCTGATTGGCTAACAAGAGAGCGCTGGGCAGCACAGTTACATTCAGAGCAGGGATGATGCATCTCATCCTGCTACATATAAATGCTGGTCTAAGACAGTCTGAGTTATGTTCATCTGGACTCCATCATGTGTGGTCCAAAGAGAAGAATCCCAACGACGACTGTAATAAAGCAGAGATGATGATTGGAACATTTATAAACTTATAAAGAGCCTTTCCTTCAGACTGAACAGTCCAGTACAGTAGCTGCATCACTGCTGATGACAAAGCAATCTGTGTTGGTCTCTGGCTCCTTCTTACCTTCACTCCTCCCCGAGTACTTTGCCCACAGACTTGAAGGTGCTGACCCTCTATCCCACAGCTTCATACTCTGCAAACTGCCCCAATGTTCTCTGGAGGTCACAGAGAAACTAAGTCAGCAGAACGTTATCCACAGCAGAGGCCATCATGACGGACCCTCTCTACCCATGCTTTGTCTTCATATCCTGTTAATGAAAGTCAGAAAATAATCTTTTACAAGGTGACAACCGTATGTGGCGCAGGTGTAGCTTAGCCATTAAGACGTGGCCCATGTATAGAGGCACACTACTCGACGCAGAGGCCCTGGGTTCGACTCCGACCTTCGGCCCTTTGCTGCATGTCCTCCTCGGTCTCTCTTCCATCATTCCCGACTCTATCCACTGTCCTGTCCAATGAAGGCAACAAAAGGTTAAGATTTTTTGACCTGAGCGAGTTGACAGGTAAGGGTGACTTAGTTTCCTCACCGTGATCCAGTAAATACTCTGGACATAAGTGAACTTACTTTGAATGTGTGTAGCTACATTTGGTTCTGTGAAGAGTCTTGTATTCCCACACGTCAGGTGAAACTTTATCCAAACAATAAGCCATGGATCACTAAGTCCTTGAAAGAAATAACAATGAAGAAACATAACCTCTTTAAAAATAGCAGTGTTGAAGAGAACAGGGAGGTAAAAAGACTGGTTAGGGCAGAGATTCAAAAAGCTCAATTCAGTTATATGGATAAAATTGAGGACAAATTTAAAGGTAATGATCTAAAAAGTTTCTGGAATGGCATGTCAGTCATGACAGGCACAAAAAAAGGTAATATGAATATTAAAATGGATGGTTTTAAATCAGACAAGGGGCTAGCTGCTCATTTTAATCGTTTTTATCTCAGGTTTGATACAAAAGATTTTAAAGAACAAGCTGATCAGGTAGAATTAGAAACCTCCTCCACTCCACAGCTTGAATTGGGTGTACAAGATGTCAGGAACATACTCCGTAAAACCAAGACCAACAAGAGCCCCGGCCCTGACAATATATCTGGTCATCTTCTCAAACACTGCGCAGATCAATTACCCCCTATTTTTCAGCACATATTAAAGTGTTGCTTAGAGCAACAAAAGGTTCCTACTCTGTGGAAGAAGTCCACAATAGTACCAGTGGCTAAGAAAAAGTTCCCTAAGGGCGTTAGTGATTTTAGACCTGTGGCCCTGACTTCACTAGTTATGAAGGTTTTTGAAAAGCTCATCAAGAGAGAGCTAGTTGGAGTTGTGGAGGACTCATTGGATCCTCTACAGTTTGCCTGTAGGAGTAAAAAAGGGGTTGATGATGCTGTTCTTACCCTTCTTCATTTACTTTTTAAACACCTTGAAGGTCCAGGGACACATGCACACCTGTTATTTTTAGATTTATCTTCTGCTTTTAACACAAGTCAGCCCCACATTTTAGCCAACAAACTGCTAAATGATTTGAATCTGTGTCCTGGCATTGTTGGATGGATTTTAGACTTTCTTGTGGACAGATCCCAGTGTGTCAGGATTAATGGCTCTTTGTCGGACACATTGTTCTCCTCCACTGGTTCGTCACAGGGCTGTGTCCTTTCACCAATCTGGTACATTTTTTACACTGACAGCTGCAGAAGTTCCCAGCCAGGAAGACGCATTCTGAAGTTTGCAGATGATACAGTCATAGTGAGCCTGTTACAAGGAAGGGAAATAGCACGTGGCCCAGTGGTGGACGATTTTATAGAGTGACGTGATAACTCTTTTTTAAAATTAAATGTACGTAAAACTAAAGACGTGCATTGATTTGAGAAGGCAGCCTAATACACCAATTAAAACAGCAATTAAGGGTGAGATGGTTGACCAAGTCCAGTGTTACAAGTCCCTGGGTGTTGTTATCGACAACAAGCTAACATTTAAAGAAAACACAGACGCAGTCTGCAAAAAGCCACAGCAGAGACTGCACTTTCTCCGTCAACTTAACTGGTTTGGGGTGTGCAGCAGACTGATGAATCTGTTCTACTCCTCCATGGTAGAGTCTGTCCTCACCTTTGCCATAATCTCCTGGTTTGGTAACCTGTCATTAGGGGACAGAAACAGGTTACAATGGATCATAAGAGTTGCCAGTAAGATCATTGGCATAAGATTACCTGATCTGTCTTACACCTTCTCCAAGAGAGCAACATCTCAGGCTGGAGACATCTTACAGTGTCCTCGACATCCTCTCCATGGTGAATTTGAGTTCCTGCCCTCCAGCAGGAGATTTGGACTACCAGTGGCAAAGTCCAACAGGATGAGAAATTCTTTTATCACTCAGGCCAAGAAATACTCAATTCAAAAGTGGAACCTGTAGATGAAGTATTTTCCTGTTCACTTCCAGGAACTATTGATGGTCTTCTAATTTTTGTTTTAATGTTGGTGTTAGTGATGGTTTGGAGTTTTACATGTTTCATTTTCACTTGATGTATTCTTAATGAACTCTTATGCGTTTTAATGTTCTTTGTAACCGAGTCTATGTGTTTGTGTTTTCTAAATGTTTTTGTCTCACTTGGCTGCAAAACAAATTTCCCCTCGGGGACAATAAAGTAAAAGTTGAAGTTGAAGCCAGTGAAGAGATCTGAGGATGGGGGTAATGTGAGACCTGGTGAGGAGTCTTGCAGCAGCATTCTGTGTTGACTGCAGGCGATTAAGCGCAGACTTGCTGAGTGACGAGAGGAGTGTGTGGCAGTCGCCGAGGTGAAACTACAGTTGAAACTAAAGTTCTCAGTTTACTTATATTTCTTAGGTGGACATAACATGATCTGGTTACCTGCTTAACATGGCTGTCAAAAGATGATGATTTATCAACTATTACTCCTAAATGACGTGGGCTAAAGCCAACAGCAGAGGAAAGGGGCCCAATGTTGTGATCCTGTGAGCTGATTGGATGGAAAGAGCTCAAGACGGTAGGAATAAGAGAGGAGCTAGCATGAAGTGGATGAGAGTTATGATGCATATTGGACCTAATAGTCATTACTTTATCAACACAGAAGGAAAGGAAGGTATTGCAGTCATCAACAGTGAAACATGGTAATGTGGAGAGCGCTGGTGAAACAATGTTTTAAATAGTTATGAAACGTTGGGATTTCTTTTTGATGAAGAAATCAGGTCAGCAAAATAAGCCGTCCAGGCTTCCTGTACTGCTTCTTTAAAAGAACGCCGGAGATCTTTAAGATGTAGGCGATGCACTTCCACAGACGTTCAGACCTGTGACAGTGTGGTCTCAGGCAGCAGACAGCCTCTGTTATCCACTGACAACTGTTGCAGGTAGCCCGAGTCCTAACCTTTAAAGGTGCCTCTTTGTCCAGTAACGTGGAGCAATGACCATTAAAAGACTGCGTTAAAAACTCAACATTGTGAGGATTTATATTAAAATCACAGCAGGAGTGTGCTGAGAACTGGTCGGCTGTATTTCCTGTAATGAGGAGGCTCTTCTGAGGCTGCTGCCAGTGGTCAAAGCCTCCAACAAAGCTCTGTACGTGAACACATCATTCTCCATGTTAAATGTAGTTTTACTTTATTGAGAAAAAACAACTATTTCTTGTAATTGTTTCCTTTTATGTACTGTTGATTCCTCTTCAGGCTGAGTGGCTGTAAACTGTCAGAGAGAAGCTGTGAGGCTCTGTCCTCAGTCCTCAGCTCCCAGTCCTCTTCTCTGAGAGAGCTGGACCTGAGTAACAACAACCTGCAGGATTCAGGAGTGACTCTTCTGTCTGCCGGTCTAAAAACTCCACACTGCAGACTGGAAACTCTCAGGTTAGTGTGCAGCTGTGTGAAAATGATAACCCTCTGAGCTCACATGTTCTGTATATTTGCTCAGTTCTCAGCTCTCAGTCCTGTGAGTCTGAATAACCCTGTAATTAAAATGGCTTTAATATCACACTGAAGGGGTCAGCTGACAAAGGATCTTGTCACCAGTATTGTGTTCATGTTCACGGCTCAGTAACTTGACTTGGATATATAAATGCTGGTCTAAGACAGTCTGAGTTATGTTCATCTGGACTCCATCATGTGTGGTCCAAAGAGAAGAATCCCAACGACGACTGTAATAAAGCAGAGATGATGATTGGAACATTTATAAACTTCTAAAGAGCCTTTCCTTCAGACTGAACAGTCCAGTACAGTAGCTGCATCACTGCTGATGACAAAGCAATCTGTGTTGATCTCTGGCTCCTTCTTACCTTCACTCCTCCCCGAGTACTTTGCCCACAGACTTGAAGGTGCTGACCCTCTATCCCACAGCTTCATACTCTGCAAACTGCCCCAATGTTCTCTGGAGGTCACAGAGAAACTAAGTCAGCAGAACGTTATCCACAGCAGAGGCCATCATGACGGACCCTCTCTACCCATGCTTTGTCTTCATATCCTGTTAATGAAAGTCAGAAAATAATCTTTCACAAGGTGACAACCGTATGTGGCGCCGGTGTAGCTTAGCCATTAAGACACGGCCCCATGTATAGAGGCACACTACTCGACGCAGAGGCCCTGGGTTCGACTCCGACGTTCGGCCCTTTGCTGCATGTCCTCCCCGGTCTCTCTTCCATCATTCCCGACTCTATCCACTGTCCTGTCCAATGAAGGCAACTAAAGGTTTAGATTTTTTGACCTGAGCGAGTTGACAGGTAAGGGTGAGAGTTATGATGCATATTGGACCTAATAGTCATTACTTTATCAACACAGAAGGAAAGGAAGGTATTGCAGTCATCAACAGTGAAACATGGTAATGTGGAGAGCGCTGGTGAAACAATGTTTTAAATAGTTATGAAACGTTGGGATTTCTTTTTGATGAAGAAATCAGGTCAGCAAAATAAGCCGTCCAGGCTTCCTGTACTGCTTCTTTAAAAGAACGCCGGAGATCTTTAAGATGTAGGCGATGCACTTCCACAGACGTTCAGACCTGTGACAGTGTGGTCTCAGGCAGCAGACAGCCTCTGTTATCCACTGACAACTGTTGCAGGTAGCCCGAGTCCTAACCTTTAAAGGTGCCTCTTTGTCCAGTAACGTGGAGCAATGACCATTAAAAGACTGCATTAAAAACTCAACATTGTGAGGATTTATATTAAAATCACAGCAGGAGTGTGCTGAGAACTGGTCGGCTGTATTTCCTGTAATGAGGAGGCTCTTCTGAGGCTGCTGCCAGTGGTCAAAGCCTCCAACAAAGCTCTGTACGTGAACACGTCATTCTCCATGTTAAATGTAGTTTTACTTTATAGAGAAAAAACAACTATTTCTTGTAATTGTTTCCTTTTATGTGCTGTTGATTCCTCTTCAGGCTGAGTGGCTGTAACCTGTCAGAGAGAAGCTGTGAGGCTCTGTCCTCAGTCCTCAGCTCCCAGTCCTCTTCTCTGAGAGAGCTGGACCTGAGTAACAACAACCTGCAGGATCCAGGAGTGACTCTTCTGTCTGCCGGTCTAAAAACTCCACACTGCAGACTGGAAACTCTCAGGTTAGTGTGCAGCTGTGTGAAAATGATAACCCTCTGAGCTCACATGTTCTGTATATTTGCTCAGTTCTCAGCTCTCAGTCCTGTGAGTCTGAATAACCCTGCACAGCAAATTCGGCCCTTTGGAATAAACTCTCTGAGTTAAAATCAACTCAATTTGAGTGTACATGTGAGACCATCGAATAAACTCTAGGGCATAGTTAAAGTTCCTCTTTTCCGGGAGTTGATCTTTCAACTCTTTTTAGGAGTTAAAACTGAACTCCTCTGGGAGTTAAAACACTACTCCCATTAAGAGGAAAAAGCACTCTCATTGAGAGTTCATTTTAGGTGAACTCTTTCACAGTGTTAACAGTGAAATTGTTTTATTGAACACTTACAGAGTTAATATATAAAATCACAAAAAATGTTTGTTAGATGAAAATTAATACAAAAAACACATAAATTACTTCAATGCCTTTATTTGAACACATCCAGAAAGTGTGTTCACAACTCCTTGCTTCATGAATATTAACTTTTGTAACAAGTTACATTTGGAGTAAAAGCTTTCTTCAGTAACAGTGTAAACATGTAACAGCATACACATTTAAAATAAACAGCTACAACGGCAGCTTAACAGTTAGGAAATTGTGTGGTCAAATGGAAATCACAAATAAAAAATATGTAGTAAAAAAATAAATTTGCATATTTCAGCAAAACTGTAAAAAAATATACCATACCACATCCCTCTGTGCTGCATAAACTTTTCTGAGGAAAGTGCAAGTGTGATCATTTTTAAAACAACCTTAAATGTAAATGTACAGCAGTCTGTTAGGATTCTGAAAGCAAACTTCTCTGTAATGCAGGATTATGTTAACATGAAATAGAATGTTAAACGTGCTGTTAAAGCACGAAAACATGTACAAGAACGTAAAACATGAATTCAATACATTCAGTTTGGCCAACATTTTAGGCATTTTAGGCCAACAGATTAAATAATACAGCCCTCTGACACAACATCAAAATAAAAATCACACCCATAGGACATTTGAGAATCCAAACTTTTGAAATGTCTTAATTTCTCCCTTTCTAGAACCAGTATCTTCCTGGGGATGTTTTCACTAACTTGGAAAGCATGGAAATGGTCATGGAAACAAGTTTCATGTTCATTTAGAACTAAAACACTTTACCATTGTGCACAATGATAGAAGTTATTTTGCTGAAGACTGGTGTGTTTTCTTGTGTCAGTACAAACAAAGAGGCCAACGCGATATTCACACTTTACCCAGTTTGTCAGGTTGACAGTGGCTTGTGAATCAATGTGAAGATATGTAGACACATGCTCTGTACACTCTAGTGTTTCAAGTAAACACATTTTGACTGGACCAGACTCAATTGCTTTTGAAGTCAGGCATTCCCAATGATAGGCTACTGCAAACTGGTGTTTCCTTGCAAGTGATACTGTTAAAAAGTTTTTCACACCATCCTTAAAAAAATGGTGTTTAGCCATAGTCCAGCCATAGCCATAGCCTTAGTCATAGTCCAGATATGAATGAGGGGTGCAATTTTTCGAATGCACCTCGGATAGTGGACCATGAAATGATGTTTTGGAATCAAGTTCTTTGATGGGTACAGTTCTTTGAAGAGCTGGTGATGTTCAATGATAAGGTGCTTTAAATACACGGTCATCCCTTCAGTGATTGAGTATGAGAACACAATGTTTATTATGTTCAGCAACAAGAGCATCAAGCGCCAGTGCAAATCATCCTCTGATACCAGGTCACCAAATATCAAAGGTGATCAAACACAGTGTTTGTGATGCGTTTAACCCTATTCCATGTCCGACACAGTCAAGCTTTACATTTGTTGGCTTGTTTTTCTTTTCCACATAGCCATAATTAAAAGCATAAATCCTATTCAAGAGGCTTTCTTTGGAGATGAAATGTTCAATCAAATATTCAAATAGAAGTTTGACCTCATATTGACCAACCCCTTCCAAAATGTCATGCATGATGTCAACTGCATCATTTTCTGCATTATGGAAATACTGCAAAGTGTTCAGTATGCTCTTTCTGTTGATGCCAAATGAAGAAGTTGGATCATCTACCAAAGAAGAATAATGTTGATCATTGAGAACTGGTGATCTTATGGTCAAACGTGGGTCATCTTCTGAGAAAACTGACGGAGCTGAAGATTTATCAATTAGGCAAAGTCTACAGAAGTCATTTGCACTAAATGGCTCCAAGAATCCAAGAATGCTGTGCATACCCAAATTATCACCAGTAATTTGTGCAAGAGTGCCACGTACAGGAAATTCAGCAAATGGAAGAGCAACCCCAGTTGTCTCTAATATTTTCAAGTCTCTTACTAAGGGTTTCAGAATTTCATCAATGCCGTATTTCTTAGCATCTTGTGCATGAAACAATGATACTAGATGAATATTCATTAAGGCAGAATTCACCTTGGGTGGAAGATTCCTGAGGATGAAGTAAAGACAGCCAACTTTATGAATACCTTTTTTTGACCCTAGTGGGTTTGCACACTCAACATCGTCATAGTACAACTGGATTTGGAAGGCAAACTTGTCACTTGAAAACAAGGGATGACTTTTGAAGTAGCTTCCATCACAGAAGTTCTCGTATTTGTCACTCTGAGTAGATGTTTGCATCATCTCAGAAATAGTTTCATTCTTGAAGATGAACTGGAGTGTTTTGAGTATGGGAATATATATGAATTTGTCAATGATTGGAACTTGCTCATAGGTTCCACTTTTGCTATTTCGTCTGGTATCAAACCTTATACCTAGACGCTTTTCAACTGGTACAATATCCCATTTTTCTGTGAAATATTTCTTCCATTTACTGTCAGAATTCAAGTGGCTAAAAGGGTTGTCAATACCTTTAAATAACTCTTCTATGGCTGATCTTGCAGGACTGCCGGCAGGTAGTAAGTTTAGTACATGGTCCTGAATATTAGACTGTAAGTCTCCCACAAATTCCTCTAAATTCTCGATGGTAGAAAGCACTACAGTATTTGGTACACCGCTTCCTAAAAGCTTGGCAATAATTGATGCACACATATCTTTGCTGCCCGTTGACACTGAAGGGCCTGCTTCAATATTTTGGTGCTGAGATGAAGTGGAAGGTGTTTCATCATTTAGGCACAGAGGATTATTGTGCTCTTGAATGGCATGGTTGGAATGGGTCTCCTCTGTTGCACATGTGTTGACAATATGCGCATGTATCTTTATGAGATGTCTTCTAAACCCAGAATAACTAGAGAATTGCAAGCAACATCCTATTTGACCACATTTTAGCCTCAGATTTTTCCCAGGATAGATTCCATGCATTAGTTTGAGGTGCCTGAATAAAAGTAAGGCTGTACCAAAGGATGACGCACAGAGGAAACATCTCAACATTTTTGCTGCTTGAACTTTTTACGGCTTGTTCAACAACTTTGCTCTCAACTCCTTGACTTTTGGAGTTTCTTCCATTGTGCCAATATCTATGCTGTACAGAGTAGTCTGCAAAAATGTGTACAGGCTGGACAGAGCATCATCATATTTCACACTGAAAACAAAGTGGGACTTGAACAGCTCATCAAATGCGCCCAAGGATGTACCTGACTGACATGGAAGAAGCTTTCTATCCACGACTATGTAGAAGCTGAAAACCTGAGCTTTTGAAGTCCCTGTGGCCAGAAGATATGGCTGGGGGTTTCCTTCTGTGGTGATGAGGTGATCCTCCAGGCTCTGGCAGGACTGAAACACAGTGAAAAGCACTTCCATATAACACATTTCTTTAAAACACACGATACCACAATATTTGGAATTGGATTTGTTGACAAACCTTGTGAAATTTCAGCAGGTGATCTGTTGCCTCTCCGACACTGATCTTCTTGGCCCGTTTCCTTCCAGCTGGTTGCGGAGTGAGAAGATGCAGCAAGACAAGAAGAGAGGCCATGTCGCTGTGCCACTCTGCAATCAGTGAAGAAAACCATTACTTCATGTGTTTCACACCTTGTCAATGTTGAGGTCACCTTTGTTGTCCCCTCTTCATCTAACGTCTTATGACCATGCTGCTCAGGCGTGCTTGTGTGAAACTAGCTTAACACCTCACTGCTCAGACTGGACAAGTTACTACAAACTTTTGATGTGCATCGGTCAACCCAAGATTTTTATCTTAAAAGGACAGGCTCCGGTTTGATCAAGTCTGGAGTAGTTCATCCAGAATATCTAAAAAGATTTTGGAGCAAACATGTCTGTTTTTGGCAACTTATTGCAATACAAATTAATTAAGTCTATTGTAATACTACCTGGATCATCTGCAGTGTCAGATTCTTCATTCATGGCAGATTTGAGCTGTTTTTCAGGAGAGGTGTCTCTCTGAGGGCCCTGGCTTCGTGGATGACCTTGTCTTTAAAACAGGGGGCCCATTTTTCCAAGAACCTGGAGGAAGTCTCTGCTCCAAACATCATCGAGAAGTCCTGCAAAATCTCATATAAAAAGGAGCGGAACTAGTATTACCATCACCTTGTCTACATGTATGTATTTTGACAAACATTTTTTAAATTCGTATTAGTTACCTACCAGTCCCTTTGTGTCTAAGAAACGAGGGAACAGTTGAAGTATGTCCACTGACTGCTGTGGGTCATGGAGCATCTCTTGACGATAGTGGAATGTTTCTCTCATCTTCTGGAAGACTAAATCCCGGTCTGTAGTGTGGTGAAGAAGGGACACTGCCTCCATACGATCATCTCCCGATCGCTTGTCATCTATGGAACCAAATGATCTTGGCGATGTGGGGCCTCCTTTCAGCAGCACTCTGTTAGTGGATGTTGATGTGGTTTTGGATTGAGGTTGGACAGTCTTGACCCTCCACTCAAGAAAGCCAGTATTGCTCTGTATGTCATAGCAATACTGTCATAATGTATCTGTGGATCCTGTATACAACTGAAATCATGTGTATCATTGTTAGTGTGTCAGAGGTACTACATGTTGTTGTTACATTATTACTTTTTATTTTTTGCAGCATTCCTCTCTTGCCTTATTTGCAGCAGCAGTGTTGCTTTTCACCGTAATAACTTTTTACATATTTATCTTCCCTTTAAACAATTTGACGCCGAGCCGGACAGAGTAATCATAAAGAACCGCTAGCTGCACGGCTAACAGAAGCTACAATTAGCAGCGGTTACTTTAGCAAAACTATCAGTTGATCAGGAGCCGTGTCTCAACAAAAGTTGTGAATTCTTTGCTCATGTTTTAAAGTTGTCAGTAGTACATGACCAACAGAGACGCTCCGCTCCAGCAGCGTCTAACATTAGAAAGTCTGAGAAGTAATAAATTCACTGTCTCGTCTCCCCCTCTCTCCCGTTAACAACCGAGCGCCCCCTACAGGCCTGGAGCACTTCCGTTGTGAGGGCTGTATTTGCAGCGTTTTTCTTTTGCATGTGTTTTCTGGGTTTGTGTGTTTTTGACTTTGCATCGTTTCTGTATTTGCAGCGCGTTTGATGTTAATGTATTTGTTTTGGCTTTTGGAGCAGTTTTTTTTATTTGCAGCGCGTTTCTGTCGTTGAATATGTTTTGGACTTTTGCTTGTGTTTTTGAATTTACATCGTTTCTAAATTTGCAGCTCGTTTCTTCTAATCGAAATCGTTTGGGCTGTTGCAGCACGTTTGACCTTGTCGGCCACCGTACTTTTTTGAGTATGGATCCTTCAAAGATGGGAAGAGAGCCACAATCCCAAGGGCATGGAACTCCTTTGTGGCTTTAGTTACAGCTCTCCTGCAAATGCAAAATAATTCATTGTCATATGATTCTTTCCTCCTCACAAAAGTACATTTCATGTTATAAACAAAAAGCCACTTACCCTTCCTTTTCACGTGTGTGAGCTACTATGATGTTCACCATTAATCGCCGAGTAGAATCTTTCAAACTATCCTCATACTCATTGACGACTGTCCTCCCTGCTGGCTTAGTAGTGAGAATCTGCTCCACTATCTGAAGACAGAAGATAACAAGACAGCAAAGATAAGATGTGATTTTTAAACAAAATAACTATCTCCATATATTTATTATACAAATGATAAATTAAGATCATTTTTCATTTCCGTAACCCCAATTTTCTTAATCTTGTTTTAAGAGTCAGGCAAACAAAAAGTGTAAAAGTAAATAATTAAAATACATTTCTTGCATGGGTGCTGTCCATGACAGGTTGAATAATTGGACATCCAGCATCACATGTGTCACTAGCTGGACTGCTTAAGCTTGAGATGGACAATGTATCTGTTAGACTTGGAGATGAAGGCCCTTCACCATCTTGCTGCAGGATTGAAATATCTGAGGATACAGGGCACAAACAATCAAAAATTAAGAACCACAATGCTACCATTTACCATATAATCGGGGCCTGGTCACCACCATCTGAGATGAATACAGACAACAGTCGGAAATTGTCTTTGACAAAGCATCAGGAAGTCTATGATAAATATGTACAGGATGCCATGACAATCTCATGGAGTAAGTTGTGATCACTTAAATAGAAAACCAATTTAAATTGTGGAAGTGGAAACAAATTGTCCTTCAGTCTGTGGCCTCCTAAAGTTCATTATACTGTGACTGAGAAATAGACACCATTTGAACAATTAGCTAAAATAAAAGATTTTGTGTGCTAGCTTAACCCAAAATCCCAACTTGCCCCAACTTCCAGATGACTATTTTGTAAGTCCTATAAACAAATACCAAAATAGTTCCTACCACAAGTGTCACGTATTCTGTCGAGTCTGTACTTTCAGCCATATGCTTGGATGATTCTGCTCGTGGGAGGTCTGAAATATACATGGTACATAGAATGTTGTTTTGGTATCTAATCAATGTTTGTTCAAATATATATATACTAATATATATATTTACTTTATCTTCAAACTGAAAATGAAACTGAAATTTGAAATCACTTTACCATCATCAGTGTAGATGACAAAGCACACTTCTTTGATTGTTGCAAGCTCTGGAAAGACATCCTCATCCACCTCTATGCCCTGCTCATCCGTGACTTTCAGTGGCTTATTTTCTGGTAGGAGAAACTTCTGCTGCACTGAAGCACAACAGTCATGATGCCATCAACAAAGTTATTATTACTTTCCCTTAAATGCCTTCAGACAAACCAAAAAAAACTTAGCTGCAGTGATAAATTCCATGAAGCTGACGTCTTCCAGTTTGACATATTTCTTTGTCCCTCCATGTTTCACCTTTATCAACATCTTGAACACAAGATAGAACTTTATTATTCCCAAAGAAAATTCTCGTGCCAGATTTCTCCAAAAAAATGGCAAAAAAACCCTGAAATAAGTAACAAGTAAAGATTGTTACTGTAACATGAGTCTCTGTTGGGGCTGATGTGATTGTATGTTCAACACAAAGTTAATCCATTAACATGTTCGAGTAAAGCAAACCAGGCATTGTTCTGATATGTATGGTTTTAACAGCGCTACTTTGTCTAAGTAGTTTATACAGTGACATTTGTAGAAGATATACAAGGGTATTTTATCACAGGTTTTAGGTGCTCTTACAAACATTCAGCAAGTTAAAGATGCTGGGCTCACCTGGGCTCCCCAGAGGTGTTAGCCTACCGTACCTTACATCATTGCACTCTACTGTTAGCTTGTTAGCTAGCGCAACTTTAGGTTTAACAACTGATCCGGCTGTGTCTCCCTGCTCTTAATTAAGATAATACAATCTCTAACAGTGGAGACAGGCTCGCGCTGCTGTCTGGGCTGTTGATTCAACATAAATAGGAGGCAAATGTGTAAACGTTCCCTTCTCAGCATTCCCTCAAAGCATGTCCCGTGTCCGTGTCGGATACCCTCCTCAAAGAGGCCGCTGGTTCCGCACACGTAAATCTAACGGAAACAACACATGTTCGTGAATATTTCGATAGAACTAGAAATGCTGTAACGTAACGCTAACTATCTTACAATTGATCAAAAACAGAAGTAACGAGAAGAACGTTAAAACGTTAATTACATGCAGGAAGACGTGGCTAACTTCAGGTTCACAGTGTATTCTGCGCGTTTAACAGGCGCGGTGAAATTAAGTTACTGTCAGCAGCTAACTAGCAAGTTCGTCGTAGCAAATATAAGCAATAACGTTATATTACACTAACAGAAAATCCGTCACACGTTAACATTTAGTTTGAGACGTAAAATTGCACTTTTACCTGTCTCTCGAGGAAGTCAAAGTGATCACTGCTTGACGCGGTAAGAGAGCCGTTAGGAATGAACTCAGGAGAAGTGTTTATTCACTACCCACAACACCCTGTGAATTAACTTCGATATTTCACACCACCGCAGAGTTTCCCTCAACACAAGCTGGGGTCTACATGAGAGAATAAACTCCAAAAATCTAACTCCTTCACTATTTTTTGTCTAACTCCTTATTTTGCAACTCTAAGAATTTGCTGTGTGTAATTAAAGTGGCTTTAATATCACACTGAAGGGGTCAGCTGACAAAGGATCTTGTCACCAGTATTGTGTTCATGTTCACGGCTCAGTAACTTGACTTGGATATATAAATGCTGGTCTAAGACAGTCTGAGTTATGTTCATCTGGACTCCATCATGTGTGGTCCAAAGAGAAGAATCCCAACGACGACTGTAATAAAGCAGAGATGATGATTGGAACATTTATAAACTTATAAAGAGCCTTTCCTTCAGACTGAACAGTCCAGTACAGTAGCTGCATCACTGCTGATGACAAAGCAATCTGTGTTGATCTCTGGCTCCTTCTTACCTTCACTCCTCCCCGAGTACTTTGCCCACAGACTTGAAGGTGCTGACCCTCTATCCCACAGCTTCATACTCTGCAAACTGCCCCAATGTTCTCTGGAGGTCACAGAGAAACTAAGTCAGCAGAACGTTATCCACAGCAGAGGCCATCATGACGGACCCTCTCTACCCATGCTTTGTCTTCATATCCTGTTTATGAAAGTCAGAAAATAATCTTTTACAAGGTGACAACCGTATGTGGCGCCGGTGTAGCTCAGCCATTAAGACGCGCCCCATGTATAGAGGCACACTACTCGACGCAGAGGCCCTGGGTTCGACTCTGACCTTCGGCCCTTTGCTGCATGTCCTCCCCGGTCTCTCTTCCATCATTCCCGACTCTATCCACTGTCCTGTCCAATGAAGGCAACAAAAAAAAGGGCAGCAAGTTCAGATTGTTTGACCTGAGCGAGTTGACAGGTAAGGGTGAGAGTTATGACGCATATTGGACCTAATAGTCATTACTTTATCAACACAGAAGGAAAGGAAGGTATTGCAGTCATCAACAGTGAAACATGGTAATGTGGAGAGCGCTGGTGAAACAATGTTTTAAATAGTTATGAAACGTTGGGATTTCTTTTTGATGAAGAAATCAGGTCAGCAAAATAAGCCGTCCAGGCTTCCTGTACTGCTTCTTTAAAAGAACGCCGGAGATCTTTAAGATGTAGGCGATGCACTTCCACAGACGTTCAGACCTGTGACAGTGTGGTCTCAGGCAGCAGACAGCCTCTGTTATCCACTGACAACTGTTGCAGGTAGCCCGAGTCCTAACCTTTAAAGGTGCCTCTTTGTCCAGTAACGTGGAGCAATGACCATTAAAAGACTGCGTTAAAAACTCAACATTGTGAGGATTTATATTAAAATCACAGCAGGAGTGTGCTGAGAACTGGTCGGCTGTATTTCCTGTAATGAGGAGGCTCTTCTGAGGCTGCTGCCAGTGGTCAAAGCCTCCAACAAAGCTCTGTACGTGAACACATCATTCTCCATGTTAAATGTAGTTTTACTTTATTGAGAAAAAACAACTATCTCTTGTAATTGTTTCCTTTTATGTACTGTTGATTCCTCTTCAGGCTGAGTGGCTGTAACCTGTCAGAGAGAAGCTGTGAGGCTCTGTCCTCAGTCCTCAGCTCCCAGTCCTCTTCTCTGAGAGAGCTGGACCTGAGTAACAACAACCTGCAGGATCCAGGAGTGACTCTTCTGTCTGCCGGTCTAAAAACTCCACACTGCAGACTGGAAACTCTCAGGTTAGTGTGCAGCTGTGTGAAAATGATAACCCTCTGAGCTCACATGTTCTGTATATTTGCTCAGTTCTCAGCTCTCAGTCCTGTGAGTCTGAATAACCCTGCACAGCAAATTCGGCCCTTTGGAATAAACTCTCTGAGTTAAAATCAACTCAATTTGAGTGTACATGTGAGACCATCGAATAAACTCTAGGGCATAGTTAAAGTTCCTCTTTTCCGGGAGTTGATCTTTCAACTCTTTTTAGGAGTTAAAACTGAACTCCTCTGGGAGTTAAAACACTACTCCCATTAAGAGGAAAAAGCACTCTCATTGAGAGTTCATTTTAGGTGAACTCTTTCACAGTGTTAACAGTGAAATTGTTTTATTGAACACTTACAGAGTTAATATATAAAATCACAAAAAATGTTTTTTAGATGAAAATTAATACAAAAAACACATAAATTACTTCAATGCCTTTATTTGAACACATCCAGAAAGTGTGTTCACAACTCCTTGCTTCATGAATATTAACTTTTGTAACAAGTTACATTTGGAGTAAAAGCTTTCTTCAGTAACAGTGTAAACATGTAACAGCATACACATTTAAAATAAACAGCTACAATGGCAGCTTAACAGTTAGGAAATTGTGTGGTCAAATGGAAATCACAAATAAAAAATATGTAGTAAAAAAATAAATTTGCATATTTCAGCAAAACTGGAAAAAAATATACCATACCACATCCCTCTGTGCTGCATAAACTTTTCTGAGGAAAGTGCAAGTGTGATCATTTTTAAAACAACCTTAAATGTAAATGTACAGCAGTCTGTTAGGATTCTGAAAGCAAACTTCTCTGTAATGCAGGATTATGTTAACATGAAATAGAATGTTAAACGTGCTGTTAAAGCACGAAAACATGTACAAGAACGTAAAACATGAATTCAATACATTCAGTTTGGCCAACATTTTAGGCATTTTAGGCCAACAGATTAAATAATACAGCCCTCTGACACAACATCAAAATAAAAATCACACACATAGGACATTTGAGAATCCAAACTTTTGAAATGTCTTAATTTCTCCCTTTCTAGAACCAGTATCTTCCTGGGGATGTTTTCACTAACTTGGAAAGCATGGAAATGGTCATGGAAACAAGTTTCATGTTCATTTAGAACTAAAACACTTTACCATTGTGCAAAATGATAGAAGTTATTTTGCTGAAGACTGGTGTGTTTTCTTGTGTCAGTACAAACAAAGAGGCCAACGCGATATTCACACTTTACCCAGTTTGTCAGGTTGACAGTGGCTTGTGAATCAATGTGAAGATATGTAGACACATGCTCTGTACACTCTAGTGTTTCAAGCGAGTTGACAGGTAAGGGTGACTTAGTTTCCTCACCGTGTCGGGCTCTGTAAGTGAGGGTGAGAATTTTGAACTTGATCCTTTACACAACGGGGAGCCAGTGAAGAGATCTGAGGATGGGGGTAATGTGAGACCTGGTGAGGAGTCTTGCAGCAGCATTCTGTGTTGACTGCAGGCGATTAATCGCAGACTTGCTGAGTGACGAGAGGAGTGTGTGGCAGTCGTCGAGGTGAAACTACAGTTGAAACTAAAGTTCTCAGTTTACTTATATTTCTTAGGTGGACATAACATGATCTGGTTACCTGCTTAACATGGCTGTCAAAAGATGATGATTTATCAACTATTACTCCTAAATGACGTGGGCTAAAGCCAACAGCAGAGGAAAGGGGCCCAATGTTGTGATCCTGTGAGCTGATTGGATGGAAAGAGCTCAAGACGGTAGGAATAAGAGAGGAGCTAGCATGAAGTGGATGAGAGTTATGATGCATATTGGACCTAATAGTCATTACTTTATCAACACAGAAGGAAAGGAAGGTATTGCAGTCATCAACAGTGAAACATGGTAATGTGGAGAGCGCTGGTGAAACAATGTTTTAAATAGTTATGAAACGTTGGGATTTCTTTTTGATGAAGAAATCAGGTCAGCAAAATAAGCCGTCCAGGCTTCCTGTACTGCTTCTTTAAAAGAACGCCGGAGATCTTTAAGATGTAGGCGATGCACTTCCACAGACGTTCAGACCTGTGACAGTGTGGTCTCAGGCAGCAGACAGCCTCTGTTATCCACTGACAACTGTTGCAGGTAGCCCGAGTCCTAACCTTTAAAGGTGCCTCTTTGTCCAGTAACGTGGAGCAATGACCATTAAAAGACTGCGTTAAAAACTCAACATTGTGAGGATTTATATTAAAGTCACAGCAGGAGTGTGCTGAGAACTGGTCGGCTGTATTTCCTGTCATGATGCCGGCATGCAATGTTCTTTTAGGACAGGAAAGGTCATCAATTACACAGAGATCAAAGGAAATACATGAATGATCACTGATCAGTTGGTCTTCACAGCAGATATCATTAATATCTAGTCCCAGAGATGAAGGTCCCAGGTGTGACCCCTCCTGTGAGTGGGGCTTTAAACATGTTGCTTGAAGTTCAAAGATTCAGTGATATTAAGAAATTCAGTGGCTACACAGTTTGTGACATCATCAATGTGCAGGTTAAAATCAGCAGCTAAAAGTGCTCTGTCCAGCTTCATGAGAGAAGTCAGAAAGTGAACTCAGGTAAAAAGTGAGCAGCTGGACCAGGAGGTCGATCAATGAGAACACCACAGTGAGACCTCCACCGCGGCCTGAGCGACGTGGAGTCCCAATAACTGAACAGTCCATGGGGCACAGTTCATTTAAATGAACACATTCTTTTTGTCAGGTTTCAGTGTAGAAGAGAAGAGACAGACTGTCCCTTAAAATAAGTCATTTAATATGTGAGCCTTGTTACCCACAGATCTGCATTAATCAGACACATTTTAATAGAGGAACGGGGCCTTCGGGGGGCATGCAGGTTAAAGGATCACTCGCCCAGCAGGGTGATGCTGACTATGACGAGGGCGTGAGTGCTGGTTAGTGATCCTGACTGGGATGAGCATGATTACAGGAGTGAAGGCAGAGATACAAGTTACAGAGTTAGTAGTGACCCCTCCTAGCCAAGAGTGGTAACTGATGGTGTGTGTGTGTGTGTGTGCGTGTGCGTGCGTGCGTGTGTGTGTGTGTGTGTGTGTGTGTGGGTGTAGTCTGTCAGGCTGTCTGATCACACAGGAAGGCTGTGCTTCTCTGGCCTTGGCTCTGAGCTCCTCCCACCTGAGAGAGCTGGACCTGAGCTACAATCATCCAGGAGAACCAGGAGAGAAGCTGCTGTCTGCTGGACTGGAGGATCCACACTGCAGACTGGAGACACTGAGGTACAGACAGAGAGACAGACAGACAGACAGACAGACAGACAGACAGACAGACAGACAGACAGACATGTTTTGTCCCTCAGCTTGTTTTCCATCTGTATAAATGATTTGGATCTTAAAAGAAGAAATCTAATGTAGGTGTACATTTGAAGAATTGAATTGTGGGTATTTTGTTGTCTGCAGACGATGTTGCTCTACTGGCTGAATCAGAAGATGATTGACAACATTTGTTAAAGACCTGCTGTTACAGGTGGAGGTTGTTGATTCATCAGAGTAAAACACAGATAATTCACTTCAGAACAAAGGGTGTTCCAAGCAGGAGGAAAATGTCGACTCTTGGGACGGTTACATTGGAATACACACCTGAATATAAATATCTGGGATCTTCTCTTGATGAGTTTATGACTCATGAAGCTGGAGTTAAATGATTGGCTGGTTGGGCTGGCAGAGCACTGGGGTCTGTTGTTACCAAGCTGCAGATATGTAAAGATGTTGGGTGTTCCACTTCCTCTCAGCTCTATGATGCATGTGTTTCCCCCACACTGAATGATGCCTCAGGGATATGGGGATTCAAAGACAGTAAAACTTCAGACGTTATACTAAACAGAGCTGAACGCTGTTTTTGAGGCGTTCATAAATGAGCTCCTACTTTGGCTGCTCAGGGCGACGTGTTGGTTTCCTGGATCTATACAGAGAAAATGTGAAATGATACGACTGTGGAATCGTTTACTGAACATGTCAGAACATCGGATCAATAGGAAGGTTTTTCTGTGGACTCAAATGTACAAGTCTCCATGGGCTGCAGAGCTTCATGCTGTTTGTGAGGAAGCTGGCTTACAGTATATATACAGGAATCATTTATCATGCAGCCTGAACACAAGTAGAAAAAGTGATTTGCTAGATTAGAATAAAAATGGTTCAATGATATCTTGTTAAAACCTAAATTAGGAACATATATCCAAATCAAGCACAGTTATGGTGCTGAAGCTTACGTTACAGCAAACTGAACCAGGAGTCAGAGGTGTTTAGGTGCACAGGTGAGAACAGGAATCCTTCCTCTGGCTCTTGAAGTGGGCACATTTAAACACATCCAGGAGGAACACAGGCTGTGTGAGCTTTGTGAGAATGAATCACATTTTCTTTTGTATTGTCCTTTTTATGATGAGATCAGAGCATCTTTGATGAATGAAATGTATGCTGAAAATCCTCAAATGTTTTGGTGCTCTGACGACGACAGGATGGAACGTTTGTTTGGCTTTAATGTTTATAAGTCGGCCATTTTTGTTTGTAGATCCTGGAAGAAACGTCAGGATGGTTTATTTCTTTAATATTATTTCTGTTACGTGTCGACTTCTGGTTTCTGCTGTCTCTCTGCCTTTTTATGGGCCGGACATGTTGTTTATGTCTGACAGTAATAACACAATCAATCGCACACAGACAGACAGACAGAAGCTGTCTCTCTGTCTCTAACTGGTGACCTTGCTGTCTGATGGAGGATGTGAGTGAAGCTGTATGAAGTCGATTCTGATCTGGTTTCTTCCTCCAGGTTGGACCATGGTGGACGGCACAGACTGAAACCTGGTCTGAGGAAATGTGAGTGTGTTTGAACTTTGATTCATGAGAACACAGCTGCTCATGTTGGGCTCCACTTTTTGTAATTGTCTTGACTGAAGATGAATTTCAATCAGGATTGACTTTCTGTTTTTGTCAGTGTGGCTGTAAAGATGTACGAAGTGAACAAAGTGAACAGCAGGATCCAATCAAAAGAATCAATACATTTGATGATCAGTGAAGAGAAGATTCACTGTGTTTCTTCCAGCTCTGATCTTTCTGCTTCATGTGACCTCTGACCTAATAACAGTTTGAGACAGCAGATGGTTCACAGCTTCTTTGTGCTGCACTTTTATTACTGACACTTGATTGTGCTCTTATCCTGGGCTCCACACATCCTGACTGCCATGTTCACTAACTGTTCATTTCATTACAGCTGCAGTGTTGAGTTTCAGTGCTGCCAAATATTCACAGTTAAACATGAAATCTAAGTTTGACTGACTTTCAGAAACTGTCAGTAAAGTTGTTTTTGAATGAACAGATGATAACCTGCAGCTGTGTTGTGTCTCCTTCTCTCCATCAGACGCCTGTGAGCTGGAAGTGGACACAAACACAGTGAACAGAAAACTCAAACTGTCTGACAACAACAGGAAGGTGACACATGTGTGGGAGGATCAGTCATATCCTGATCATCCAGACAGATTTGATTATTGGCTTCAGCTGCTGTGTAGGACTGGTCTGACTGGTCGCTGTTACTGGGAGGTCGAGTGGAGAGGATGGGTTGATGTATCAGTGAGTTACAGAGGAATCAGGAGGAAAGGAGGCAGTGAAGAATGTGTGTTTGGATGTAATGATCAGTCCTGGAGTCTGAGCTGCTCTGATGAAGGTTACTCTGTCTGGCACAATAAGAGAAGCACAAAGACCTCCTCCTCCTCCTCCTCCTCCTCCTCCTCCTCCTCCTCCTCCTCCTCTGGTAGAGTAGCAGTGTATGTGGACTGTCCTGCTGGCACTCTGTCCTTCTACAGAGTCTCCTCTGACACACTGATCCACCTCCACACCTTCAGCACCACCTTCACTGAACCTCTTTATCCTGGGTTCTGCTTCAGGCCAGTAGTTTCCTGGTTGTCTCTGTGTTCTCTGTAGGTCAGAGAAACTCTGCTGACTGAACATCACTGACTCTGTTCACTGACTCAAACTCTTTCATGAGTCTGATTTCATCACTTTGATTTGAATCATTTTATCAGGTTAAAAACTCAAAGATATTTACTTGTAAAAAAGAACTCATGATTTTGATTCATTTGTGTTTCTGTTCTATTTTGAACGACGTCGTCGTTTATTTGAATAAAATCTTGACCTTTGATCCTGAAGGAAATCATTTCATCTCGTCTGTCATCACTTTGAACACATGTGACGTTTGTCTTGTAACAGGTGACCCTTTGTGTGAGACCACATGGACAGAGATGTTGGAACACTTTCATAAAGCTCACATTCACCATATTAACACAGCGGCCATTTTCTTCTGACGTGAAGTTCAGGGTGAGAGGCTCAGATACTGTTAGCATGTTGTGCTGCTGCACATGCATGTAGCCTGGTCCAGTTCATAAGAAACATTAGTAGCTCAAGAAAACCTGCAGACCTCTACTCACAGCTGACACACACTAATAACAGACATGATTATGACAGCAGACGTGCCTTTATGGGGCGCTTCACGTTACCTCTGCCTGAATCTAATGCTTCAAAGAGGACTGTCACGTATAGGGCCATGTTGACCTGAATAAACACTCATAAGATCAGTTTTAAAAAGAGATTAAGAAACACAATTATTCTAAAAGAAATCAGTTCAGCCTCAATGTGACATTTTGTATGTGAACGTGGATAAAACTCAGACTAATTTACATCAACTGAAGCTAAAATAACCATCTACTGTTGTGGTGACACGATGAACGTGAAAGAGTTTTTCTTCTGTTTTACTTGTGTTTTATTTCTGGTGCTTTGTTTCTCATGTCGAAGGTCGTCTGTTGTGTCATCTTGAATGTTTTGTCTTGTTTTCTTTTGTATGGACCGCAGGGAGAACTGTTGTTACTGCGCGTCCATGTTTGCTCGTGACAGCAACAGGCGTTGTTCACCGCCAATCAGACCGTGAAGAGGAGCTGCGTGAAGATACATGTTGGATAGAATGAGACCGGAAGACTCATCAGCACAACTTCAAAATAAAAGTGTTCAACAAGTCAGGAAGCCACAGAGTGCATTTAGGTCAGGACTAAATAGATTAGGCTGTATATGGAATTAAACTGTGACTAACAACTGGATTAAAGAGTTTAGAAAGAGTCCTTAAGTAGAATATCTGACACCAGAGAAGATCAAAGGTGGGAATATGCTCACCTAAATGTTTTGCGCCCACTTGAGCTCCTTCTAGAAATATAGTTTTCAAACCCTGAGCACAAAAACCAGAATAAATTGACCCACAACAACTTGTTTTTAATCTCAGGGGATACCTCTGATCATAAAGCCTTTAGTGACAATGAAGAAGATTTTTAAAGCACAGCTCAAAAATAGCAGCAGACAGATATTATATTGGAAAGGTAGATATAACTTAGAACAAATGACATTTTATTTGTGCATCAATTTAGTTTTGATGAGTTTTTATAAAGAGGTCTAATTTAAGGATCATATAGTTTCACTTTTTAACAGTCATATTGAAACGCTCTTTACCACAGAGGGAGTTATAGAGATAGAGCTTGCAGTGTGTTCCTCATGATGGATCACATGATGGGCTACATGCAATTTAGCATTCAGCTCCTTTAATCAGGTATGAATCCTAGTATGAAGTCCCATTTAGAGCACAGGTAATCCTTACAAGTCAGTATCTGGATCAGGTTGATCCAAACCAGTTTTCTTTGAACAACCGGGATAAAAGTAAGATGGATTACCTGATCCATGATGATGAAAAGAGGATTTCCAAATGAAATGAAACCTTTTGAACAACCTGGGAGCGGATTGGAGGAGAAGAGTCGCAGTTATGTGACACTCAATCAAACTTTTGCCTCAACTTTGTGTCTCTTTAGATTTGACATGAGATTTTTATATTTCTGCTGTTTGCCAGAAAATTTAATGTCAGAATCAACACAATTATAATGTAAGGTGCAGCTCTGTTTCCACTGAACTCTTGTGTAGCTGCACAGGTCCACCTGAGTGTGTGTGTGTGTGTGTGTGTGTGTGTGTGGCAGCTGACTTGTGGGCAGCGTTAGGCGGGAGGACAGAGTACCAGACCTCAGAGAGACTGGAGAGTCAGACCCTGACTCACCCTCCTCGTCTGTTTGGATGCTCCAACAAGACGGGCAGGTTCATCGTAAGTATCTGGTCCAGATGATTAAAACCTCCTCAGTAACAAGAATCATTTTAAACACATTCCTTCAAACACTTCAGTAAGCTGTTATCTTCCTCATGAGGCTGAATGAGTCCTCTTCAGTGTGTTGTTTCTCAGACATCGATGATGCGCAGATGAAGAAAAGAACTTCCGTTGACACCGACTTGTTTGTATATAAGCACAGATTCATTACAAAGAATCAGCATCAGTCAGGCTTCATGAATACCTGGGAGATCACCTCGGCCAAATAGTGTCTCCCCGAAACACAGTCCAACATGCACTTATATATGTTCCAGGTGTGTTTATGTGTCTCTTACCATGTGTTTCACATGAGGACGAAACCCCTTTTCTTTCCCCCAAAAGGCTCCTATTTCATCAACATTAGACGGGGTCCTCTTCTCAGTGACATGTTTTCATAGTATCCTATACCTCGTTTTAGACAGGGCATATGGCATTAGTTTGACTACTCCTGCACAACAACTTTCCAGAGTCACTTGTAAGCAACTCACATCTCAGGTCAGGTACTACATATTTCCCCCCTTCGAGACGACGCAGTCTCGAAAAAGAGAAAATGACGCACTCAGAATGTTTATGACATTCCTCCCGTCCATGCTTGCTACAGCATAACTTTAGCAATAACTTTGAAGTGTGAGAGCGTAAAACCTATCTGGCAGCCATCTCTTCTGTCATATCCATCAAACAATCCAGACAGGAAGATTCTCCCACGGTCCCTCTGCCCCAGGCAACCACATATAGTACTTCAAGTCACTTGAAACGGAGAGTTCTAAAACTTTGTATATTAACAAATTGTATGCAAATGTTTGTGGGAACCTCAGAAATAAAAATGAGAAACTGTCCAGAGTGAGGCTGGTCGACCCATCGCACCTTCCTGTGGACCTTTCCCTACCTAACACCTCTATCCCTAAACACTGGAGAACAAAAAGAGAACACCTGAGGTCCCAATGTATTTGCATTATAATAGAAAACATGATTCTCAAAGCAATCAAAGTAAAGAAACCCCATACCTTTCACTCCTCATACGCCCCTGTTATAAACCCTTAAATGTTACTCATGCAGTTATAGCCAACTCAAAAACTAAACCCAAGCATTATATGTTACTCGGATTGTCACTAACATAAATGTCCGATTTTCATTTCGCGTGCACTAGTGTATAATAAAAAGTACAAAGTATCCATCAATATCACAGATTACAATATAATAAAACATCCAATACTGTAAAAATGTGGAGAAAAACATGTTAACATATCAGACTGTTGCTCCTCAGCAACATCAGCTTCTCGTGTAATGTACTCTCAATGTCATATTTAAATCAGGGTGTGTTGTTGTTGTAGTCCTTGTTCAGGGTCCTCTGTCCATTTTCACTGTCCATGTTTGAATGTTTGAGTCCATTCAGGCTGTGAGGATCTCTGGACAAGCAGTCACCCTCACATTGATCTCCCACATGTTGTCCTGGGAAGAAAGAAAATACCAGCCAGTATCTTGCAAAAACATCAAATGCAGTATATTGTAATTCATTTTCACATGATTCCATTTCCCCCCTTTACCCACACTGATCCCAAAAATAAATGTCGAGATTATAATAAAGTCAGATATTCAAAATGGATATTTCTCAACCATCTCGCCTTCTATCGCCGCTTCCTCCTCATCTTCACTCGGCTCATCCCTACGTAGTAGCGGCATCTGAGCGTTATCTCCTGGCATCACAACACAACCTCATCAGTATCACAGCCTTTGCAAAAGTCAACATCAGCGTACAAAAACAAAACATCACACACAGTGATAGAATTACTGCCACCATAATCTGAACCAATATAGCTCCCATTGGTCCTAATTTGTCTTGCAACCAAGCATTAGCGGACCATCCAGCTCCTTCCGATGGGCCAAACGCATCCCTAATGAGGCGCAACGCATCGATGACGCTAGTTATGTTGTCAGAGCGATCAGGAATCAAAGTGTAACAGGCATCTCCAGTCAGGTTTAAAGCTACACATAGGCCACCTTGTTTGGCCAAAATATAATCAAGAGCCATGTCATGTTTCAGCAACGTCAATCTGTGACTCTTCTGTGTATTTGACAAATATTCAAAACCTCTTATAGTCTCATTTGCAAAACCCTGTAGGGTGTAAGTAATATTATCAATATGATCCGCCAAGAATGTTACACCATACCACGGAAACAATCCTATACCCCATTTAGACCTGTGTGTTGGCAGATTTTAACAATGCGGTTTTTCAACACACCATTCATGTTTTCACAAACACCTTGGCTTAGCGGATGGTAAACGGCTCCTAGTCGCTGTTTAATTCCCAATTTTTGTAAAATCAGTTTTACCGTTTTATCCAAACTCTTTTCCATTATCTGAGGATCTACGATCTGGGAGTCCCCATCTGCTTATAACCTCACAGCACAAAAACTTGGCAACAGACTGAGCGTCTTTCCTCCTGGTTGGACATGCTTCAGGCCATCGTGAAAATCTGTCCACTACAACTAGCATGTATCTTTTGCCTCCATCTGGTTTTATCATGTCAACAAAATCCATGACCAATTCACGCACGGGACCTGTCGGAGTTGGAATGTAACCAGGAGGAACTGTCACACCCCTCCGAACATTATTTTTTAGACAGATTGTACACCTGCCTATGACATGATCAATTTGTTCAAGCAAGTACGGTGCCCAAAAACCAAACTCCTTCGTGATCTTTCTCCTAACTTCCCCCCTCGCAACATGAGCTAACCCATGTGCTTCTTGAACCATCAGACCTAGCAGGTCTGGGGGTGCCACCATCAGTCCCTCATGATTCCGCCACAGACCAGTAGAATCTTGACAGAAGCAGCTTCTTGCACTGAGACCACATCTCTGAATGTAATTTTATCTTCCAAGTCCACCTCATGGGTGACCAGAAGAACCTTGCCCACTCTGTCTGCTCCTGTAACTGCTTTTGCAGCCTTGTCAGCCGCTTTGTTACCTTGTGTGACCCTTGACGTGTCCATTTTGTGTGCGCACTTAGCTATTGCTATTTCTTTAGGTTTCATCATTGCATGCAACAATTTCAGTCTCTGAGCATGATGCTGTATAGTAGAACCATCCGTTTTCTTAAACGCTTGATTTTTCCACCAACTGTATTTGATTAAGTTTTCTAAGTGTCTCCTGGTCCTGCTCTCTCTGAACCTGCTCCTTTTTCCGATATAGCTCAGCTTGATGAGCTATATGGTCTGTGTAAACACCTTTTGTCATGTTTGCCAGGCCAACCACCTCTGCCAGTTTACTCCTCACTGGCAGGGGCAGCCCTTTCTGTAACTTAACTCGCAAAATGGATTGTTCCATTCAGTTTAGATCTGGGTCATTTCCTGTGACATTTCTCCACACCTGATGAACCCTCCACACATAAGCCCTTGGATTTTCCTGTAGTCCCAATGGCTCAATGACAATATTATCAGGGTGTACATTTGTTGGGAATGTATCTTTAAGTGCTCCCCACATCCGACCTCTACTTACAGAAAACAACTCTGGATCATTTACTGCCGTCGCCACGTATCGATTTAGTCCTGCTTTCTGCAGGATTTCGTGCATAGCTGGGACCCCAAGGAGATCAGCCAAAAGTCTCTTGATATCTCCCATGGCAGGCTGCGTCCCACCAAAACCTCTTCCAACTTTGCAATCCAAGGATGTGCTCCATCTTGAAGAATAGGTAACTTTTCAAGGATGTTTGACATATCTGTATTCTGCCATGGCTTGTACTCCAGATTCTTTTGCTTTCTCAATCTCCCTTAAGCTCCGCCTTTCCTCTTCTCCCCGGGCACTAGATGCTGATGGAAAAGAACTTGAAAGACACTCGAGCTCCAAATCTCCATCACTATCTCCGTTTTCACTATCATCAGTGCTGTCTCTTTCTGGACTCAATTTCCTCAATGATTTCTCTCCTCTCCTCTCCGCTTTAGCTAACATCCGTCTGACTACTGGGTCATATCCACCAGCGGCCCCTTCTGAGTCACTCTGACTGTCGCCTCCCACTTGCATCCGTCTATCTCTCTGACCGCCCGAGCTGCCCAAACTTCTCTTTTCCCTCTTACTTTTGGAGCTAGGGTACATTTTTATGGTTGTTTTTCCCGTCTCTATTATTCGCTCCTCATCATCTTGGATGTAATAATTGCCCTTATGGCTAATCACTGGGAGCTGGGGATAAACATCAGTAAACTTCACCTCCTCCTCATAAGGTGGAGGCTTCTTTTCTGGGGCTGTATGTGAGAAGGGTGCATTAACCTTCGCCATCAGCTTTTCTGTTTCCTTTACACTCTTTTCTATTTCTTTTGCACTTCTTTCCCTCCTTTCTTTTGCAGCTTCTAACATTTTCTGTCCCTCATTTTCAAACAACTTCAGAATGCCAAGCTCCATCCGTCTCTTTTCCTTCCGTCTCTGTCCCTTTTTACCTTTCTTTTGTCCTGCGTTATATGTGGACACAAGCACCTGCATTGTTTTAATTACATCTGGGTTAAGAGTCCCTTCCACTGGCCAAGGTTGATCGACGTCAGGCCAACGCTTCTTCCATTTTTCCGACATCTCTGCGATACCTTTAACAAGGGGATTATTCTTCTGCACCACATCAACGGGGGTAATTGCTTTAGAAGCTTTAATGTCCATCTCTGACATTGTAGCGACTCCCTTATATCCTCTTATTGTAAATCAAACAAATCAGTTAAAAGGCTATTTATGAAGCACCGAATTTTCACAATCAATCACAAAATGCAAATTAAATCAAAATAAATTTGTAAACCTCAAAGAAGACCAAAGACTTATTGATCACTTGTTTATCACCCAATGCTCTAATCGCACTCATTCATCTCAAAATGATCAAATCATTTCAATGTTCAAACTCGAAATAGCTCAGGTCAAACTAAATCATGCTCAGACAATGAAACCAACATCCGCAACTCTCAACAGTATTTAGACCAAATCCGCCTTTCCACAAATAATCAATTAAATCAATGAAACTTCCTTTAATTAATTCATGTTGTAGTTGATCAGTTCGTTGCCAAGTTTCCCCTCTAGATAATTGCAATGTGTAATATTCCCATGTGTGACCTCAGGCTGAGAAATGATCTTTTCTGCATTAACATCAAATTAAAAAGAAAACACAATGGGCCTATATGCAAACACACGCTAAATATGTATCAACTATATTGACTATAAATGAGTATATACGCATATAGATAACTGCAGACTCTTGTTAAAAGAGCTTGTGGATAAAATCGCACTAGCCTTGATCAAGCTGGATGCAGGATCCGCGCGCGCTATCATCCACAAGCTCGATCAGCTGTGCTCTCGTCTGCCCTTTGGAGGATCCAAATTCAGACACGTTCCATCCTCAGCTCTCATTCGTCATAATTAAACAGAGGAAGAACAAGAGAAAACAAAACAAGAGTTTAGTGTTTATGATCCATCTAGATTCTTAAAAACAATGCAATCATGGATTCAGTGTAGTTTACACACATTTTCTGCCAACATTTAAGTTGGTCAAATTTATCACAACGGGTGTCCTCCCACAAGAGTTACTCTTTAAACAGCAACTTCTAACAGGCATACATTTATCTTACTTTTCTCAAAACCAAATTCCTTACTTTTCACTTGCATGTCTTCTAAATCTATCATACTTATTTTATTATACAAAGGATTGCCAATTTATGAATCCACTAAATATTTTAGTCGTTTTCAAATCTAATAACGCCTTAAATCTTATTCCTGTTCCTCCTTTTCGCTCTCTCCCAAAGAGAGAAGGGGAGGGGGAGCTCACACTCTCCGTCTCAGAAAAAGCACGCTTATTGGTGTTTTAAATGACGTATCACCCCTTGCTCCGCCTCTCAAAATGTTAGCAAGGACTTCCAGTTTATACTGACCATCGGAGGGTGAACATCCAGCCCAGACTCCCCTCAGAGTCAAATCAAACAGAGTCAAAGATAAAGCACGCACACAAAGGCCCACGCAGTATCCTCTCAAATCAACAAGCAAAACAAGTTTATCCTCTTGTAAACTAAACCTGTCTTCTCCTTCATTTTGAATAAGGCTCTATGCTCATCAAACAGACACATTCTTCTCAAAATGCAGTCACACACACACACACACACACACACACAGGCAGAAAGAAAGAGAGAGAGAGAGAGAGAGAGAGAGAGAGAGAGAGAGAGAGAGAGTGACCAATCAATCAATCTGCTAATCCTATCAGGATTTGTTTCCCAGCTCTGATGGACTTTATCAGGAGATTTTCTTTTCCCTTTTTCTTTGTCTTTTCACTTTTTACACATGCTTGTGTGAACAGAATGTCCTCGCTGGTCCTCCACTCCTCCTTCGACTCAGCAAAGGCTCATATATTTTATCAGATGTATAAACGTCCTCTATTAGGCTCAAAGGTTTTTATCACTGAAGAGGCAAAAAATGTCTCTCCTTATTAGTTACTTCATCTCCTTTAACCCATCAATAACTTATATATGACTACTTGATATGAGAAGCAATCTATTCTATTTATCAATTACACATAAGCAAATACATTACACAGCCTTCTTCTCCCAACTTAAACAATGACATGCCACAGCTCACACACACACATAGGCAGCATACACAGACTAAAAACACTGTGAAGCACACACACACACACACACACACACACACACACACACACACACACACACACACACACACACACACACACACACACACACACACATAGACTCAAGACAGCCGGCAAAACAAAAAACCCTCAAACTGTCTTCCAAAAACACCAAAAGCACTTAATCCTAAAATGTATAGTCGACTCTTTCACAAATTTCCTCTAGACGTCATTTAACTCATTACTTCACAATGTGTGCTCACTGCACGCTCGGCCCGCTCAGCCTTTCCTTTCTTCTCTTGTCTCAACTTTTTTAGGCCTTTCTCTTCTCTTTATTTATCTCTTTCTCTTCTCTTTATTTCTCTTCTCTTTATTTTATCTCTTTCTCTTCTCTTTATTCTTTATCTTCTCTTTATTTATCTCTTTATCTTCTCTTTATTTATCTCTTTCTCTTCTCTTTTTTCTTTATCTTCTCTTTATGTATCTCTTTCTCTTCTCTTTTTTCTTTATCTTCTCTTTATTTATCTCTTTATCTCCTCTTTTTTCTTTATCTTCTCTTTATTCTTTATCTTCTCTTTATTTATCTCTTTCTCTTCTCTTTATTTATCTCTTTCTCTTCTCTTTATTCTCTTATCTTAACCCAGGGCCCTTCTTTCCCTGTTTTTTTTCTCTCTTAAAGCCAACTTTCACTCAGTGCCTAATTTACACGTCTTATCGTTAAGAAGATGTGGGCCCTGGCTTCATTAATCTTGCCTGGTTATTCAGCTCACTTACTGTTACTGGTTCTGCTATTCTACACTTTATCTCGACACTAATTCTTCAATTCTTCAACTTCTTCAACTTCAACTTTTATTTCTTTAACTTCAACTTTTATTTCTGTAACTTCAACTTTTATTTCTTTAACTTTTATTTCTTTAACTTTTGTTTCTGTAACTTCAACTTTTATTTCTTTGCACTTCCCTATTTTGCGTCCTTAACAACGCAATAAACCCCAATTTAGACGGAATATCACTTCAAACATCAACGCATCGCAGCATGTCCGCATCAATGATTCTTTTTACAGTGCATCTAACCAGCTAAAAGCCAACAGCCTCATCAAACCAACGCCCCAATATAAGTGAGAAAATACTCACCTAACCGGTTTATATATTGTGGGAATAGGTGAGTCAAGGCCGTCGGCAGCTGGAGAAGCCTACATCTGGATCCTGTTCGTGACGCCAAATTTCTTGTTTCTCAAACATCGATGATGCGCAGATGAAGAAAGGAGCTTCCGTTGACACCGACTTGTTTGTATAAGCATAGGTACAAAGAATCAGCATCAGTCAGGCTTCATGAATACCTGGGAGAACACCTCAGCCAAATAGTGTCTCCCCGAAACACAGTCCAACATGCACTTATATATGATGGAAGTGAGAGCATGTTTCTCTCATCCTATTGTTTAGACTAGGCGGGGACACCTTGTCCTTCAGGTTAAAAAGCGCTGATACATCTTTAAAAACAGGACATATACCATTGTTTTACTTCTGCCTACTTAACACATTCCAAAGACACGTGCGTAAGCAACTCACATCTCAAGTCAGATACTACAGGATCATTTGGATACAAACATTTCTGATCTTTTTCAATGTTCTTGAATTATTTTGCCAACTAATATAAGTCAATGAAATGCCTGAAAAACTCTCTTCATCTATAGCTAAATCCTTGCTGTTTTAATGTCTCTTATCTTGCCCTCTTTGCGACCTAACACGCCTGATTTCACAGTAGCTTTTTAAAAAAGTTGCAATGCAAGTTGCCGTGTTTCAAGGCCTTTTTTTCCTGCGTCACACATCACACATCCACTGTGAGCAACTGGGACGAATGCTTCAATAAAGCCATCTATTGGCTGAGTGAGCTGTTCGCCCTCTGACATCACTTCCTGTGGATTTCCGTGCCAAGATGTCAAATAAAATGTGTAAAAACTGAATGAAGCTTCAGTAAATAACCATTAAATGCTCATTTCACACTGTGAATGCACATTCAATGCTGTCCTCATGTGCAAAGGGGAACCTACCAGTTATTTGGGCTGCTGCAGCAGTATAAAAGAAATGATAAGAGAACACGACTTGAACTCAGCGCTGACACAAACATCAGTAACAGAGCCTCTGGTTGGTGGAAAGTTAGCAGCACAGCCTCTGATTGGTTAATTGACTCAACACAAGTTTAGAAGTTGCTAAGTGGACGGCTAACAGTTTTGAGCACAGAAACATGGATAAATAAGATTCATTGTTATGGATTCACTTTATAGAGTCTCTTTAAAGACTCTGTAGTTAGAGGCAAGATGAGGTCGCTCATGTAGGAGAGATGATCACACCGGAGCCTCGTTAGAACGCTGCAGCTTTCCTGCTTCACAGCTAAACATAAAGTCAGCTGTAGCGTGCAGCGTTCCAGAGATATAAAAGTACAGTACAAGCTTCCCTCCTATATTTATACAACACTGAAGACCTCAGGGGATCAATATTTGAATATTAAAGAAGTGCTTTGGTGACATAAATGACTTCACGCACGCAGGGAAACAGGAGGTTGTTTGAATTGGCGTGAATTCGCAGGAACGAGACATCACAACTTCCTGGAGGGACTGATTAATATTATATAAATGGGTTTG